>NC_092645.1:54155561-54855810 GCF_039555335.1 Amphiura filiformis
CCAGTCAGTGCTAACTACATGTAGTAGTAGTAGTAGTGATCAAAGCATTACTTACACATGCTGAGCAAATAGGAGCAAATGGCATGAATGGGGTGCAAATGTACATGATATAAATAACATGAAAAGAGGGGAACAGCATGGAAATTCAACGGGAGCATTCAAGAATGATTTACTCGAGAACTCTAGCTTCCATGGCATGGGACGGCGATAGACTGGAAATGACATGATGACAGCTGTCAGCAGGGAAGAAATGCCATCACATGATCGATATGTCTTTTTTGCAATGTGACACCTGAAATGAGACCTTTGACTGACATTCAAAGTTGATGAAATGTCATTGTATTGTTGTAGTTGATCATGTACTACATACAAGTAGTAAATGGTGTTCATTGATCTGGTACTACACCCCTGATAAATTTTGTGACTAATTTTGCATTTTTCTCAAAAAATAGCTGCGCATTGGTAACAAAAGTTAAATGTATTTAGTCAATGATTCCTTGCCCCTATAATATACATGTGTAGCTTTTGTTACCAGTGTGTTATTATTTTTTGAGAAAAATGCAAAAATAGTCACAAATTTATCAAGGGGTGTAGTACCACCTTAAGCCAGGGATTTTCAGGTAATTAAATTTGTGCCCAGGTACGCGACGCATTTCTCGGGCGGGTATTAAATATATGGTACGGTAACCAAAATTTTTTTTTTAATCTTTTCTTTTTTATTTCTGTTTCAGAGTGTCTCTGGACCTAGAGCTATTTTTTATAAATGCCAGGATCATTCATGGTTGACTTACAAAAAAAAGTGTTTGTGTTTTTAATAATTATGCAAATTGATAATTTGTATTCATGTTATACTCTATTAATGATTTCAAAATACATTGAATTTGTATCCATATTGAAATCATTAATATAGTACCAGTATAACATGAACACAAATAATCACTTTGCATAAAAAAAACAAATTTTTAATTTTTTTTTTTTTTTGTAAGTCAACCATGAATAATCGCAGCATTTAGCTCTAGGTCCAGGGACACACTCCGATACTGAAAAATATTTATTTATTTTTTTGAAATGTCGGGTACCTGGGCAGGGAATTTCCTGCCCTGGTAATGTAATCTTGGGCGGGCACTCGCGAGCAGTTTTTTGAAGCCTGTATAACCTACCGTATTACTATTGTAAACTATTTTCACCACCCATTCCATGAAATCTGGATACTGGTAGTCTCACATACAGGTAGCAACGATCATCATGATACAATGTAGACCTAAATTTCCCCAACTTGTTTTGGCAGGATAAATTTTTGTCATTTCCTTATTGGATTACAAAGTTGGTGTGGGTCTGTGGTCACAAATTCTGTATAGAAGTGAGTCTTCTATAAAATAATTTGGAAACCCTTCTTGTTTTGTTTTGCTTGGCCTTATTGTTTGTAATTATTTGACATATTGAACATTATATATGATGTGATCAAGCAAAATCAGTCTGAAGTCGGAAATATAATTTTCAGATATATAGCCAAGCATAGACGATAATTTCTTTTGTTGCATATTGTTTTTGAAATACTTCAACATCTTAAGAAATAAGTGTTCAATTTCAATGGGGTTTTCTGCAAAATGTAGCATTGCAAATACTTTTCATGCAAAAAAATGAAAATTGAATATGCCTGACTTCAGACTGATTTTGCTTGATCACTCCACATCACATATTGGAAACTATTATTAAGAGAAAAGAAACAATGAAGCACAAGAAATTAAAAGAAGTTATTTCATAAACAAAAACAAGATCATTTGGTGTGCTGTGTTCATGTTCTTATATGTGTGTAGCTGTTTCAGTGGTTTGATCCTTGATCAACACTTGGCATAAAATGCTGGACATACCCAGCCACAAGGGAAAGTGGGAAATGCATAGGCGTAGATCCGGGGGCCAATATTTTGCCAAGGGGATGGTCCACACAATCATCCACCCAATGTTGATGCCTGAATATGGGTTTCTGACAAAATAACCTCATATTTGCCCGTTTTAGCCCCAAAAGTGCTTCGTGTGAATTTGTACCATGAACTTATATGCAAGTATCTTTCGCCAAAAGGTGCTGGATTCACACTATACTTCAATAATTTTTTCCAACTCCCCCCCCCCCCATGTTAAAAAGAAATCTACGCCACTGGGGAAATGAGAAAATTAGGGAAAGAGGTGATTATTTTTGGCATACACATAACACATATGTCTCTCAATAGTTGCCCTAGCTTAGTTGTACCCATTGACTGACTGAGCTATGTGGCTTTATAGTGCATGCAGTGTGACTGTGAATATAACACAAATTCTATTTATTGTAACCACATGCCTTCCCAACTAATCATGAATTGGAAACATTTCTCATGGTACTTTGGGTATTTGTCAGGGAAATATGAGAGGGGTTGTATAAAGGGGGTGAACACCCATGAAATGACTACACAGAATAAAGCCTGTCTCAGAATAAATTGAGAAGGAAATTGGCCTAAAATTGCTGAGCTTCCGGGGCTTTGAACCCGGGAGGGGGGCATTCGACTTTGGAAATGACGGGGATGTGTGGACAGCAGTTTAAAACTAGTGGTCTTTTAGCGAGAGCCTGTAGACACCACAAAAATGGGTCTTTTGGTGAGACTGGGGAAAATCTTACCAAAAAAATGGGGGTTTTGTGACCCTGGGAAAAATTTTGGGTAAAATATTTAAGTTGATACAAAATTTTCAAAAATTCATCAAATATGAAATTTGTTTTCAAATGTCATCGAAATTTGAAATTTTTTGAAAAATTTGAAAAAAATTAATGAAAAAGATGGGTCATTAGGTGAAAAATTTGTCTAAAATTCTGGAAAAGAGGGTCTTTTGGTGACAGAAAAACAAAAAAAGGGGTCATTGGATGAGAGGGAGTTCAGGAAAACAAAGAAGGGGTTCATTGGGTGAAAATTTTGGAGTCAATGTGGCCGCACATCCGTCACCCATTTTTAGTTAGTGCCCCCATGCTTCGAACCCCTGCACCCCACTCAGTTGTGCTTGAGCTCGAAAAGTTATAAGACATGACTTGTTACAACATTGCCCCAGACTCCCAGGCAATGACTAAAGGGCATAGAGTATGAAGTGGCCGGGGAAGTGGCGGAAGCGAAAGTGTAAAAACACGGTCAAGTAAAAAGAAGTTCGATCAAATTATTTTTTTAAATTGTGTTTTTGTGTTTATGGGTAGGCCCTATATACGCCTTCCATTTGCAAGTGTTTTGGGGCTGTGCAATAATTATGAACCCCCCCCCAAAAAAAAAACCCCAAATGGTGTGCTAAATATTGCTCCCCCCGGCCTGATAATCATGAATCGATCGCTCCCAAAGGGCTCATAATTATTGCACAGCCCATGTAGTTTTAGGATGTGGGTTATGGCAAGGATAAATGATTGGGTTTTCTCCATGGTTTTTCTGACTCGAGTGGCACGAAGATAGGGACATTGTCATGATGTAGAATAGACATCATGTACCATGATTGATAAAGCTTACTCCTTTATATTTTCGCATTGTACCTGCTGCGTGCACGGTTCTATCAGAGAAGATCTTCTCATGATCTTCTCTGGTTCTATAAAAGCTATAAGCTGCTCTATTTCAATTCCATAGTGGGATATAAACACGATAATTATATATTGACACAACATGAAGTTATTATTTCTTTAGAAGAAACTGAATACGGCGTATTTAGCTGTTTGTTTACATGTCCATTGTTTACTATATCGTGTATCGGAGCTGTCCCCGCACCACAGCCATCCATACACGGCTAGCTGTCATATCGACATGAAACCGAAATAAGCCTTGGTTCAATCCCAGAATGCAACGCACGCGCAAAACTCAAAATTCGGTTATGCTAAACTTAGCGCTCACAAAATTTCATTTATTTTACTTTTTGCTGCCTTCTTTCTTGTAATTGCAACTCCGGTGGGTTTCTATGGATCCAGTATATCAAAATAAAGTGAAATGTTCCAATTTGATTTTCATGAGAAATCTCTCACTGCCCCTTTAAGATGTTATTTATATCCTGTATATCTTGAGTATAAGAATAAGATTGTGTATTTTGAACCTGCCGTCTCAGTTTTGAACAGTCCAAAATTTTGTTGAAGTGCAAGTTTAGCATGTTTTGTAGTAGTGGACTGTTGTTGACATACATTGTAGTCTGAGGTTGCTCAGACTGATATTCTAGTTTTAATAAACTTTCATATTCTCCAATTCGTCGGCCGTATCTAGACTCACTTGCCATGCAGTCTCATGGACATATTCGACATATTTATTTTTAACATTTTTGAGAAAATTGGTACTTGAATTTGTTATGTCCTACGGTAGCCTACTCTTAGAGGTGCTCTGACGATAACACTCAGATATCCGATCGCCATCCTATTCAATCTATTCTTTATGTAAATCACACTTTATTACTCTGAGACTTGATTTATGTTAGTTTACATTACAATAGTGTAAGGAAATGAATTTTGAAAAATATTCTGGGTGTCCTCCTCACAAATGTTACAATAGCTTTAACCTGAACTTTTAATATCAAATTCAGCTGAACATTTACAATCACAAAGATTAAAAAAATTTGTTCATTCACAATCACACTATTGTACATTCCAAGTATTTATCTTTTGTAGGCTTGACTACGTACATTTTTGTACCAGTTCAGATTGAATCCATAGGCATACATTGCCATGTTGCTATATAGTAGAACAGAGTAATGGACATTATGATATAAGACCAACTAGTGGCAAATGGTGGTCATAGACCACAAACCTAGCTGGGGCGTGTTGGTGTTGTGGAGATATCTGACCCCTGCAAAATGTTCCCCTGGTCATCAAGTTTGTTGTCACCGAGTTTGAGCCCCGTATCCCTTACAGATGTCCAGAAAATACATTTCTAAGATTTGACCTCTGCATGACCTTTGACCTAACCCCTGCAAAATGTTCCCCGGTCATGAGATTTGTTGTCACCGAGTTTGAGCCCCATACCTCTTACAGATATCTAGAAAATGAAATTATAAGATTTGACCCCAGATAACCTTTGACCTGACCCCTGCAAAATGTTCCAAAATGTTCCCCAGATCATTAAGTTTGTGGTCACCAAGTATGAGCCCCGTACCCTTACAGATGTCCAGGAAATGCATTTCTAAAATTTGAACTCTGCATGACCTTTGACCTGACCCTGCAAAATGTTCCCCTGGTCATGAGATTTGTTGTCACCGAGTTTGAGCCCCATACCCCTTACAGATATCCCGATAATGCAATTGTAAGATTTTGCCCCCTTCATCTCCTTTGACCCCAATTCTGTATGCAAGTTATAGGCGTTTGGTATAGCCGATGCATATATGCAAATGACATTATTGTACTATATAATATGTGGCAGAAGAAGCATTTTGAAGGTATTTGGTTATAAAATACCGGAAATTCCCCCTTAATGACCTTTGACCCCAATTCTGTTTAGACCATATGGGCACTGGATATAGCCGATACATATGCAAGTTACGTAATTGTAGGGTGTAACATGTAGGAGGAGAAGCATTTTGAAATTTATTGCCAGAAAGAAGAAGAAAGATCGGATAGCAAAACAGTACCTAGCTCGGGGGGTTGAAAACCCCCCAGCTAGGTAACTAATTAGTTCAGTCTATCATTAGTCTGGCTGCCAGTGGGAATGACATTGTTTTGGTGTCCATTGTTTTGTTTTTGATGGATGCTTTGATGGATGATTGCTTCTCAAGACCACCAAATTCAAAAATAAGTTTACTGGAACTCTGTCACAAGCATTTTGAGATATGGTTGGTCAAAGTTCACACAGAGGTAATTTTTCAGGTTTTGACCCTGTGGAGGTCAAATTGTGACCTTTGACCTTTTTGATAACAGAAGGGTATGCCACAGATAGGTAAAAATATAATTTTTCTGGACCGCCATGCAAGCTGCAGAGGAATAATATCAGTAACTTTTCAACAGCATTTGAGCAATTTGAATTTTGACCTTTGTGTGAACTTTGACCCGCCATATCTCAAAGTGCTCAATGCTGACAGAGTTCCAGTAAACTTATTTTTGAAGTTGGTGGTCTTGAGAAGCAATATCCATCAAAAACCAAACTGGACACCAAAACAAGCTTCTGTGGCAATATTTAGTAATTTGGCAGCCGGACTACATGCACAGCATTCTCTTTTGACCATGTTTTGTCAAGCAGGTTAAATTTTAACCAAGCAATCATGTAATTATGTAACACCAACAATTTCAACAAAAGGTATAGTTTTGATTGTAATCCCAGCAGGAATCTGAAGGGTATTATTGATTTAACAAGATTAGATCCATTTAACATGCCAAAATAATATATATCCACAACCACAATGTACTAGGGCCCTTTTTAAAGGAGAGCATGTTTTAGGCGAGTTACAATATGGGCGAGTTAGGTAAAGGGCGAGTTGAAAAGGTGAGTACCCCCCACAGAGTCAGGCTATTTTTAGATATTCCCATGGGTAACACTATGAAGTCCCAGTGGCGAGTTACAGTAACACCATGAAGTCCCGGTGGCGAATTACAGCAACACTATGAAGTCCCAATGGTGAGTTACAGTAACACTATGAAGTCCCAGTGGCGAGTTACAGAAGGCCCAGTGGGGAGTAACACTATGAAGTCCCAGTGGCGAGTTACAGCAACACTATGAAGTCCCAGTGGCGAGTTACAGTAACACTATGATGAAGTCCCAACAGTGAGATAAAAATGTCACAGTGTATTAAGTACTATTTTTTTTAAAGCTGCTAGTCCAAAATCAGCAAAATCAGTTTCCATTTATCATATATTTCTCTTGGGCTTGCAATGATCTTGGGAATTAATATATAGAGGCAGTGCTACTCTCGCCTGTGCATAGGCTGCCCTCTTCTTCTAGTATAAATAAAATCCGAAAAAAAAAATCAAATTGTATGTGCCAAAGTCAAAACACATAATGCCTAGGCAAATTTGTACAGTATTAATGGTATTTGTAATAACTATTGATTGCAGTATTTAAAATCAAGGCTGATATCTATTTATATGATAAAGTATAATATGGAATGGACATGAGTCAAAGAATACATTAATGGTATAAATTTTTTTAAATAATCATTTTTTGAATTTTGACCAAAACTGCATTTTTGGTTCAAAATCTTGGACTTTCCGGAAATTCACAACTCGCCACATGGACTTTCCGGAAATTGCAACTTCGCCACATGGACTTTCCGAAATTCACAACTCGCCACGTGGTCTTTCCGGAAATTTACAACTCGCCGCGTGGACTTTCCGGAAATTCACAACTCGCCGCGTGGACTTTCCGGAAATTCACAACTCGCCGCGTGGACTTTCCGGAAATTCACAACTCGCCACGTGGACTTTCCGGAAAACACTGCAGGGGGTAACTCGCCATTTTAACTCGCCTTTTTCTAACTCGCCTATTTTTTAACTCGCCAATAACCTGTTCTCTTTTTAAAGGGCTAGTACCTTAGCTAGCTACTTAGCTAGCTGCTTAAAAGTAGCTTCATATCCATGCAACTTCTAAAACAATTCTTTTTGCAGATTCATATCTTTTCTTTCTCATTTCAGAACCATGAAGACTAGACCCCAAATTCAGCATTTACGGGGTAGGACACAGGACACCAGGACATATCAAGTACAAATTCAGTCAAATTATGCAAACAGTTTTCAACCATACAGATGTATCTACTGCAGACGATTTTACAGTAATTTGTCGTATTATGTGAAACATGTGATAAGACATAGAGCAAAATTACACAGGTACTGGTACAGATGTAAACAGTCTCATAAAGGGATTTGTACAGTGAAATCATACAGATGTAAATATTGCACCAAGAGTTTCTCCTACCCAAGTTCACTGAATACACATGAAAGGATTCATACCAAAGAGAAACCATACCAATGTAAACATTGTGAAAAGAGTTTCTCACGGTCATGTAACAAGATTAGACATGAAAGGATTCACACCAAAAAGAAACCATACCAATGTAAATATTGTGAAAAGAGTTTCTCACATTCAGGCAACAAGATCAGACATGAAAAGATTCACACCAAAGAGAAGCCATACCAATGTGAATATTGTGAAAAGAGTTTCTCAGATGGATGTAGCAAGACTAGACATGAAAGGATACACACCAAAGAGAAGCCATACCAATGTAAATATTGTGAAAAGAGTTTCTCACAGGCAAATAACAGGACTGTACATGAAAGGATTCACACCAAACACAAACCATACCAATGTAAATATTGTGAAAAGAGTTTCTCAGATGGATGTAGCAAGACTCGACATGAAAGGATTCACACCAAAGAGAAGCCATACCAATGTGAATATTGTGAAAAGAGTTTCTCAGATGTAAGTAGCAAGATTATACATGAAAGGATTCACACCAAAGTGAAACCATACCAATGTAAATATTGTAAAAAGAGTTTCTCACAGGCAAATAACAGGACTGTACATGAAAGGAGTCACACCAAACAGAAGTAATACCAATGTAAATATTGTGGAAAGAGTTTCTCATATGGCCATGTGTTTTGAACTCGCCACCCTTAGCCTTACATCACAAATATTATGAATTTTTACACCAATCAAGTTTCAAATTAGAATATCTCCACAACTATCAACCCTAAACTAGCAAAAGTATACATTTTTGGAAAGCTGAAGGCAAAAGCAATTTAAATATACACATTTCAACTCATTGTACAGGGTGACCATGAAGTTATACAGGGTGGAATAAAAAAATACCAAATAAAAAATGGGTCACTTAATGCATTGCTTATTACTAACTTTCAGTTATAAACTGAAAGTAAACAACATTGATTTGGTTAGAGGTTAGGGGGAGCCTACTGACTTTGGAAGAAAAAAAAATCACAGCTGTTTGGTAATCTCGGAATACAGGGTGTCCCAAAATATGTTCAATTATTTTTACAATTCAACATATTTTGAACTGAAACATTTTACCCCTAACCCATACAAAAAAAGTAAGTCCATATTTAGATTCCTCATCAAATTTCCTCTCAGAAAATGTAAACTTTGACTATGATAGGATAAGTAATTAAAAATTTAGGGCAACTTTTAGATTTTGAAGACATCCGCATTGCTTACTACAGTGTTTAATATGAAAACAGGTAGTTTTGCACATAAAAGTTGGCATTTCATAGACTAAACCAATCACAAAGAGTTCAAAATGATTAAAAACAATTAGCAGAATAATTAATCTTTCAAAAGAACTCTTAACCATGTCTGTAGCCCATGGATGCAAAGATATGATCAGTTGATTCAACACGCACACACAAAATCTTTATTCCCCATAGACTTTGCACATACCGTCACCGCCTCATCCACCACCGCCTCATCCCCCACCTCGGTCATTCTGAACTCAAACAACTCTAACTCCACTATCTTAGCTGATAAACAATTCTCCTTTGGAGGTCTGTCAGGGCACATTTAGCTACAACATGACACCAAACACACATCAATACCTTTTGTTTTAAAAGCAGAGATATAACAATTTGAATGAGTCTCGATTTGGAAAAGCGTAACAAAACCACCATTTTTGGGTGGCGAGTTCAAAACGCGTGGCCATATGCAAATTGCAAGACTAGCCATGAAAGGATTCACTCCAAAGAAAACCCATAGCGATGTAAATATTGTGAAAAGAGTTTCTCACAGTCAGTCTAAACATGAAAGGTTTCACACCAAAAAGAAGCCATTTTGTGATATTTTATCCTGTATTGTTAACGCAACATACCACCAAGTTCAAACTGGTCTCATTTCGCAGGTATTTTATGTCAATTTAAGGAAACATTGATCAGTATTTGCCCTTAGTAAAATGAGTGATATTGACATGAGAGAAATCCAATACACAAACTGTGGCTCGACAACCCTGAAAATTTTTCCGGTCCCTTGACTTGCAGAGCTGTCATAAGTCACCATATTTCACCACCAGAATTCCCCAGTTGATTACAGTTATCATGGTTATAAGCATAGGTTAATAAATTTGAACTCAAGAATCTACCCTTGGCATTGCACCGGCCTTTACTCACTACCCCCGGGACTACCCCATACATATATGCAGGTCAATCCTGGTTCAAGTTTAAATTTAAAACCACATGTCAGTGTCCTGTGTGTTGTTCACTTGTTTAAATGTTTTCAAGTTGAATACACGTACATTGTATATACCAACTGGAATTTAATAAAACCCTGGAATAAAACAACATGGAATCACAGACATTTGCTATAGGAGATGCTTGTGAAGCAGTAGATTCTGAAAAGAGATGGACAAGAGCAACAGTTAAGGAAGTATTAGATGGGGCCACAGTTCCGTGTGAAATATAGTATTTCTATATTTAGGCCCTACTACAAATTTAAAATGTTTGGAATTTTGAAAAAAAATTACAATGTAAGGATAATTTTTTTTTCTTACATGTACAAGTCTCAGAGATATTGATAATTAGTTGAAACAATTCTTTTGTTTTTCTCAATTGTCATAATTACGTAACGGTCTTGACTTTTATCAAAGTATAGGGTGAAAACTTAAATCATTCATTTACTTCCAAAGACCTTTCCATTCAGTGATCCCAGCGCAAGACTTAGTGTAAAAAAATTTAAATTGTTTATAAATTGTTTAAAAGTGAAGGATAAGTCATTCAAATTATCATTTGGTATTTTTGAAATGACAAATTTGGCAAAAAACGAAGAGAACAGCAGTACTTTTTGTTTCTCATGCCCCAAACAGGGCTTTTATTTTACTCTTGCAACAAAATGGCACATTAAAACATGGGAAATTATAATACAAATACATTATGAATATACATACATTACCGAAATTTAAAAATCAATTAATGAAATACCACTAAAACTTGGCTGGTATAACTCATCGCCGAATAAACGCATGCAGTGACGTAAAGGCGATCTGGTCGCTGAATTTACACAGTGACGCATCAGATAAAAAATATAAAAGCCGATACCGCACTATGTCCCTTCAATGACCATTAAAGCTGTATCACGCCACCACGTCCACCCAGCGACGAATTCAATATTCAAATCAAATGAATGATAGGGCTCCACTTATTCAAGTGAAACTCTTCTTTACAGTTTCTTTTTGCACAATAGGTGTGTTTAGACGGTAGCCTACTTTTGAATGTTTCTTACAAGCGAGCAGTAATTCGCTGTCGTAGTGCACGTGAGTAACCATTGGTTACTGCTCCAAGCCTGGGCCCATACACCTGTTCCGAATTTTGATATGCCATAGGCTTTGTGTTGTGATCATTTCGATCAGTGGTTCGTAACAAAGAAAGCGTGATCCAGTTGACCTAGCAACGGTCATATTCTAACGTGCACTACGACAGCGAATTAAATTATGCTACTAGCTACAGCTAGTGTGTCCACACGGGACCAGGGATACAAAGGGATAAGCATCCTAGGTTACATAACCAATTGAACCGGAAGATGTATCCTAGGTCTAGACAATAGGCGGATTAGCGGCCATTTTGTCTTCGACATGATTTTATTCACGTGTCCTTATACTTTAGTACACAAATATATAAGTTAAAGGAGTATTTCGTGATCCTAGCATCCTCTGTTTATGTCATTTTTCATTAGATATCCACGAAAAAAAACCTATTCCCAAAATTTCAGTTGATTCCGATTTTGCGTTCGCGAGTTTATGCATGATTATGTGTATTAAACTGCTTTAGACAATGCGTTGTAATTTCGTTCTGTTGCATTACATACATACATACAAAAGTACATTTGATATAGCGCTGTTACATCAAGATCAAAGCGCAGTATGAACCAGTGAAAAACGGCAATAAGAGAAAATGGCAAATATATATTATACAATACAAGCAAAAACATTATTCATCATTTGGATACAAGTGTGTTTTCAGACATTTTTTGAACTTGGAGAGTGTGTCACAGTTTCTGATTTCAGCTGGTAAGTTGTTCCAGATGTGCGGAGCGATATATGTAAAAGTCCGGTTATGAGCAGATATGAGTGTTTTAGTAGGAGTGCGTTCGGATAGCCGGGTGATGTCAGAAGCTGAACGAAGACTAGCCCGTAGCGGCTGGTACATAGTCAAATTCAAATTTCACGATATCTTGCTAAACGAATTAATCTGCAAGAAATATTTTGTGCATAAACATTATGTAGCCAGAGGTTTCCAGTGATATAAAAATCTCAACTTTTTTTGAGAAAAGTGGGGGATCACGAAATGCCCTTTTAACAGGTTTACAATATTAAAATTATATTTTGAATATATTCTGTAGTAAATCGATCAAATGGCGGTGATTGTTCAGGTATTATAGAGGCCCTGTACTGCATGAAATTATCGATTGGCTCCAAACAAAGGATTTGAGTCGGTGTCCTTCACCGTAGTTATGGCGGAGTGCAGTCCATTCAATCAAATGTTGTCATCAACCTATTTGATCGTAGTGCAGGGTTATGTGTGTGAGACGAACTGTAGATTGCAATCATGCTTTTGTTGAATGCATTTGAGTAGTCCGCCATATTTACGGGATGATACGTCACATGCAAGGCCTCTATGCTTGATAAAATTAAACTGTCTGACCAGCTAGTATTCTCCTTCGCCGTCAGTGTGATTCCAGACACACCACGTACCGTGTTGTGAAGGTGGTGGAGGAGACTAAAGCTGTATTGACGAAAATGCATTTTAGTATATTCATGTTGCAAATTTCAAGAAAAATTGTATATCGTATTATATTTCACTTTGGACATTTAAAAATCTTACACAGGAAAAAGCAGTAAAGTTAGATGGGATGGGTAATGCTTTTATTTGGTATTACAGTGAAATATTTTGACTTCTTGTCAGCACACATCACTCACAGATTAAGGGTGGTGCAATAATTATGTGTACCCCGGGGTGAATTATAGGGGGGGCAAAGATTTTTGGCAGGCCAAAGGGGGGCAAGCATTTTTGGCAGGTCGAAAGGGGGGTCAAGCGATTTTTGGCAGGTCGAAAGGGGGGGCAAGCAATTTTTGGCACAGATATTTTGGGCACCGTTTCTATATTACGCCATAAAAAGGCGTAGGAAAACGTTACGAACACGTTCAAATATGCAAAATTTCCTGCTCGCTGCGCTCGCATTATATGTTAAGACATTTTAAGGTTTTAAATTCGGGTTCCCCAAAATCTTGCATGTGTGTGAGGGGGGGGCAAAGGTTTTTGGCACGTCGAAAGGGGGGGCAAAGGTTTTTAGCACGGCCAAAGGGGGGGCAAGCGATTTTGGCAGACCATTTTGAGAATTCACCCCCCCCTGGGGGTACACATAATTATTGCACCACCCCTAAACAAATAAGAAATTATGAGAATGTTTTAAAAACCCGTATTTGACCAGGTATTTACTAGTAATTTCAATATTTACAAGTATTTCCCTGTAATTTCCGGTATCAGAGATGCCAGTTTTCCTTCTCATGCCCCGGTCTCATGCCTGGGCTGAATTCCTTCTTTTATTAAGTCAAATGTCCGCACTTTTAATTATCTTCAGCCCATTTTGGGGACATTTTATCCAAATTCAAACATAATTAGAGGCGTTTTTTCACAAAGTTTCAGGGTTTTTGAGTGGCCCAAAGTGTCATCTCTGCATAGCATATGTTGGTATTTCCTATTATTTTCCAGCCAAGCTGTAAATGAATTTACTAGAATTTGGCAATTATGGACAACTCTGAATTAGTTTCCCAACTAAAATTAAAATGTTGATTTTGCCTATTCTTATAGCATAGGCCCCAATGTTGAACAAAATAATAAAGAATCACAGTTGAAATGTGTAATAAAAATTCCTTTAAAAAGGAATAGGGCGAGCCACTGAGGAAGTGCCAAGATAAAGGTGTAGTTATTTTATTCGAACTGTTTTTATAAATGGGATTGTTCATAATAAGCATGTTTGTACGTTTGTCAAATGACAAGTAGGGCATGTAGTAAAAACACACTGCATAATTCTTGATAGGCAATTGTTGTCAAAAGGGTGGTTCAAAAGAAACACAAATAATTACTACAGACACATGCAATGTAGTTTTGTAATTTTAATAATAGGCCTACTGGAAAAGAATCTTATAAAGATCGAGATAACATAAAAGCACCATCATAACACAGTAGTTATTACGTTGACATTACTATGTAAATAAGTTTATGTGCATCAGTCATATCCATAACAAAATATGAATGTCATTAGATTATTGACCAATGAAAACACAGGTAAATGAAAGTCAAGTGTTACGAAAACTAGGTGGACATCTTCCACTAATTGCCTCAGCCATGTTTGGCCCACTCACACAGCAACACACAGAGCACGTATAGGGACCCAAAAACTTCACCCGATTTAACACACTTAGCTCTATCGTATATCTTCAGCACCACATTCAGATTTTACCTCTACCCTTCAGCTTCTCAAAACTAGGTGTATTTTATAATTTATTACTGTGCAATATTACTATTTTACTAACTCATCTTCCAACTGATATTAACCCCGAGCAACTGGTAATTACATAACCATCAGGTGGTGTATGACGTGCAGTCCCTAAATTCAGTAAATTTTCATCGTCAACCGTGTAATTGAATGGGATTATTTTGAAATTTTAAAACGCTTGAAATATCACAAACAAATAGGCCTATGTTGATAAATAATATAAATACAAGCTAAAACCGTTGGGGTTCGATAATGAACCCCACAAAACTAACCGAGTATTATGGAAAATGCCATACGGCCGGGCGGTTTCACGAGTTGCCGGCTCGATCATGTCATCCGCCGCCTGATAGCCATAACACGGTCACCTAGCCACTGTGCAACACTGGGAACCAATATTTTAGTGAACCCGCTATATTCCTTTCCCGTGCTCAAATATTTTGTGAACCGGTCTCATTTTAAAGGCCATGTAAACAAAACAACACGTGTGCAATTTCAACCAATAAAAATCAATAGATGTTTGCAAAATTACCATATTTAGGTGTCTATCATTTACCGGAAATCACCGTGCTCTATCAATGAAAATCACGCATGACGTAACAGTAGTGCATTATCATGATGGTATTTGCTGCGTGATCAATTACTGGCATTGTGCGCTGATTGGGTAATCTCGGTACCTACTAAATATTCATATCAATCCATCTATGAGTCATGCATGGTTGTAAATGTCCTTTCCACAGTGTGAAGTTTTTAGTGCGTGATCAAATGTAATTTACCTGATATCATGATGACCATGATGCGTGTGTTGTGAGAAGTGCATAAACTTCTAACAATTCAATACTATTTTATCTCCGTGTTCTAACAATAAATGCCATCAGAATAACATTTTCACATGTCATTTTTGTCTTTAGCTTTAAATGTGTCATAATATAAATGACGTTCTTTAGTTAACTTCCACGTTTACCCAGATATTAGGCCTATTAGCAGTATCAGGTCTCTCTATCTAGTATATACACAGATTTACAGCTCATCTTAACCCCCCCCTTCAGAAAGTCCAATTGGCACGGTACATGTATAATAATTTACTTCCGAATGGTACCTTGCGCCTTTAGCTCCACTTATTCATTTACACCGATTAAAGGATTCTCGTTAAACCAGCAAGCCTGAGTGAGGGCGTTACTGATGTTACATCAGCAGAGCCAAGTGAAGGCCAAGTATCATTAACATATTCTATACGCTATGGTAAAACAACAAGCACATGCAAGCAAGTATTTTGCCAGTATCAATAAAACTATAATGAGGCTAGCCCAACTGTACGTACAATCTGGCAATACTGCTCAGTCTGAGAGAAATGAAAAATATCTGTTGCAATTTTCTGATTTGCATAAAAGTAATGCTAGTTCATGGAAGTTGTAAAACAATTATTTCTTTTAATACAAACATATTCCTTGGTAAGACAACTTTATAGCACTGTTTGAATATCAACATGAAGTAGTAATGACAAATTTAAATGGACACTATCGCCTCTGTAGTTTCCTGATTACATAGACAGCACGAATATTTCATTTTTATTCTGAAACGCCGTGAAGAAGTAAGTAGAACAAAACCCAGCGCAATATGGGTCGAAAATCGCTTCGCGATTTTCGCCCAAAAAGTAATGAACCAAAAATTACGTAACAAATGAATTTGGCAATTATATTGACCTATTTCCCAACTATAATTAAAATTGTTATTTTGTCAATTCTTATATTTTGAAATTTGAATTGAATATCATGGGCCCCAGTGTTGCACAAAATAATGAAGACCCGTGTACGTGTAGAATCACAGTCGAAAGGTGTAAAAAGTATTGATAATTAAATATAGAATAACATGTATTCTTTCAACATTTAAAGTTTAGATTGATAGTAGGAAATCATTTTCATAATAATATTACCTATTTGTGCATGCTCAAAGACTTGAAATGAGCAATGTATATCTTGATTAACATGCGAGTATTTTTGGGGGCGGCAAAAACGAAGGGGCGG
The DNA here is from genome assembly GCF_039555335.1 of Amphiura filiformis. Classification (NCBI taxonomy): domain Eukaryota; kingdom Metazoa; phylum Echinodermata; class Ophiuroidea; order Amphilepidida; family Amphiuridae; genus Amphiura; species Amphiura filiformis. The sequence continues at coordinate 54,172,033 of NC_092645.1, forward strand.
CGGAAGATGAAGGGCGGCAAAAAAAGGGCGGCAAAAATGAAGGGGCGGCAAAACGAATTAGCAAAGAAAAAAGGGCGCAAAAAATTGATAAAAAATTATGAAAAAATGTTGCTTTTTAGGGCGCTAGCGCCTAAAATCCTTTCTTTTTTTTTTTTTTTTTTTTGCTCTTCACTTTTCAAGCGACCGTGAAAAAAATTGGGTCAACCTTTTCGGGCTGTCAAAGAAGGGGCGGCAAAATTGTTTCTTCTTCAGCCCCCCGGGGTTGGGGCGGCCACGGTACGCCACTGATTAAAGCCATATTATAACATTTTCAACAGCACCTAGAGTCTTGATTTTTGCAGGGTATATTGGTTTAATAAAGTACAATTTAATCGTGTAAAAAAAAGGAATTTTAAAAATTCAGTGAGGGCGTCTTCCTCAGCAAATGTTATAATATGGCTTTAAGTTTCAAATAATGTTTCAAGTCTATTAAAAACACGCCTTATTTAAGAATATCAAAATTTAGGGGCTCAAAAGAATTCGGTTTTGTGTTGAAATTGCTCAAAATAATGATATTAATTTTTGGCTTCCTATACCATTCTGTACTGCGTGATAATTATTCCTACTCCGAAGTTGTACAAATGGTGAATGAATAAATTGGCAGATGTTAAGAAAGGATACATCACTTTCATTATTCAACATCACTTAAAAGTTGATTTCTAGATGTGCCCGTTGTTACTAGTTTTATGATAATTATTATATCAGTATATGGTGCCCAATTTTGTGGTCAAAATAATTTACTGGGTGGGCACTTTTAGGCAATGGGCAAGTTGAATTTACTGGGTGGGCAAAATAATTTACTGGGTGGGCACTCCAACTTTGGAGGTGACGCGTATGTAGGGCTGTTAAGACCCCCTTTTTCAGCATCGCTGTCACCCAAAGACCCCATAATTTTTTACGAACAAATGCTCTGCAATATTTTTGATCTGTCACCCAAAGACCCTTACAAGTTCAATTTGAACAGCAACTTTCATTTATCACTGATTTTGTTACTTATTTTGAAAAAACAAAGAAATTTGAAGCCATTTAGAACTAAAAATTCGATTTTCGAGGTTTCTGTGGCGCTGTTTCGCCTCTCACCCAAATATTTCATTTAAAAAAAAGGTCATGTTCTCACCCAATCTCACCCCATATTTTTTACATTTTGCTCTCACCGAATGCCAAAAATCATGCTCTCACCCAATGACCCCATATTTGTTACATTTTGCTCTCACCGAATGCCCTTAGTGCGAAAGCGCCAGCCCTACACCTATATCCATTTCAAATTGAAGTACCCCCCAGCATCTTTGGTTGAGGGAAAGTGTGGAGAGGACAACATACCTCCAGAAGTGCTGAAGAGATGCAACCTAGATGACATTGTGTTAGGGTTCTGCAATGACGCACTTCTCAAAGGGAAGAAACCGGATCAATGGTCCATACTTAATATTGTTCCTATCCCTAGAACAGGAGATCTTAGTTCCGGAAACAACTACCGCGGTATCAGTCTAACCTCCATCGTAGCCAAAACCTACAACAGAATGATACTTAATAGGATCAGACCTGAAATTGACCAGCATCTGAGAAAAAATCAGAATGGATTTAGAGTTGGTAGAACGACTGTTGGACACATCCTTGCACTGCGTAGGCTGATTGAAGAGGTAAAGGCGCATAACCTGCCAGCGATAATAACATTCATCGACTTCAAGAAAGCTTTCGACACCATCCAATAGAGGCAAGATGTTGAAGATACTCCATACTCATTGTTGAAGCTATTGGCAACATGTACCAAAACACAAAAGCCAAAGTAATATCACCAGATGGCGAGACAGAATTGTTTGAAATCTTAGCAGGAGTACTTCAGGGGGATACCCTCGCCCCATACCTGTTCGTGATTGTCCTCGACTTTGCACTTAGAATAGCTATTGAAGGAAACGAAGAGGAGCTAGGATTCCATCTGGAAAAGAGACGAAGTAGGAGAGTTGGCCCAGTCGTGGTGACAGACTTTGATTTTGCTGACGACATTGCACTGTTGTCTGAGGAAATACACCAAGCACAAGAACTGCTTCATAGAGTGGAGACTTCAGCTGCTAAAGTGGGCCTGAAGATGAATGGAAGTAAAACAAAGTATATGTCCTACAATAACAGGAGAGAAAACATCACAACGAATGAGGGTGTAGTACTAGAGGAGGTAGATGACTTCAAGTAACTAGGCGCTTGGATGAAAAGCACTGAAAGGGATGTAAAGTTACGTAAAGCAGCAGCATGGAGGGCGTGCAGTAAACTTAAGAAAATCTGGAGGTCAACTCTTACCAGGAGTTTCAAACTCCGAATCTTTGCTGCAACAGTGGAGTCGGTGCTGCTTTATGGTTGCGAAGCATGGACCCTCACCCCTAAACTTGCAAAGGGTCTGGATGGCTGTTACACCGCATGCTAAGAACTGTTCTGAATGTACATTGGAAGGAACATATGTCAAATGCAAACCTATATGGAGATATTCCCAAAATAAGCCACAAGATCAGCTGAAAGAAGAACCCGGTTTGCTGGCCACTGTTCCAGAAGCGAGGAGCCCGCGTCAAAAATGGTTCATTGGATACCCAAGCATGGGAGGCGGAAACCTGAAGACCTGCTCTGACCTTCATTGAAATTCTGGAAGATGACACTGGACTGGAGGCAACAGACTTCAAGACAGCAATGGAGGACAGGAAGTTGTGGAAAGCCATCACAGTTCGAGGACACCACTCAAATTAAGCAAGCAAGTAAGCCCCCCCATTTGCCCACCCAGTATAACATGTTATTTATCTCCCTGCTGCGTCTACAATCATGACTTTCGTCTTCTTTGTGTTCAAGATCAGTCCCCTCTGTTCACTTGCCGATTTTATTGCTTTCAATAAATCCCATCAATTCGTCTTTGCTACTGCAAACCAGGGTTGTGTCGTCTGCATATCTGAGGTTTGTGATCCGCTGACCACCTATGGTAACACCTCCTCCAAAGTCTTCCAAAACATCTCTCATGATGCTCTCAGCATAGATGTTGAAGAGCTGAGGAGACAAAATGCACCCTTGTCTCACACCTCTGCCAATTTGGAACCTCTCTGAGTCACCTCTGAGTCCAATACTGCCTTCAAAACAGATGGAATAGGTGAAACAAGCAGCAAAGAAATTTTATAAATCCGAGTGTTGGAGGACTCGGACTCGAGTCCTTTTTTAAGGACTCGGACTCGGACTTGGACTCGGAAGCTAAGGACTTGGACTCGGACTCGGACCCAAGGACTCGGGGACTCGGCTTCGAGTCCCCCTCGAGTCCGGCAAAATAGGGTCTTTTTAGGTCTTTTATTTTCGTTCATTGTAAACTTCTTATGCTTGATCAATGATCACATCACATGATTAATTTAAGTAGTTTTACATGCAAATAAATTCAGTTTGTAAATAAAAGTAGGCCTATACAATCAAAAAGCAAGATTGCTTTCAGTTATATCTTTAATTAGTTAAATGTATTTTAATCATATTCGTTTGTTTTGACATGACTGCTTTGTTAGACGCAAGTCTAGAATGTACATGAATAATAATAATACTCTGGGGCACTCAAGTTAAATTTTGGTAGGGGTGTGCGGCGCCGAACTTTGGGAACTATAAGAACTGATTTGGGGGCAAAATAGGGGGGGCTTGATGAACGGAAATTTCAACATTTTTGTGGAGATCTGTGAACTAAAGTTGGGCCAAATTATAGGCTTTGGAGCTATATTCAAAATATTTCCAAATTTGAGCTCAAGACCTACAATTTTCAGAGTGTTAGGCTCAATGAACTGGAGCATGATGCAAATGTGTTAAGGGACTGCCGGGAGCCTGAAAAAGGACCCCTGACTGCATCTTTTGCCTCTCTAAAACACAAGCCTATATTAAAGTTACTGTGAGTCTGTGAACTCTGTTTCCAAGGTATACTACCTAAGGGTAAAAATTTTTGACCGATCGAAAGGGAGGGTGGAAGCACAGTGGTGGAAGCAATTTTTGGCACTGGGGGAACAAGCAATTTTTGGCACATATGGGGCACCTTTCAGGCTTTCAAATTAAATGCTCTAAGGGAGTGTTCATAAATACTCTGGTGGGGGGGCTGGAAAATATGTAGGGGGGTCAAAAAATTTTAGGAGTTCTGAATAGGGGGGTTAAAAAAGTTTTGGGTGTATGAACAGGGGGGGTTAAAAAAAATTTCGGCACATAGAGGGGGGGGTGTAAAATTTTTTCGCGCGCTGCGCGCCCAAATGTTCCCATATTGAACCAGAACAAAAGTACATATGATCCAGTGTTAAAAATTGTCGTATATAACTTAATTTTGAGGTTTGTGTCAGTTCTTTCTGTTCAGCTCTTTAAATCACTAAAAGCTGCAATATCTTTGCTCTTCTTTAGTGTTGACAATTTTTACAATAATGTTTCATGTAGTACAGATTATTCATCTATTAGGCCTATCACTAATATATATACAACTAAATCATGTTGCATTACAATTACCTATAGGTGGAGGAGGCTTGGAGAACCGGGGTACACGTCTTCCCCTCTAATTTTTTTTTTTTTTCCATGGGGGGACATCCCCTAAAAATCCTTAAAGAAGAAAAAATAAAGCAATAATTGCCATGTGCAACTTTTTTTAGCACATCGAAAAGCACCATGTTTTGGGCCCAAATAGGGTAAAATTGCACAATTTTGCGCTATGCGAACTGGCCCATCAATTTAAGAGCAAAACACACCATTTCGGCAGTAGTCTAGACAGGGGGCAGAAGGGCCCCTGACAAAAAATGAAAGAGAAAAGTGCCCTCTGACAAAAAATGAAAGAGAAAATCTGGAGGGCAAAGAAAAGGAGCAAGGAGATCGACCCTTTTGCATATAAATTCAACCCGATCATGGGCCAAAATAGTGTAAAATACAAAATGTTTGCATGCTGTGTGCCCACATTGTCACAATAAAGGCATTTTCATCCCATCATGGGCGAAATACACAATTTTTGCATGCGGTTTGTCCCAATAAAGCCTTTTTTTGAAGCTCAAATACATGTACAGTCTCTCTAAAAAACAAAACCGGTATAGGCCTATGTATTTGCAACTGCAATTTATTTTGTCGTCTGTGTCCCCGAAATTTTATTCACCCCCCGACCAAGAAAACTGGTAATACATAGGCATAGTAAACATAGGCGTAGATCCCGGGGGGATGGCACATTCAACCATCTCCCCAATGTTGACGCTTGTATGTGTGTTTCTGACCAAATTAAGCTCATATTTGGCCATTTTAGCCCCCTAAGTAGGGGCCTACAAATTTTTGCGCGCTTCGCGCGTATGTTATCCACTTTTACATCAAATTTTATTCGTTTAGCTTCCAAAAGGCAAAAAGTTTAGTGTGCTACTAAAAACATTTCCACAATTCCACATCAATGACATGCGTACAATTTCATGCACTTGAATACAAATTTTAGTACCATTAATGCCATTTGAATGTTAGTAGAATTGAATTAGTAGAATGGTACATTATGATGGTGGGGGGGTCAAAATAGTTTTGAACCTATATGAGGGGGGGTCAAAAAGTTTTAGGTCCATTAAGAGGGGGTCAAAAAGTTTTGGGTTCGTGAAGAGGGGGTTAAAAAATTTCGACATGAAAAAAAAATTTCCAGCCCCCCCCCCCCACCAAAGTATTTATGAACACTCCCTAAAAAGGCTTAGAAAACAGTACGGAAACGCTTACTAGTAGGCTACATAATACAGATTTCCCTGCTCGCTGCGCTCGAAACATAATTATCTAAACCTTTTAAGGTTTGTAAATTGGGATCCCCCAAAAATGGCATGTGCAAAGGGGTGATTTTTGGCAGGTCGGGAGGGGGGGGGACGATTTTTGGCAGGCCGAGAAGGGATAAGCATTTTTGGCAATTTCACCCCTCCCCGGGCTCAGCATAATTATTGCACAGCCCCAAAACAATACTAGGCATGCTAGGTGGGACTAGCAAATTATGTATTTACAAGAAAATAATATAAAACTAAGAATAAATAGGCTATACGTAGATAAAGTATTGGTGAAAACCCCAGGGCTTGAATTTGATACATAAGGACACGGACTCGAACATTGAGGACTCGGACTCGGACATCAGAAATTGGCAGGGACTCGGACTCGAACACCAAGGACTCGGACTCGGACTCGAATGACGAGGACTCGACTACAACACTGTTATAAATATATTTCATCAAAAAATAAAAGAAATAATTTGTATTAAAAGCTTGAAAGAGTAATTTTCAGTAACTAAACAGCGCCACCAATTTTGTCATAAATAGATACATTTTATATCCGAAGTGCTTTAAAAAATGCTGTAAAAGTGAATACCGTAATTTTGTAAAAGAGGGGAAATTTGAATCACCAAAAAAGTCGCATTTTTACAATTATCGAGAAAATAGGACCGCGTATTAAAAAAAAATGGGCAGAAACAGGTTTTCAGTCTTGAGAGCCAGCTATGTCACGACTTAGGGGGAATTTAGTATGAGGTTTTCATTTCTAATATTTTTCCTCATAATACAATGAAAAACAAAAGCAATAGCATTACAAACCCTAATAAAACAAAGTCAAACATAAGAATAATTTAAAAAGAATAAAAATATATTTCTTTTGTTTTACATTGTATTATGAGGAAAATGATTAGAATTGAAAATAAGCATCAAAAAAAGTCATTCTTATGTTTGACTTTGTTTTATTAGGATTTGTAAATATATTTCTTTTGTTTTTCATTGTATTATGAGGAAAATTATGGAAATTGAAAATAAGCATCTAGAAAAAAGTCATTCTTATGTTTGACTTTGTTTTATTAGGATATGTAAATATATTTCTTTTGTTTTTCATTGTATTATGAGGAAAATTATGAGAATTGAAAATAAGCATCTAGAAAAAAATTCATTCTTATGTTTGACTTATGAGGAAAATTATTAGAATTGAAAATAAGCAGTTTAAAAAAGTCATTCTTATGTTTGACTTTGTTTTATAAGAATCTGTAAATATATTTCTTTTGTTTTTCATTGTATTATGAGGAAAATTATGAGAATTGAAAATAAGCATCTAGAAAAAAGTCATTCTTATGTTTGACTTTGTTTTATTAGGATCTGTAAATATATTTCTTTTGTTTTTCATTGTATTATGAGGAAAATTATGGAAATTGAAAATAAGCATCTAGAAAAAAGTCATTCTTATGTTTGACTTTGTTTTATTAGGATATGTAAATATATTTCTTTTGTTTTTCATTATATTATGAGGAAAATTATGAGAATTGAAAATAAGCATCTAGAAAAAATTCATTCTTATGTTTGACTTATGAGGAAAATTATTAGAATTGAAAATAAGCAGTTTAAAAAAGTCATTCTTATGTTTGACTTTGTTTTATAAGAATCTGTAAATATATTTCTTTTGTTTTTCATTGTATTATGAGGAAAATTATGAGAATTGAAAATAAGCATCTAGAAAAAAGTCATTCTTATGTTTGACTTTGTTTTATTAGGATATGTAAATATATTTCTTTTGTTTTTCATTGTATTATGAGGAAAATTATGAGAATTTAGATTTACAACACCTGATAAAACAAAGTCAAACATACGAATAACTTATTTCTAGATGCTTATTTTCAATTCTCACAATTTTCCTCATAATACAATGAAAAACAAAAGCAATAGCTTTACAAACCCTAATAAAACAAAGTCAAACATAAGAATAATTAAAAAAAAAAAATATTTCTTTTGTTTTTCATTGTATTATGAGAAAAATTATGAGAATTGAAAATAAGCATCTAGAAAGAAGTTATTCGTATGTTTGACTTTGTTTTATAAGGGGTTGTAAATCTAAATTCTCATAATTTTCCTCATAATACAATGAAAAACAAAAGAAATATATTTACATATCCTAATAAAGTTATTGTTATGTTTGACTTTATTTTATTAGGATTTGTAAATATATTTCTTTTGTTTTTAATTGTATTATGAGGAAAATTATTAGAATTGAAAATAAGCATCTAAAAAAGTCATCCTTATGTTTGACTTTGTTTTATTAGGATATGTAAATATATTTCTTTTGTTTTTCATTGTATTATGAGGAAGATTATGAGAATTGAAAATGAGCATCTAGAAAAATTATTCTTATGTCTGACTTTGTTTTATTAGGGTTTGAAAATCTATTTCTTTTGTTTTATATTGTATTATGAGGAAAATTATTAGAATTAAAAATAAGCATCTGAAAAAGTCATTCTTATGTTTGACTTTGTTTTATTAGGATCGGTAAATATATTTCTTTTGTTTTTCATTATATTATGAGGAAAATTATGAGAATTGAAAATAAGCATCTAGAAAAAAGTCATTCTTATGTTTGACTTTGTTTTATTAGGATCTGTAAATCCATTTCTTTTGTTTTTATTGTATTATGAGGAAAATTATGAGAATTGAAAATAAGCATCTAAAAAGTCATTCTTATGTTTGACTTTGTTTTATTAGGGTTTGAAAATCTATTTCTTTTGTTTTACATTGTATTATGAGGAAAATTATTAGAATTGAAAATAAGCATCTAGAAAGAAGTTATTCGTATGTTTGACCTTGTTTTATTAGGGTTTGAAAATTGATTTCATTTGTTTTCATTGTACTATGAGGAATATTGTGATAATTTAGATTTACAACCATTATATAAAACAAAGTCAAACATACGAATAACTTCTTTCTAGATGCTTATTTTCAATTTCTAATTCTCATAATAATGAAAGACAAAAGCAATAACATTACAAACCCTAATAAAACAAAGTCAAACATAATAATTAAAAAAGAATAAAAATATATTTCTTTTGTTTTTCATTGTATTATGAGAAAAATTATGAGAATTGAAAATAAGAATCTAGAAAAAAGTTATTGTTATGTTTGACTTTATTTTATTAGGATTTGTAAATATATTTCTTTTGTTTTTAATTGTATTATGAGGAAAATTATTAGAATTGAAAATAAGCATCTAAAAAGTCATCCTTATGTTTGACTTTGTATTAGGGTTTGAAAATCTATTTCTTTTGTTTTACATTGTATTATGAGGAAAATTATTAGAATTAAAAATAAGCATCTGAAAAAGTCATTCTTATGTTTGACTTTGTTTTATTAGGATCGGTAAATATATTTCTTTTGTTTTTCATTATATTATGAGGAAAATTATGAGAATTGAAAATAAGCATCTAGAAAAAAAGTCATTCTTATGTTTGACTTTGTTTTATTAGGATCTGTAAATCCATTTCTTTTGTTTTTATTGTATTATGAGGAAAATTATGAGAATTGAAAATAAGCATCTAAAAGTCATTCTTATGTTTGACTTTGTTTTATTAGGGTTTGAAAATCTATTTCTTTTGTTTTACATTGTATTATGAGGAAAATTATTAGAATTGAAAATAAGCATCAAAAAAGTCATTCTTATGTTTGACCTTGTTTTATTAGGGTTTGAAAATTGATTTCATTTGTTTTCATTGTACTATGAGGAATATTGTGATAATTTAGATTTACAACCATTATATAAAACAAAGTCAAACATACGAATAACTTCTTTCTAGATGCTTATTTTCAATTCTCACAATTTTCCTCATAATACAATGAAAGACAAAAGCAATAGCATTACAAACCCTAATAAAACAAAGTCAAACATAATAATTCAAAAAGAATAAAAATATATTTCTTTTGTTTTTCATTGTATTATGAGAAAAATTATGAGAATTGAAAATAAGCATCTAGAAAAAAGTTATTGTTATGTTTGACTTTATTTTATTAGGATTTGTAAATATATTTCTTTTGTTTTTCATTGTATTATGAGTAAAATTATGAGAATTAAAAATGAGTATCTAGAAAAGTTATTCTTATGTTTGACTTATTAGGGATTGAAAATCTATTTCTTTTGTTTTACATTGTATTATGAGGAAAATTATGAGAATTGAAAATAAGCATCTAGAAAAAAGTTATTGTTAGGTTTGACTTTGTTTTATTAGGATCTGTAAATATATTTCTTTTGTTTTACATTGTATTATGAGGAAAATGATAAGAATTGAAAATAAGCATCTAAAAAAGTCATTCTTATGTTTGACTTTGTTTTATTAGGATCTGTAAATATATTTCTTTTGTTTTTCATTGTATTATGAGGAAACTTATGAGAATTGAAAATAAGCATCTAGAAAAAAGTCATTCTTATGTTTGACTTTGTTTTATTAGGATCTGTAAATCCATTTCTTTTGTTTTTATTGTATTATGAGGAAAATTATGAGAATGGAAAATAAGCATTGAAAAGAAGCATCTAGAAATTCTTATGTTTGACTTTGTTTTATTAGGGTTTGTAAATCTTAAAAAAATTATGAGAATTACAAATTTATTGAAAAGTTAGAATCTTTATATTAAGTTTGTATTTTGTCTTTTACTTTATCCCGCATTATACGGTATATTGTTTAGTGTCTCAAATGAGTATGAGGTATTAGGGTTTCTTTTCAAAACATGTCCGGGTTTTTTTCGACCCTAAATCGTGCCGTATCTATTGAGAGCATGTCAAAAACAGTGAGGGCGCTGTTTAGTGGCTCCTACCGGGAAAACGAGACGGAAGACTACCCATACATTGAAACATATGTTAAACTTTCATCGATTTGCAATCGACTGGTTATCATTAAATTTCTCGAAAACCCGGGCTCGAAAAGGCCTCAAAACGAGCAAAGAAAACTGCACTGGTGTTTCTACACGTATTTCAATGGGGCGATTATTTAGTGCTGTGCGCCCTGCACAGACAGCTCGTAACCCAATTAGAGAAATTGTCGAATTTGTTACAATTTTTATCGTATTTCAGTACAGATACTACCGTGGTCACACTCAGTCACAGCCCTTGTACTATCTCTAGTTCAACTTTTGTGAGTGCATATTTATCAGAAATCGTATTATATATCCAATTCAGAATCGTAAATTGGTGGCACTGCTCACTCAGATGGCCAAACAGGTAAGCTTAAAATAAATGCGGTATTTAAGATGTTATTTATTATATCCTGTATATTTTGAGTATAAGATTGTGTATTTTGAACCTGCCGTCTCAGTTTTTGAACAGTCCAAAATTTTGTTGAAGTGCAAGTTTAGCATGTTTTGTAGTAGTGGACTGTTGTTGACATACATTGTAGTCCGAGGTTGCTCTAGACTAGCTTGCCAATCTCGTGTACACCGTTTGTACACTGAGACTGGAAGAGGAGGGTTAACGGATTTATATACTTGAGATAATCCCGTAGGTAATCCGATTGCACCTATTCATAGTCCCGGGGGGGGCACTCAACTTTGGAAGTGACGGTATGTGCCTGTCAATAGGCCCCTCTTTTGAAGTCGACTATACCCGATGACCCCTTTTTTAAAAGCCATACCCGATGACCCCCCTTTTTTAGTTGCGGCTACCCAATGACCCCCTTTTTTGGTTGCGGCTACCCAATGACCCCTTTTTCTAGAATAGCATCATCAAAATGCAACAAAAAATGCTGAAACTGTCAAATTTTGCTCCATTTTTTCAAAATTATGCCGAAATTTTCAAAATTTTGCTCCATTTTTTCAAATTTTCTACCCGATGACCCTTTTTTTTAAATCTTATACTCGATGACCCCTTTTTTCAAAATATTGTACCCAATGACCCCCTTTTTTATTTTGTTTGTACCCAATGACCCCCCTTTTTAAAATAACGATTTGTACCCGATAGGCCCCTACTTCGCGACTCCGGTAGGCACATACCCGTCCCTTCCAAAGTTGAGTGCCCCCCCCCCCGGTTCATAGTCCTTTATTCTCAAGTAGTTAGACATCCACTTGCAGTAGCCTTTGATGTGATGTGTGAGACCGCTCACGGTCGACCGATTTTCACTCCAGAATTGGAAATATTTCGAATGTTTCTATAGAGAGTTTGTTGAAAAGTATGAAACGCGTGTATTAAGGACCCCCTGCTTGGATGGGATACCACATGTGGATATAATGCAAGAAAGAAATCAAGTGTTGTAAAATTTCCCCCCAAATCCGCCTTTTTTGTTAATATTATACATTTCTAAAGAAGAAAGTTTTAGGATTTTTTAGAGAAGGGATGATTGTTGATCATTTCTATTTTCAAGTTTTTATGTATTTTCCGGTCATTTCCTGTAAACCTAATAAAGATATTCTGATAATTGACAACATTCTCTTTCACAAATGATAGAGGCTGAAAGTGACAACAAGCCAGTGGCGGATCCAGAGCAGTCAGAGGGGGGCCCAATTTTTGAAAAAGAATGTAAGTAATGGCCGCGAAGCGGCTTCATCCCGGACTGCTGCGCGACGTAGGGGTGTCTGAGGGGATGTGCCCCCTGAGAAGTTAGAAACTTTTGGAAAATGTAGACCCATTTGAAGCCATTTGGTGGACCATTTTGTCACTATTATTGTGTAAAATTTTGGTTTGAAAAAGCCTAAAATTTGAGAAAAACAGCCCAATTGAAGCCATTAGTGTGGACAAGTTTTGACTTTTATTGTGTGAATTATTGCTTTATAATTATGTACCAATAAAGTTGCGCACGCAGGGGTGTCTGAGGGGATGTTCCCCCTCAGAAGTGAGAAAAATTTGTAAAATGAAGGCCTATTGAAGCCATTTGGTGGACTATTTTGCACTATTTATTGTGTAAAATTTTATGTTTCAAAAGGCCGAAAATTTGCGAAATGAAGGCCCAATTGAAGCCATTTGGTGGACCATTTTGTCACTATTATTGTGTAAAATTTTGGTTTGAAAAAGCCTAAAATTTGAGAAAAACAGCCCAATTGAAGCCATTAGTGTGGACAATTGACTTTTATTGTGTGAATTATTGCTTTATAATTATGTACCAATAAAGTTGCGCACGCAGGGGGTGTCTGAGGGGGGTGTTCCCCCTCAGAAGTGGGAAAGATTTGTAAAATGAAGGCCTATTGAAGCCATTTGGTGGACTATTTTGCACTATTTATTGTGTAAAATTTTATGTTTCAAAAGGCCGAAAATTTGCGAAATGAAGGCCCAATTGAAGCCATTCGTGGACAAGTTTTAACCTTTATAAATAAATTACCCTATAGGCCTATTGCTTTAGATGTAAACATAAAGTTGCGCACACTGGGGGGGGGTGTCTGAGGGGATATGCCCCCCTCAGAAGTGAGAAACTTTTGCAAAATGAAGACCTAATTGAAGCCATTTGGTGGGCCATTCTTACACTATCATTGCGTTTTTTGAACTGTTTGTAACATTTTGTATGTAACACTGACACTTTATAGGCCTAAGACTTGAGATTCGCAATTAAAGCATGCATGGTGTTGAATTGAAGTCGGCTCAGAGTCCGTCTTAATAGGCCTACTGAATTTGGTGACAAAATGTGACGGGCCCTACATATCGGTGGGCCCGCCGTAATTTTCACATGCTTTTAGGCAGAGGACCCGCCTTCAAGCAAAATAATCACATACCTATATAGACTGACCCGACTGCGATTTAGGCATGGGCCTACTATAGTACTATACGTGCAATTTAACCTTTTCCCTTCTCCTTTTCTCCCTTTTTTCTTCTTTTTTTCTCCTTTTCTCCTCTTTCTCTTCTCTTCTCTCCTTTCCTCTTTTTTTTTTTTGGGAGGAGGGGGGCCAGGCCCGCAGGCCCCCCTGAATCCACGCCTGCAACAAGCGACGAAAATTGTAATTTATCATGGAACTTCAGTCATATTTTATCTGAAATCTGACTGGATGACAGGGCCTGCATGTATGATATGCATGGTACGATGACATGCAATCACTGACCTATCCCTAAAAGTACCGTAGTTGCGTGTATCACACCCGTTCCGGGTTCAAACCCCATTGTAGTATTCTATTGTTAAGCGGCTAAATAGGGTGATTCATCATTTACTTTGAATGAGCGGTCTCACACATAGTTTCTTTGAGGATTCAATTTTCAATTCTCACAATTTTCCTCATAATACAATGAAAAACAAAAGCAATAGCTATACAAACCCTAATAAAACAAAGTCAAACATAAGAATAATTAAAAAAGAATAAAAAATATTTCTTTTGTTTTTCATTGTATTATGAGAAAAATTATGAGAATTGAAAATAAGCATCTAGAAAGAAGTTATTCGTATGTTTGACTTTGTTTTATAAGGTGTTGTAAATCTAAATTCTCATAATTTTCCTCATAATACAATGAAAAACAAAAGAAATATATTTACATATCCTAATAAAGTTATTGTTATGTTTGACTTTATTTTATTAGGATTTGTAAATATATTTCTTTGTTTTTAATTGTATTATGAGGAAAATTATTAGAATTGAAAATAAGCATCTAAAAAAGTCATCCTTATGTTTGACTTTGTTTTATTAGGATATGTAAATATATTTCTTTTGTTTTTCATTGTATTATGAGGAAGATTATGAGAATTGAAAATGAGCATCTAGAAAAAATTATTCTTATGTCTGACTTTGTTTTATTAGGGTTTGAAAATCTATTTCTTTTGTTTTACATTGTATTATGAGGAAAATTATTAGAATTAAAAATAAGCATCTGAACAAGTCATCCTAATGTTTGACTTTGTTTTATTAGGATCGGTAAATATATTTCTTTTGTTTTTCATTATATTATGAGGAAAATTATGAGAATTGAAAATAAGCATCTAGAAAAAAGTCATTCTTATGTTTGACTTTGTTTTATTAGGATCTGTAAATCCATTTCTTTTGTTTTTTATTGTATTATGAGGAAAATTATGAGAATTGAAAATAAGCATCTAAAAAGTCATTCTTATGTTTGACTTTGTTTTATTAGGGTTTGAAAATCTATTTCTTTTGTTTTACATTGTATTATGAGGAAAATTATTAGAATTGAAAATAAGCATCAAAAAAGTCATTCTTATGTTTGACCTTGTTTTATTAGGGTTTGAAAATTGATTTCATTTGTTTTCATTGTACTATGAGGAATATTGTGATAATTTAGATTTACAACCATTATATAAAACAAAGTCAAACATATGAATAACTTTTCTTTCTAGATGCTTATTTTTTTCAATTTTCCTCATAAATAATGAAAGACAAAAGCAATAACATTACAAACCCTAATAAAACATAGTCAAACATAATAACAAAATTAAAAAAGAATAAAAATATATTTCTTTTGTTTTTCATTGTATTATGAGAAAAATTATGAGAATTGAAAATAAGCATCTAGAAAAAAGTTATTGTTATGTTTGACTTTATTTTATTAGGATTTGTAAATATATTTCTTTTGTTTTTAATTGTATTATGAGGAAAATTATTAGAATTGAAAATAAGCATCTAAAAAAGTCATCCTTATGTTTGACTTTGTATTAGGGTTTGAAAATCTATTTCTTTTGTTTTACATTGTATTATGAGGAAAATTATTAGAATTAAAAATAAGCATCTGAAAAAGTCATTCTTATGTTTGACTTTGTTTTATTAGGATCGGTAAATATATTTCTTTTGTTTTTCATTATATTATGCGGAAAATTATGAGAATTGAAAATAAGCATCTAGAAAAAAGTCATTCTTATGTTTGACTTTGTTTTATTAGGATCTGTAAATCCATTTCTTTTGTTTTTATTGTATTATGAGGAAAATTATGAGAATTGAAAATAAGCATCTAAAAAGTCATTCTTATGTTTGACTTTGTTTTATTAGGGTTTGAAAATCTATTTCTTTTGTTTTACATTGTATTATGAGGAAAATTATTAGAATTGAAAATAAGCATCAAAAAAGTCATTCTTATGTTTGACCTTGTTTTATTAGGGTTTGAAAATTGATTTCATTTGTTTTCATTGTACTATGAGGAATATTGTGATAATTTAGATTTACAACCATTATATAAAACAAAGTCAAACATACGAATAACTTCTTTCTAGATGCTTATTTTCAATTCTCATAATTTTCCTCATAATACAATGAAAGACAAAAGCAATAACATTACAAACCCTAATAAAACAAAGTCAAACATAATAATTCAAAAAGAATAAAAATATATTTCTTTTGTTTTTCATTGTATTATGAGAAAAATTATGAGAATTGAAAATAAGCATCTAGAAAAAAGTTATTGTTATGTTTGACTTTATTTTATTAGGATTTGTAAATATATTTCTTTTGTTTTTAATTGTATTATGAGGAAAATTATTAGAATTGAAAATAAGCATCTAAAAAAGTCATCCTTATGTTTGACTTTGTATTAGGGTTTGAAAATCTATTTCTTTTGTTTTACATTGTATTATGAGGAAAATTATTAGAATTAAAAATAAGCATCTGAAAAAGTCATTCTTATGTTTGACTTTGTTTTATTAGGATCGGTAAATATATTTCTTTTGTTTTTCATTATATTATGAGGAAAATTATGAGAATTGAAAATAAGCATCTAGAAAAAAGTCATTCTTATGTTTGACTTTGTTTTATTAGGATCTGTAAATCCATTTCTTTTGTTTTTATTGTATTATGAGGAAAATTATGAGAATTGAAAATAAGCATCTAAAAAGTCATTCTTATGTTTGACTTTGTTTTATTAGGGTTTGAAAATCTATTTCTTTTGTTTTACATTGTATTATGAGGAAAATTATTAGAATTGAAAATAAGCATCAAAAAAGTCATTCTTATGTTTGACCTTGTTTTATTAGGGTTTGAAAATTGATTTCATTTGTTTTCATTGTACTATGAGGAATATTGTGATAATTTAGATTTACAACCATTATATAAAACAAAGTCAAACATACGAATAACTTCTTTCTAGATGCTTATTTTCAATTCTCACAATTTTCCTCATAATACAATGAAAGACAAAAGCAATAGCATTACAAACCCTAATAAAACAAAGTCAAACATAATAATTAAAAAAGAATAAAAATATATTTCTTTTGTTTTTCATTGTATTATGAGAAAAATTATGAGAATTGAAAATAAGCATCTAGAAAAAAGTTATTGTTATGTTTGACTTTATTTTATTAGGATTTGTAAATATATTTCTTTTGTTTTTCATTGTATTATGAGTAAAATTATGAGAATTAAAAATGAGTATCTAGAAAAAGTTATTCTTATGTTTGACTTATTAGGGATTGAAAATCTATTTCTTTTGTTTTACATTGTATTATGAGGAAAATTATGAGAATTGAAAATAAGCATCTAGAAAAAAGTTATTGTTAGGTTTGACTTTGTTTTATTAGGATCTGTAAATATATTTCTTTTGTTTTACATTGTATTATGAGGAAAATGATAAGAATTGAAAATAAGCATCTAAAAAGTCATTCTTATGTTTGACTTTGTTTTATTAGGATCTGTAAATATATTTCTTTTGTTTTTCATTGTATTATGAGGAAACTTATGAGAATTGAAAATAAGCATCTAGAAAAAAGTCATTCTTATGTTTGACTTTGTTTTATTAGGATCTGTAAATCCATTTCTTTTGTTTTTTTTTTTTTTTTGAGGAAAATTATGAGAATGGAAAATAAGCATTGAAAAGAAGCATCTAGAAATTCTTATGTTTGACTTTGTTTTATTAGGGTTTGTAAATCTTAAAAAAATTATGAGAATTACAAATTTATTGAAAAGTTAGAATCTTTATATTAAGTTTGTATTTTGTCTTTTACTTTATCCCGCATTATACGGTATATTGTTTAGTGTCTCAAATGAGTATGAGGTATTAGGGTTTCTTTTCAAAACATGTCCGGGTTTTTTTCGACCCTAAATCGTGCCGTATCTATTGAGAGCATGTCAAAAACAGTGAGGGCGCTGTTTAGTGGCTCCTACCGGGAAAACGAGACGGAAGACTACCCATACATTGAAACATATGTTAAACTTTCATCGATTTGCAATCGACTGGTTATCATTAAATTTCTCGAAAACCCGGGCTCGAAAAGGCCTCAAAACGAGCAAAGAAAACTGCACTGGTGTTTCTACACGTATTTCAATGGGGCGATTATTTAGTGCTGTGCGCCCTGCACAGACAGCTCGTAACCCAATTAGAGAAATTGTCGAATTTGTTACAATTTTATCGTATTTCAGTACAGATACTACCGTGGTCACACTCAGTCACAGCCCTTGTACTATCTCTAGTTCAACTTTTGTGAGTGCATATTTATCAGAAATCGTATTATATATCCAATTCAGAATCGTAAATTGGTGGCACTGCTCACTCAGATGGCCAAACAGGTAAGCTTAAAATAAATGCGGTATTTAAGATGTTATTTATTATATCCTGTATATTTTGAGTATAAGATTGTGTATTTTGAACCTGCCGTCTCAGTTTTTGAACAGTCCAAAATTTTGTTGAAGTGCAAGTTTAGCATGTTTTGTAGTAGTGGACTGTTGTTGACATACATTGTAGTCCGAGGTTGCTCTAGACTAGCTTGCCAATCTCGTGTACACCGTTTGTACACTGAGACTGGAAGAGGAGGGTTAACGGATTTATATACTTGAGATAATCCCGTAGGTAATCCGATTGCACCTATTCATAGTCCCGGGGGGGCACTCAACTTTGGAAGTGACGGTATGTGCCTGTCAATAGGCCCCCTCTTTTGAAGTCGACTATACCCGATGACCCCCTTTTTTTAAAAGCCATACCCGATGACCCCCCTTTTTTTTAGTTGCGGCTACCCAATGACCCCCTTTTTTTGGTTGCGGCTACCCAATGACCCCCTTTTTTCTAGAATAGCATCATCAAAATGCAACAAAAAAATGCCGAAACTGTCAAATTTTGCTCCATTTTTTCAAAATTATGCCGAAATTTTCAAAATTTTGCTCCATTTTTCAAAATTTCTACCCGATGACCCTTTTTTAAATCTTATACTCGATGACCCCTTTTTTCAAAATATTGTACCCAATGACCCCCTTTTTTATTTTGTTTGTACCCAATGACCCCCTTTTTTAAAATAACGCTTTGTACCCGATAGGCCCCTACTTCGCGACTCCGGTAGGCACATACCCGTCACTTCCAAAGTTGAGTGCCCCCCCCCGGTTCATAGTCCTTTATTCTCAAGTAGTTAGACATCCACTTGCAGTAGCCTTTGATGTGATGTGTGAGACCGCTCACGGTCGACCGATTTTCACTCCAGAATTGGAAATATTTCGAATGTTTCTATAGAGAGTTTGTTGAAAAGTATGAAACGCGTGTATTAAGGACCCCCTGCTTGGATGGGATACCACATGTGGATATAATGCAAGAAAGAAATCAAGTGTTGTAAAATTTCCCCCCAAATCCGCCTTTTTTGTTAATATTATACATTTCTAAAGAAGAAAGTTTTAGGATTTTTTAGAGAAGGGATGATTGTTGATCATTTCTATTTTCAAGTTTTTATGTATTTTCCGGTCATTTCCTGTAAACCTAATAAAGATATTCTGATAATTGACAACATTCTCTTTCACAAATGATAGAGGCTGAAAGTGACAACAAGCCAGTGGCGGATCCAGAGCAGTCAGAGGGGGGGGGGGGCCCAATTTTTGAAAAAGAAATGTAAGTAATGGCCGCGAAGCGGCCATCCCGGAGCGCTTGCGCGACGTAGGGGGGTGTCTGAGGGGGGATGTGCCCCCCTGAGAAGTTAGAAACTTTTGGAAAATGTAGACCCATTTGAAGCCATTTGGTGGACCATTTTGTCACTATTATTGTGTAAAATTTTGGTTTGAAAAAGCCTAAAATTTGAGAAAAACAGCCCAATTGAAGCCATTAGTGTGGACAAGTTTTGACTTTTATTGTGTGAATTATTGCTTTATAATTATGTACCAATAAAGTTGCGCACGCAGGGGGGTGTCTGAGGGGGATGTTCCCCCTCAGAAGTGAGAAAAATTTGTAAAATGAAGGCCTATTGAAGCCATTTGGTGGACTATTTTGCACTATTTATTGTGTAAAATTTTATGTTTCAAAAGGCCGAAAATTTGCGAAATGAAGGCCCAATTGAAGCCATTTGGTGGACCATTTTGTCACTATTATTGTGTAAAATTTTGGTTTGAAAAAGCCTAAAATTTGAGAAAAACAGCCCAATTGAAGCCATTAGTGTGGACAATTGACTTTTATTGTGTGAATTATTGCTTTATAATTATGTACCAATAAAGTTGCGCACGCAGGGGGTGTCTGAGGGGGATGTTCCCCCTCCGAAGTGAGAAAATTTTGTAAAATGAAGGCCTATTGAAGCCATTTGGTGGACTATTTTGCACTATTTATTGTGTAAAATTTTATGTTTCAAAAGGCCGAAAATTTGCGAAATGAAGGCCCAATTGAAGCCATTCGTGGACAAGTTTTAACCTTTATAAATAAATTACCCTATAGGCCTATTGCTTTAGATGTAAACATAAAGTTGCGCACACAGGGGGGTGTCTGAGGGGGGATATGCCCCCCTCAGAAGTGAGAAACTTTTGCAAAATGAAGACCTAATTGAAGCCATTTGGTGGACCATTTTTACACTATCATTGCGTTTTAAAACAAAAAAGGTTTGTAAAATTTTAAATGTAACACTGACACTTTATAGGCCTAAGACTTGAGATTCGCAATTAAAGCATGCATGGTGTTGAATTGAAGTCGGCTCGGAGTCCGTCTTAATAGGCCTACTGAATTTGGTGACAAAATGTGACGGGCCCTACATATCGGTGGGCCCGCCGTAATTTTCACATGCTTTTAGGCAGAGGACCCGCCTTCAAGCAAAATAATCACATACCTATATAGACTGACCCGACTGCGATTTAGGCATGGGCCTACTATAGTACTATACGTGCAATTTAACCTTTTCCCTTCTCCTTTTCTCCCTTTTTTCTTCTTTTTTTCTCCTTTTCTCCTCTTTCTCTTCTCTTCTCTCCTTTCCTTTTTTTTTTTTTTGGGAGGGGGGGGCCCGGGCCCGCGAGCCCCCCCCCCCTGAATCCGCGCCTGCAACAAGCGACGAAAATTGTAATTTATCATGGAACTTCAGTCATATTTTATCTGAAATCTGACTGGATGACAGGCCTGCATGTATGATATGCATGGTACGATGACATGCAATCACTGACCTATCCCTAAAAGTACCGTAGTTGCGTGTATCACACCCGTTCCGGGTTCAAACCCCATTGTAGTATTCTATTGTTAAGCGGCTAAATAGGGTGATTCATCATTTACTTTGAATGAGCGGTCTCACACATAGTTTGTTTGAGGATAGCTGGATCAACCTCCTCTTCCTTACATCTTCTCTGGATTTACACACTTAACGTTTTGCGCAGCTCAAACATTTCACTTTTTTTTTGCAATTCAGTCAATTTATATGAAATTGGTACTCACATATCTGATCTCCAAATCATAGTTATCTTATTCAATGTATCCAAGTAGATTAAACTTGGAATTTCTGATACTTTAAAGATAATTTCCAAGCCGTTGACCCCCCTACGTCTGACGAGCGTGATCGGTGGTGAAACAATGCAAGTCACGAGATGACCCACCTCATTTACAGCCGGTTTCTGTCATCAAGTCGTGTTCGCGATACAGCCACGTGCACAAGTGAGGTCGTGACGTCGATAACAACGAGTAAACAAAATGGCTGGGAGAACTGAGAAAGTCGTGGTTTTTTTTTAATGTTTCATCGTGACGATCAGAAACATCAAAACCTTTTTTTGACTGCGCTTGATATGCTAACGATATACAGATGTACATTGAACGATATAAATTGGATGGTAAATAAGCCAAATATTGCAAGAAAACTACTCGCTAGAATCCTAGCGAGCCCGCAAAAAAATGTCCGTACATGCGAAAGTAATATTGACAACGTAAAATCCCGACTAGCTCAGACTGATATTCTAGTTTAATAAACTTTCATATTCTCCAATTCGTCGGACGTATCTAGACTCACTTGCCATGCAGTCTCATGGACATAATTCAATATGATGATATTCGACATATTTATTTTTAACATTTATGAGAAAATTGGTACATGAATTTGTTATGTGCTACGGTACTCTTAGAGGTGCTCTGACGATAACACTCCGATATCCGATCGCCATCCTATTCAATCTATTCTTTATGTAAATCACAGTTTATTACTCTAAGACTTGATTTATAGTTCACATTACAATAGTGTAAGGAAATGAATTTTGAAAAATATTCTGGGTGTCCTCCTCGCAAATGTTACAATAGCTTTAACCTGAACTTTATCAAATTCAGCTGAACATTCAATCACAAAGATTAAAAAAATTTGTTCATTCACAATCACACTATTGTACATTCCAAGTATTTATCTTTTGTAGGCTTGACTACGTACATTTTTGTACCAGGTCAGATTGAATCCATACATTGCCATGTTGCTATATAGTAGAACAGAGTAATGGACAGTATGATATAAGACCAACTTAGTTCAGTCTATCTATCAATTAGTCTGGCTGCCAGTGGGAATGACATTGTTTTGGTGTCCATAGTTTTGTTTTTGATGGATATTGCTTCTCAAGATCACCAAATTCAAAAATAAGTTTACTGGAACTCTGTCACAAGCATTTTGAGATATGGTTGGTCAAAGTTCACACAGAGGTAATTTTTCAGGTTTTGACCCTGTGGAGGTCAAATTGTGACCTTTGACCTTTTTGATAACAGAAGGGTATGCCACAGATAGGTAAAAATATATTTTTTCTGGATCGCCATGCAAGCTGCAGAGGAATAATTTCAGGAACTTGTCAACAGCATTTGAGAAATTTGAATTTTGACCTTTGTGTGAAATTTGACCCGCCATATCTCAAAATGCTCAATGCTGACATAGTTCCAATAAACTTATTTTTGAAGTTGGTGGTCTTGAGAAGCAATATCCATCAAAAACTATGGACACCAAAACAAGCTTCTGTGGCAAAATTGAGTTTGGCAATCGGACTACATGCACAACATTCTCTTTTGACCATGTTTTAATTCAAGAGTTTCAAGCAGGTCAAATTTTAACCAAGTACCGGTAATCATGTAATTATCCCAGATAACACACGGACGTCGGTCCGACGTCGGATATAAGGAGCTAGCAAAGTCGACCGGACGTCGGGATTCGTGTCGGGTGCTCATCGGGGGTGCATCCTGCCGTCGACACGTAAAAGACGTTCCAACGCTGGGCCGTCGTTTTGCCTACTGTCATGCCGATTTTATTCCGATGTTTAAAAAGGGTTGTCCCGACGTGGGACCAACTTTTTCATGTCGACTTGAAAAGGACGTCGTTCCGACTTAGGGGACAATGTTTTGCCGGCTACGGACCTTACTTATGCCGACGAGAAAAGTACGTTGGATTGTTTTAGGGCCAACTCTTTGCCTACGCTAGTGCCAATGGTATACCAACATAAAAAGTACGTTGGTTTTACTTACTCTTTTGCCAACGGTCCTGCTGATTGTATACGACATGATGGTCCGACTTCGTAAAGTACGGCAACGGAAGTTGTGAAGGCATCGTAGTGAGGAGAATCCTAGTTGTAAACACATAAAACCATGACGTAGTCATACACCGACCATGATAAAGTAAAGTACATCATGTAGTAAATGTATGACCCCGTGGTTGAACATGTTTCTGTTGACCGTTTTCTTTCACAAACATCAGTAAACGTCTGTGCCTACCTGTTTCGAGATTTAAAAAAGATCTAATATAGCAATACATTAGGCCCTAACTGGTTAAACATGAGTGGATTTGATGTAGTTTAATAGGTTTACACGTTAAAAATTCAAATTAGAAGAAAAATATTTAGAAAATACTTACTTGAACCTGCATAGGCCTAAGCTAGATACTTCTACTTCTACGCAAGTGCTTGTCAAAGCCTGCTCGGCAACTAGACAACACTTATCTCCTCATCACTCTTCAATGAATACGAGCAGCAATCACATAAACAGTATAATGTACAGCCAAAAAGATATAATATTATCCATAACTTCCAAAAAATATTAACGATATTGCGCTTGTCTCTTTGTGATATTTGAATTTCAACTGCCACGCACGGATGTATGTAATTCTACGTAGCGTGCATTGGCTGTACATGTTTACGCCAACGGAGGCCAAAAGTTCACTTCCAACACTGGGCAACAGGGGTTAAGATCAGTTCAAATGTTATAACGGTTTTGTATAGTCTCATCACCCGTGAGCTGCCTACTCATTTCAAAACAAACATCGTCATGATAATAGCTAGCCTATGACTGGGTCATCATTTCAACTCTAAAATCGAGATTATAATATAAGGCCTAGGCATGTGCCTATTTATTTTGTGGGAAATCTTTTTGTTTTATCGCGTTAGTCATTTACACAGGTTATTATTATTATGACGTGAGTTTTAACATTGTTCAACACATTATAGTATAACACTTTCGACCAGGTAATGTACAGAACAGGTATAAAGATGAGCCATTGCATTGCCGGGTGGAGGGGCTATGAATTAATTAATAGGCCTACCCCATTCCAGGCAAAGAAATTTTTAACCCAATTTTGCAATTTAAATTATGCAAATAAAGATCGTCCTATACGTATATAGGCCTAGGCCTATACGGTTCACTGTCGTTGGACCAACGTTTTACCGACTACCCATAAAAGACGTCGTTACTCGACCGTAGGTCCGACTTTTTCCGACTATGCATGAAAGACGCCGGCTGACTGTTGTTGGCCCGACGTCCTTCCAACTATCTGAAGAAGACGTCGTTACATTGCCGTAGGCCCGACGCCGTTCCGTAGAAGCAAGGGCGACTCCGACGTGTTTCCACCATGTCCAACCCATTGCCAACGTAGGCCCGACGTATCGGTGTTTACTGGGATGTAACACCAACAATTTCAACAAAAGGTATAGTTGTGATTGTGATCCCAGCAGTAATCTAATCTAATACTATTAGCGATTTAACAAGATTAGATCCATCACATGCCAAAATGATATATCCGCAACCACAATGTACTATATGGCCCTTTTTTAAAGGGCTAGTACAATGTACATTAGCTAGCTACTTATAGCTAGCTGCTTAAAAGAAGCTTCATATCCATGCAACTTCTAAAACAATTCTTTTTACCGCTTATTATCTTTTCTTTCTCATTTCAGAGCCATGAAGGCTAGACCCCAAATTCAGCATTTAGGGGGCAGGACACAGGACAAGACATATCAAGTACAAATTCAGTCAAATTATGCAAATAGTTTTCAACCATACAGATGTATCTACTGCAGACAGTTTTACAGTAATTTGTCATATTATGTGAAACATATGATAAGACATAGAGCAAAATTACATAGGTACTGGTACAGATGTAAACAGCCTCATAAAGGGATTTGTACAGTGAAATCATACAGATGTAAATATTGCACCAAGACTTTCTCCTACCCAAGTGCACTGAATACACATGAAAGGATTCACACCAAAGAGAAACCATACCAATGTAAATATTGTGAATCGAGTTTCTCACGGTCATGTAACAAGATTAGACATGAAAGGATTCACACCAAAGAGAAACCATACCAATGTAAATATTGTGAAAAGAGTTTCTCACAGACAAATAACAGGACTATACATGAAAGGATTCACATGAAAGAGAAGCCATACCAATGTGCATATTGTGAAAAGAGTTTCTCACATTCAGATAACAGGACTGTACATGAAAGGTGTCATACTAAACAGAAACCATACCAATGTAAATATTGTGAAAAGACTTTCTCAGCTGTAAGTAGTAAGATCAGACATGAAAGGATTCACACTAAAGAGAAGCCATACCAATGTAAATATTGTGAAAAGATTTTCTCAGATGCAGGTAACATGACTGTACATGAAAGGATTCACACCAAAGAGAAACCACACCAATGTAAATATTGTGAAAATAGTTTCTCAAATTCAAATCAAAAGACTGTACATGAAAGGGTTCACACCAATGAAAAGCCATACCAATGTAAATATTGTGAAAAGAGTTTCTCATATTTAGGTAACAAGACTGTACATGAAAGGATTCACACCAAAGAGAAACCATACCAATGTGAATACTGTGAAAAGAGTTTCTCAGATGCAAGTAGCAAGATTATACATGAAAGGATTCACACCAAAGCAAAACCATACCAATGTAAATATTGTGAAAAGAGTTTCTCAAATTCAGGTAATAAGATTAGACATGAAAAGATTCACACCAAAGAGAAACCATATCAATGTAAATATTGTGAAAAGAGTTTCTCACAGGCATATAACAGGACTGTACATGAAAGGATTCACACCAAAGAGAAGCCATACCAATGTAAATATTGTGGAAATAGTTTCTCAGATGCAGGCAACAAGACTAGACATGAAAGGATTTGTGAAAAGAGTTTCTCACATTCAGGAGACAAGACTAAATATGAAAGGATTCACACCAAAGAGAAGCCATTTTGTGAAAAGAGTTTCTCGGATTCAGGTAACAAGACTGTACATGAAAATTTCTACCAACAAATTCATAGTGGTCTCTTTTTAAGCTTATTATAATGCCAATTTAGGGATGTTAAGGCCATATAATTATTATAACATTTAACACAGATATCCCTTTTAATTTTGAGCCGAACAACTAAAAAAGGCAAAGCGAAGAAAATGGGAATTTTCGCAAATACGTATCACTCCTTCGGTCTTGTTACGGTATAATCCTTTGTGTAGATCACCGTCCTGCACGCCATGTACTTACTGTGTTATGAACATCGCGTATGCGTTCGACTAATATTTCCATCATAATAATAAAACGACAGTTCCTGCGTTTTATTCAAAACCTCGGATTTTGACAAAATTACAGCACCTAGGATCTTGATTTTTGCAAGGTATGTTGGTTAAAATAAAGTACAATATAATCATGTAAAAAAAACAGAATTTTGTAAAATATTGATGGCGTCCTCTTCAGCAAATGTTATAATATGGCTTTAAGGAAAAATGGGTGAGTATTTGCCCACATGCAATTTTAATGATATTCATATCCGACAATTCTTTTGTATTTCTTTATTTTTAATTAACCCGTATATCGCTAATGCAACATACCACCAAGTTCATACCGGTCTCATTTTAAAGGCATTTATAATGCCAATTTAGGGGTGTAAAGGAAAAAATTGATGGTGATTTGCCCTCATATTTTAATGGTATATCTGGCAATTGTTTTGTATTTCTTTATCTCTAATTACCCCGTATAATTGTTATTATAATTAGTCGGTTACGGTTTCTAGACTTTTTCCGGGGGGTACCCCTACAATGGGGGTCAAAATTACTAAAAATGTACTCTAAGGCCAATGGTGGTAATTTTGGTGTCTAAATATATGTTTATGGACATGCGAAAGTCATTTAGACAGTTTACGAAATCCAAAATGGCTTCCTTATGTTCCAAAATTCAAAATGGCGGCCAAAATGGTGAATTTTGATAAACTATGTAAATGACTTTTTCATGTCCACAGACATATTCATAGACACTCAAATCACCACCATCGGCCTGAAAAAACCGTTCAAATAAGTTTGCCTAAGACGAGTTGACCTCAATGTTTATCAACAAAGCCTGGGGGGTCACTCCCATTGTGGCCTGTACACCATCCGCGACAATAAAAACGTGTAAAAAGGGGGTAGGTACAATACGCGCGTATCGTGTTTAGGGTGTCAAAAACATGAAAAATCGGGGAAAAGGGTAGCAAAATTGCAATGGCAAACTTAGGCCTATACGCGGAAAGGGTATGAAATTTGATGCAAGGAATAAAATTCCAGTGAACCCCCTCCCGGCAACAAAGGCAAGGGACCGGTATATCTTTATGCTTGAGTGAACCCCATGCAACCAATACACTGTTCAATAGTCTTATAATGAAGTGGCGGGAGTTTTAAAAACACGAGCCCTTAACAAAACATGATTCGCGCACATTATACTGCCAGGCAAAAAACAATGGAAATTGTGATGATGCGTGTGCATACTCAGTGCCAGGCATTGACGTCAGAAGTCAACTCGTCTGTACTATAGGGCGAAAACTTAGGGACCGTTCACAAACGCTTGTTAGGGGGGCCTGATGCAAAAAAAATTCATCGCAAAACTTTTTCGCCCCTCCCCCCCTTTTCAGACCTCAAAAATTTTAGGGCCCCTTTTTGACATGAAAATTGTGGGTCAACCCAATAGAAAAGCATATAAACTCAATTCTTCCAAAAAAAGGGGGGTCTGAAAATTTTGAGGTCTGCAAAGGGTCCTAGGGGGGCCCCGAAAAATTTTGCGATGAAATTTTTTTGCATCTTGTTTGAGAACGGTCCCTTGAAGCTAAACTGATGAAATATTGTGAAAAGGTGGAATAAATTCGTGCAGTGGCGCGGCGTGCACAGCACATTGAAAGTGGGGGCCAGGTTGTTTGGTTCCCCGAATGGAGTGTAAGGTGCGGGCGAAATCAGTCATTTCGGGGGAAATGACTTGATTTCCCCCGTATGACCAACAACTTGGACGTGCCCTCGCCCCCCCACCACCACCACTGAATTCGTGCGTATCGCGAAAAAAAATTGTGCTTTGGGGGATAAAATGGTCAAATATGAGGTTAATTTGGTCAGAAACCCACATACAGTCACCAACATGGGGAGCTATGGGGGGGGGGTGATTGTATGGAATGCTGGACGGTTCGCACCCTTTCAATTTCGGACCCGTGCACTTTCGCCCCTTTCTATTTCGCACCCGTGCACTTTCGCCCCCTTTTTATACCGCGGGTATTGTGCTGCTGTCATGCTGTTGATTGATGCACGATCGATTGCTTGAACTCCCGGCAATGCGGTGTAGTACAGTGTATGTTTATAGTACTGGGCCGTCGGGCATGCACTAATATTAAGTCATGATAAACCCAGAAAGAAAGGATATTTTAAAACAAAATAGAGGAACGGTTTTTTTTCTCAAAATATATTACAGGCCAGATATTTTAGCAGCAGGCTTACCCAAAATAATGAAATAATTAGAATTCAATGATAAAAATAGTAATAATAATAAATAGTAATAATAATAAATTTATATTTAATTATTAATTATAATATGTATAAAAACAGGGGAAATTTGTTTCAACTGACGACCAAAGGATGGATCCAAAAGGATCATACAAGTGTCAACAAGCAATGGATAAAATTAAAAACAATGAAAGTATGACACAAAATCCAATGGGGGAGTAACACAAAACATATAAACAAAGTTAATTTAATAATATAATATTATGATAATAATAATATGATAATAATAATAATGATAATAATAATAATAATAATAATAATAATAATAATAATAATAATAACAATGATAATAATATAAACAAAGTTAATTTAAAAATATAATATGATGATAATAATAATAATATGATAATAATCAGAATAATAACAAAGATAATAACCCAGCAAACACAAAAACTCTTTAAAACGTTTTAAATAAGTTATATTTTGGGTTTTGGTTCAGGTAAAACGTTTAAATAACATTAAAATGTCGGGTTATATAAAGGTCATGAAATCGTTTTAAACGTTTTGTATGAAAACACACTACAACAATATTTTTAAAATGTTTTCGAAATGTCATTGTAAACTATTTTTGCAAACATTTTTGGCCAAATATTTTGTCAACACTTAAATAACATTATATTAAAATATTTGCACCAGGCAAACACAGAAATGTTCTTAAAATGTTATTTACAAAACGTTTTAATAACATTTAAATGTCGGGTTATATAAAGGTCACAAAAACATTTTAAAAACGTTATTGTAAATATTTTGGGCAAACATTTGTTTCAAAATATTTTTTCAACCCCAAAATAACATTCTGTTTAGAATGATTTGCACCAAGTTTTCAAAAACGTTTTTGGAATGTTATTAAAACGTTTTTATACCATTTATATAACCCGACATTTAAATGTTTTCTGTAAAACATTTGTGTTTCCTGTGCAGTAAATTACGAACAAATGTTTTTTAATGTTATAAAAACGTTTTATACCATTAATCTACCCTTTATATAACCAGACATTTAAAGGTTTTCTGACAACCTTTTATAACCTTTTGCGAATGATGTCGAAAACTTTTTGTGTTTGCTGGGAAGGGGCTGTGCAATAATTATTCCCCCCCCCCGGGGGTGTTAAGAAAGAAAGAAGAAAGAAAAACAAAGAAAGAAAGAAGAAGAAAGAAAGAGAAAGAAAGAAAGATAAAAAAGAACAAAAAGAAAAAGAAAAAAATAAATACAAAGAAATTAAGACGAACTGAACAAATCTAATTGATAGAAATAAATTATTATGTGCAGCAACATCCAAAAACAAGACATGTTTCAAAAGACAAAGCAGCTTTCTTGATAAAAAGAAAAGAAAACAAAGGCACTATAAAAAAAAAGAAAGAAAAAAAGTCATCCCCTTTACACGATCTTCTTTATTAATATCTAAGAAATAGATGCTATTACATTATTGACATCTTCGAGTTCAAACATCCTGCCTTAAAATTGTCGGTATAAACATCTTTATTTATTCCCTGGTATAAAGTATAAAGCGGATTAAGATACCGCGTAAGATATGCCGTGGTGTTAATGAAGCATCGTCATAATGAGTCCGTGATTGACAGGCCGGTAAACAAAATGAATCATGAACATATAAATGTCAATCATTTACAATGCAGAATTGGATAGCATTTTTTCCACAAATTTGTTTATTTACTTATGTTATTTATTAAAACCATATTTATACAGGGTTACCCTTCAGATAAATCTGCTAAATCTGCCCTGTGTCATGAAAACAATATGCATAACAATTTGTAGAATTATACATAGGCCCTATTATATGTAAGAATTTTTTAAAAACATAAACATCAAAAAATCATACATCAAAATTCATTAAAGAATTTACATTTCTTTGTTTTATACAATTTATGTAACACTTGTAGAAATATATATATTAAATTAACAGACGAAATACATCATTTATTAAAAGACATAAAAGTTAAAACATTTGGTTCATTATTTACATTTCTCATTAAAACGAACAGAAAACTTTCCTGATTAATAATATTTTGTATTTGGCAAAGAATAAGGATGCAATTGTAATATTTCTGAATGTGCAATCGTAACATATTGTTCGTAAATAAATATCTTTGTATGCATGTATTTCTTGACAAGTTTATACCGGCACGCGGCCGCGGGGCCCGGGGGCTTGTCAAGCAATCGATCGTACGTCACTAGGCATATGGCACTTTTGCGAGTCTGTTTACGGTACCATTGATTGAACCCACACCATACCCGGTGCTTTTCCGTAAGTCATTCATTACATAATGGGTTGAAGAAGTCACACCTTATGTCAAGCAATCGATCCAGTACGGGTATGTTCTGGGACGAATATATGCGTGCTACTGCCTAGTCACCGTAGGCTACCTCGCGGTGAAGAAAGGTGGCGAAAGTCAGCACAGCATTATCGCAAAGCTGCTGCCAGGCATTTGTTTTGCTTGTGCGCATTTGTCTTTGAGAAATTTGCTAAATATTTTTTTCCCATTAGTTTCATGTCAAAGAAGATCAATTCGGCAACATAAAGATGGGATAAAATTATAAATTATAAGCCATCAAATTTTTGGCCATATCAATATTAGGCCCTATATAAATTTTATAGGCCATAAATAATTAAACACTAAATTATATTAATAAAGTACGGTACTAATAAGGTAACATAATTCTAATAATAATAATAATAATAATATAATAATATAATAATATGATAATAATAATAATAATAATAATAATAATAATAATAATAATAATAATAATTATATAAAAATAATAAATAGGCCTAAAATAAAATAAAATAGAAATGAAATAAAATAGGCCTTTAGAAGTAAAATAAAATAACAAATCAAAAACATAATGAATACCAATCTTCAGTCGAAGCACATTTAATATATTGTAATATAAATATAGGCCTATTAAATTCAATCGAACCGGAGAGTCCATCAACATCCCGGGTAAACATACTATGAGTATTTGCTTTTGTACACGCTGGACTCAGTACCGGTACTGCAAACACAGACAATCAACACTAAACAGTCAACCAATACTATACACATACAACACCCCACTGTACCGCCAGGAGTTGAAGCGATCGATCATCAATCAACAGCAGCACATTACCCGCGGTTTAAAAAGGGGGCGAAAGTGCACGGGTCCGAAATTGAAAGGGGGCGAAAGTGCACGGGTCCGAAATTGAAAGGGTGCGAACCGTCCTGTTTCCATTGTATGGACCATCCCCCTGTCTACGCCTATGAATTCCTCAACCACCTGCTCCTACTTGGACCTGCTTGGCAGTTTCGTAATAGCGCCCTCAATCCTGCATTCAATCCATTTACAGTGTTTTTGTTGTTTAGATATTATTGACTTAAAATATACGTGTTAAATCAACATTTTCTGTTACACAACATTCACGTAAGCACAATAATTTATGAATATACTGACAACTAATATTAAGAAACTATTAGTAACTTCAAATAAGATTATCTTTATGTTCTTAGTTTCAGGAAAATTAGATGACAAATTCTAGAAACTCTGCAAGCAATCAATGAAACAGAAAAGCTTCGGTAGCATTTTTGATGAAAAGATGATGCAAATTTAACCAATTTTACCCAATACTAACACATTTTAATAAAAGCATCATGATTAAAGGAATCTTAGTCTTCAATAACCACGGAAAGCCGCGGCTTACGAAGTTCTATTCATATTATGTAAGTATTTCTTATGTGGCACTAAAAATGGGAGAAGTGCAAAATTTTGCACCCATTTACATTACACCAATACATGCATATCATGCATCATAATCATTATGATGATCATATTATGGAAACAGGACACCTCGCCCACACGCAACTTCGCCTACACGGCATCTCGCCTACGTGCCATCTCGCCCCCTATGCAATGCAATGCATTGCAATGGCGGTTATGGATGTATCATGACGATCGATGTGACCGGAAGGGTCGTGTGTTCCAGGGGTCGCGCTAACCTGCGTTTCTGCGCGTACAGCGCATATTTTTAAGTTTGAGCGCATCTATTCATTTTTGCATACCAGTTCAGGGGTTTTCATGCGCGCAGAAAAATGAAAACATGTGAAAGAAATAAAAGCTTCGATCGCCAATATTTACGACCTGTCCAGAAATTATGTAACATAAAAGGCAATAACATAAATGATGAAGTGAAGTCGCCATAGCATTGTAACATAATTTAAAAATAAAAATAAAATACACACCGCCAGCGTAATTTAACACAGATTGTGATATTGTCTAGAATCACTGATGAGTTTTATTGCAGTACTGAATGACGACACGTACGTGAGTTGGTAATTTCTAATTCTAGGGATCTGTAAGAAATGCTTCAAGGGTGGTGTGTAGAGATATGCCAGCGGTGAAATACGAAGCCGTAGAAGAAAAAAGTGACAAAAATTTGCCCTTGAATTATGTTTTATAGTCAAAATACTCCAGTAATTCAATAAATATCATGATATTTGGCCTAAACTTGAACTCATTTGCAATGAAATGTCATTTTTTATTGAGTAAATCATGGCTTTTTCACTCGCCCATGTGACTTGCAATGCTGTTGAATTCTGCACTTTGCCGAAGTAGAACTACATTTTATGGAATTCGGCGAACTTTTATAGCATAAAGCAACATTTTTATAGCAAGTACACTGCGTGGGCACTGCGTGGGAACTTTCTTTAAAAGCCAGATAGTTGGTTAATAGCGAGAATCGCGGCGTGAAAGGGAGATCACGTTTTTGCCAGGCCTTAACTATTTACACATAACCAAAATCACAAAATCTGATACTGATATATTGAAACGGACATTCAATACTTGACTAGAGAACCCCTTATTTTAGGATTTTAGCGCATATTTTGAACACTTTCAGGGGTTCTGAGAACCCCTGGTTTTAAAACCTAGTGCTACCCCTGGTGTGTTCCTGTGTTGGTAGCAGACTGTACGATCAAGGATTCGTTCCTATGAATGCACGGGAATATTCAACAAATTTGTGTGTGTGTGTGTGGGGGGGGGGGGGTATGTGTGTGCGTTTTATAAATTGAGGCCCCTACTGTCCGCGTCCCAGTGTAGATTGTGTTCGGTTTTTAACACACCGTGCTGATGTGGTCATTTTGTAACATCTTATAGGCCTATAGTAAATAGTACGGTAATATCCCGCACAAACAGCATGAATATTATAAACTTGTCATATGATTAGTGATAGGCTGTATAAGGGTGTAGTTGCAAACAGCTTAGGGTACCAGCTTATTTGATGCAGCTTGCTGTTCTGAGTAATTTGACACCAATTTTATTGAAATCGGCCAAAAATTGAGACAGTGCGGGCCAAATAACGACGCACAAGGGGGGGGGCAGATTTGACCTTTATTTTCTAGTTTTAAGGGAATTTTATCACATTAAGGATTATGTAATGCATTTTTGGTATCTACTTACATAGTTTTAGGTACAGGAAGGTCATTTATGCATTTTGTGTCAAATGAAACTTTTTAGTGTCCTTAAAATTAACAGTTTTGGGTAAAATTAGGCAGTGAGGGCGCTTTTACCTTTTAGCGACCACTTCATAACCATTTTTGATTTTTAAGTTAATCATACTAGAGATAATCATCCATCATCCATATTCTGACATTTTCAGCCATTTATCACATTTGGTGTGGCCGTGGCGTTAGTTTTTAATACAGGGATAACCTGCCCATAGCAATATACAGGGGTCAACGACCTTTGTATCACATGTAAGTCAATGGAAGCGTCTCTACACATTTTCAAATGGGTACCACGCACAAGTGAAATAAGGTTCGGAGTTCAAATTTGGATAGATGCTGTTATTTATCAGTAGCTTTGATTTGATAAGAAATGATAAAATTTTAGTAGGGGGGATACGTAACAGCTATTAGGCTGAACAGCGCCCTCACATCCTAAATTGGCTCTTAAACTTGCATCAAAACATACGATTTGTGTAAAATTTGCATAAATATATCCAGGGGACCCAAAATCATGTAAATAATCATTAGAATCCAACAAACAGCAAAGAAAAACGCCCATAATTGTGAAAATAGTGAAAAATAGGGGGGTCCCAAGAAATCCCCCTTACGCGTAGTTTTTTGGCCCGCACTGTCTCATTTTTCAACCGATTTTTTTTTAAAAGGTGTCAAAATGCTCAGGAGGATTAGCTGCTTCAATTCAGCTGGTACCCTAAGCTTTTTGAAACATCACCCCTTTTTTTGGGCTGTACAGCCTATCACTAATATGATATATCTTGTATTTTCGTCTCAGTTGAAAACGTTTGTCATTTTGTCTTTATTCATACAATATTGCTTTCTCGTATCATTTGGTTTTCAAAACAATAGCCTACCAATCCAACTTAGCAGAAAAATGGCTGTATTGTTATTATTTTATATATTGTTTTATTCACTTTTGAATTATGTTCAATATTATGGTCTTTCAGATTATGTGGTATCTTATACTATAGGCTATAAAATAAATGACATAAAAGTGGGAATATTTGAACTTTATTTATAATTTTAATATTTATTTTATATTATTAATATTATTATCATGATTATTATAATTATGATGCCAATATTATTATTTTGTGACAAAATAATGACATGAATGAATGAATTATTTTAACATTGTGATAACTTTTCATTGTTATCATTAATTTTTTATTTCGTTTCAAATTGTAATATTTTATATTTATTTAACTTATGCGCTGCGCACGAGATAAACTTGGTCAACTGTGTGGTCCTCTGCCATGCAGATCGATTTACCCGGTGGGATAATTGCCTATCGATTGGATTGGATTGATCATGGGTGATGTCACTGGCTTTAAACTTTGGTGGACAATAGAATATCCATTGATTGACAAGGTTACCCCTGCGTCCCCTAGCCGCTTGTGTTATAACAATATTTTTAAATATTTTAATATGTATGCATTTTTTCAACATGCATTTTTAATAATTTGATAACTTCGTGTTAAAGTGTGTTATACGTGAATTTTTATGAAGATAATTATAAAGAAAAATATGGCAGTCTTAATTTTCTTAATACCATTGATTGTTAAAACTTTCAGCGAGCAGGGCCTGTGCTGTGCGTTTCGCCCCTTTTTACACCGCAGGTATTTGCTGCCGACGATTGCTTGACAAGTCCCCTGCGTGCCTGCACACCGCCAGCCAAACCACGGAATGGCCCGGAAATGGAATATACTGGATACGTTGCGTGCTACGGTCACAGTGCCATTGATTTACCCATGTCATACCCGGCGCCTTCGCGGAAGTCTTTACTTGCCAGCGTGTTGGAGGACGGGTAGTGTGCGCAACAAAACATTTGTAATTGCGGGCCGTGTTAAAACATGTTTTGTGCTTGTAAGTCCGGACCTAGACTACTCCGTAGCCCACTTGCCCATTGTGCATACTCTGGATATTGCATTTTAGCTTAAAACTCCGATTTAAATAATTTGTGCACAATTGATAGATTTTCACAACTGATCATCTTTTTAGTCGCCGTACTCCCTCTGTTTGTTAGCTTCCCATTTTTAACTGGGACTTATGCGATTAATAAACTGGTAGATTCTAAAATCAGAATTGTTCAGTATTGAAGTGCTTATAATAATGACATTATGATGTTGCATTCAATAATATAAGCCTACGTATACTATACTTTTACTGTCACTAATATAATTATATAAACTTTTTCATAACAATTTGATACTAGTATTTTGATGTAATAAATAAATATCAGTATAATTTGAGTTCAACTGAATGCTTTCATTATGATTAATAACATGTTTTATCAAAAATCGACTATGGCATAGTCTAGTCCGGACCATGCATATACGAAGACGAAGGAAAGCCATTGAATTTTGATACAAAATCATAAGGGTAATGAAACTTGATTCCAATTTTCCCATCATCACCATCACTTTTTTACATTATATTAGCTTATATTTTCACGAACAATAATTAATTTAATATGTCCGAAATTTAGGCCTTATAAATGTATTTTTATGTTAAATCCTTGTGTATTTTATTTTTACAGGTATGTTTTCATGAACAAAAGAATCTATTAGGCCCTATTAGATGTGTTATTTTATTTTACGAATTATGTTTACTTACTTCATATAAGTTCATACTTAGTGTTAAATTAATTATGGCCAGTATGGCCTAATAATTTATATAATATGGCCACAAAAAAAGCGCTTGCGATATTTAACCGAATCATTCATTTTACCGGCTCAAACTCACTTAAAATAAAGTTTGAGATGTTCAAAACTTTTAAAACTTGCAGTCCTATAAAAGATATTAAATCAGAGAAGAAATTCTTTGACATAGCCTATAATGAAACAATTAAGGGAAAAATATTTGCCAAATTTTTCAAAGACAAATGCGCACAACTAGCAAAACAAACGCCAGCAGCATGCAGCTTTGAGATATTCTGTGGGGTGCTGTGCACTGTGTGCAGTGACTTATGCCCAATTTTTGCACCGCGTGTTAGCGGCGGATATTAGCTACCATGCACTTACACGAAAACGGCGGGTGTGATTATGTTCAATCAATGGTACCGTGATCCAAGCACGCAAAAATGCCAGAATACACCGATGTAACTTCCTTGACAAGGCCGGGCCCCGCGAGAATTATACGGGCCATGTTTTGTGCTTGCGACGTAGGCCTATCGGAGGCACGCGAAGAAGAAAAAGTTGAAAATGTTTGCAAAACTGGTTAATACTAAATACGATTTCGGTAAAATTTTAATTTGGGGTTATTCTTTGTCAAATATTATTAGTATTAACGCGCTCCCTTATAGGCCTACACATGCAAAGACCCATCATTTTCTTATTGTTTTCACCCAAAAGGCCAGCTCCCAAGACCATTTTGTGGGAAAGTCCTAAGTTTTAGAATATGGCACAGAAAGAAGGGGGGGGGTCTTCCCTCAAAAGGCCTCATTTGTTAGCAACTGCCCCCGAATGACCTCTTTTTTGGATCCTACTCCTATCTATTGCACAATTTTGCCCCCGAAATACCTTATGACCGCAAATAATAATATTAAATATATTATACTAGCGGGGACCCGGGTCTCCTACGAGTTTTACTTAATTTAAGACAAGAGGAAACTGAAGCTGAATTTCTGTTAGGCCTATTATAGAAGAACGGGGTTTCCGACATTTGTAGGCCTACTCTTGGAGTGCAGCACGGGTCGGAATGTATCATATATAATGCACGTACTTTTAATGCAGGAAAGGGATATTTGACGCTGTAGGTATACACTAAACCTTTAACCATACCCCCCCACACACACACACCCCTTCATATATTGAACACACATAGTCCCTACTCGAAGAATTGGCGCGGAAATGGAAAATGTTACTTTTGCGCGCATTAAACTGAACTTGTGTTTTGTTTTCTTTCCCCTGTAATCTTTCTCACTGACTTTGGTTTGTTTATTTGTTCTCTCTACGTCCACTCCCGCACATAACCCACCTCACACTCCCTTTTCACGAACACACCTCGAAGAATGAAGCGCGAAAATGGAAAATGTTACTTTTGCGCGCATAAAACTGAATCTGGAATCTGTGTTTTGTTTTCTTTCTCCTATAATTCTATAATCTTTCTCATTGACTTTGGTTTGTTTACTAGTATTTGTTCTCTCTACGTCCACTCACCCCTACACATCCCACCTAACACTCCATACACACCCCCCTTCACGAACACATCTCAAAGAATCAAGCGCGGAAATTGAAAATGTTATATACTTTTTGCGCGCATAAATCCGAATTTGAATTTTTTTTTTTTGTTTGACGGTGGTGTTTGTTAGAAATCAGTAAAGAAATATGATGTGCATAATGATGTATAATATACAAGAAGGTATACACATGATAAATGAAAGAAAGATAATAATTATAATAATAGAAACAAGGAAGGAATTATTTTAGACAAGTTTTAATTGTGTGTATGCCCAGCCTGATCATGCAAACGACATCCGAGTAATTATAGCTTCCAAATCTGGGTGTTTGATACGCCTAGATAGGGAAGACCTATTCGTAGACGGTGCACACATGAACAGGCAAAATACGGGGCAAAATAATGATTTATATGAAGTTTAAAATGAAATCATGTATGGTATTTGATAGACCTAGAAGCAGCGGTGCTTGGCGTGTTAACAGGATCTAGGAAAAATAACGAGTTATATGAAGTTTAAAATGAATCATACCTGTATAAAGCCAAACAACCTACATCTTCCAAATCTGGGGAAAATAACGAGTTACATGAAGTTTCAAATCAAATCACAGCCCGTATATCAATAAACACATTTATCATTGCACAAAATGTTTCCATTTATTTGGAAATTTTTCCCCAGGGTAGCTCCGATGCCTTACAAACATAATGAATTTGATTCCAATGTATACTCAGTGGACATGTTTAAACATTACAATGCCAAAAAATCAGCATGATCAGGGTTGAAACGTATTATGTAAAACGATCGAAGGCCTACACTATATGGTTTTATCTCTTGGCCCGGCTCTTGACAGTTCAGTTTCGCACACTAAATTAATACTAGGAGAAACTTAAGAAATAAGTGGAAGGATTCGACTTTGAGCTTGTCACCAAGAAATTTAAGACAGAAGGACTCGGGAAGGCCGAATAGACTTTGAGCATTGGTCATCAAAAGACCCTTCCATCATGAGGCGACCATCTATATACATGTTGCGAGAAAGCGTAACACTTGCAGCTGTAAATGCGTAGGTCTTTTAGTTTTAGCTTAGTCTTTCACATGTCATTTCAGTACACCCATCATAATCATTTTTTCTCTTTTCCGTCCAATTATGTTTGTTTTGTACTCTGTCGGTAATCACATGGTTCAAACTATAAACGAATACAATATTAGATTGTTAAACCCGGTTTCCTCCTTCAGGCATAAGGCCAAAGTCTTTCTTTCCTTATGTCCTTAATTTTTCTTTATTCAATCCTGTTCTTTCTTGAGGCCTAGGCCTAATTCTTTTTTCCCCTTTGATACGTTAT
The DNA here is from genome assembly GCF_039555335.1 of Amphiura filiformis. Taxonomy (NCBI): domain Eukaryota; kingdom Metazoa; phylum Echinodermata; class Ophiuroidea; order Amphilepidida; family Amphiuridae; genus Amphiura; species Amphiura filiformis. The sequence continues at coordinate 54,211,990 of NC_092645.1, forward strand.
TGTATTGTATTGTCAATGGTCATGTCATATACATAAATAATTCAAACTTTCTGACTTTGGTTTGAGCTGAGAATAAAATACCTAAAGCCTTACTTGCATTTGAATCAAATAAATATATTATATAGGATGCTAAATACTTGAAGCCAAAGCAATTAAGTATAACGAGTCAGACCATGCTGACGGTGTTTATGCTACATCATATGCGCAGGTGCTCCTTTGTTAAAATAGACTATGCCATAGTCGAATTTTATTAAAAATATGTTATTATTTATAGTCATGATGAACCCATTTCGTTGAACTCAAAATTATACTGATGTTTATTAAAATTAAAGTATTCAATAGTAAAATGGTCATAAAGAGTTAAAAATATCAGGCGATTAGTGATAATAAAAGTAATTGAATGCAACATTATCTTGCATAATTATAACGGCTCACTTTAATACTGAACAATTCTAGTTTTTTGGAATCTACCAGTTTATTGATAGCGAACCCCGAAATTTGGGAAGCTAACAAACAGAGGGAGTAGGGTGACTGATCAGATGTGAAAATCTATCAATTGTGCACACATTAATTAAATCAGAGTTTTAAGCTTAAATACATTATCCAGAGTACATGCACAATGGGCAAGTGGACTACGGGGTAGTCTATTGTTAAAAGGAAATCCCTGATGAGGAACGGTCAAAGAGAAGTTCTCGCCAGTCAAGAAAGATAAACTGTGAAAGTCAACTAACCGCCCCACCCGAAAAGGTTCTAATTTACTTTGTTGTTACATTATTTTCTTACACAAAACATTTCCATTTCACACGAAGTGGTCCTTCAATAATGTGTGATTTGCATTAAAAAAATAGCTTCCAAGGCCTATTTAAATGTTAGTTTTCACTGATAGCTCTTATATTAGCTCGTACTGATCGCATTATCCCTTTTAATTTAGAGCCAAACAAATGAGGTAAAACGAAGAAAATTGCTATTTCATTCCAGCGCCTACAATCTGTGTATTAGCTCGCCGATCATATTATTATCGGGCGGGAGCTAAAGGAAAATTATAAAGGACCAACTTGGACCCAAACCATACCGATCAGATAGGGCCTACCGCCTAGATAGGGCCTACCGACTCAGATGCCAACAACAACCCACTGACCAGGAACCACGGAAATCCATCCCAAAGTGGCAATATAATAATAATAAGTTAAGAACACATGCAGTAAAACATAAAATCAGACCAAATAAAAGAGGAGAATAAAAGTAAAAGAAAATTGTGACTAAAAATATTTTAAAAACAGTAGAACCACATAACAAAACAATAACATAACACATAACAAAAAGTAGAAAAACAAACATAAAAATAGAACAAAAAGACCTAAATCCAAAAGAAAGCAAGACCAAAGAAAAATAAAGCATACGTAAAAAAAAAAAAATATTAAGAAAAACATAAAAATGGAAAAACAAAAATAGAACAAAAAAAAGCCCAACCCCCAAACATGTCAGAAAACAATTACCAAATAAACAAAATCAAAAGGAAACAGTACAAAATACAGACAGACATAGCATTAATTGATACAGACAAGATAAAACAAACAAAAACGCATACGGTAATATACAAAAAAAAACATTACAAAATAAAGAAAAGGATAACCAAACCAAACCGAGCCAAAATAGAACTAGAAACGTAATAAAAACAAACAAAAAGCCACATAGGCCTACCCCAAACAAAGAAATTATTCACCAAACAAAGAAAAGCATAAACAACAATACACTAATTAAAGGAAAAAACTAAATTGAATATATATATAACCAAAAACCCACTCAGACAAAGCTTTAATAAATCCAAACCAAGAAAAACAAATAAACATTAAACAACATAACAAATTATAGCAAGAACCAAGAACAACAACAAAGCCAAACACTAAAAAAACATTACGAAATATAAGACGAATATTACAAATTACCCAATAAAGAAAACATGCAAAAGTCCAAAAGACTATTAAAAAACGGTACCGTAGGAAACGTGGCCTCATTTTGATGCACTATACTTTCCTTTATTTCGGACACACAATACTGAGCTACTATTCTTATTGCCACTAGGGCCTATAGCTAAATTAGGTGACTAAGGGGGAAATACAACTATACTTCTCAACTTCAAATCACCACAGCACCATCATTAAAAACAATCATCCCCTATCGACACCGGGCTATTCTCAAGACTACAACAGGACGTGGTCACTATATTCTCGGTCATTCAATGGGGGCGATTTAATGAATACATCATTGGTAGTACGGTCTGAATACACACACATCCTGTGCGCATCGATCGTATACATCCACAATGCCATTGCGTTGCATTGCCGCAATAGCTAATTAGGGGGCGAGATGGCACGTAGGCGAAATGGCGTGTAGGCGAAATTGCGTGTTGGCGAAGTGCATTGTGGGCGAAGTGTCCTGTATTCCATATTATATAGATACAGCCAATTCTTTCAGCGGTTTCCGTCTACTCTCTCGACTCTGATTATCGCGTAAAAGAACTATACTAGAATGAACACAGCCTGAGCTGATAGGCTCAGCTTAATATAGGTATGCTAGGACCTAGGTGAATTCAAATTTGCCATCAAACTGCATCATTTTATATATCAAATCAAAGCCCTTGAGTAAACAAAGCCAAAACTGAAAACCATTTTTTCATAGCACTTTCCGTAGCAAAGTTACATCTTGTCAAAGATTGACTTTCATCAAAAAGTTTCAGCTAGCAAAATTCCCCAAAAGCGGCATTTCGGGGTGTTTCTAGATCTTAGTCTCATTATGATAGCAGCTTTTTTAATGGAACTGCTATCCAAATCCCTCTAAAATTCCATGTGCGAGTGACTTATCACCATAAAAAATCATATTGGGTCAAGTGAAGTATAGAAAACATATTTACGTACGTTTCCTTCTTCGGCCAGTTGTTTTAAATTTCTATGTAAATAAGCATTGTCATTGTCGGCGAATTTGGCTGACTAGCAAATGTGTTAACTAAGGTTTGCCTGGGTTACCTACTTAATATAACCAGCGCGCGTGACCGAGGTGGAAAAAATACACAATTTCCCGGGAATATAAAAACTTCAGTGTTGTTCAGTATTTCCCGGCAGAGGTGGCTGTGTAGCAGGCACATGCGCCATGTTAACAGTGCAGGGGGGATGTGCCCCCTGAGAAGTTAAAGAATTTTCAAAAATGAAACTTAATTTGGTGCCATATTTTCACACTTTCGAGAGAAAAAAACTGACGTTTAATCTTATAAAAATTGTGATTTTTAAAAACTCAAAATTATACCATAAAATATGCAAATTAAGAAAGCCCTATACGCCGAACAACTGAATACAAGCACAACGTATAGACCAATATATTTTTGTAAACATTTTAGGCCTCTAACAAAATGTATATTTCGTACAAATTGTACAACTATAGTTACCTGTTATCAAAGTGTCCGCAAAAAACTGGTCATTGCAAGTAGGCCTATCTTTGATGCTGAAAACTAAGGATATTCACGCAGGGACAGGCCAAAAACCTTACCTCGATCGTAAAATCCAGCCGATGCATGTCATAAATAATTCATTATTCCATTGTGTAAATGACAGTGATTGTGTCCATGTATTGTTATTGCACCTGCGATCTCGTGCGAGAGCAGTTGTTTTAAGCTGAATTTATACTCGATCGCTGGATCACTACGTGAATTTGTCTCTCGAAAACCTCTACGAGGTTGTTGCATCGAGCACGCTGACTGGCTTAGCAATTAATAATTATCAAAGTAGTTTTGTAAACCAATCAGGTTAGACGTAATTTACTGGCGAGTCACATTAATTAATACCGTAAAAGGCTGTCGCGTTCATTGATTGGCTTACAATTTCAAAGAATCACTTTTGCAACCAATCACAATACGGGTTATATGACGCCCGTCGGAAATTTTGCACACGTCCACGATGGCGTCATGCCCCAGCGCCACGAGGCTTGCTTTTCTGCTAAAGCGAGCGAGTGGTATAAAGTCAGTTTCACACCTGTGATTTATGGAGCACATCCACAGCTCATTTGACCGATAAAAATGAAATGGGCAATTCTGAGCAACGGGATTCCATGAAATGGACGATTATGTAAGTTATTCTACAGGATCGGTAATAATTAACAGCTGGTCTGCTGTATTTGAAGTGCATATTGAAGTTTGTGACTTCGTATGTTATGTGTAATTGATATTATAGGAAGCTTAAATTGGCAGGCTCTCATGCAATGTATCCGTCTCTTCCGAACATATATATGGGCGTTCAGGGCAAGTCATACTGAAGTATGACTTGCCCACACAGGGTATAGGTAAGCCCAGGCGATTTTACCAGATTTAGCACCCCAAAAGAGACCATTTTTGACATAAAAACCTGTTATAGACTTTTTTGAAAAAATGCTTCCTTCATCCTAAAAAAAGTGGTTTTAAATGTTCAGTTTCCTATACTTTTTTACATTGAGAGACATTCTTCAGTTTTTTTGCCTAATAACATGGCCTACATGACTGAAATTGATAATACGCAATATAAAAACAATGAGTCATCAAAATTTTGACACCCATTCTTCGGGTATGTGGCCATGCATGTGTCATGAAGTGGTGGTCATGTTTTTTGAGGTGGGCACCCAAAAAAGGTGGAGCTGTCACATTTTCCAAAATTTTTTCTCTTCTTATTCCTATATTTTTGCTAAAATCCTTCATGAAGAAATGGTTTTGGTCTTATTTTGAAGATAAACTATTAATTTAATGAAATAATAACAAATACAGTTGAACAAATGTATTAATTAAGGGGGTACTACACCCATGCCCATTGCCCAATTTTGTGCCTATTTTTGCATTTTTCTCAAAAATTATAGCGCATTGGTGGTAAGTAAGATATATATTATAGGGGCAAGGACTACAAACAACTACTGCACTGGAAATTTTATTTCAGCACAGACAACTTTGTGGAGTTGCAGTCAAAAATGAGGGAAAACCAATTTTTGATCAATAAATCAATAACTACTTGCCTTGAGTTGCTGAATTTTCAGTGCAGTGGTTGTAGGCCCTACTCATTGCCCCTATAATATACATCTTACTTGCCACCAATGCGCTATAATTTTTGAGAAAAATGCAAAAATAGGCACAAAATTGGCCAGGGGTGTAGTACCCCCTTAACTACAACAGCTTAATTAAGTTAATTAGTCAGGGGTGGAGCAGGAAGTGGAATTCCCCGTTAAAATCATTTGGTAAGCTTAAAAGTCACTCTAAAATGACGAACTATGAACAAGAAAATCTGACTTTTGGCTGCTTTTGGTTCACTTTTTCCGATGCAGATTTTTGCCTACATCCCGTGATCTCCAAGTTTCTGGTGTCCAAATTTCAAAATATTGTGAAATTTCCCTATAGGGATTACACTTGCATTAGTTGTAGTAATTACAAATTTCGAACATTTGAGGACTTGTTCTCAAATTGTAGATACTCCCATAGGGTGGCTCCAAGTTTTTATTTTTGCAAGTTTGAATTACCGTACTAAAATACTCACTTTAGAAACGTCTCGTGTGTCACGTGTACTGTCAATGTATGTCACTCATCTGTGATTGCTCAACTTATTCTATGCATCAGCTTTTGTCCAAAGAAATATTTAAAAAGATGATTTTTTGAATGATTTTAAGAGCAGCAAAAAGTCCATGTGAGTAAGGTGAATGCACACTAAATCGCGGCGACACATACACATACATGTACCTCCTTGGAACTCACGGTCGGAGCCGTGAGTTCCAATTATTGGAACTGGCACTTGCACAGTAAAGTCATTTACTGTAGTCGCAACTTTTGAGTTGAAGGTGAGCAATGTGCATGTCGCATCACTGAAATCGCACAACATTTATGCATGTCATTTGCCAAAATGCAAGTTTGACTCGCATGAAAACATCAATTAGCAATTAAGGTGGTTCGAAAGGCAAGGTTTAGGGAAATCATGAATTCCAACATTTTTGCAAATATCTCCAAAACCTTTCATGATACAATCTCAAGTGAGTTTGTGCTTATGTAGGGATATGTTGGCCATGTTATGAAGGTAATAAAACTGTTGCCATGGTAACCAAGCAGTCGCTATTGGCTTCTGACCAATCACATTAAAAGTTGTTTTTTTCCTGTTTTTTTCGCAAATCACTTCATTTTTCCCAATAGAAGTATACTCACATGTTGAGTCATGTTCCTGCACACCTCCACTGATTTTCCCGTAAAAATTTTGTAAGTAATATGGAATCTGTGGCCAAAAAACGAAAATTTCACTTTGACCCCCCTCCACTGGGTTTTTTTTTACGGGAAAATCAGTGGAGGTGTGCAGAACATGACTCAACATGTGAGTATACTTCTATTGGGAAAAATGAAGTGATTTTGAAAAAACAGGAAAAAACCAACTTTTAATGTGATTGGTCAGAAGCCAATAGCGACTGCTTGGTTACCATGGCAACGGTTTTATTACCTTCATAACATGGCCAACATATCCCTACATAAGTACAAACTCACTTGAGATTGTATCATGAAATGAATGAATGAATGAATGAAAGGTTTTGGAGATATTTGCAAAAATGTTGGAATTCATGATTTCCCTAAACCTTGCCTTTCGAACCACCTTAACTATCAAATTCAGAGATAATCTTGTAACTGATTAATTTGATAACCAGGCAGGTTTGGTTCACCCCAGAAGAACTGCTCTGGCTTTCCGCCTCTCAACTCTCGAAATGTATAGTTATACAAATGTAATATAAAAAAATGTATATTCTTTTACAGAATGAAGATGTACAACAACAGATAGTGAGAGAGACATTCCACTTAGTATCCAAGAGAGATGACAATGTGTGCAATTTCTTAGAAGGAGGAAGGTGTGTATACCGATCATATAAACCCATGGGCACTGTTGTCTTACTTACAGAGCCTCTGATTGGTTAATTACTTGGTATAATCATCGGTGTAACCAATCAAAAAAGAGCTTTTAGATTTCTTGACAATTTTTAAGCTTATCCCCTGACTATTCTTACATAACCCCTGATTGGTTAATTACAATGTACATGATATGATCTTTTAGATCTCTTGGCAATTTTTAAACTTATTCCCTGACTATTCTTAGATCTCTGAATCCGATTGGCTCAATACATGATTGATATAAACTGCTCAAATAAAGAAAGTCCGCAGTCATGTAACCCGTCCTACACCAAAACCTGATCGTGTTATGAACATTTAATTGATAAAGTCGTGTGCAGAATCTTGTTAGCTCCAAATTGATACCAAATTTGCCACCCAAAACTCTAAATTCAGAGAGATTGAGACCAGTATATGAAATTTGGTGCATTTTCAAAAGTTGCAAATTAAAAATGGACCACGCGGAGCTGTAGAGGTGAATGGCACAGCGCGACCATTGACATAGCCCGAAACAACCGCTAGGTCATATCGATCGCATCGTGCCCTAGTATTCATCAGTAAAGCACTGTAGCAATCCATGCGTTTTAAATTAACAATTGAATAAAGCGCACTTGGGATAGTCGACATGGGTTCATCGTGGGCAAACAAGCTTGACCACATTGCCACGCTAAGCAATTTCGACAAGCGTTATCGTTTTGATTTGCAACTTTTGAAAAGGCACCAAATGCCATAAACTGGTATCAGTCTTTGTCACTTTTGAGTGTTTGGTATCAAATTTGGTATCAAATTAGAGCTAACAAGATTCTGCACACAATCGTATCAATCAAATTTTCGTAACAAGATCAGGTTTTGGTGTAGGACGGGTTACATGACTGCGGACTTTCTTTATTTGAGCAGTTTATTGTACCCCTCTTTGTAAACCAATGAAAGTAGTTGTTAGCCGATTATATGGCCAGTAGTGCCCATGAGGTTATCATGCATAGTATACAATGTAGATCAGTGGCAGTGGTTAGAATTCCTATCCAGTGAACCGTGAACCACATCCACAAAATGGGATCATGAGCTCCAATGGGCTATTACAGTGGAAATCCATATGACATGGCCTTCATCTCCACACAGGGAGTGTGAATTTTAGATGGAGTCACCCATTCAGGTAACCCTGTGTGGAATTCACACTCCCTGTGTTTCTTCCATAGGGGAATGTGGATTTAAACTGCAATAGCCTAACGTCGGGTTTGCCAGACTACCCAGGGATATGAGACAAATCTGACCCGAGGTCGCAAGTGGTCCGGCCTCCAAAGAAATTGAGTCTCATTCTTAAAAAGGTTGGAAATGTAAAAACTGATATACCGTATTCATTCCAATAAGCGCCCAGGGCGCTTAACAAAGTCATTTTGGGTGGGCGCTTATTTTTTACCTGGTTTTTAGTCATCAATCACCGTCTGAAAGTATTTAGTTACTCTCAGTTAGTGCGCCCTCATATGTGTCTTAATTTAATATTATATTGACCAAATGTTTTTGAGGGCGCACTATAAAGATGGCCGCTGCCGCGCCGGCAAAAAATATGAATTTGAGACAGAATTAGCTCAAACTTGGCCTTTTAAAGGCATTTGCAGGTGGTTATTGTGAAGTTTTTTAATATCTATACATCTGCACACTATGAAATAGCGTCATAATTTAATTTTGGTGAACATTTTGGATACTTTTGATGCTCAATTTCCCTCATGCACGCATGTAAAATCACTTTCGACAGGTAAGCTTACTGGAAGTATTTTGACAACATTGGATGGGCGGTTAATAATTTCATATTGTGTTTGTTGCAAAGTCGCTGGGTGGGCGCTTATTGGGGCATGGGCGCTTATTGGAACGAATACGGTACATGTATTTGCTTATATATTTTACAAATGAAGCTTCACACATACCCCATACCTTTCTATCATTTTTAGTTTTGAAAAGTTTTATTTTGTTTTGTTTTGTTTATAGAACTTTTCGCCTTGGCCAAGACCTCACAAAGTGAGTTTGGAATTTTCAATCCAGATTTTGATTTCATATCAAATCTGACCATTTTGAAATATGAAATATTTATTTAAAAAAAATGCTTTTGCATATTTTGTGGGTTTGCACATTTTTAAATCAGGTTTTGGTAAGGAATACAGTAGGACCCAATTTTAGAAACATACACCGTACTTGTTCTATTAAGTGCCCATGCCCCTGTTTGCCCCAATAAACATCCATGCACGATTTTTCAACTTCTAGAATGTGGTGCTATCACTTTGAAAAGGAAGTACCTCATATTGAACAAACCGCCCTGTTTTTAAGCTCCCATGAACATTGTTAGTTTAGCTTTGTTATTGGCAATATGAGTACAGAGATGCCAGTTTTCAGGTTTTAACCTGAATTCAGGTTTTTTGTGAGTTCCCGCGTTTTTATTTATTTTCAGCCTGTTTCTGGGCTTTTTGGCCTGCGTTCACATGCTTTTCAGGTTTTTTGAGTGAAACTGACTGGCATCTCTGTGAGTAGCAAAACATTAGCCACCCCATCCAAAGAGTTTGGTTGAGCTTTACCATTAGGGTTGAACTTTTGCTTGATTAATGACTGCAAAAGACATGCCAGTGCAGGGGCGTAGCAAGAGCTTCGGGCCCATGGACACGGAGCAATGCTGGGCCCTTTTAGCATCTCTTTTATCAGCCATATCCCTTATCCATTTCATCTTTGCACTTGCTCGGGGCCCCTGAACACTCAGGGCCCACAGACTTCGTCCACCCTGTTCCCCCCCCCCCCTCCTGCTTGCTACCCCCTGTGCCAGTGTTTTCTAAAAAAGGCAAAAAAATGTGATCAGTTTAAAAATTAGCCAAAACTGACAAAAAATATCCCAACAGGTTGATATTCCATTAAAAGGTTCATGTCCAAATGCACCTAAAAGACAATCTGCAACTGCAGATGTAGTATTGTTTATTTTGGTGTGTAAACCAGCTATTTTGCACAGTGCTGCACTATTAAATGGTTTTTTGACAGTGAACTATTATTGTTGAAGCACAGTAAGTCTTGTTTTAGACTAAAGTGAGTCCTGGTCCCGACTAACTTCAGGACTTCCTTTTTTCCCAAACTGAGTCCGGCTAGAAAAGCTCTTGTTTTCACCCTTGTTCAGCACCCTGGGCACTTAATGGAACAAATATACGAGGGCTGGTCAATAAGTTCCCGCAACTATGGTGTATCTCCGCTAGGGTGCATCAAACGCCCCTCATGTCAACCATATTTTTTGTACCTAGTGTCAAACTGTGCCACTTAAGTAGAAAATCATCCCCTCAAATTTAAATTCAATCGGAGGTCAGGAAGGGGTCCACCGTGAGCTTAAAGTTAGGACAGAGGCAACCAATAAAAGTCCGGTCGGCAGCTATTGTATTATATATACAGTTATACACACACATTAATAGCTGCCTTTAGTGAAAGTTTTTTAAAGTACTTCATTTCTCAGCCATTACTCAATCAAATGCAAATCCATTTGAACTAAGCAAAAAGGCAGCTATTTTCAGACATATTTGAGGTCATAATAATAGCTGCCATGTGCATGTTTCTCTATTTACAGCTGTTTCTGCATGGAAAATGGATCCATCATGAGCTACAAGCTTAAAGTTTGTGTATGATAGGTGCCTTTAACTAAATGACAAATCAATCAGGCAGCTATTTAGTTTTCATTACTTTATACTGCACATCACTGTGGCTGCCATATGAATAACAATGTAATAAATTGCTTAATATTTATCAGTCCATATGATATGCTTTCACAGATTAGGTGTCCGTTTTCTATTATTGCTCCACCACATGCAAGACATTTGATTATGTTCCTCACTCTGGGCAGTAGCTAGGAAATCTGTATGAGTTTCACGACAATTTCTGCTGCATCATTTACCACATTGAGGGCTCTAACATTGCTAAGCGGGTAAAGCTAAGGACTCGGGCCAATCAATTACATTCAAGCAGTCATGTATGTCCAAACTGCTGTATAGTATCAAAATCTCTCTAATGCAGAATCACATTGAACAGCTTCCGCAAGGCACTGTGACAACAAAGCACCAGCTACCAAAGAAATGTGAATTTGTTGTATTTGCAACAATAATCTAAAGTTCCTGCTGGATAATATGTAGTATTGCTTCTGACCCGCCATGGAATGATCTTCAGTTGTACAATCACCTCCTGCAGTATGCCGATATCAATTTCGGTGTTGCAACAAGTGCATGCAAACCCACAAAGCCCTGAGCAGACATCTGTGGTACATGTATCTCACCGAAGAGATGGCACCGCTTGCTGCACCGCTTGCTCTCTTCAGTGGAAAGGTACCAGTACAATAGAGACTAGCTTTAGCGAGAAGGCTACTTGAACTTAAACCTGATGCAGCAGCACTAAAGCCATATATTCACTTGGTGCAGGCTTTGGAAAGCCAAATTTCCTGACCATGAGACTATCACTTAGTCAACAGTCGTCCTAGCTGATTTTGCAGGCAAGGTTCACTATGAACATCCTGCAGATCAATGACAAATTCCTAGCAGACAATGTTGACACTTGGCCCGAGTCCTCAGTTTATCTGCAATCGCTTAGCAATGTTAGAGCCATCAATGTAGCTCAATGTGGTAAATGATGCAGCAGAACGTGGCATGAAACTCAGTGCAGATTTCCTAGCTGCTGCCCAGAGTTACGAACATTATCAAAATGTCTTGCAAGTGGTGGAGCAAGATAGAAAACGGACACCTAATCTGAGAGAGCGTAAACTGAATGATGTTACCTACATGTATACCAATATCATATGGACTGATAAGCAACATAAAGTACATTTATTACATTGTTATTCATATGGCAGCCACAGTGATGTTCAGTATAAAGTAATGAAAACTAAATAGCTGCCTGATTGATTTGTCATTAAGTAAAAGGCACCTATCATGCAAACTTTATAAGCTCGCAGCATGAAATGGACCCATTTTCCATGCAGAAATGGCTGTAAATAGAGAAACATGCACATGGCAGCTATAATTATGACTTCAAATATGTCTGAAAATAGCTGCCTTTTTGCTTAGTTCAAATGGATTTGCATTTTATTGAGTATTGTCTGAGATATGAGGTACTATAAAAACATTCACTAAAGGCAGCTATTAATATGTATGTATAACTGTATAATTTAATAGCTGCCGGCCAGACTTTTACTGGTTGTCTCTCTCCGAACTTTAAGCTCACGGTGGACCCCCTTCCCGACCTCCGATTGAATTTAAATTTGGAGGGGATGATTTTCTAGTTAAATGGCACAGTTTGGCACTAGGTACAAAAAATATGGTTGACATGAGGGGCGTTTGATGCACCCTAATCTCCGCTCATGCATGACTTAGATGACTGTTACTTACACTAAATACAAGTTTGTACTTTTGTCTTTCAAAACAAATATGTATTAGCGATACTGAATACTTGATTACGTAATGACATTAGCATAAACACAATAGTGTATGGGCACTGCCTGATTTATGGTGAAAAATAGTCAAGAAAATCTCACGCCAAATTGAGGTATTGTTACATAATTCCAAATATCTCGAGAATAAAAGTATGGAATCTGGCGCGGTTTTTGCAACTTTTTAGACCGATAACATAGAAATGATGCTGTACTCTTTTTAGATCTATACCATTTTTATTAAAGAAAAGAGGTCGTGTTGAATATCTCCAATTTTGAGTATGCTTTATCAACCATTGTTCTTTACATAATAAGAGATAGAAGGATTAATCGATGACAAAATTTAACAAATGGTACGGTACCTGGTTTGATTGGGTATCTACTGATTATTAAAAAGGGAGATCCCAGTGGCGAAATCACAAACATTTCTTTCTTAATGAACCCTTGTTTTCAAAAGGTATGTCTAATTCTAGCATAAGACTTGGTATAGCAATTCACTCACCCAGCTACTGTTCCGCAAACCTTGTATTAGTCATATTTTTAGCGCTTTTTTGATGAAATTTTACTTTTTTCATACATTTTGGTACTTTCAATCATGCGTACCATCAACGCATGCGCATATTTCTATTTTTATTGCAACAAATTCTATTGTCTTGACTATGATCTCTCATACCATACCAATAATAATATTTGTTTTTGTTTTATTTTGGAGATAATTTGGATTATTTCTTCTACCGTGTGGGCTCCTTTCTCCCGATTTTCACACCATTTTTGTTTGTCGTTAAGGCCTATTTTGGTGAAGTTCAAAGACAGTCTCTTTCATGATCTGTTGACGGATACATTTCTTCTTTCACAATTATCAATTGAATATACTCAGATTACCTCATACCAAAAATAAGGCTTGTAGATTGCTTTGGTCCTCACTTCTGCTCCTTTTTATTACCGTTCCTCAACTACAATTCAAATTTCCGCCAATGTTGACAATTGTCAGTGTACATATGGCAATGACTTTATGCAAATGAGATTACGTAATTAAAGGTACTCTGATACTAATTGTTGTGTGTTTTGAAAGACAAAGGTACAAACTTTATTGATCGTAAGTAACAGTCATCTAAGTCATGCATGAGCGGAGATAAATAATGGTTGCGGGATATTATTGACCAACCCTCGTATATGGTGTATGAACTTCTACACTTCTCAAGAAGGTGCTTTCGCACTTGCCGATGCACGCAGCCTGTTTATCGCATGAAAATATTTAAATAGCAAGCCTAGGCCATGGGATGATATGCAGCTTGTCCCGCTATAAATAAGGTGCCAATATTCTATGACGTGATGCAATTAGCCATTCAGGGCACCACTTTTGTATAAAGGGTGTTACAGAAGTCTTGACCCTATACTGCCAAATCTAACAATGAATACCACTGCACATGTATGTACATGCACCCCATGTGATGTCATGACGAAATCACCCCAAGTCATATACGCAGCGAAACCGCTGTGGCTACCGGTCAGTGATCATGTGGTTGGCACGGGAGGGGTCTAAGGTTCGAATTCCTGAGGTACCAAAGTGACTTCTTTGTTCATCTTCTCTCCTTTTTCGTTTCTTCTTTCCCTTCCAATAACAAAACACCCATTGGGGTGTACTTAGGGTTAACACTTAAAATTCCAAACAAGCAGTCAATTTAGCTCAATCGATAAGACATTCAACTATTGTGCGAGAGGTTTGCAGGGTCGAACCTTGGCAGTGGTTAGTACGGTTTTGTGTAAAATTGAGTTGGCTTGAAATTCCCCTGGACAAGGAACTTATGCTAATTGTCTTGTTGTAACGTTTTACCAAACTCGGGGAGCTGATCATGGCTGCACTGCGAAGGTCGATTGTGGAATGTCTAGGGTGTGCACTTCTTACCTGCAAGTCCCTGTATTGTTGTTTAATGATTTGTGGAATAATATATGGTGGTAGTGATCAGCGACATTCTGTTAAGTGTGCTGAGGCTTGTGGATTAACCAACGTCTAGGTGTTGTGCCTGTGCATAGTGCACTATAAATCACTGCACCTTGTTTTTTTTTACCCCATAGGAGTACATGTATTCCCTCTCGTAACGATCTTAGACATGCAGGCACATTTCAAAATTACTTACAACTTCAAGAATGTCGGAGTAATTATTCGAAATGTTTATGAAGTTATTGTAGTATGTTTATGTGCCATTGGGGCATTATGTGCCGTGTTATGTGCTATGTGAGCAAGGAGTGATATTATTCTGTTGGTTTTAAAATGCACCGTAAGCTTTGCAGGAAGCGTTAACATGTGCATTGAGGAGTCTTTGAAAGCCCATTTCACTTCTCTGGATCCCAAGCTTCAGAGACTAGTACTAATGCTAAGTTGCTAACCATGTTGCTGAGCATCCATGAGCATAGGTTGTAGAATATATTATAGTTCTAATTCTAGCTCTGTAGACAGTAGACTAATCCTTCAGTCGTCTATGCTGAGCATGTATTTTGTGTTATGCTTGTAGCGCTTGACGACTGAAAATCTTACTGCTGTGCGTTGTGCGCCATACATGTAGCACGACTGACTATCGGCGCCCGTGTACCCCGACATTATGATAAGATCTTGCTCTGAAGTTCTAAAAATGTGGTCAAATTGGACAAAACTGCGCAGTCTCAGGTCACCAGAAACCAGAAAAGTCCAACACTTTTTTAACACATTTGTGGTGGAATATAGCACAGTAAGTCGGAAGTCGGAAATATTGATTTTGAGATAGCCAAACAAAGGAAATATTTCCTTTTGTTTCCTATTGTTTTGGAAACTCTTTTAAACTGCTCATATCTTTTGTACTGGTTGTTCAAATTTAATGGGGTTTTCTGCAAAATGCAGCATTGCAAATGCTGCTTACAATCCCATAAGAAACTGAAAATTGATTATGTCCGACTTCAGACTGATTTTGCTTGATCACACCACATAAGTTTCTCAGTTGTCAACCCAGAAAGTTAACGTATGACGGCAGCAGTCTATTTTCAGACTATTGATATTAATCCTAAGTGATACTTTATGCATGTTTTCCTTTCAGTCTGATTGGCGGCTCAGATTTCAAGCTGGTATACAGACATTATGCCACCCTGTACTTTGTCTTCTGTGTTGATTCTTCAGAAAGTGAATTAGGCATTCTTGATTTAATACAGGTAAGTTGTCGCAATAATGTGTGATTTGCATAAAGAATAAATTCTTATTGACTTTATTTCTCTGTCTCGAATATTAATTCGGAATGATTTCCAAACCTCTTTCTTAAAGCTTCTTGGATGAGATGATAGAGGGCGGGTATTGAACTGAAGGCCTATAGATAATAACATCAGTGCTCTTCTCCATCTGACTCATTAGCTCAGTTGGTAGAGCATCGGTCGGGTGATCCGAAGGTCCCAGGTTCAAATCCTGGATGGTCAGTGAAATTTTTTCACTGGCTGTCATTTATGTATGTGTTGACTTGTGTTAAAAACCTTTCTCATATTTAGTTTGACTTTATTTCTCCGTCTCTTATTTAAATGTTTGTTTTCACTGATCACATTATCCCCTTTTAATTTCAAGCCAAACAAATGAGGTATAACGAAGAAAATTGCGATTCATTCCAACGCCTACAATGTGTGTACAACGCTCGCCGATCGTA
This sequence comes from Amphiura filiformis, assembly GCF_039555335.1. Classification (NCBI taxonomy): domain Eukaryota; kingdom Metazoa; phylum Echinodermata; class Ophiuroidea; order Amphilepidida; family Amphiuridae; genus Amphiura; species Amphiura filiformis. Next base: position 54,227,999 of record NC_092645.1, read on the forward strand.
TTACATGTAGCTGCGGAGCATCGCGCTCGACGTGTGTACATACAAGCTGACATCCACGGTACATGTTAGCAAGTACTCGATCATTGAACTCTGAATAAAATCACACATTATGGCTTATTGGCTTTAAGGTCATTTCTTCCATAGAGGGCTAAATAAACTCAAATCAAATCTAATTGTGTCAAATGGAATAGCCAGTTAGAATCCTTTCACCAAATCAGTAACTCTGGGTTGTTGTAGCTAGCGACTTTACAGAAACTTTTTATTTTTAGCAAGATTTTACCAATGCTGGACACTTGAAGAATAAAATCTATCAAATATGTCGTCCTTTGAGTTTGAGTGTTGGACTGATTGGACTCCAGCATTGATATTAATCTTCAGCTAGTGGACTCGCTTCAGAGGTGAGGGGTGGGCTTTAATAAAAAAGATTGTTTTGCAGAGATGTCAATGATTCAAGCAAGCAAGAGACATTTCAGCCATCACTAATATTCAATCGGTGAACATCAACAATACTCGGGGATCCTTGGGTTTAGAAAAAAACCATTGAATTTAGCTGTATAATTAAAGCACTTTAGGCTTAGTCTTTCACATGGTATTTCAACGATCATGCTAAAAGAGGAAATTCAAGAAACATTAATGGCATCGCTGTGACCAAATCACACATTATTGCTGAAACCGTAACTCTGTAAAATTGTACAAAATCTATCAAAGAAAACTACTGTGCATGCATGCATTCCATGTGATGACATATTATGCAATCAGCCTATCATATACACCCAGGGAATCACTGGCCTGGCCAGCGAAACCCCCATGGCTACAAGTCGGTGATCTTGTGCGGGACATCTGGGGGTATAAGGTTTGAATCCGGGGGTGCCAGGTAACTCCTTTATTCATCTTCTCTCCTTTTTTGTTCTTTCTATATTTCCAATAGTCGAAAACCATGTTTAGCGTTAGGGTGAGCTTGTGTGATATATAAGATTCAATAATGTAGATATGTAAGGCTAGACAGAGAAACATTACACGCAGTTTAATACATATTCTTCTTGTTTCTTTTTTTCCATCCTTAGGTATTTGTGGAAACATTAGACAAGTGCTTTGAAAATGTATGTGAATTAGATCTTATATTCCATGTTGACAAGGTGAGTAGAGTATTCTTTTTGAAATACTGCGCATTATAGTATTTTGCAAAGACCCTTCGCACTGCTCGATTTGGCGCTGGCCAGAAGTGGAGTTCTGATTGGCTAATTGAATCACACCGGGACCTCATTGGCTGAACAAGCTGTGTAGCATCGCGTGACACGGTGTGACCTAGTTCTTTTTACGCGATGATCAGGACGAGTAGGGCAGCCAGTGCAAATGGTCCTTGCAAAATCGTGTATATACATGTTGTGTCTATATTGAAGACTTTCAGTTGACAGTTTACTTTTGAGATGAAGGCTTTCAAATAGTTCATACCAATTACTATATATTTCTGGATGTTGTACCCACATTTTTTTTTTTTGTTTAAAAGTAGTGGGTCATTCCATTTGAAATCCATCCACCTCATATGGAAGACCTTACCTTACCCTCTCCCACCAGGCCTCCAAATTCATTTTTCAAGGGTACTCATTTTCAAGGCCAGTGAGCAAAGGGCACAACTTCCAAATAATGCTTTGAAATTGAGAGCCACCAAGGCCAAGTCTAACTGTCTAATACTATGGACCACAATGGCCTTGTCCCAGTGGCATAGTTCAGTAACCTTAATTAAACAATCACAGTGCAAATTTTGACCTCAAGTTGCAGAGTTTGAGTTTTTGTACCCAAATTTTTAAAGGTCATTCAATGAATGTACCAATGTATTTGGGTTAAAGAACTGTGCTTCTGATAGATGAACATGTTGTGGACCCTAGTGTAAGAGCAACAGAGGCCTTGGTGGCCTCACTGAAATTTGAGGCCTGTCTCCCACAAAGGGGATGTAGACCCGGGGGGGGGGGAACTCAAGTTTGGAGTAGGTAGGGACGTGCCGCTGAGATTTTGGAAGTAGACCCATAAATATACAAATTTTTCAAGAAATTTGGACCCATTGATATACCAAAAGTCAAAATTTTCGGCCGAATTTACCCAAAATTGTCTTAGTTTTTACAAATTTTCCCAAAATTTTGGGAAAATTTTGGCTAGATTAAGGAAAAATTGGGCAGTTTTCCGAAAAAATTGAGAAAATTTTGAAAAAGGACCCATTCATATACCAAAATAGGCTTTGAAAAAGGGGTCATTGATATACCAGAAGGCTGAAAATGCTACCCATGTTTGCGGCACGCCCCCGTATGGTCATTTGTACTGAGTACCCCGGGATGTGGATTTCAAATGAAGTAACCCTGTGTGGAAGATTAAGGTCATTAAGAGACTACTTGAGATGCCACACAGTGTCATCGTCCCGATATCTTCATGGCAGAAATCGCCATGGTAGGTTGAATCCACAGCCAAGCATGGCCATTTTGTTCCGACCTGTTTAATAGTTTTGAGACGCATAATGAGCCGAGGGACATCCGACTAAGGCTACTGACAATAGCCTGGTAATTGACCTCTCTGTGTGTGAGTGAGCATGTATACTCCATGGGGTCATCTGCTTTTAGACTGCCTCCACGAGTGAGTGCAGCTAGCCTACGCTGCGCTATAGTTCAGCACATATAAAATCAGAATTTTGGTCAGTTTTTTTTTTTTTTTCGCACGCTTCTTTCTCAATACGCAAGCTAACGACTAACATATCCTTTCAACACATATGTTCAAGTGCAAGGAAATAAATATGGCTTCTTTAGAACAAAAAAATTACGGGAGATATTTCTACCCTGGTATCCAAAGATTTATCGCCTGAATATCAAATCACATTCACATGTATCGATCCCGTGTATTCATTTTAGTGTCTCTGCTGTACAACGTAATTATTAACCAGGCGATGTCGGTGTGTGCCATTCGCTGCGTTTGTGATTGATTATTTTTTATAAAGAGTAGTCTTTTGTGTTGTCACATTTTGCTTCTGAACTTTCCTTTATTTCTGATAAAATCTTTCATTTTTGTTTAGGTGCACTATATTTTACAAGAATTAGTGATGGGCGGTATGGTATTAGAGACCAACATGACAGAAATTCTCACAAGGATAGAAGAACAAAGTAAACTGGAAAAACAAGAGGTAAGTGATCATCAAATTAAAAAAAAATTGTTCTTCATTTTTCCTTTTGAAATTGTATGTATCCTGCCCATTTGTAGCTTGGATATAATGTGTCATACTTCCAAAACTGTGTACAGAATTTTTCGATGCCAAATAAGGTGGATCATATCCAAATAAGGCAGCGGCGCTCATTCACATTGAATTAAACAACGCTGGGCAAATCAATTGATCTCCTGATTGGCAAACATTGACTTGCCATTTCAAAACAGATGGCGATACCGTTCCGGTGTTTTCTTTTCTTTTATATCTCTACCACTGCTACAAAATACTTTTTCCCTCAATGATTTCGGATAAATAGAGTAGAATTCCAGCTTCAAGCATACATGTATGTCCCTAAATGACAAAAGGTTGACACCCTCCACAAAAATATTATTTGGAGTTTGAGCAACTATATCCATGCTGCAGTAGAAACATGTATTATTGTAAAAACCAATCTATTGTAATTTTTTTGTGGAGGATGTCTGCCTTCAGTGCCTTTTGTATCGTTTTGTTTTAAACACTTCATTTAGAGGCATGCTGGGAAATAAGAAGCGTGGGACCAGGGGCTACTTTATAAAAAATAGCCCCTGGTTTGGGGTTTTGCAGGGAACCAGGGGCTATTTTCAATGAACCAGGGGCTATTCAATGGATGGGAAAATTTGTTGTGTACATTTTTGATACCTCATTCAATCAGGCTGGGAAATAAGAAATGCCGGACCAGGAGCTACTTTGTAAAAAAATAGCCCCTGGTTCACAGGGAAGAACCAGGGGCTAAACGGCCCCTGGCCCCCAATGGAATTCTACGGTGTTACCTAAAGTCCCTGCAATTTTTTCATCGCTGTTTCAAGTCAGTTTTGCTGCTCAGGTTTTTGCTTTTTGCAAATAGATAATTGGTTTATTTAAACAATGCTTCATATTAATATATTGTTTTCTGTTTATTTCTATTCCAGGCTGGATTATCAGCAGCACCAGCAAGAGCAGCGGCAGCCGTTAAGAGCATCAACCTTCCAAACATTCCCACGCCTAATATCCAATTACCAAATTTACCATCATTCAAGTAAAGAAGGTGGCGAATGTCACCGCCATTTGTTACTGTGTCTATCATAAAGAGATTAGACCCCAAAGAGTACTAACTCAGAATTGCACCATGCGTAATGCTGATGTTAATCTGCCATATTGGTTTGTCACACATGGGGACCAAATTAGTACCTCCGGCACTTATCACCAAAAACCATCATCAAATGATAATTTGCGTCTCCAAACTTGAGGGTTATAAACAAGCCTTGAAATAAGCAGACTGAAACTAGGAGCAATTTGTTTTTGAACATTGCTCCTGGGATTTTACAAGAAGTTGGTACTCTTTGGGTCTGATCTCTGTGGTCTGTAATCATGACTGGGTTGTATACATTGAGTGACAAAAATCCAGCTTCAAGTATTGCAGGTTGATTCTATTTGAGTTATTCCATTTGACCCCTGGGATGATGTTGGAATATCAACCAAATTTAACAGTGTTAGCACGCATGAGGATTTTCCTGCCCAACCAGGAATTCCTGCTTTTTTGTTGTCCAAATTTACGAATTTTTATTGATTTTTAGCCCGTTTTGGAGAATTTTTGCCACATTTTACACGCTTTTTCCTGCTTTTTCAGAATGTTCCTGTTTTGTCATGGAAATCTATGAATTCTCATGTTTGTGTTAGTCATTCCAGATCCAGCCATTGTTGTGGTGGAAAAGATGTGGACAGTGGAAGACCTTGGAATTGCAAACAAAATTTCCAATATTGGTGCTAAATTTGGTCAAATCCAACTGGATTTCAGAATTGTCCACTGTTTTCCCTTTCATTTTAATGCTCTGCATGCAAGCAATGTGGGCTTCAAAATAAAACGTCCCAAGTTTTGAGATATTTCGCCAAAATATAAAGAGCTATCATAGGAACCACTGAACCAATACTAGCCTTGTTTGTGCTCATTTTAATGCATTTTTCATGCTGATTCCAAAGATGGTCACAAAATTTCTGAATTTTTTACAAAATTCAAAACTTATCTTCAACAGTCGACATTCGTGTGGAGAGTGTTGACAAGTACTCTCAAAGTATGCCATCTGGATTTACCTCATTGTTCAACTGGAATTGAGGTAGCAGTGGCATCTTCCACAGGGGGTGAGGATTTGAAATGGAAGAGCCCAATTGATGGATTCAAGTTATAAACAAGTTTTTACACAGCATAGAGCCAATATATACTGAAATTACTGGATATGTGGGGGCTGGTTAGGGAACAGCTTCAAAACTCAACTGCGGGTCAACCGCTGGTGCCTTAGCCCCCTGAGCACTACCTGCCAATCTAACTTTGCCTCTGATTGGTCAATTACATGATATTTTCACTTTAATCACCAATCAGAATGGAGCTTTGCAAGTAATTCACCCCAATGTTTTTGCATGGTGAAATTATTCTAACAATGTTGCTGATTGGGCCAATTGATAATGTAAACCTCTTTTTGGCCAATCAGCAGGTAGTTCTTCTCATGGTGTTAGAAGATCAGCGGTTTAACCGTGTTAGATTGTTTTGAATAATAGAATCAAGACAAAAAACATGGTTCTGCCAATGTACCTTAGCAGATCTGGCCGAAACTGCGATCTATTGTCAAAACAATAGAAAGCGGCAAAGTCGTTGGTTCTGCTAAGGCACAAGCGGTCGACGGATGGTTGAGTTCTGACGTCATCCCTTACTCTAAAACTCTGGTCAACCAGATTGTGTTAAAACCTGCAAATATAGCAAATTATGTATGTGTATATTCTCCTTTGATTTTTCAAAGATTTTAAATTGGGACAAAAGAGAAGTTACAGAACATTTCCTTTGAAGATTTTTCAGCCAGGGATTGTTCAATTACAGGGATGGGAGAAGCGAGGCTGGACTGTACATGTATGTTACGATAGCAGCATGTATTTACGAGTGTGTCATGTGACATAGCAACACAGCCACACGGTTTATGGAGGGTGATGCACAGTTTAATAGTGCCCGCTAAGAGAATTTTACGAAAAATGTGGGCTCAAGTTTCAGCAGCTTTCCGGGTCTTCAATGAAATCAGTTATGTGGTAGTGTGCCCTTCATTTCTAATCAGTTTTAATTTAGTGCTCCATCAAAGGCATTAACTTTTCTCATCCCAGGAGCAGCTCTCTGTGCAATGTCCAAAACAAAGAGATACAACACCAAGTGTACTGACTCTAAGTTGACACATGTGTAATGCTATGCTAAATCCATCATTGGTGTCTCTCTCATGAGGGCAAAATAGTGTACTGTCGGCATATATCGGCTAAAGCACAAAATAAAATGTTAATTGGCGCCTTTTGATATGAGCATTACAATGGTGTGCACATGTAATGCTTAGCGTGCGTTATTGAAAAAAAAAAAAGTTGAATTGGAGGTTTGCCATGTGCATGACGATTGGCGAACAATAATCCAGAGGTACAATATTTTGCGCTCCGTGAGTGACACATAAACATGACAGAGGTGGTACTATTTGGGTCTAATCTTGGTAGTCCAAAATGACAGATGGAAGGGTGGGTAGCTAAGAGACTGCATTTTGCAAGAAGGAACACTTTGTATGGTGACATGTGCACTGATGCTGCATATTTACATCTCAAATTTATTGTCAATGTTGTTTTATTTGTCTGTATCTACTAAAGTTGATTTCTGTCATTGTTGATGAATATTTTACCTTTCGTTTCATAAGTTTGGTAGTGATGTCAGTACTTGTACGCGAGTACGTCATATGCGTGCCGAACAACCGTTCTTGTATGTGTGTTTATGTACTCTGCTGAAATTAGGTTAGCAGGTGTGATTAAATACTGAGACCAGCAAAATACAGGGTGTATCAAAATGATTTGCTCCACCGAGCATGGCCAAGACTCCCACATCAAAAGGCAGTTTAACATCCACCATATTTGTAGATTTACGTAATTAAAGGTCATGAAACTGTAATATGTAGTAATTTCAAGAGGATCTAATGTTGATTGTGGAATAAGCAGGCATTTCATTAGACAACAAAACTGATGGGTACCAATCATTTTGATACACCCTGTACGCATCTACATCACTGCCAAGCTGAAGGTGTAACAAGTAATAGAGCTCTGTAGCAAGGATGTATATTTATCAAACCACTAAGATCATATAAGAAAAACATCACAAAACACCGCCAACAGGATATATTTTCGTATCTAGTCAGTGAGGTCATATTATGCCTATGAGCCTAGTATGCCCTTGTACTCGAATTTGGAACCATCCATTGTATGAATTTGTTCAAGCTATCAAAACATTTAGTCGTGTCTAAAATATGATTATTTAGATACTTAGAATGACTTAGTGGTATGATAAATTCGCCCAATTTATTATATCGTTCAGCATTGCTATGGTACAGGAAATTATTGTGAGCTCAGTGTCATACTGGGTTCCGCTTACGGATTCGCCCAGTGTGACACTTCACGCACATAGTGTCCCATACTACGTAAAGATTCACCTAATGGCGCTATGTGGTGACCTGACATATGTGGAAGTTTAGGCACAGCCTAAAAGTACCATCCCCAGCAAATAAGGGCACAGACCCTTAACTCTTGTTGGGATTTCAGATGAGGGATCTCTCTATTTGCACATGAAATATACCCCAAGGCAAAGGAGCCCAAGTGCGCCATTAGGCAAATCTTGACGGTATTCTTCCTGTTCATCTAACGACTATCGGGTTGTTGAAAGGTATTGGACTACTAAGGACTAGTATTTTTTTATTATTTTGAGTGGTTTTGTGCTGGTGTATGTACAATGCATGAACATATTCTACATTCTTCAGCCTGAGCTGACTGTTCAGTAGAATGCACATTACATATTTCACATGAACCAGCAGCCAAACGGATACTATACAAATCTTTCGTAAAAAATTTGCGGCCATCATGGAATGTACCCATGGCACACAGCATAAGACAGTCTACCCGATAATGTTATTGCAGGAGCATTGGTCAGTTCTGCAAAGGTTCCAGCTGCGCCATATACCTGTGTGTTGCTGCCCGCGTACCGAGTGTTCCATGATAGACGCAAGTTAGTTGCAACAAATGTAGCCCCTGGTCTTGGTGGGCAAGCTCCAAATGCCTAATGCATGAAACCCTTGATAGTAATCTGAAAGGTTAAAGGTTAAATATATTAGATGGAGTGGGAAGAGTGTTTTACCTGTATGTTGTAAAATTGTATTATTTATATAGCTATATTATGCACATGTACATTTATTATCATTCAAATTGTGTGATACTATAATCAATGTAGCCTGTATGTATTGTGTCCCACATTATCATGAATCTTTGTTGGCTCTCATGCTTGTAAAACAGGCTTTGTGGGTCAAGTCTGATGAAAAAACGGATCCGAATTCCTCTCTTTTGGTTCACCTCAAAAAAACCGAACCAAATTCCTCTCCTTCAGTTCACGTCAAGAAAACAGAACCAAATTCCTATCCTTTGGTTCATGTTATGTTCAGAAGCGATGTCAGTGCTCTTTTGGTGGTTGCACTGCAAGTGTGCCAGCAAACCGCCCTTATGTGTGTATGTGAGCGCTCTGTGCAATTAACTTAAACTGGGGGAAGATCGAGGGAAACATTGGTAATCACACTTTGCTCTTGAGATTAACAGTGTGATTAGTGATTACAAATGTTTCCCATTATCTTCCCCAGTTTAAGTTAATCACCAGGAAAATACTCAACTTAGAACTTGATACAACACAGTGAATTAATTGAACAACAGAAGTTGACTTCAGCAGTAAGCACACTGCATTGATTGCATTCATATCTTAATTTTCAGTAAATCCCATAAGCCTTTGCAGGTAGAACTCTGATGTCGTCACACCGATTTGCACATATAGTTACTGTGCATTTCACAGCTTTCAAATGCGCAGAAACGATGTTCGCTAAATGATGTGCACGTCGGTGTGACGTCAAATAACAACATCTCAGATCTACCTGCAAAGGCTTATGGGATTTATCGAAAAGGTCAATTAGTTCAAACTGCCCCCACCATTTTGTGAAATCAATAAGCCTGTAAGAATAGGACAAAATTAATGTTACTCAAGTCCAAAAAATTTATAGGTGTTTTACTTACAGAATCATTGTTGCTATTTATTGATGTTTTTTATAGATTGGTGTTTTTAGTTCTTCACTAATAGTAAATAAGCCTAGGCCTACTAGATATCATCATGAATCATGTGCTATTCCAGTTGAAATCCATACACCCCCTATGGAAGACATGTCCTTTATCTTCCACACAGGGAGTGTGGATTTCAAATGGGGTTACCTGAATGGGTGACTCCATTTGAAATCTACACCCCCTGTGTGGGAGATTAAGGGCATGTCTTCCATAGGGGGTGTATGGATTTCAACTGGAATAGCCCAATGTTGCATACTGATGAATACCAATAAACTATAAACTGTTTGTGCATGTATCAGCAGAGGGCGATGTTATCAAAATGTTACAATGCAAAGGTGTTTTCACCTTTGTGGCTACCTGTGCTCGGCGAATTGCCACAGGCACTCCACTGTCTCGACAAGTTATGTTGGGACGATTCATACAAGATGTATCAAAATTGTTGGTACCCATTGTGTTTTAAGCGACAGAAAAAAACAAAGCAACTTATTTTACCGACCCAGATTTTAAACAATTTGGGAAAAATTCCGTACAAATGAATGCTGACCCATATTTTGAAAATTTTAGAATTTTTATTTTAAAATCTACGGATTTTGGTGATTTTTAAGGTCATTTGCAATAAAAATGCTTCTTCTCAAATATATGCAACATTTGATGCTCTTGAAATACCCAGGATTTATAGTTTTAAGTTTAATGACATTCATCTATAAATAAGGTAGCTCCAATGTTGCATTTTGATGTGGTACCATTAGTGCTGATCCGGCTTGAAATGTGAAAAGAACAAAAATGGGCCATTTTGTTGATAGTTGGGGCATGTCCCCTTGCCCCCCCCCACCGAGATGACACCCATATGTGGTAGCCTTGTACATAATCACTTGAAACTGATGGGTACCAATCATTTTGATACAGCCTGTATAATAGTAATCTGGGCTTCTTTGGTATGCAATGTTTGCAAAGGTATAATATGTACCTGTTCAAGTACAAGGGACAGTAGACTACCAAACAAAATTCATGGTAAATTTATTCAAAATTTGATATTACAAGATACTGTAGTTAGAAATAATAGTTAACTTATATATTGTGTAGAGAAAGTACTACCCATGTGCAAAATTAATGTATAATAAAATCCATTATAGTAAAATAATAGTCGGCTGTAATTTTGTTTTAATGTGATCAGATCATTAACATGATTAATCCATGAGTGAAATTACACCATTAATGGTGGTGGTGGGTATGCAGGGACAGGCGATTTGTGCGGAAAAAAATAGCAAATTGCGCGGAATTTTGCGGAACTTTTTTTTTCAGTGCAAATCATGTATCCCTGCCCATAGGAAAAAAATCGCCAATTGCGCGGAAAAAATCGCCTGTCTCTGGGTATGAGCGTAGGGTCAATGTCAACTCAGGGGCAAAATAATAATTTGAGCATTAACATTTTACCAGAGATGCATACCTGCCAACTGTTCCTATTTAATAGGGACTGTCCCTATTTTTACAGAAACAAATAGCATAAAAGAGAGCAATTTTACCATGTGTCCCTATTTTTGCAAAAATATGACTACAGTAAGGTATAGGAAATTCAGGAATGTCCCTTTTTTCAGATTTTTTTTCTCCCATTGTCCCTATTTGTGAGGTTTTAGGGTTGGCAGGTATGGAGATGTAATGATGTATAGTAAATATAAAAGGGGCAGCCTTCAGTGATCGGCTTTTTTTCAGAACCACCAAACCTTTTAAATTAGCATAGGCGAGGTTTGTTTGTTCTCTGTTGACAAGGGGCAGTCTTTAGTGAACGTCTCTTTTCAGAGCCACTAAACCTTTTACATCAGCAGATAGGCGAGATCGCACCAGGCTGTGTTCGACCATTGTTGGACGTAGCCCTCTTAATGCTTCCACTGTTCTCTGTCTCTTGCATTTCTTGTCTATCACACCACCTCGGGCCTCCTCTTCTGTCTTCCTCTTGATCTTTCCCTGTTATCTGCTTGTTCTCTGTTGACAAGAGACAGTCTTCACTTCAGTGAACGGCTCTTTTCAGAGCCACCAGTAGGTATTAAGGGGTGGCCTACATGTCTCATTCATAGGTACTTTGTCTTGAAGAAGTCAGAGCTACTCCTGATGAAAGCTTGATAGTTTTAAACTTGTCCAAGGCCTCGAGGCGAACCCGCTAAAAACTAAAAATTTCAGATTTGAAAATTAAAAAATTAAATAAATAGGGACTGATCCCAGAAAGAAAGTGACAAGCGAGGCAAACATGAAACGCATAATGTAATATTTCTAAACGGCTCGGCAAAAATTGCTCCCCCCTCGACCTGCCAAAAATCTCCCCCCCCTTTGGCTTTGCACATGCCAAATTTTTGGGATCACAATTTGCAAACCTTAAATGCCGGGCTTAAATGGTCCAGCAGATGTTTCTATGCTGTTTTCCTAAGCCTTTTTAGAGCTTTAAAAGGCGCCCCATGTCTCCCCACCATGCATGAGTGCCAAAAAATGTCTCCCCTCCCCAAATTTTACCCTCACAGGTCTATCCCGGACTGAGACGATTTTAGGTATATTCGTCTCAGATCCCGGAGGTCTATAAATGGTGGTGAAGAAAGTTCGTTCACCTGACTCCCCCGCGAACCTCGAAAAGTTTGTTCACCTCCGTTCACCTCAAAAGTTTGTCGACCTGTACAAGACGACGTCATTCGCAATCGACGGCTCTTTGTGTCAAAGGTTGATGTGTTTCTACCTTACATTTTATATTTTCCTTAAATTAAATTTTATCGAGGCCACAAAACTCTTATTTTCTGAACAACCTTTCCAAGATAGTCTCCAATTTATATATACAGATGCATATTATGTCTCAAGAATATGTAAATTTATATGTTTGACTAGCTTTATTTTATTAGAAATAAAGATCTAGCAACACTGTGGTGAAAAAATTAGGAAAACATCATTTTATCATAATCAGCTGTAGCAGAAACTCGTGAGTAGCGCAGACAAAATGAACACATTTCGTCATAACCACAAACGGAATTCCCAGGATTATCTACATTAGGAAAACGAAATGTTTATCCGTGCACAGAGATTCTTGTGATGATAAACCTCTAGCTTAGGTAAGATCTTTGTTCTTTTTCTTACTCGTACTCTGCGTCGCTCATGTCAATATTTTCAATAACAATCTCAACACACGTACACACACAACACGTACGGTACATGTTCAACAACCTGTATCTAGTTTGTCAACAAAGAAGCACTTCATGACTTTGATCATGTTGGTGTAAAACACGACAAAGGTAAGTCCAAAAGCTGAATGCCTGTATAGGTCGAACAACTGAATACATGCACAACGTGTGGACCAATATTATATTTTAATGTAAACATTTTACTTTTTAGGCCTATAACAAAATGTATAATATTTTCGTACAATTGTACAACTATCGTTTCTACCCTATGACCTAGTATAAAAGTTAAACCTGTTATGCAATAGATATTACAGGAAGCTTTAATTGGCACGCTTTCCTGCAATTTGTCTGTCGCTTACGAAAGTTATTTGGAATTCAGGGCACGTCACACGGAGTGTGATGTGACCTCGCTGAGCATAGAATGCCTGCACCAAATGTAAATGGTCCTGGTTCATGTGGGTTCAACTTACTAATTTGACTTTTTCACTTTTGGGTATAAAAATAGCCCGGGGGGAGGCACTATAAAAGTTGTAAGCATCCGTGTGGATTGACTTTCAAAAATGACCCTAAGCTAGGATGTCGAAAACTTGTCAAACTAACACTGACTAAGGCTACCGTAATGAAAGTTGATATTCCCAGTTACCCGACTCCGGTCAGAAACAATTGCTGATCAAATATTTCATTTTTCAAGTTTTTAAGAAAAAAAGGATAGTTTTAATGTCATCTTTCACCCTGGCCGGCAAATTGTATCGTAAAACGCTGATAGTTTTTGCAAACGCTGGGTTAAATTATGTGGTAAAATGGCGATATCGTACGGCGCATTTACTGGAGACTAGCAATTGGCACATCTAATTTTCTCCTACCACTGAAAATGGATAGACCGAACACGAAGAGAGGCAGCCAAGTTCGTGGGAACCCGCGTATGAAAAAATATGAAAGCATTTCTACTGCATTGTATAGCATGCTATATATATGGACAACATCAAAATAAATCAAATTAATAAAGTTTAAAGTCAAATTATTCTTGTTTTTCTTGCAAATATATGTAATTTAATCAAATAAACTTGTAATAAAATATTGCAAAAAAGCAAACTAAAACAGTACCAACTGACCAGCAGGGAAACTTTGAATGGATCTTAAAAAGATTCAAGTAGTGTACATAAGCAAGGAAAATAAATGTTAAAAACTGTTTAATATGTACAACAACATCCAAAATTTAGGGTTAAAAAGACAAAACAACCGACGTTTCGGGAGCATAAAATATTGGTCATTACTATACTTTATTAATTTATTTGGGCCTCAAAACATAGCATTCCGTAATTAACTTTGCACCGATAATGGAAGTTTGAAAATAATGAATAATGAAACAGTCACCTACATGTACCCAGTCATGAAAAACTATGTAACGGGAAACTGGGAATCAACTTTCATTAGCCAAAACAAGGATTTTACTCAAAAATAGATACTTCACCTACTCTGCAGCCAAATGCAAAGGAATATCAACCAACAGCCCTCGAATTAACCCTAACCCAACTAGGACTCACTAAAGCTCACTATTAATAGGGGGGTCACACATTTGCTCATTAGGTGTCTGCATACGACCCATAAATGAACAATGGCATGTTTTGAGCATAAAAAATATCAAATTGTTTTCTTCATACAGACCTAAACATTTTGAAATATTTATTTAGTATATGTGTAGTTACAAAAAAATATTTTTAGGTCTATTGACCTTTTGAATTTTACACGGCGGCTCTGTGAAAGCACCCGATTATTTATCAGCAAAGACCAGTGTCTGGATCCGCAGAAGAAATTAAGAAATTGCCTTTAGAAAGTGAGTTTTTTCGACCGTGCCAACGATGTAGTGAATTTTAAAGTTACTTTTTCTGAACCATGAGAAATGTATCTTTATTTTGGCACAACTTGTTTTTTTCTACGATAAATTTGAAAATTTGATGTTTTTTTGCCCGAAACGTGTGTATTTTCCCATAGGAAACGCCGTCCAAGGGTGAAATTTTGATATGATGACTGTAGATGATGAGTTACCCTACTGTGTGCCACATGTGCAATCAAATTGAGACTCCTTTTTCCTGAATCTCCACAAAAATATCTTTCTTTTAGCGTAAACAAGAAATTTCTAGGATGTTGGGTTCAAAAATGGCAATATATTGAAACATTTGTTTTTTGGCCATTTTCCTGTGTATTTTCCCATATAGAAATTGTTGACCTTACTTGTGAAGTTTTCATATTTTTCCATTTCTGGAGTGTAGTTATCAACATATTATGACCAACTTGTTGTTTTTATCTACTGCAGTGGTCCAACTTGAAGTCCTAGAGTTGTTTTACCTTGAATATGGATGTACAAAGTTGATATTTTTATTCCGAGGGTGTCCGTAACTTGCTGTTTCATACTGTAGCACTTTTTACATTGAGCGGCAATTTCCTTGATTTTCTAGATTTTTCCCACTTTGGAGGCAATTTCTCACAATATTTTGATGCACATGAAGCTTTTGTTGTTGTTTTTGTGTTTCAACCCAAGGGTTAGAGTTGGCTTAGTGTAAATGCAGCCATTCACAATTCATATTTTTAATCTGAGATTGTCGTAAACCTGCAATTTTATTCTGCAAGGGGTTAAAATGAGAGTGCGACGATCCTTGATTTTGGTGTTTTAGTCCATATTTGGAGTAATCTTTTTCAAAAACTGAAGCAAATGATGTACCTCTTGACATATCTATGTTGAAAGACTCAGTTATACAGCAACTTAAAGTGAAAATCAGACATAGGAAGCATATAATTTTGATTTTTTTTTTTTTTTATACATTCCATATTGTCGAAAACATGCGTTTTATCCAAATCATGCTGAAAAACAGCAATTTTTCGAAATTTTAAATTGGCGTAACTCAAAAACGCTTTATCCAATTTGAACCATTTAAATTGCTATCTTCATCTTTTTGCAAGATGCTTCTGAAAAACTTAATGCCAAACATTTATATTGTAGATAAAATAATGATGTGACCCCCCTACTATTAAAACCACTCTGCGTGCATGCATTCCACGGGACTTGATGACGCAATCCCAGGACGCAATCAGACCAAGTCATATACACCCAGGGAATCGTTGGCCGGGCCAACGTCACCTGTGTAGCTACATGCTGGGGATCTTCTGCGAGGGGCCGAGGTTCGAATCCCGGGGGTGCCAAGTGACTTTCTCCTTCATCTTCTCTCCTTTTTCGTTCCTTCTTTCCCTTCCGAACCACGGGTAGGGTTAGGGTTAAGCTATATGCATGTTTTTCCTATGCCTCCTTAAGCTATATGCATGTTTTTCCTATGCCTCCTTAACCCTAACCCAACTAGGACTCACTAAAGCTCACTATTAAAACCACTCTGCGTGCATGGATTCCACAGGACTTGATGACGCAATCAGACCAAGTCATATACCCAAAGAATCATTGACCGGGCCAACGTCACCTGTGTAGCTACATGATGGGGATCTTCTGCGTGGCATGCGAGGGGTCCGAGGGGGTGCCAAGTGACTTTCTCCTTCATCTTCTCTCCTTTTTCGTTCCTTCTTTCCCTTCCGAACCACGGGTAGGGTTAGGGTTGGAAGGGGCACAGCAACTTTTTTAGGGCAAGTTGATAATTGCCTTGGATTTTCACTGAAAAGGCAAGGCAGCACAGCAGTTTGTAATATTTCAAGAGGGCATCATGGCAACTGTTGAAAATTTGAGAAGGGCACCAAGGCAATTTCTCAAAAGTGAAGAAAACACACACAAACATAGATAGATGATTTTATAATGAAGGGGCAGGGCTGGGGCTGAGGGGCACTGACGGCAACTTCATTAGAGGGTGCGACAAGTGACTGCCTTGGGTAAAGGACATATTTTGAGGGCATTACAGCAGTGGGGATGGGCACCCACGGCAAAATGCCATGGGTGCCGTGGGTTAATTTGAGGGCTGTCAACCAAATCAATACCCTACCACATTTGGCCATCGTCAAAGCTACCCTAGTTTTAGCCCTGCTGCACCGACGGCGCGAAACTCGATGATAGATTAAGATTACATTGAATGATGTATGGATTAACTCAGTGCAATAAATAAATTAATTAATTCAGCAAATTAAATTTAGAAATGAATGAGAGAGATTCAAAACAACATTGTAGTAATTTAATTAATAATGCCACTAAAAAATTAAACTTCAGTGACAAAAAAGAAGGAAAACAGGCATCAGAACAAAAGAAACCCAGTTACTAGTACATGTATATACGAAAAAATTGAAACATTTTCAAATTGAGTGCAAAATGCAAGGTGCTTTATATCAGTTTATCTTTGACTATCTTCACTCCAATTTACTGTCACCTTCAGCGATCTTAATACTCTTGTGTTAAATTTAAATTTCATGAACACTAAGTTCATAATGAATGGCCAAAAAAGGTTGGCTCCAAATTTTATCAAACTCCTCAATTACACCACTGGAGGTATGCATGTAGCGTGTGCAGCCCTGGATCTCGTGCGTCTGAGAGGCAAAATTTTGCTGATAACGCAAATATTTAATAGCATGCGCAAACAAAATAGGTACAAAACATGTGACAGGTACATGATGATCACATGATTTGTCTTGAACATCATATTGTCTTGTCATCCTTAGGCTATTCCAATTGAAATCCATACACCCCCTATGGAATGCATGACCTTAATCTTCCACATGGGGAGTATGAATTTCAAATGGGGTTATACCTGAATGAGGGACTCCATTTGAAATTCACCCTCCCTGTGTGGGAGATTAAGGTCATGTCTTACATAAGGGGTGTATGGATTTCAACTGGAATAGCCCATTTATCATGTTATGTACAAAGGCATTGATGATGATGGTTGTAACATACGGGAAGCTTCTTCTCTCACACAATTCAAAAAGCTGTTGAAAACTCACTTGTACAATTTTTAGTAATTTTCATTTTGTCTTTACATTGACTTTTCTTGTTTTCCACTGGCTGGTTATTGTTTGTTGTTGGTATTGTAGTTTTGTGCGTTTAGATCAATTTTTTGCATAAGCGCCTTAAATCACCTTTATGTATGTATGTATGTATGTAAACTACTTGAGACAAAGTTTATAGGCCCTAATGTTTACACAATGTGCACAATAATTGTTATCTGTACATTTACAAATTATACAAGTCTCAACAGATTTGAACATTCTGTCTGATATCCCTCTACCAGCCTAATATGAAGGGGATGCTGAAAATGTATCTTTTTTCAACCAAAAATTGCTTTAATACAGTACACTCCATTTGAAAAGTGACTTACATCACATGTAAACTGATTACAAGATGAAGACTTGTATTTAGGCTTGAGGCTTGAGACTCAATTTATTACACAATAGGCATCAGCATTTTAACCATTTTCCAAATTTACAATAATTACAACACCATCTAGGCCATATTGATTCTCTTACCACTAGATTTCTAGCTTTCACACAGGAGGGAGAACACACCCATCCCACATTCTCCCTCAGCTCCGCTAAATGGCACAATCAATTCCATGCCCCCCTCCTTGAGAAATTACTACCTCCGTCACTGGTCTTATTCAAGCCCAATTGTGTTTATACTATTAGGGCCACTATTTGTCTAGATGGTTTCATCGTCTAGTTTCATCATGTACAAGATGTGGATAGCACTACATACGTACATTGTGGATAGATCTGGCAACACTGTCACACACCCTAGTGATGACAGTTTGTTCACCTCTCCAGCACTTCGCTGGGTCAACAAACTTTTGGAATTCACTTAAGTCTAGGATATCAGGTGTATAATTTATGAGGATCTGTGATGGGGAGTCATAGAATGGGGAGTCTTGATGGGAGTTATATTTAGTTTTTAGTGAGTGTATTTAGTAAGAATTACCAGAGTGTTAGGTAGTGTGAGGTACCCGGAATGTACTACAGGGTGCATTTGTTTTCACCTACAAAAAAAATAAAACGTCCACTCAAGAACCACACATTGTGAACCGTGGGACTTCCGTGGAAGTCCACGGTCGTAAGACAGCGACAGATGGTGCTATACAGCATACCTTTGCATATGGGGTAGGGTCCTCTATCGTAGGTTGGGGTCATCCGAGGTCACCCAGGGGTCATCTGAGGTCAAATTACTAAAAACTGTCGTATGGGCAAGAAACTTGGTGGGTACAACTCACATTTAGAGCCAAATTTTTGGAAGGTCATTTCAGGGTCAACAGGGGTCATCTGAGGTCAAATTAGTAAAAACTGTCGGATAGGCATGAAACTTGCTGGGTACAGTCACCATCAGCCAAGTAATCGTGCCCAGCCAAAAACCGCCAAATTCATTTACCTCTACCAAAAGTAATCGCAAAAGCAGGGGGTCGCGAAAGCAGGCGAGACTCATGGTTCGAGAACCGCCTTGTTTAACAGGCTTGTAGCTACATGTAGCACAAGTTTTTAGGTGCTGGCTAATTTGACTATCTAATTGGAGCGATGGCTGAAGGGAGAATCTTTTTAGAAAACCTGAGGGATCGGGGCCGGGAATAGGCTACAGGTTGCTTTTTTTTTAAATTGTATTTTGTAGCGGCCGTTCAGCATCAGTGCCGGTTACCCCCGACCGGCGGAGCTACAACCCTGGTTTTTAAAGAGTGTGTCTACCCAAAGTGACTTATTTTTACTTTATAACTCAACTATGTAGTAACTCCCATTTTAATTACTCACTCACTTGGATCTACACATTTGATGAGCCACTACACAAGACACAGGTAAAGACAGGCATGCAAGCAAATAATCTCCTCCACAGACCATGCTAATATTATAACAGAATTATTTCCAATGTGAACGGCAATATATGTGATTGCAGACAACCTGTGCACAAGACTAGCAATCATTAGGATTCACCTTTATTTATAAAGCCCTACATCATGTAGTCTTAACAACAGACCTGTAAGTGCTGGAGATAAAAGTCCCATCTCAACAGTTTTACTTGTGTGCTTTGGCTGCCCATATACATACATGTACATGGGGAGTAGACTATCAGCACTTCAATGTTCCAGGCTGATGTGCTACTGCTGATACATTCACCGGTCTATCAGCAATGTTGGCTATACATGTATCTTTGATGGATCATGGATGACAATTTCATCGTCTTATTTTAAGGAGATGGCATGGCGCATGGTTTTGAAATGGAAGTGCTTTAAGAATGATCACATCAATTTATCTTGATGTTACATCCAATTTCAAGTCATTCCACACATCACCATCCATTTGTTGGTTTTATCAGAGAACAGGTTAACTTGTGTCCTTTCTTGTTGATCTAATTCAATTGATGAGGCAAGATTTGTTGACAGTGTTTATGTTCCTATGTGCGTTAAAGGTAAGTTAGTAATGTGTCTTCACCCACTTAAAGACTTGATGCTTCAGGGTTGTTTGATTTAAATCACGCCGATTTAAATCACTTGATTTTTTTTTAAATCGTTAAATCAACTTAATTTTCATTTTTTGACCATTTTTGATAAATTCATGTAAGTTAATTTCTTTATTAAATTGACTGTTTCTACACCTTTTGGATACAATTAAGGGCTTATATTGAAATACCCTACCACGTTTTCACACAGAAAGAAGGCAGGATTCCCCTCGCTAAGCCTCAGGAAAGCTCGGTCATAAAACGGATGGATTATATGCATCAGTGATACACCCTGCCCAGGATTTTAACAAAAGAAGGCTAGCACAAGAAAGCTGCAGGATGGCACACATCTGCCTGTGTAAGGGAATTTCAATATGAGCCCTAAAATACCTCTATGATGTCACTTTATCTATTACCAAAATTCATCTTCAAGGTGTTGAATTCAACAGGTTTTCCCCCAAAATTTTACCAAATATTTTCTTTGAAATTTTCACGTGTAAAAACATGTTTTGATTTTTTATAAATACCTGGTAGGATTGTGCATATGACTAGCATTCCACTGGTATTCTTTTGACTATTTCATAGGGTATAGCTCTTCTTGGAATGAAAAAATCAAAAAAATTGATTTAAATTTAAAAAAAATCAACAACCCTGCTTCTAATATTAATAAAAAGCTGCCTTTCTAGGCCAAAATTAAATTCAGTGCAATGAGCAGCATGACTCAGTGGTTAAACTGTTTGACTCTGGTCCTTGGTTCGATCCACGGTGGGGGTAAAATTCATCCGCTATCTATGCATTTGAGTTGTGGGGCAGATACTGTGGATGACAAAGATCTCACAGTCAGTTCCGATGAGGGTATAAACTTCTGGCTGTTTGTACTCCCTGTGCCGTTGTCCCTGGGCTTCAAATACTTGAAGCCTGTTACCACCGACATGCCATTTCAATTGTTACTGTTCGGATTGGTTTATTCATTGATGCAAATTGCAAGGTCAGAAAATAGAAGGCTTCATTTAAAAATAAAATATTCATGATTGGTATTGATTTATATGTGTCTACTTGCTTTTTCAATATGGAGTTATCTCAGGTTTTCATGTACATGTATGCATACCGTTTGAAGAAAGAGAGACTCATGGTATTTGATCGTCATATGTTACCTTTTTTGTGTGTGTGCGATTGATTTTGCAAGGAAAATGAAAAATAAAATACAAAATGTTTATCTGGTTGAAAAAGACAACAGAAAAAAATCCAAGTTATTTGTTTTAAAATTCAATTATTATGGTGTCTGGAGAAACATATTGAAATGGAGCAGGGGGGTCTCAACTTTAGTTTGGGACTTAGAAAAACTACCTGACTTTAAACCTAATTTGTCAAAAAACAGACCTGAAATTATACCAAGGTTTGGAAACTTTTTGCAAAAAATATTTGAAAAAAGTCAAAAAACACACTCTCTTACAACCAAAGTTTCATGAAATATCTGGAGCCCATCAATGAACCAAAATGGCTTAAAATGCTCCCCAAGTTGAAAGGAAATGGCTGAAAATGCACCCCTGATAAGCTGCCACACAGTATAATAGTTTCATCCATATGGCTTCATTAATCATTTGGTTAGTCCCCCAATGCACTCAAACAAATTGCACATTTGTAATGAACATGCAACTTATGCATGGGTCATGAACTTGAATTTGCCCAAGAGTTCACAGTATGGGATGGATAAATGTAGATTAGGAGAACATTGAACCACAGATGTGATTGAAGCCTTTGTCAGAAATGAACACTTTGTGGTTGGCAACTCCAGACTGAGACTTTGTGGTTGGCAGCTCCAGACTGAGACCCAGGTTGCCAAAAGATTTCAGCCCGAATCGCGGGTCAAATAATCGGAAAAGTCGCCCAATTTTTCTCTTTACCATTGGTTTCTATGGGGCATGAAGCTATCGGAAGTCGCGGGAGCCAATGTTGAAAAGTCACCCAAATATTTTCTTAACCATTGGTTTCTATGTGACAGGAAATTGTCAAAAGTCGCGGGAAAAATCTTCAAAAGTCGCCCAATTGGGCTACCAAATTTGGCAACCCTAACTGAGACAATGTTGCCAACCAATCCGTATTCCCAAGGGCAAGGGGTGTAGGTTTGGAGGACTTGATGGGGACAACCAGGGGGCCCAATTGAATAATATTACTTGGCTATTGTGAGCCAACCAATTTTCCGTCACAAAAACAAGCCCAATTGTGTGGTTTCTGTATCATTTTGGCAATACTGATCAACAATGACTTTTTGTGTGTGAAAGAAAATACTTGGAAGTCAGTTTGCCAACTCTTGACTTGGTGTCAACATGTTCTTCATGAAGCTCTCTGAATGTTGTTTTGTGAGTATGTGTGTAGTGTGGGGTGTATCCATGGGTATTACATGTATAATGCATGTTTTTGATCAGCTTGTAATCGGCGGGACTCATAATATCGTGGATTGATATACTATAGAATAGCGTACAAACAGCTTGGCACACCACCTACGTGAACTGCGCTTAACATATTGCTTGACTAACGCACGCTTTTCTGAATTTACACATTTAGTGTAAGTTGGGACTTTATTCGCCAACGAAGTGTTACATGCAGCGTTCGAAATTTTGGTTGTCCGGTTGCCCGGGACAACTAAAAAAGTCGCCGGACAACCAAAAATACTGATTCAGTTGTCCGCCGGACAACCATAAATCTAGCCAAAAGTCACATTTGTAGGCCTACAGACAACCAAAAACTTAGACGGACAACCAGAAATTGTAATCTTGTTATTTTTCCTAAATTCGAACACTGGTTACATGTATCACTATGTCAACTGGATCACACTTTTGAGTTCTGAGTCAGGAGTGTAAAAATAGTGATGAACTTTCAGTGACATTTTGATGAATTTATATTTTCATGCTGTGCTTTGGTTTCAGCGAGACCCAGAAATAGCATTACCAGTATTATACAGTATTGAATAAATTCCACATAGAGGCATAATCTCAAACTTTATTGTACAATATAATTCTAGCATTGGTTATATGTCGTTTTAGATACATGATATTTTTGTTGAAAACAACTTTTATTATGACAAAACACATGAACTTGAAAACAGGTGTGCTGTACCGTACAAATAAACCGATAAAACATGGCGTAATCAAAGGAAATGAGTCAGATATGGGAAATAATGTTATCTTCTGAATGTAATAATTAACAACACTTTATTTTTATCTTGGTTTGATATCGGCAGAGTGTACAAAATGGACTGCATGTTGAATTTGTCATAAAAGTACTCATAATTTATTAAATTGCTACATGACTGTATAAAGCAGGGGATTTTAATACAAAAACACCATGTTTTATACAATTTGTAGAACACCGTAAAAACAAACACGATGATTTTCAGAATTTATCAATTGAAATCTTACATTCTTTAATTGACTTACATCAAAATGTATATACAATGTACATTGTTGGGCAGGAAAACCCTCCTATTGTGTTTTAGGCCCCCGAACATGTTTAAAACAAAACCTCCAATGTAACGTATAGGATGTTTTGCTTTAAACATGTTCAGGGGCCAAAAAGGAGCTTTTTCCTGCCCAACGATGTTATCGTTGATGGCATAGCAATTAATAACACATCAATCTTCACACTCCTCTGATTTTATCGCTCATTCAAGAAATGTCTTGCTCATAATTTAATCTTTTTTATTTCTAATTTCAGATTTATCCGATAAAATATTCCTTAATCTTCCTCACCAGCGAACTCCATAACAACCAGAAACCCATCATCCAACATATACTTCGGGTTCCCTCATGTGGGAGAAAAACATGTGGAATCTAACGTTAACAGGAATCATGAAGATGTTCCATTCATCCAACTCAAATTTATTCTGCCCGGCCAACTGTTCCGGGCATGGGGACTGTCACAATGGGACCTGTATCTGTGAGGTAAGACATTGCTTTATATTCCCCCCTATTTTTTTTTTTTTCTTTGCACCCCAGTATGGCCCTGCTCAGCAAAAAAAAAAAAAATACAGAAAATCACTATTTTTGGTGAAATTGGCTGTATTTTGGGCAAAAATCACCCTATTTTGTGTCAAAATTGCCTTATTTTTGTGCAAAAATCAGGCAAAGTTGGCCAGTGTCCCCCCCCCCCCCCATTTAACTTTGCTCCAGAAAAAATTCCAGATGTTGCCACTAACCCCCCCTCCCCCCTACAACTGTCACCTGTATTCGCTGCCATAAAAACAATTTCTGCCAAACAAAATAGTTATTTTATTTACAAAAGGTCAATAGGGTTACACAAATTGTGCTTTTTTTTTATAGAACTCAGCAGTCTCAAAAAATGTTTATTTTATTTACAAAATATCAGTAGGGTTTGTGCTTTTTAGAAGGCTAGACCCACACAATTTAAACAAGTAGGTCTAGCCTCTAGAGGACTGTTGACGTACATTGTGGTGTTTTTAGCTGCTGAAATTTCAGTGTTATCTCATTCATCAGGGAAATAGTCTTGTGTGTTAAAGATTGAATGACATGTAGAAGAACATTGGGCTATTCTGGTTGAAATCCATATACCCCCAATGGAAGACATAACCTTAATTTCCCACACAGGGGGTGTAGATTTCAAATGGAGTCACCCAATTAGGTAACCCCCGAAATCACACTCCCGGGTGGAAGATTAAGGTCATGTCTTCCATAGGGGATGTGGATTTCAACTGGAACAGGCAATTTCTACATGTAGGTGGGTTAGGTAGTGCATATTTGTTGTTTTGTCACGACTGGGAAAAGGGAAACAAAAGAAGAAGAAACATACACTATAGAAAGTTTGAATTGAGATGAGTGAATGGAACAGTATCTGTACAAAATTTTCTGAAAAAAATGTTGGAAATTACAAGGGCATGTATGAATGCATTCATCTCTAAGAAAAATGAATCAATCCCAGGGTGGTGCAATAACTTATGACTTTCATTTGACTTTTCATTTAAAAGTTGCTATCTTCTGTAGACAGCAACTTATTGTTGCCCCTATTTCTTGAAAAGAAAAAGTTTACAGAGTATGATTAAAAATGTTTCACAAAATGGCGAGAATGGAACTTTCATTTTAAAGTTGCTATCTTCTGTAGACAGCAAATATAATACATTAGGCTATAAACCCATTCAAAAGAGAATGCAAATATGATGATGATACGATGTTGACCTTTATAAAAATGTATACAGGACTACAGGTTTGGTTGTTTTCTTGGAAAATTTGGACAGAAAATGTAAAACAAAATGAAAAAAATTGAAATATGACTTTTTAATTGAGCATAACGCTCACGATTTTATTAACATGCGCAGGAGCTTTTATTTATTATAGCCTTATATGTATTCGTATCCTGTGAATCCAATTATTTTGATACGTGCCTCAATGTGAGGTTCAAAACACAACATGTAAAAATCTGATCACCAGTTAATTAAACTGAGGAAATATGTAGCTGCAAATAACATTGTAATATTATACATATTTTTTGTGTTACAGGTGCAATACAAAGGCGGGGAGTGCTCAGATTACAACAATGCTTACTTCATAGCATTTGGTATCATCTTTTATTTACTCAGTATAATATGTACAGTGCAATTGGTGAGTATTTGTCATCAAGGCCTAAAAAAATTGTTTGATCATCTAAAATTATTTGTAAAAAGGTTCGTAATTAACCGGTAAATTATAAACGGCGGTTAAATAACGTTAATTAACCAGTAAGATTGGTTAATTATGGTTGGAAAATATATAAATCCGAGCTTGGAATTCACTATGACACCATACTGAAGAACATTGCACAAGCATAACATGAGCAGATGAAGTGTTCTTGTCCACCTTTACTTTTAAAACAGTCCATTTGAAAATTAAAAAATTAAAAAATTATTTTCATATAAACTTATTATGTCAATTCAACCTGTTTAAAAAAAATTACACTCATTGAGTTGACACAGATGCACAATGGCACTGTAAGTCTGTGACTCGCATACATTTTTAATTTTATTAACTTTTTATTTACTGATTGAAACAATCCTGGGTAAAAATGGTATAATCTGCTCACTCTGCTGTGGATTTTTGGGCACTTGTACAACGGTAGTGTGTGTGTGGGGGGGGCGTACTGCCTGGTTGAAGATATATGGGGATGTGCCACGGTTTTGGGATACCTTTTCAGCAATTTTGGTATATCTATGGGTAAAGACGGAAAATGTGCGATGCGCAAAAAGCGCCGGAATTTGCACATTTTGGGTCATCAATTTGTAAGTGCTCTTTAGCAATTTCATATTTCATTGAATTTACAACTGTATGACAAAACAGATGAAAATAGTAACTTTTTGCACAAAATTTTTCAAAGAAACTCCCCCCCAGATTTTCTTGCAATTTCATATTTCATTGAATTTACAACTGTATGACAAAACAGATGAAAATAGTAACTTTTTGCACAAAATTTTTTAAAGAAACTCCCCCAGATTTGTACTACATGTGCGCGCATAGACCATGATATAGTCTGCATGGTCTATGAATATAATGTGCTGCATGACACTCTAGGACTAGAGAACAAGAAGATATTTACTATTTTAATATTTCCAGTGAACATTGAAGTGATATTTAAATGTTAAAACTTAAAAAAGTGTCAGAAACTCAGAATAATTCAAAATTCATAATTAACCTATTTTACCACCGGTTAAATATGATGCGGTTAATTAACCGGTTAATTAACCGGTAAGATTGAGGTTAATTAACCGACTAAGAACACTGGCTCACCAATCACACGGTCATCTCAAAACAAGATTCTACCCGCAAAGTGTTTGTTGCGTGTGCGTACGCCTGTCAAATGAGTGTGTTAAATCGCGCACGCTTTGCAAAATCCTTCTGGCACATTGCTAGAAAAGGGCGAGAATTAAAAATGGGAGATTTTGCGCATGCGTTTGCAGGGAGAACCTCATTTTGGTAGCAAGATGGCGGATCCGTGCAGAGGGCGAATAGGGCATGTTAGCTGTAGGGCATGGTAGCGCAGCGGTATCGGGCTCTGCTGAGTTCAAGCCCCGGCAGTGCCATCATGTTGTGCACTTGCGCAAGGCGCTTTTCCTCACTTGCCTCTCTCTACCCAGGGATGAAATGGGGAGCTGTTATGAATATTGTCCATTGAGTGATGCCCAAAGGTATGAGCGAGCCTTGGGTACTCTATTGCAGCTGACATGTTCTCAGCGCTAGCGGAATAAATGTAGAATACTTTGATACATGTGAAAGGCTATAAATGCCAATATATTTTTTTATCTGCCCTGCTATATTATCAAAACAAAACTGCATTTTTACATGGATATAGACAGTATGGTACAGTAACTCCTACCAAACATTTACTAATTCTAATTATATCTTGTAAAATGTCAGTTTTAACTGAATATTTGGATTATAAATTTGATTGCAATGGTAAGAATCATTTTAAAAATTCAAGACAGTTGAAAAGGCAAATCATAATAAATGTAAAAAAACATTCAAGTGGCACTAACTAGGAAATTTATTCTTAAGATTTTATCAAGAACAAGAAAGTAAATTGGGTAATTATTCTGTTACACTCATCAAGGCTTCCTTAAAAATGAATAATCTAAGTTGACAATATTTCATGCACAGAAAGATTGGGAAAAACATGAGAAAAATATTTTAGCTAATTTCCATTAATTAAAACTAATTACATACATGTACATTGTTACATGTTCTGTGTATCCAGCACAGCTCAGTATGTCAGTAATTAATACTGTACTGTCAGCTGTTTTGTCGGTGGCAATTAAGTAATAATTACCGTAACCACTCGGGTATAAGCCCACTCCCCTAGATGGCAGATTTTACTTCAAAAATGGGGGTGGGCTTATAACCGAGGAGGGGCTAGTACTTGAATTTAGAAATAAGAAAAAATCATCCCCATTTGTATAATGCCCAATGTACCAGTAATTTCTATCATCTATGTCAATTTCTTTAAATTCTAAGTGTGGAATGTTGATTATCAACTGATTTTTTTTTATGTGAGAGAAAAGCATTGATTTGATTTGATTTGATTTAAGAACTTGGCCAAAATTTAGTACTGGGCTTATAGCCGAGTGCACCCATGTTCCCATAATGTCTTGAAAAATAGGGGGTGGGCTTATACCTGAAGGTGGGCTTATACCCGGGTGGTTATGGTAATGGCAATTAGTGATCTTGTAAGCCAGCGTCACATCACATGTGGACAAAAATGGTGGCAAATTACAGCACATCCTGACTGATTGAATTCTTTATTTGTACTGGTTTTATATGGGTACTTAAGGGATCTGGAATGAGCGTTTTGAGCGTTTCGACAGTATTTTTGTGGGACATGAGAGCACATCAGACATATCGAATTGCATTCTGAATACTGAAGAATGTCTTTCTGATATCAAATAATTTTCATTTTTTGAAATTCACGATATAATACAAATTTTATGACAAATTATTAAAATTTGATATTTTTCACATTTTGATATATAACAGTCCTCAAGTAAATTTTTAAATCTAATGACATTCTTAAAGTGTATGTAGCTGGGAGGAAAAGCCGACGATCAATTGAAAATTTTGACCTTTCATATTGAAGATATGGATTTTTTTCCCCAAAAGACCTAATTTTGTTTGGTGTTTTGGGGGAAAAAAATCCATATTTTCAATACGAAAGGTCAAAATTTGCAATTGATCGTCGGCTTTTCATCCCACCTACATACACTTTAAGTATAAATCAACAGATTTATAAAGTTTACTTCGAGTAGTGTTAAATATCAAAAATATCAATTTTTAATCATTTGCCATAAAGTGTGTATTACATTGCTAATTTCAAAAAATCAAAATTATTTGATATCAGAAGGACATTCTTCGTATTCAGAATGCAATTCGATATGTCTGATGTGCTCTAATGTCCCACAAAAATACTGTCCAAACGTTCATACCCCACCCCTTAACCCCGGGAGGATCTCAACTGGTTGGGTTGGGATGTGTGGCAGGGACACTGAAAAACTACACAACTTTTAAACCAAATTTGATGAAAAACACTAGACCCGAAATTATACCAATGTTTGGAAAATTTTCGCAAAATTTGCTAAAAAATAATGACAAAATTTGCACTTTTGTAAAAATACCCTTTCTTAAACCAAATTTTCATGAAATTGAAGGCCATCTATAAATCAAAATGGCTGCAGATGCACCCTGAGTCAAACTGGACAAACAATTTTAGACTGTCATGTTAGGTAAACTACTACTTCATAGACATGATATTTAAACGGTTGCTCAGTGTGGAGACACTTATGTCCTGATGGGACCAGTCTAAAAAAAAGCTTATTTAGCATGCTCGGCTATATGGAAAGAGAAATGAGACAGATTTGAACACAAAGATCTAGGAAATAGAACGCCACTTCCAACAATCAAGTGAACAATTTCACTGTCAGTCTTTGGACCAAGAGATGTTGAATACAGGGACAAATAATATTTGTGGAATATTCCATAGTCCCAGATTATACATTGCACCAATATGAGAGAATATTATTGTGTCATATTGCTGTTATCCATTCACAAAAAACAACAGTTTCAATTTCATGTGTGCATTAAATTGAAATATGATACCATTATACTAACTTAGGGATTGCACATTTTTTGAGAGCAAAATGCACGCACCAGTTTTTGAAAGCACTTTTTCCCAAAATGCATGATTTTTCTCTCCGAAAAGAAAATTTGTACTTTTTTCTTCTATATTTTGGGTAAAAAATTTTTGCGACAGTCTATTTTTTATCCTTTTTAACATAAATTATGTTGCAGATCATTATGGATTTTTTTATTTTAGTGAAAACTACAGGTTTTTGGAAAATGAGTACCGTATTCGTCCGAGTATAGTCCCATGCTCGAGTATAATCCCACCCCCCATTTTTCGAAAAATTTCAAAAATTGTAAAAAAAAAAGAGTGTCCCTGGACCTAGACCTAGATGCTAGGATCATTCATGGTTGACCTAAAAAAAAAAAAAAAAAAAAAAAACAATTCAAGATATTTTGTATTTTTAATATGAAAATTGATAATTTGTATTCATGTCATACTCTATTAATGATTTCAAAATGCATTGAATTTGAATGCATTTTGAAATCATTAATAGAGTATGACATGAAAACAAAGTATCAATTTTCATATTAAAAATATCTTGAATTTTTTTTTTTTTTTTTTTTTTTAGGTCAACCATGAATGATCCTAACATCTAGGTCTAGGTCCAGGGACACCCCAAAACCGAAAAAAAAACTTTAAAAAAAAAAAAAAAATTTTTTTTTGAAATTGAGTATAATCCCACCCCCAATTGTGAAAAATTTTCACATAAAAAACGGGTGGGACTATACTCGGACCAATACGGTACTTGAAAAATGGTTATTTGCGATTATACCCAAAATGGGCAAATTTTGGTGTGTTTTGCGCATCACGCATTCTCCCTGTCCTTACATTATACGCACATTATTCTTGAAAAGTAAGTTTAACCGGAAACCATTTACATGTATAGATTCTATCTTAAAAAGCAATTCACCATTGATTTTCTTTAATACAAGGAAGTAATTAATAGTGTGATACTTGATTCTTTCAAAACCACTGTTATTGCGACCATCTGTTGAATTCAGTTTTTATCTGTTTATTTGGTCCTTTGTTTGTGTGTTTGTATACATTTGTTTTACATATTTTTTGTAGGCATCACTCTAACTAGCCTCTGACACACTCATGGGTTATGCTTATGCTGCTGGCTTTGGACAAATGTTACAAATAAATAAATATTATTACATTGCTAAAGTGAAAGTATTATTGAGGTTTAATGTTTAGTACAAAAAATATAGACTGCATAAAAATCACAAAGACCTTAACAAAATATATACCATTTATCTAGTTCCATCAAAAGGAAATTAACATGGAGTAAACAAAATGTGACACGATCTGGTCCATAGGGGCCAAAGGCGGCAAATTTGAAACTGAGATAAAGGTAAAAATATGGAGTAAAAAACAATAAAATACATAAGAAAATAGACATCAAAAAACTTCAAAACTATAGAACCAAGTATGCTAGACCTTCGGTGTTTTCAGTAAATGATAGCATATTGTATGTATAATGTAATAATTACAGTAACTCAATTTTCAAAAATGCCTCCTTTGGGCCCCATGGACATGATCGTGTCACAAATGAAAATTAAGACAGTTATCCTCTCTCACATTTGAAAAAAACATAAATATTCACTACAAAGTATCCCAGAAACAATAGCAAGGTTTATAAACCTATTAAATTCAACATTTAAAGACATTTTGATAATATAATATATTGTTACCCTTTGCCTTTTCTTTCCTTTCCCATCTCTTCCACAGGTGTTATGTATTCGCTCAGAATTCCAGAAGGCAAAGAACCCATCATGGGCCAAGGTGATGCGGAGAGTGACAACTCAGAAATTGATCTATGTGTTCATCATTCTGGCTGCGCTAAGTCGAGGCCTCTATTTCTCACTGCAAGTAAGTTGTCAATATTTAGTCAATCAAAATTAAATTTTATTCACTCATGATCCAAATGAATTCAGATATACCTCAACAACCTTTGTAAATTAATGAATTCAATTTAATTTGTAGACATACAACCACATTTTAGATTCAAAATAACTATTTTATGTCATTTGATAGGAGGCCGGGTTGGTGTATTGGTCGTAGCACTTGCCTCTCCCCAGGTGAATTCGGTTCCCAGCAGGGCCTTAAGTGAGCATGCATGGTTGCCGAACCATGACCATCCTTGCTGGTTTTCCGCGGGTACTCTTGCATTTGAAAGTTGGACTTCTTCCCATATTACTGTCCCGTCCTGTCTTGTCAGGTTCACCTTGTTGTGTTATATCAGAAAAGATATGTCTTCCCTGGTTATACATTTGCATTTTCAATTGTGCTTCAATTTCAAAATGAATTCTTATATTAAGTATACCTGGACCAGGAGGTAAAATGATATCCCGGCCCCAAAGATGGCTCATGATCCTACAGTTTGTAGTGTAAAATGCATGCACACCAGGAGCCAAAACTTGGCAACTATGGGGTAAAAAAGCCCAGCTCCTGTTTAATTTTTAAGCCTTGTTCAAAACAACACCTTCAGAGAGGCCTGTCGGTATATTACAGTGTCAAGATACGATCACATTGAGGGGACATATTTTAAGCAAATCTCTGTTTGCTGTTTAAAATTCACCATAACATTTTCCATAATTATCATTATGTCATCCTACTCATTGAACATTCTTTGTCTCACAATTTAGGTCAAATAAGCCCTTTATACATTCTTCCCAGTACTAGTATTTCTCAATTGACATGTATGTGAGCCATAAAGCATGTGCTGTATTTTATCATAAGAAAACAATTCACAGTACTTTTTATCGTCCTACTCAATTGATCTGTACTTTGTCTCATAATTTCGGTCAAATATGCAGTACATCCGTCCCAGTATTTCTCAATCTGCATGTATATGAGCCATAAAGTATGTGAGCTTTATTTATCTCAAGACAACACAGTACTTGACATCAGTGCAACACGGATGTTAGGCAGATGTGTAATAACATAGAAAAGTCAGCCATGTTCTAAATGTCAATGAGCACTGAGTGGGTGAAAATGGGCTATTCCATTTCAAATCCACACTACCCCTGTGGAAGATTTTGGCAATATCTTCCAGGGGGGGTATGACTTTCAAATGGAATGAACACATTTGCAGCTCCATTTTAAGATTCAGGTTGAATCTCTCTCTCAGAGGGTGTATGAAATTCAAATGGAGCTGCCTAATGTTTTCATTATAATCCCGGGGGGCCACTCATGTATAAAAGTTGTAAGCATCCGTGTAAATTGACTTTCAAAAATGACCCTAAGCTAGGATGTCGAAAATTTGTCAAACTAACCCTAAACAAGGATTTTACTCAAATAAAAACACCCTAAGCGAGAAAATTGTTTATAATTTACCCCTAAACAAGGACAGACAATATAAAAACACCCTAAGTGAGAAATTGGTTTGAAATTTGCCCCTATGTTCATTGCGTGTGTCGGTAGAGTGTCTTTCAGTGACAGTGATGATATCGGTAAGCATAAAATTGGCGCTGTTGAAGTCGGCTCCGATTTTTTTTTAAATCTGGTTAGTAAAATTGCTCAGAAACCACTCTTTTGTGCTGAATAACTTGATAAATATGTCACCACTAATGTCCGTTAATTCAGTAATTAAAAAAAAAATACCCTAAGCGAGGATCGTCCTTCTTTTAGTAAAATGAGTGTTTTGAGACCCTTATCACGGATCCGCGCGGATCCTCGTTTTGCTTTTCAAAACCACCCTACATCCGCGTTTTCTTTCACACAGATGCTTACAACTTTCATATCGAGTGATCCCCCTGGGATTATAATACATTTAAATTCATACTCCCCCTGTGGAAGATATTTTGCAATAGCGCAATTTCCACTGCATAAAAACGAAAGGTTGTATGTTCACATCATTAAGGCAAAAAATAACAGGGTTTGAACCAGGGTGTACTTTGTAAACAGTACACCCTGGTTTAGGCCCAGTGAGGCCCACTTGTTTTTCAAGTTGTATGTCACTCACATACAAAAAAAAGCATGTGAAAGGGGTCTCTTTTCATGGCTCCACACAATACACAAGTATCTTGTTAAGGGTATCAAAAATAGCAAAAGTGGGAAAATGAAGGTAAAATTCTGTGTGAATGTACTTGAAAACTGGTTAGTCCTGGGTGAATGTCCGTATCAAACACTACTCTCTTTTCCTCCTGCATTGGTAATGTAATTATGATCATAGTGATAACAGGCAATAGCTTCCTTGATATGGTTATCCCATGCAATCAACTGGGCAATCAACATCCTTCATCTCTGCAGCGGATATCCAATGAGCGATATACTTTCTGTTGTAGGGTTGCATAACTGCAGTTATATTTCAGCAGTCAAGTAGTCGGCACAGATCAATTTTATAATCACAGATCCGGCTACGATGTATGATATGACTATTTGGGGATCAGCAGTCAAGTAGTCGGCACAGATCAATTTTACAATCACAGATCCGGCTACAATGTATGATATGACTATTTGGGGATCAAAATCTAAAGGAAATAAACTCAGGGTGACTGTCTTCCTAGGCCGTATTAAAATGAATGTTTTGGTTCTCCTCCAGAGGATTTTCATGAAGTAGGGAGTTTTTTTGGTTTCTTTTCATCAATGTAAAATTAGCATTGTTTAGTTTTCGGTCTTTTCCAACAGTGCTTGAAGAAAGGAGGAGGCCCCTTTTCATTCCTTTTTTTTCAAATGTGAGATCCCCTGAGGGATAAAACCCCATAATGTACCACAAAAAGAAAAAGATTTGGAAGTGATCCTTGTTCGGCAATAAACTTTTTTTTTTTTTATATAAAGTTCTTCTAAAGCATTCCATTCTTGGAAAATTTTTAAAAAAAATTAAAAAAATCCCAGAACAAATTCCAGAAATTGAGGCATCAGGATACAAGATACAATCACAGATCCGGCTACAATGTATGATATGACTATTTGGGGATCAAAATCCAAATGAAATAAACTCTGGGTGACTGTCTTCCATTAAAATGAATGTTTTGGTTCTCCTCCAGAGGATTTTCATGAATTGATGAAGGAGGAAGTTTTTTTGTTTGTTTGTTATTTTCATCAATGTAAAATAAGCATTGTTTAGTTTTCCGTCTTTTCCAACAGTGTTCAAATGTGAGATTCTGAGGGGTAAACCCCATAGAGTACCACAAAAAGGAAAAGACTTGATCCTTGTTCTCTATAAACTTATTTAGGCCAAGTAAAAATAAAAATATGTTTCTCGTCCGGGTTTTTCGAAATTAGGAGGATGAGCGCTTTTTATTTTCTATTTTTATTGGAAAACGACACTAAATACCTGTATTTGGCACCATATTTTGGGTATTCGACATACAGATTGATATCTGAGAAAAAGGAGGAGGCCCTTTTTATTTTATTGTTTTGAGAGATAGGCCCCTCTAGTGCCCGGCTCTAGTGATCACAAAACTCAAGATTCTGAAATGATGTATTATGCATTTACAAAGCTGTAAAATAAGTTTCAACTTCTGAAACATCTTTTTCAACAAGTTATAACTGAAAGTTTACAAAATAAAAAGAAATTTGAAAAATCTTCAAAAAAGGAGGAGGGCGCGGACGAGAAACATGTATTTTTTTTTACCCGGCCTTATGTGTATAAAAATTTCCTGAAGCATTCCAAAGTCTAAAATTTCTTGGTATATCTAAAACAATGTGAGAATGAATTAAATGTGACTTGGACATAAACAGCATTAGATAGAAGTGTAAATTTAGCCACATTTTATGTAGCCGCAGTCTTTTGCCCCTTGCTCTGTCTCTGGATAATATACTGTAAAGAACAGAGCCTGAAAGTAGTGCTATAT
The DNA here is from genome assembly GCF_039555335.1 of Amphiura filiformis. Lineage (NCBI taxonomy): Eukaryota > Metazoa > Echinodermata > Ophiuroidea > Amphilepidida > Amphiuridae > Amphiura > Amphiura filiformis. Next base: position 54,263,357 of record NC_092645.1, read on the forward strand.
TTTGTGTAAATATTTAAAAGTCAGGACTATGACTATACATGTACACGGCATGTAGTGGACTTTGTCATAGCTCTCCTGTCTATCATAAACATTTTAAAAGGTAAACATAGTCTTGAATCAAAAATGTTTTGGCAATTTCACAATTATTTATTTCTTGCATTAATATGGTAATATATATAATATTCAAGGATTCATACACACAGTTTTGTTTCGCATATATTACAGATGATAAAAGCAACGTTTTTATTGCATCACCCTCATTGCAAAATGTATGGATGTATGTAGATCACAAAAGGTACCACTTGAGTGGATGTCTACTACATTGTATGCACTCCCCATGAATCTTCTATGAGACACAAGCCAGCCAGCGTAGGCTGAAGATGTTATTTATTGCATCATATTAATTCTAGAGATTTTAATGTTGAGACAGAAGTCATGTTCACATTTTGAGTTACACCCGGCGTAAACTTACGCTAACATTGATCAAAATTCCACAAATATTTTCCCTACTCCTACCGCGTGTCCACACCTAGCCTACTCCTAGCACTATGCCAATTAGTTCCACCAAGCATTCACTTCTGGTCGGCGTAAACATTGGCTACCACTTCAGGTGTTTCTGTGACCTTTATCAACCCCGCGATATGTAATTTCTTAGTTCCGACTAACAAAAGGTCATACTTACACGGGGTGCCAGGAGTAGCAGCGTTCACATTGCAACTTACGCCTGGCGGAGGTTACACCCAGCTCGCTACTCCTGACTTTTTTCAGGAGTAAATCGTCGGACATACGCCTGGCGGAACTTACGGTGACCATCGTTCACACTGCACCTACTCCTGGCAGCGCCTACCGCTACTCCTAGCAACTTACGCCGATCAAGTTCCGCCGGGCGTACGTCCGACAATGTGAACACGACTAGATGTATGTATTATTTTAAGATACTTAAAACACCTGTTTATCATTGTGCACCTAGGGGGATTTTGTTTATTCATAAATATTCTTAAAAGTTGCTATTATAATACGTACATTCTGGTTTTGTGACGCAGAGAAATTTCATACAAAGATTTTTTTTCCCATTTTATTTTATTATGTTCATATTTTTTTATAATTTTATACAAAGCATAATAAATTAAAGCAGTATGATCATGAGCTTTGTGCGCTGTTTTAAGGTTTTCATTCATCAGAAAATTAAATCGGAATGAATTACCTTGAATTAACATTAAATTTAACACCATGAATCAATAACATTTTTACAGAATATAAGTATTGAGACCCAGCCCTTGTCTTTATCGCCTGGTATAACACAGGAGATAGCATATTTAAGTGGAACAACAAAGCAGCAAAATATTGCAATTTGGAATGTGTAAAAATTATTCAAAACAAATCTAAATTGTCATACATTTACATATCTAGAGTAAAATTCAGGAAAAATCTCAGTAAAAATATTTTGGTGTAGCCCATTATACATTAGAGACTGTTTTGCATTCCTTTTTTTAACAATTCATACCATTCCCTGCATAAAACACAACACATCCACATCCCCAGTGACTGCCCTGCCCATTTTTCTCATGGATAGATAGTTGTTGGAACAACAGGATAGGTGGATTTTCCATGGTGGGATTAGAGGGATGATAAATTTAAATGGTCTACTAAAGTAGACTAATTATGCATATAACTTTTTCCACAAAAAAATGACAACATATGCTTGAGAAATTGACAGTATTTGGCACCAAGTCCAAAAAAGCGCAAACGAGACAGGGAAATAAGATCCCCTGAATCGGTGATGTGTTTTGTTAAACTTAACTTCACATTCACTCAAAAGGAAACTTCTGGACAAAAATAATAAGGAAAATGAATAAATTGCGCAATTATTAACAAACGCCATGAGAAAAGTTTAATCTTTTGTTGCTGTGGTTTGGTTTTATATCTAAAGTACTATGGGTACATGAACTTGAAAACTAGTTTCAAAAGTTTTCAAATACCAAAGATATGAGAGTAAAATTCAAAAGTAAGCACTGGTGTGCAACCAAGAGTAAATATGTAAAAGAGACCTGTGGGCAGGTGTGTAAGGTTGACAAACTTTATCAAAGGAAAAGGCACAGAAAAATGGGTTAAATGGCTAGAATAACAATTGAAGTAAAATGTTGCCAAAAATGTTGTTTGCAAAACATTTGGCACCCTTCCCTGTGATTTGGAACCACTAAAATCACATAAATAATCATTGTGGGTTTGACATTGCATAAAATGGTCAAACTTTAAAGTTTGACCATTTTATGCAAATTTAAAAATTTTGAACAATGATGAAATATTTACACAATGGAAAGATGCACATGATCTGGAGCTACCTGAGTTGACCTATAGTCAGAGTTCAAATATTCCGTATGCTCCTGTCTTTGTTTACTGATTTACCTGTGTTATCGAATTGTAAGCAACTTTGTAAATATTATCATGATTATCATTATAATACACTGTAAACATATCGTCTCTTTACCATTGACTTTGTTTATCACTATTAAAATCCAGAGTTCCAGACTATAGTGTCTCATCTCAAGTTGGAAGCATGGGCAGCCATCCTGAGGGGAGAGCATGTCCCACTCCCACCTTTTGGCAAAATGACCCCATTTTTTGTTCTTTTCAGCCACACTTTTTGACCATTTGTCTCAAGTTGAAAGCATGGGCATCGATCCTGGGGGACAAGGGGATCTGTCCCCTCCCCACCTTTTGACAAAATGACCTCTTTTTTGTTCTTTTCAGCCACACTTTTTGACCATTTGTCTCAAGTTGAAAGCATGGGCATCGATCCTGGGGGACAAGGGGATCTGTCCCCTGCCCACCTTTTGACAAAATGACCTCTTTTTTGTTCTTTTCAGACACACTTTTTGACCATTCAGGCCGAATGTCCCACCCCAACCCACATTTCAAGACAGATTGATGCTAATGGGCCATTCCATTTAAAATCCACACTACCCCCTGTGGAAGATTTAGCTAACGTCTGCCACAGAGGGAGTATCAATTTTGAATATAATACCCAATTGGGTAACTTCCATTTGAAATACTCACTCCAGTTGTGGAAGATATGGGTAAAGCCATAATACAGGGGGAGTATGGGTTTCAAAATGATTACCTCTGACCAATTATATTTGAAAAACATACTCCCCCTGTGGAAGATGTTTCCAAAATCTTCCACAGGGGTAGTGTGGGTTTCAACTGGAATAGCCTAATGTTTGAGAGTAACGCCATGTTGGATGTCACAGTGCCATTTCAATTGCACATGCTAACCTAATTCCAAAGGGCGTATACATACCGTATTTCAGTCAAATAGTCGCCCCCCCCCTCAAATAAACGCCCCCACCACTTTTTTCAACCAAGATGTTTCAAAAATTCCGATATTTCCATGCTATCTTGTGTAGTAAGCTTACCAAGTTCCCCACATGGTCAATAATAGCGTCAATAATTGGCGAAAATCTGCATCGGAACACCGGAAGTGAACCAAAAGTCAGTGTCAAAAGTTCATAGTTCGTCATTTTAGCGTGACTTTTAAGCTTACCTAATGATTTTAACGGGAATTGTCATGCTAAAAATGACCTCTAATAAACGCCCCCCCCCCCTTGGGAAAATGTAACGCCCCCGGGGGCGTTTATTCGACGAAATACGGTATGCGTAGAAGAGCTTCCCTGGAAAATAGCACTGAGTACACTAGTAATATGCGAGAGGTGCTACTTTGTTATTTCTCATTATTCACTTTGAGCCATTGTGTTTGAAAATACAAAATAGGTTATGTTCTATGACTTTACATTTATCATATTTTCTATTCTGGCACGTTTGGCACAACATGAGAGCAAATAATAATCCAGGGCAGGTTCATGATGGATTCCTATAGAACTATATAGAGCTCAGTCTCCAAAAACAGAAGACAAATTATTGCCTGCGGATGTGAAAATATGTCTCCAAGCAAATAAATAAAATAAATGTAGATATTTATAGAGCGCTTTATGCCGTAAACAGCCTCAAAGCGCTTTACATATATTCCGCCGTCATTAGAATACATCGGAACAACATTTGCAGCCTACAAGTGGCACAGGGTCCATCAGTACAACGACTGTGGCTACCCCTAACAGCTTCCCATTGCACCTGGGTGGGGTGAGGCAAGCGAGGTAAAGCGCTTTGCCCAAGGGCGCAACACGGTGGTGGTGGGACAGGGAATCGAACCCACACACGTTGAGCAAGCGCTCGGCTTATGAGTCCAAGGCCGTAACCACTGAGCCACCGTGCCCTGTTCAAATTCAGTACATGTCTTGTCATGTTCAGGGAAACTTAAAAAACAAGAACAAGAGATATTTAATGTTTTATAAGATTGTAAAGTTTCAGTAGACATGTTTGGAAAGAATTCAATTAAAATAAATTATAGTATTTTATTATATTGTCAGAAAATATGCAAGAAGCATAAAATAAAGTCCCCTTTTACTCCCCTTTTCAGTGGACCTGACTATTCTTATTTTGACGTACATGTAAGGCAAAAATCAAAAAGTATGTTAAAGTTGCTGCATCCAAAGTTCCCAACAATTAATGCAACCTTTGTCCGAGTGATATCACCGTTGAGTGTTTACAAAAACAAAGCAAGACAATAGGTAGGCATCACGTCATCTGTCCAAATCAACAAGCTAAAGTTCATTAGTTTCTACCTTTGATCTTCTTATATTATATATTTATGAATGGATAGTTGTTGCGTTGTTTATACCTGTAAACCATACCTGTCATCTGTGCTTTGTACTTATCAAATTAAACTTCCCACTTCCTTCGATCATGCTTTGAAAAATTACTCAAAACTCCTCGGTTTAACCTCAAATAAGCCAGTGAACGCTCATTTCATTTTGCTGCTCCAACTGTTTGGAACTCGCTTCCAAACAACCATCGTAACATCCCCACACTTTCTCAATTTAAACGTCAGCTTAAAATCCATATCTTTTGTCAAGCTTTTCTAGATTCACAGAATTAATTGCTTTTTTGTTTGTTTGTCATCTTCATGTCTTCGGAAGATTTTTCGCTTTAAAAGAACCATTTATTATCATTATTATTATTATTACTAAATGCAGAAAAACAAGTATCTAACTGTTAAAACAAATAGGAAGACTTACCAAAGACACTGCACATGCCTTTCCATCAAAACATATTCATTGAATATTTTTCAACCAGTCAATTTCTTGCGATTTGAACGCATATTTGACCACACAATGGACACCACATTAAATACAAAAATATTCAAAATATTCTTTTTCTTTCTTTCTTTCTTTCTTTCTTTCTTTCTTTCTTTCTTTTTCTTTCTTTCTTTCTTTCTTTTTTCTTTTCCTTTATTTGTTTGCTTGTTTCTTTTTCTTTCTTCTTTTTTCTTTCTTTCTTTTTTTCTTTCTTTCTTTCTTTCTTTCTTTCTTTCTTTCTTTCTTTCTTTCTTTCTTTCTTTCTTTCTTTTTTTCTTTTTCTTTCTTTTTTTTTCTTTTTTTATTGTTTTTTCTTTCTTTTTTTCTTTTTTTTTCTTTCTTTCTTTCTTTCTTTCTTTCTTTCTTTCTTTCTTTCTTTCTTTCTTTCTTTCTTTCTTTTCTTTCTTTCTTTCTTTCTTTCTTTTTCTTTTCCTTTATTTGTTTGTTTGTTTCTTTTCTTTCTTTCTTTCTTTCTTTCTTTCTTTCTTTCTTTCTTTCTTTCTTTCTTTCTTTCTTTCTTTCTTTCTTTCTTTCTTTCTTTCTTTCACTTGTTTGTTCTTTCTTTTCCCTTTTCTCTCACTCTTTCTTTTCTTTTCTGCTCCTTTCCTTTCCTTTCCTTCCCTTTCATACTTGTGGTTTCTTTTGACAGTACAATTATTTTTCCACAACTTTACTCTTCACACGCAATACAAATAATAAATCATGTGCATGTCAAAAAATGAGTAAAAAACAAAGAAGTTCCTGACACAATTGTGTAGTTTTGCAATCGCTCAAACCAAATACATACAGTCTGTTCACCTTAAAATTTGACTCAACTGCAGGTGATCGATCAATGCCACTTAAACCAGTTTGTCCCTGAAAATGCATTTTTCCTATTGCCAAAGTTTGATGAACCAAGTATTATGATGTTATTTATTTGAACAGGAATAATAGGGCTTGATTAGGCCTATTGGCAAGCATTATGGTTTCAATGGTAGCCAAATACTACATATATTTGAGTATTGATAAACGGGGTTTGTCTTTAGGTTCACAAAGTGGTTCCAAAGTCCAAGGCCATGCAGTTGCACATGATGGAGTGAATTTTCTGGAAAAAGCAGTTTGTTCTCGTTCTTGGGTTGGCACATGTCCAATGGCTGTGTGTGTAAGTTTTTACTTACAATACAAACACATTTTTAAAATGACTGATTGATCTATTGATTTATTTGTAATTGATTAGTCACTTGATTGATTTTTAGTCAATTTGTGAGATTTTCAGTTATATAATTCTATTGTCATGGATTAGATTTGTAAATGACCTAAAAGTGATTAATTGATTGATTGATTGACCGGATCGATCGATCGATTGATTGGTCTTGATAAGATCAATCAATCAATTGTTTCATGGTTGAGTCAGTTAGTCAGTTAGTCAGCTAGTCATTTGTTGATTTATTAATTGATTGACTGATTGATTGATTGATTGATTGATAAGCACGAGTAGTGGATTGAATTCAATCAACATCAGTCACTTCTAGATGTAATTTTACCCACCAACTAAAATAAACTTAGCTATCAGCTTCTTCTGACTTCATGAAAGATGAGTCTAATATTTTGTAAAATCTTGCTGTTTCAAGCCAAGATTCTGTCCATAGATGCCTGTATAAATAATTACCAGTTAATTTGGAGGGCCGTTGGCCAAAAGGGTGCATGTCCTGATTGGTATTGCAGGCTTGAGCCTCCTGTCATTGACTTAAAAAGTGACGGAGATGTGCGATCAAAGCACGAAAGTAGAGGTCTCTTGTTGAGAGATTTGACACCAAATAAGGGGTTTATTGGGTGAGAAGGCCCCCAAAAGGCAGTCTTTCCATGAGACGGAGGGGACGATATTGACCAAAAAAGGGGGTCTTCCATGAATGTGACTGGGAAAAGGTTGGGTCAAAATATAACAGTTGGCAAATTTTTGATCCCAATTTTTCAAAAGTCATCCATATATTTTTTTTGGAAGAAAAGTAATTAAATGAAATTTTGTGAATTTTAGAGGGAAAAAAACATTTTTTTTAAATTTGTGACAAAGGGGGGATCTTTTTGTGACAGTAAAACAAAGAATGTGGTTTTTGGGTCAGAGGACATGCTGCACTCAGGGGAAATTGTGCATACAAAATATTGTTTTAAAAATGTCTTGGTATAATTTAAAACAAAAAACAAACAAAAAAACAGTTATTTCATATATTAATTATTTGAAATATTTTTAATGATAACATTATTACAATAAATTTATTATTATTTGCCTATCTTTATCAATTTGATTGTAATTCACCATGCAATTCAGCCATTTTGGCTGCTATTTGAGTGTTTTAATAAAATATACCTGAAATAAATGAATGAATAATAATTTTAAAGCAATGTCCCCGATAGGTCACAGTTCAACATGTTTCAAAACTGTCCCACGATGTGTCAGAAATTTGTAATGCTGATGTAGCTAATATTGCCACCCAGACACCCATCATATTGTACTTTTCCCCTATGTCTTTTAAGTACATATGTACAATAGACAGGTCAATGTTATAAAGATAAAATTTATCAAAGTTTTTGTTAAAATTTTGTTGAATTGATGTATATTTTGTTTCCTTCTTTTCTTTCCAGCAATACATGTCTACATCCTGGGCTAGCAATCTTCTCAGCATATATTATCCATTACTCCTATCCTGCTGTTCTCTCATAGTGTGCTTCTGGGCCGAGGTAAGTTGAATCTCGGCGTACACATACACCACATGAATGAATACTAAGTACACACCCTTAAAACTGTTTTTGTCAAAGTCAAAGACCTAAAAATTTTAGCTCTTTTGGGAAACTTCATGTATACAGACCTGCCAACTCTCCCTCATTTTGAGGGACTGTCCCTCATTTGGGGTTTACCAAAGTGAAAAAGAGGGACAGTCCTGCTTTCTGAAAATTTCAGTGATGGCAACTTTAAATGTAAAAACAGCAGAAAATGATGCAAATTTCACATTAAAATTTTGCTATAGCATTCTCTTTAGTCTATTGTGATAAATTTGAACCTGCAAAACCTGCCCTGAATTTGCAATCCAGTTCAACATGGGTTGATAGTGACCAAAGGTACCTCCATTAACAGAGCACATCCAGATCTTGCAAATTATGTTAATTTCATGACTATCGACCCATGTTTAGCCAGTCTATTCTCAACTTGAAAACAATCGCACATGTACAAAGTAATATGATGAGGAAATGAGGTGATGTATCAGATTGCAAAGGATTCTGGGAAGGGTAAGATATCTTCTCTGGATAAGGCAAAAAAAACAAATGGTTTGTCTCAAAGCTCACGAGAAATTTAAAAACAAATGCGAAATGTGATTTTTTTTTTTGATTTTTTTTTATTCCCGACTTTGTTTCATGGTATTTTGAGAAAAATAGTCTGATTTTCGCCGATTTTTTCTGGAAAAAAAAAAAAAAAAATGTCCGCATTTGTTTTTTGTCAAACTGTGGGATTTTACAAACGCGCGCGCAAGCTTTGAGACGAACCTTTTTTTTTTTGGCCTAAACAAAACTTTACCTGCTATGTCACTGTTAAAGAAGAATGCATAACACACCCCTATTTCAGGCTATTTACAATGTAACTAATAAATAAATATTCCATCCATTATTTACAGGCATTCCATCTGACGGAGAAGGAACACAATAATCCGGGATTCCTGAGCAAGTCTTTCCTGTATTTCATCCTCTTCAACATACTCCTCTACATCCTCCTCATAGCTCAGTTCGTAGCGACAGAAATTGCATCGGATAAATTTGACTATCTGATACAAATCTTCAATGGATGCTTTGCTACTCTTATGGTTGTTGTGTTAGTTTTCTTCCTCGCATATGGTGTAGAAGTCTTTTTCAAGGTAAGTTTTTCAAGAAACTCAACAAGAAATTTGTACGAAATTACAATGGAAAGTCAAACATAACATACATATAGGCAGATAATCCAGAGAAAAAACTCCGGACAATCGCTTGTCGGGTGAACGCTCTAACCACTGAACTACACAGGCTGGCCTGATAAACAGGGCTAGAGTCTGGTACATAGAAAATAAACTATTGGAATTTTTGTTTTTACTGTCCTCTACTGTGTGATAGACGACAAGAGTTATGGATAACGAGTAATCAGGGTAAACAGTACAAAGACATGTGACGCTGTTGTGTTACGTGTACGCAACACACCAGCGTACAAGATCAATTAAAGGCCCATTCAGTGATTTGCTCATCCGGACAATCGTAAAAATCATCCAAATTCAGATTTTGATACCTTTGCCATTGTCATAAATGTGTTAACATAACATGCTAGTGGTTCAGCCGAAAGCCCTGAATTTAAGACAAAAATAAGGAATTTACATGAATCTGTAATTTATATACTGGCAGTATATAAATTAGCTACATGTATATGAATGGGACTTGAACTTTGTCAATACTGCTGTTTTCTTTGTTTTTTGCCAAATTTTTCATTAAAAAAATACCAAATGATAATTTGAATGACTTATCCTTCACTTTTAAGCAATTTATAAACAATTTTGATTTTTTTTTTTTACACTTTCGCTGGGATCACTGAATGGATCTTTAATGCTGCTTACCAGCCAGGGGCTAGACCAATATGGTTCGGGGGTGTACAGCATGTTTTGCTGACGGAAATTTTTTGTAATTTGTAGACCCAAATTTTTTTTAGCCAGGATGATGCTCAAGAATCTAAAAGGGGGGGGTAGGAGTCAACTTTTGATGACTACTTTTTTTAACTAGTAACTACTATAACATTAACGATAGGTCTATGTACGTAACAACAGCACAATTTCGTAACACATTAATATTTTATATGACTCTTGCAATTTGCCAACAATCACATTTGACTACATTTGCCAATAGTCGCATGGTTTTGACGACAACAGTTCAATTTTTGCCAACAAAAAAGTGTATTGGGGGTGTCACCCCCACATACCCCCCCCCCCTTCTAGCGGCAGCCCTGTTACTGACAGCCTAATTTTGATTTTGATTTTCCTCACCAGGTTAAAGGTGCATTTGCAGATGCCAGTATGACCTTTGACTTCCGGACCCTGCACTTATCACGGTTTGGTTTAGTGTTCCAAGGAGCTCTGCAGATATGTACGGCTTTCTTTCTTATGCTCAGCGTAACAGCACCAAAATGGAAAGATGAGTAAGTATGATGGGCTATTCCATTTAAAATCCACACTACCCCTGTGGAAGATTTAGGTAAAGTCTTCCACAGGGGGAGTAAGAGTTTCAAATTGAATAGACAATTGGGTAACTTCCATTCGAAATGCTTACTCCAGTTGTGGAAGATATAGGTAAAGCCATAATACAGGGAGTATGGGTTTCAAAATGATTAACCCTGACCAATTACATTTGAAAAACATACTCCCCTGTGGTGGATATTTCCAAAATCTTCCACAGGGGTAGTGGGGATTTTAAATGGAACAATTTTTGAATATATCACCTGCACTGCAAGCAGGTTGCATTCATCACATGTGTATGTCTGCAATCATAGATTGAATACAATGCCGCTCTTTTCAAAGATACTAATCATACAGGTGCGAGTGATCAGCATGATATGGTTCAATGCAGAGGTACCATGTGAACGTACTAGTGCAGTGCGATATGTTAAATTTTTAACATATTGCTCTGTGATAGTTACTCCTGCTACATCATCACTTCTACAGCGAATAGGGTAGGCTTGAGCGATTGTTAAAAACAATCGGTGTCAATTAATCAATTATTTTTGATGTATTGAACATCGCGTGACTGTAATAGGTTGAGCATCATTTGTTGCATGGAAGTCCACTATTTAACATTGCTGTGCATTTTAAGTGGTGAAAGATGTGTTTAACAGTTGTTTCACTTGTTATTCTGGTTATAGTTTCAGCTAATAATCACCTGTAAATATGCAACTATTTTAAAAACCACTTATCAGTTGAAACCATTGCTTAAAAAATCCATTTGCTTGGAATAAGAATCGGTTATTTTGATAAAATCAAATATTATCCTTACTTCGATCACAAAGTTTACACAATGTAATAATAATTGAGTTTCCAGTTTAAAAAAAAAATTATTTTTGATTAATCAAAATATCGCTTAACAGAGGGGAGAACGATAGAGTCCATGTTATTTACTGAAGATAGCTTCCCAATAGCGACCTTTAACCTTTTTCTTGTTTCCACCATTTCATACAGCATTCCAATCTTGAAGCGAAACATCTATGACGTCTTGTTCAGAATGGTTGAGCTTGGTGTTGCCGTATGGTTCCCGTGTGTCCTCTGGAAGTCTCAAAGGTAGGCAATTGAATACATGAATTCAAAACCCACCCAAGTCTCAAAGGTAGGCAATTGCTGATGTTATCTTAGCCTGAATCTAATTAAAATTTTACGAGCAACAAAATAGTAAGAGGTAAGGCGACAAAAAAGAACCCCTGTTTTACAAGCCGAAATCTATTTTGAATTTTGGAGATTTTTTGTCGCCTAAAAGGTAGAGGCAATCGCTAAATTCGAAATATTCCTCATGAAAATTTGTCGGGGAAATATCAGGGAATGCAGAGAAGATATTTTACATGTCCCACAATGCATTTCTTCCATTTCAATTTTCTGCAAGTACTACTGATTTGCTGTGTTGTGTAACATGTGTTGATGGTGACAAAATGTACCTCAATGAACAGGGCACATCCAGATCTTGCAAAATATGGTGACTTTCGACCCATGTTTAGCCAGTCGATTCTCAAATTGAAAACAAAGGGAACCTGTACAAAGCAATGGGTGTGTCATTTGATGAAATGAGGTGATCCTGCAACCCTGATATGAAGATATGATTTTCTGCTATGCTGTGTGTATCTAGAAAGGTTGGACTTTTCTCAAGTTTTATTATTATTATTATTATTATTATTTATTTTTATTTATTCTTTCTTTTCAATTATTGTTAAAAAAGAACAGAATATTTCTCAAAGTTGTTATAGCTGAGAACAACTATTGAAACTTACTGTAACCTTGGTAACAAGATTGAAACTTGCTGTAATAAAATTGACATTTTTTTATCTGTGTTGTCCCTCATGCTCATATTACAGTCCTGAAACCCTTTGGATACTAAATCCCACCAAGTTATTACGACAAACTACCGACGAGGAGCAACAGAAAGAGAAGGATTCGCTACTCGGCTGCAGGAAACGTCAGCCTCCGTCATATCAGTCAACCGATAATGCACAGAAACCTGGAAAGGGTAAGAGAGTGATACCAATTAGAATATTAATGACAAAATGTGATAAGATTTCTGAACCAATGTTTCTGTTTCATTATAAACTGGGCTCAAAAAGAAACTTATAATTTTTCACAAAGTCATATCTTGAAAGCCTGTCCATAAAAATGAACAAAAATTACACACAGGATTACTTCAATACTCTACTCGAAACATGTGTCAGAAACCAAGCAGTTGTCCAACTGACACAACAGCGTAATTAATCGTATTAACTACCGTAGCATTAGATGAATACAATTTTGAATATATCGCCCTGCACTACGACATTCACGCGGTACCTATGCATTGAGCCATATATGTCAAAGAACAAATAAAGACATGGATCGTAATTCTGTAGGATCGTGCTGATCACACGCACCTGCAAGATTAGTATCTTTGAAAAGAGCGGTATTGTATTCAATCTATGATTGCAGACTTACAAAGGTGATCAGTGCAGCATGCTTGTAGTGCAGGGCGATATATTCAAAAATGGTATTCATATATTGCTATGGTAGTTATTCCGATTATTACGTCACTTCTACGGCAAATACCATACTGATGCGAGTATAATCCCACCTTTGAGCAAAGTTCCACCCCCATTTTTATTCAGATTTGTAGTGTCCCTTGACCTAAAGCTAAATGCTAGGATCATTCATGGTTGACAAAAAAAAACCAACATTTATTGTCTACAATAGGCAAAGTTCTAATTTGTTTTCATGTCAAAGTCTATGAATGATTTAAAAATGCATTGGATTTATATAGTCCCACCCCCACCCCCTAATTTTGTTACATTTTCACCTAAAAAAATGGGCGGGACTATACTCATGATGCAAAATGGGCGGGACTATACTCATGATGCAAAATGAGCGGACTATACTCATGATGCAAAATGGTATGGACTATACTCATGATGCAAAATGGGCGGGACTATACTCATGATGCAAAATGGGGGACTATACTCATGATGCAAAATGAATGGACTATACTCATGATGCAAAATGTATGGACTATACTCATGATGCAAAATGGCGGGACTATACTCATGATGCAAAATGGGCGGGACCATACTCATGATGCAACTATTCATTTCAACAGAATTGGAGTGCTGGATATGCTACGATATGGAACGTACAGATGCAGGGCCAATCATAGAACCATGTCAGTGTAAAGGCGATGTAGGCGGTGTACACCATGAGTGCTTAAGAAGATGGTTGCTTGAGGTAAGATGATAAGGCGTTACATAAAAAAAAATAGGGTAGGTAGGTCGGATTTTTTTTAAATACTTTTAAAGCTGTAAATTTGCATTCGATAAAGGCATTGGAACTTTTTTTAGTTACGCCAATCAAACAATTTTATTTAGGCCTAAGTCATGACATGGTACAATATGCTATTTCATTTAAGATCCACACTATCGCTATGGAAGAATTTGGAAATATCTTCCATGGGGGGAGTATGAATCTCAAATGGAATGAACACAAGAGGCAGCTCCATTTGAATTTCATACACCCTCTGAGAAGGATTCAACCTGAACCTTCCACACAGAGAGAGAGAGAGTTTGAGTTTCAAACAGAGCTACCTTTATATGTTCATTCCATTTCAAATTCATGCTCCCACTGTGGAAGATATTTCCCAAATCTTCCACAGGGATAGTGTGGATTTTAAATGAATAGCCCTATTGATACAGGTGACCAGTCAAGGTAAAACAGTCCAGGCGGTGATGGAAGCGATATCGCCAATTTTGAGGTCGCCATTGGATTAACACATAATCATGAAATCTTCATAAACAATTCTAAATTTGTTATGTGGTGTCAAAGCAAAATCATCTTACTCTAAAACCGCTGGGTAATGCGACCGTGTACCACACTGCAAGTATGTTAATTTTCCATTTGTAATTGCTAACCGTGTATTTTGAATGGGGCTGTCAGCCCTGTATCTTCGCCAGCCTCGTATGTCACGTGTTGCGCTGAAACAGTCATGTATTCTTTGGTTCACCTCAAGTTTGGTAGTGACATCAATAACAATGTTTATCGTGGTTGCGCTGCAAGCATGACGACAAACCGCCCTTGTAAGTGGTCATAAAAAAATTGCTGGGGATCAAACACAGGTACCATTCAGTTGTACGGACAGAATAGATAAATTTGCATTATATACACAGGTGGGAATATGGAAGTAAGCACAAAGGCCTCACAATCAATCCCCACATAATGGGCTATTCCATTTAAAATCCACACTACCCCTGTAGAAGATTTTGGAAATACCTTTCACAGGGGGAGTATGAATTTCAAATGGAATGAACACATTAGGTAGCTCCATTTGAAACTCACCTCCTCAGGGAAGATTCAGGTTGAATCTTTCGCAGAAGGTGTATGAAATTTGAATGGAGCTGCCTAATGTGCTCATTCTATTTGAAATTCATACTCCCCCTGTGGAAAATATCTTCCACAACGGTAGTGTGGATTTTAAATGGAATAGCCCATTTTGCCCCTGGGACAGAAAAGATAATGCCTCTGGTAGATGCTCAATACTGAAAAGAATGCTTGAATAAGTTCTGTGAACTCAAAACAAGACCGAACTAATAAATGAAGGCTACAGCAGTTACTATTTGACTTGACTGAACCCCAGAATGTGCAGAGATCTGTTTTCAGATTGTGGACAGGGAAGTTTTGTGAAAATGACAGGCACTTGTCAAATCCCAGCTAAGACCCTGAAGTCAATAATTGGTGGCGATTTGATGCTTGGGAACTAGCGGCAGTCGCTTTTTCGATGAAGTGGCAGACAAACACCTTTGCAATTGCCTAGTATGATGTGGGCATTAGCCTATGACAGGGTAAGGCGCCAGTATCAAATTTGTTCAATCTTTGGATTGACTGTCGAGGCGTCGATGCTACTTCGATGCTTGTTAGTAATGATCTGACAACTATAAATTAATCAGAATTAATGCTAAATTTATATTGATCAATATCAATACAGGCAAAGTTTCATATGTTATCACATTTAACAATAGTCAATGAATTGATTTCATAAATAATAATAAGGATCGACCAAGCATCGATGGTCGATCGAAAGATCAAACTAATTTGTTATTACTGCCTGACTTGTATTTGGTGCACGTCAGTAATTGTTCTTTCCTGGTCTTTTATTTTTTGTTCCAGGTGATGGACGATCCTGAGGCTCTGCGGTGTAAAGTGTGCAAATCTAGAGTAAGTTCAAATTCATTATAATTGGATACCAAATGTTGCTTCTTGTGAAATAAATTTCATGGCACCGGAATGACCTTTTCTGTGTGCGTCAGTGACATCGATTTCTTTTTGACATTGGGTGGATGGTGTTGGAAAAAATATCTTGAAGTATAGTGAATCCAGCATCTTTTGGTGACAGAATAAGTTTATGGTACAAATGTGTGTGAAGCGCACGAAAAGTTTGCCATATTGAAGCTAAACTGATGAAATATGGTGCAGAAGTGGAATACATTTGTGCAAAGTGCAACAAATATGTGCACTTTGGAGGCTAAAATGACCAAATATGTGGTTAATTTTGTCAGAAACCCACATGCAGGCATCAACATCACAAAGTGTATTAAGTACTATTTCAACTTTGGTCTGAGTGAATCTGGGGTCCATGTCACTAAACTTTACAAAGCTTTGTAAGTCTCGAAATCGTTTGTAACTTACGACGAGTCATAAGTTCCATTTCACTGGACTAACTTACGAATGGTACCCTTCGTAAGTAACTAATAGGGATGTACTACAGGGACCCTTTGTAAAGTTACGAATGGTGAAAAGTTTAGTGAAATGGACCCCCAGATCATGTAACTTACTTGATTTGCAAATACATTTTGTGCAAATGTGGCAAGAAAATAAGTTGATCAGAACTAATAGTACCAAGAAATTTTTACTAATAATTGTGATTTTATTATCTTTTATCTGATCTTGGTCTACAGTATCATCTCAAAGACGGACCTCTTCTCATATGTAAAGGCTTTCAGTTACAGCAAGTTTTCCTGACATTTTTCTGTCTTGGGATGATGGCAGCCGGTCCCACTGTGGCATATTATGTGTATCAAGAATTCCCATCAAATACGGCTAATATCATAAGCATAGGGGGGTGCGTACTATTGGAAATGGCATGTTTCAAGTAAGTATCACTGGTTTAAGGGTAAATGCGGTACTGTTGGTCAAAGCAGCCAAAAAAAATCAATTTTCATTGTCTAAATCAATATATTATTGAAAAACAACACTTTGATGTTTTGCAAAAGTTCATTCTACAAATCATATACTTTGAAAACTTGCTTGATTTATTGTTGTTAATGAGTTATGTATGTTTTACCAAAAGTGTTGTTGTTTCAGCCCTCTTTACAACATAACTCAAGAACCACAGGACCTACAAAAGTGTACCTGTGATATTTGAATTTTTCTACAAGCTCGCTATGAATTGATCAATGCAATTTTGCCAAAGCTCACTACCATTCGCAAGATGCTGTGAACTACCAAATCGCAACAGTTTAAAATAGTTGATAACAGGCCTTAATAAAGTTCAAATGCAAAAAGCATAATATCCATTTGCTTGATTTGAGATGTATATAACGTATCAAATAAAAAATAAATAAGGAAATATGTGCTGTGTATGATCATAGTCTCAATATACATTGGATTTGTCAATTAAAAGCTAGCATTAGGCCAAAAAAAGTTGTTGGCTTGTCCTCGTCCGACCAACCGTCTTAGCAATCCCGACTGTAGAACTTTTTTTTTTTCAATTTTCCCAAATATGTTTTGAACTTTTTGTCTGAAAAACTGAGAATATAAAAGAAATATTGTAAAATACCATTTCCTGCATTTTTTTACCTGTCCAGTCTTACCTGGCTAAGGGGTTCTGATATTTCATATATATTATCATCCTCAGCGTGTACACAAGTAAAACATTGTTGAACTTAAAAATGCAGTAATGAGTATTTTAAGCCTGCCAGACTTGTACATGTCAAATAAAGTAGGGTTTACTTTTAAATTGTCTTTGGTGGTAACTCTATAGATATGGAAAAAAATATGAAGGCTATGACCACAACCACCTAGAGATGCAGTTAGTTAGACTGACATGATGTTCTTAAGGGGGTACTACACCCCTCGATAAATGTGTGTATATTTTTGCATTTTTTCTCAAAAACGAATAACACAGTGGTAACAAAATGGATGTAGATTATAGGGGCAAGGAATCCAATTACTACACTGGAATTTCAGTGACCCAAGACAAGCGGTTCGTTATTTATGATAAGAAATAAGGTACCGCTAGGATGTACCTCGTTTCCTATCGTATATACTGAACCACTTGTCTTGGGTCACTGAAATTTCAGTGTAGTAATTGGATTCCTTGCCCCAATAATATACATAACTTTTGTTACCTGTGTGTTATTATTTTTTGAGAAAAATGCAAAAACAGTCACAAATATACCACAGGGGTGTAGTACCCCCTTAAATTCATACAAATCTGTGACACCTCTGGAGCTGTCTTAATCAGTCCAAGAGAACGCCAAATATGGATCAGGAGTATTACATAATAATACCCTGCTATGACAATAGCTGCACTAGGTTAATCGTATAATCTCCTTATGTGGTTAGCATGGCTGGACCAGGAAATCCACAAGGTCAGCCAATGTTTGTACATGTATTCGGTACATGTGCCATATCTTTTACAATGGGTGATAAATTTCTGGTTTGTTTTATTTCAAAACGCAACATTCGATATTCTAAAGCTTGGTCCAAATCCAAGAGAAGAACCAACTCTAGTCATTTATGTGGTTTCAAATTATATCAGACGTTGCCTTTTTGATAGAAATGGTGTTTGTTGATGTGCACAGTTTCCCATTAGATCATAACATGCTGTTGTACATCCAAGGTCAAAGGTCTTTTAATCCATATTTGGCGTTGTTCTAGGACTGTTAATCTTTTTTTAAGTTAATGCATCTGTCAATTGGCCTTGGTCATGATTACAGGTATACAGTATAGTACCACACAATGGCAACAAGACTATGCAGTTCAATGTATGATACACCCCATCTAAGATAACACTTAACGGTATTGTACATGAATTTGGCCCCTGGATGGTTGTGAGAATTGGTCTATTCCAGTTTAAACCCATACACCCCCTATGGAAGAGATGACCTTAATCTTCCACACAGGGAGTGTGAATTTCAAATGGGGTTACCTGAACGGGCAACTCTGGTGTTTGAAATTTATACCCCCTGAGTGGAAGATGAAGGTTGTGTCTTCCATAGGGGGTGTATGGATTTCAACTGGAACAGCCAAATTTGTGGTCTATTAAGGGAACTGGAATGAGCGTTTTAAGCGTTTCGACAGCATTTTTTGTGGGACATGAGAGCACATCAGACATATCGAATTGCATTCTGAATACGAAGAATGTCTTTCTGATATCAAATAATTTTCATTTTATGAAATTCATGATATAATATAAATTTTATGACAAATTATTAAAATTTGATATTTTTCACATTTTGTAGATATAACAGTCCTCGAAGTAAATTTTATAAATCTAATGATATATTCTTAAAGTGTATGTAGCTGTGAGGAAAAGCCGACGATCAATTGAAAATTTTGACCTTTCATATTGAAGATATGGATTTTTTTCCCAAAAGACCTTTTTTTTTTTGGTGTTTTGGGAAAAAAAATCCATATCTCCAATACGAAAGGTCAAAATTTTCAATTGATCATCGGCTTTTCATCCCACCTACATACACTTTAAGTATAAATCATCAGATTTGTAAAGTTTACTTGAGTACTGTTAAATATCAAAATATCAATTTTAATGATTTGCCATAAAATGTGTATTAAATTGCGAATTTCAAAAATCAAAATTATTTGATATCAGAATGACATTCTTCGTATTCAGAATGCAATTCGATATGTCTGATATGCTCTAATGTCCCACAATAAATACTGTCCAAACGTTCATACCCCAGCCCTTAATGATATCGTAAATAATAATTCATCCAATTCTTTCCCTGTGCAGATACCTAGGAATGAGTATCGTCCAAGCGTACCAAAGAGCCAAAATCAGATCGATAAGAATCGTCGACAAAAAGGTTCATCCAATCAAATCGTCATCAAAAAGGAAAAACAAATCTCACAAAAAGGACGCCTTCACTGTGAGTGGAGACATCGCAGAGTCATTAGACTCTATCGCAGGATTCGGAACAAGCAATGAACACACTACAAGAGCTATTGTGGAAACCCCACCAAGAACACTGGTTGTACCGGAGACTAGTGGTGGACCCTCGTCATTGCATGAAACATTATAGCAGGAGGATGAGGACAGATTGGGCCATTCGTTTAAAATCCAACTCCCCTGTGGAAGATTTTGGAAATATCTTCCACAGGGGAGTATGATTCAAATGGAATGAACACATTTTCAGTTCCATTTGAAATTCACCCTCCCTCTAGATTCAGGTTGAATCTCTCTCAGAGGGTGTATGAAATTCAAATGGAGCTGCCTAATGTGTTCATTCCATTTAAAATTCATACTCCCCCTGTGGAAGATATTTCGCAAATCTTCCACAGGGGTAGTGTGGATTGATGGAATAGCCCATTATGTGGGGATTGATTGTGAGGACTTTGTGCTTACTTCCATATTCCCACCTGTGTATATAATGCAAATTTATCTATTCTGTCCGTGTATATGATGTACAATACGATACCCCATCATTTATTGTAAGAGGGAGCATCATCGTGGTTATTCAACTATAAGGTGACTATGTCCTGCCGCAAGCAACTTTGATCATTAGCCCACAAATGCAGCTGCAGTATTGTGTTGTTGTAGCCAAATATAGGGTGTTCAACACTCAAGATAATGCAACTATTTGTACTAGAATCAGCCATCATCATCAAGAACAGACGTCCACCGCCTTCTCCAGTCGTAACAATAGACTTTTGTTTCGTTGCCAAATTTTGCTCAAACCTGCATACAATTACATTTGCCTGCATGTTTATAACCGGAGCTTGATGAGTGTTTGTGCAGTATAGAACCATGCAGATCCAGAAATTACAATGCACTAACTTGTGTGTAGCACTAATTGCAAAATATGTATGTAGGGGTGCACATGCTAGTGTATGTGTGAGACCGCCTTACTTATATGCAAGGGATGTCTTTTAGAAACTGCCATGTGTGGTGCGACAGTTGTCAATGTCATAGAGGTGTTGCTAGGTCACATTATAGCAGAAAACTTAAGTCGCTGTGTTAGTAGTAGGATTATCAATATGGAGGAATGTCTGGGAGACACACATACACCACATGAAGAAGCACAAGGCTATGGCATGACTTGCATCAATTTTGGAGTGGTTAGATGGGAGAATGACTGCATATTCCAGACATGAACAAATTGACATGAAAAGTACATAAGACATACAAGTAGCCACTGGTGGTATACAGCTACACATACCATTGTTCTAGATGACTCAACTTTACGATGCTGACAACAGTTCACTGTGTGATAAACAATGTATCCATGGTGATTAGTATAATTTGTCAAAAACACCAAGCTTGTAGTATGTTACAAGACACCAATAAATGACAAAAAAATCCTAAGAGTGTGCAAGGGTGAAAATAAACTGGCTACGGGCCTTGTTTTGGTACTGTTGGTGTTTACTTGCCTGCTGTATATCCTGTTGAGAATTAAAATCACAATACCAGGCTACACTTTTTGTCCTGAACCAGAGCCTCTCACCATACAGTCTATACATTAAGATACCCAGGAAATGGTGAGGAAGTAGGGGTTCGCTGCAAATTGAGGTCAGAATTTGAGCTATATTATTGATAAATGGAGGGTATTATAAACTATGGCATTGGGTATACACCATTTTGGATTCAATACTGACTGTTACTAAAAAAAAAGAAGTGAGCCCTAGTGAGTGAGTCCTGGTTCTGATTAAATTCAAGTGAACCAGTACTCACTTTTTCCCCAAAATTTATGAGTCGAAAAGCTCTTATTCTCACCCTTGAGTATCGTAATAAACTGAGCTCAAAAAGAAACTTATAATTTTTCACAAGGTCATATCTTGAAATCCTGAATATCAAATTCTACCAAAATTACACACATGTTTACTTCAATACTCTACTCTTAACACATGTCAGTAACCAAACAGTTATCCAACTGACACAACAGCAAAATGCACTGACATGGAACAGCTTCCTGGACCACATTCACAGCCCAGCCCTGTTTCATGAAAAAAGTGTATGAAAAGCAGAAAGCAGCACCGTTTTATCATCTGTGCAAGGATCTTGTGTGCATTCTCTCAGATTTTTTGTGCTGGGTGCCAATTGTTGGGCTGTGAAAGTGAAGGAAGTCCAGGAAGCTGTCCCATGACAGTGCATTTTGCTGTTGTGTCAGTTGGAGAACTGCTTGGTTACTGACATGTGTTTTGAGTAGAGTATTAAAGTAATCCTGTGTGTAATTTTGGTTCATTTTGATTGAAGGTATTTTAAGATATGACCTTGTGATTCACAAGTTGTAAAAAATTATAAGTTTCTTTTTGAGCTCAGTTTATGCATGTATCATTGACTTGTTCTGAATGAGCACAAAACTCACCAGGATCAAACTGTGAATTCAACTTTCAAAATGTGACTGAGTTTGACCAGAGGAGCTTTTTTGGTTTAACAATTAAGTTTTTTTAAATCAAGCAGTACATGACAGTATTTTTTTTTTTTCTCTGGTATATTGAATTTATAAGCAGGTAAAATAACAGTACTTAGTATTGCAGATATGATAATGTTAACAGTAGGGGTTCCCAAACTTATCTTGAAGTTGGTGACCCCATTTCTCGAAAGTTGGGCCACTTGTGACCCTGTGTCATGGTTGTGTCACATGTCCCCAACCTTATTCATGGGTAGTGTGGCAAGCTCATGACACAAAATGGGGTTGCGAATAGTGATGAGCCGATCCACACTTGATCCGAATCTGCCAATCGCCGACCATTACGCTTGCTAAATCAGCCTATCTGGTCCAGATTGGTACAACACATATATTCGCTGTAGAAGTGACGTAATTAATTGGATTAACTACCATAGCAATAGATGAATACTATTTTGAATATATCACCCTGCACTACACCGTTCATGCAGTACCTATGCATTGAACCATAGATGTCAAAGAACAAGGATAAAGACCTGGATCGTAATTCTATAGAATATTCATATCATGCTGATCACTTGCACCTGTAAGATTAGTATCTTTGAAAAGAGTGGTACTGTATTCAATCTATGGTTGCAGACAGACATAGGTGATGAGTGCAACCTGCTGGTAGTGCAGGGCGATCTATTCAAAAATTGTATTCATCTATTGCTATGGTAGTTAATCCGATTATTACGTCACATCTACGGTGAATATATATAACATGTCCTACACTGATTATCAATTTTGACTGACGGCAAATAGATAAAACCAAGGAAAATCACCTACCTCTGATCAACACCTTGAAGTATATAACTTTCCAGTAAAATACAATGTGTTAGCTAATTGCTCACATTGTAGATACTGATTTTGCCTGATAATATTTAATCGGTTCATCAGATCAGCAAATGAAGGCCTTTTTCCCCAGTTCCGATGAAATAAGGCTAAAATTACACTGATTTGGAAATGACTTATCCGATCGGTTCATCACTAGTTGCAACCCACTGGTTGGGAACCCAAGACTTGTGGAGAGAGTGAATGATCTCATCAACAAGAAGCTTTGTAGAGCCAGGGCCCGGTTCGCACAATTTGGTTTTAAACTTACGACAGTCACATGTCCTACCCGTGTGGAAGATTTTGGTCATGTCTCTGCTGCATGGGGAGTATGAATTTCAAATGAAATGTGCCACATTAGGCAGCTGCATTTGAATTTCATAAACCCTCTGAGAAAGATTCAACCTGAATCTTCAACTGAGGGAGAATGAGTTTCAAATGGAACTGCCAATGTGTTAATTCCATGTGAAATTCATACTCCCCCTGTGGAAGATATTTCCAAAATCTTCCACAGGGGTAGTGTGGATTTTAAATGGAATAGCCCAATGGACATGCAATGTACGTATTAAAATGAGATTAATAGTCTATTTCATGCATGCCATTTGTCTTTTTTACGACTGTCGTAAGTTTCGCAAAGCGGGCCCAGATTAGTGCTTTTATGCTTGATTTGGTGTGCATGAATGAGTGCAATAAGAAATTGAATGTTTCTCAACCGATTGATTGCCAAGAACAAAAGTGAAAAAGTTCAAAATGCTATCAGTATCATGAAAAAGTATGAGAAAACTTAAACGTCCAGTAAGACTAAGCGTTCTTCGTTACTGTTTATGCCAAAATGAAATAGTCCATTTTGCAAAAATCCCGAAAATCTTTTCTCGCATTTTTGGCACAACGTGTTACACACACAACGCAATCAAGCACACGCTCTGAATCAAAGTTTGCCGGGTGTATAGCGACATAATCCGGTGGTATATTAAGTGACCTCCGTAAGCGACACACAAACATGGAGGAATTGGTACTCTTTGATTGGTTGATGAGCGCTTGTAATATACTCTACGATTCAGTGGCATCAATGCATATTTTATTGTCTCTCCAATAGTAGTAATACCATAATTGTTCATCAACCAGTACTTTTTATTCTTGGCGAGACAGTGAAATGTGCATTGATGTCACTGACTTGCCGGGAGTAAAAATTTTATAGCAAGTCAATTTTCATCTTGGCCTAGACAGTAACGTTTACTTGGTGTGCAGCATAAAAGCATAGTGTAGAATATGCTAAATGACGTAAAATAAGATATATACGTCTGTGCTTACAATTTATATATTTTTGTATAATTTGGGGTGGTTTTTTTTGGGTTTTCTTGGGTTTTCTTTTTTTGTGTTAGGCCTAAAAATTGTTTGGTTGACGTAACCCAGCCTACCCTTGATATACTGCCATTGTTTTTTTTATTAATTTTGAGGGAGGAAAAAATCACTTAAATTTAATACATTATGGAGGATACTCTAAAATGGAACAAAATAGTTTCTGATCATCTGCTTTCATAAAAGGTTTAAAATATTGACAAAGTCAGTAATTTATCCATTTCATGATATCCTGTATTGTATTCAAAAACAGGTAAATAACAAATATCTCTGCCTACCCTAAAAAACTTATGTTACGCCAACCGAACAATTTATTAGGCTTTATTTCTCTTCTCCCACCGAATGACTTGTTGTTATGGTATGACACTGGTACTGTAAATTTTCATGCGATTAATTTGTCATGTTTTGCCAATTTTGAATTGTTTCCCTTGTTTTTGAATTTGCGATTCAGAAGTTTCCTTACATTGACCTATACACAAAAGGAATATATTTTTGTGTGTTGTTATTTTCATTGCAGCGGCTTGGAAGCAGCAGCGGCTTGAATGTAGAGCAAAAATGTCTACTTTTACAGTAAATGCAGCAAGATGTGGTTGCGATGCTCTGCCATTGTAATTGTTGTATCTTAGTTCCCTCCTTCAAAGGAGCACTATTACTTGCAGATGGATTGCAGTTCTCCAAAGCCTCTTTCTATAGTCTTCTTCCACAGCATAACAAAAACATATACATTTCCAAAAAAATGCCCAACCTATTACGGGCATAGGGCTATTCCAGTTGAAATCCATACACCCCCTATGGAAGACATGACCTTAATTGAATTTCAAATGGGGTTGCCTGAATTGGTGATTCCTATTAGAAATCTACACCCCCTGTGTGGGAGAAATGGGATTACCTGAATATGCGACTCCATTTGAAATCTACACTCCCTGTGTGGGAGATTAAGATCTTGTTTTCCATAGGGGTTATGGATTTCAACTGGAATAGCCCACTGTAGAAAGTACGACACCTGAATGCCAATGATTAATGATGTACAGTAATATATATGTATATATTATAAATATAGTGTAAAGTTTACTAAAATCAAATGCTTTACCTAAAACTATTGATCAATGCAATTTTAAAAACTACTTGTACTAATGAAAAATTGGAAGAAAAAATATTTTCTATCTACATCAAATGTGTAATATTGTACTTAAGACAATCGTATGTAAAACAAGTTCAGGCTGGAAAATGTGTGGAATCCAGGAATCCCATTCCACGGAAATGTTTTTGCAGAGAAAGTTTGGGATTTTGCAGGGAAAGTTTGGGATTTAGATGGGAAATATTTGAGATTTTGCAGGGAAAGTTTGGGATTTGGAGGAAAATATATGGGATTTTTTTGGAGGGAAATTTGAGTATTTGAAAGGAAATTTTGGGATTTGAAGGGAATTTTTAGGATTTTGCAGGGAAATTTAAGATTTGGAGGGAAATTTTGGGATTTGAAGGGAATTTTTAGGATTTGGTGGGAAATTTTGGGATTTGGAGGAAATTTTGGGATTAGGAGGGAAATATTGAAATTTGGAGAGAATTTTTGCTTCCTAATGTAAGAGGTAATGGGAAATTTCCCTCTCTGGAAGTGAAACTTGGCATATCTTCCCGGGTAATAAGCATTTTTTCCAGCTTTGAATACAAATGTAGATTGCTGCCCTACCACAACAAAAGGCACAACTTTACACTTTTGCTGTAAAGCAGATTTCACCACAGATGGTTTGAAGCAATTCCACCTAACCACAAACCCCTTTCAAATTTGCGTGTACAGGTACAAGTCAATCACAAGTTTCAGGTAAGAGAAGTTGATTCACTTTGCGGATGAATGCCTGGTCCTATTTGATCGCCAGTGGCGGAGCCAGGAATACTTTTTTTGTCGGGAGGGGGGAGCATGGGGAGTGAATTTCAGGAGCGAAATTGCTGCAAAAAGTGGAAATTTTGTGTTTTTACTGGGGGGGCAAGATTCTTGGGCAAGATTCTTGCCCCCCCATTGTGCTGCCACTGGTGATCACACAAGTCCAAAGTCCAATCGATGGGTAGTGGGAAATACCTTGTGATGTCATCTACATAGTGCATCAACTTTGCATCTTGACTGAAACTCATTACTGCAAAACAAGCACAGTCTTTATCCACTATCGAGAAATAATCATTGTCAGTTATAAGGGTGGGCATCGCCAGGGTTTTCCATGTCGCAATATCGATCATCGCGCTAAAGACAAAAACAAATTGTAATATAAATACAAATAATATGAAATGGATTCATTATATTTAGAAAGTTAAAATCTGACTACAAACTTGGAATTTTATTGCTAAATTAGCGACTTTATTCAGCTTTCATTTGGGAGTTGTCAAGTCTATAATTTATCGTAGGGTCATCGATGTAGCAGTGAGAATTATCGCATCGCTGTAATATTTTCTCACGATATTATCGCCTAGCGCGATATTGCACACCCTTGGTTATCCTCATATGTTGTGGTAGGTCAGTGTACTTTAATGGCATAGAGCCCATATTTTTTGATACCAGGCAAGGTATACATAATATTATGAAGTTGATAAAGTGGCAAATCCTTCCTTTCATGGTATCCCACAATGCATAGCTGCTTGTGCCAACACTGTCTTGAACCAGAGACAATATCTTACACTTCCCACTATGCATTTCTTCCTTGTACTGATATTTTTGTTACCAAGCAAGATATGCATAATATTATGTAGTAGATAAAGTGGTGAATCCTTCCTTTCATGGTATCCCACAATGCATAGCTGCTTGAACCAGAGACGATATCTTGCACTTCCCACAATGCATTTCTTCCTTGTACCGATAATTTGCTATTCAGTGAAATTAGTGACTAGATTATCAATATTGTAAACAATTCAGATTATGATTTATATATATGTGGTGCTGGTTCATTTTGCCATGTTCTTTTTGATGTTCATGAAATGCTATATAATTATATATTACATGCTTGTAGAATTATGCCTATAAGTTTATTAATTATAGATTCATAAACCTAATTTATGATGCGATCAAGCAAAATCAGTCGGAACTCGGAAATATTGATTTTGAGATATAGCCAAACAAAGGAAATATTTCCTTTTGTTTTTTGTTGTTTTTGAAATTCTTTACTAGCTCATATCTTTAGAACTGATCGTTAAATTTCAATGGGGTTTTCTGCAAAATGCAGATTTGTAAATTCTTTTTACTATCCGGTAAGAAACTGAAAATTTAATATTTCCGAATTCCGACTAATCTTGCTTGATCGCATCACATTTAATAGTACTTGGAAATATTATTATTTGTAAGGTGGTATTCATTTGTGATGTGTTGCAACAAATAATACCTTTTGGGTAATGTGTTGAAAACATGTAAATAAATTCAAGAGAAAAACAAGTATGTTTTTTCCTTAACCCCCTGCCGATCTAACATTTCCTCAGATTGGTCAATTACATGATATCTTCACTTTAATCACCTATCAGAATTGAGCTTTGTAAATAATGGTGAAATTATTCCAACAATGTTGCTGATTGGGCCGATTGATAATGAAAACTACTTTTTGGCCAATCGACAGGTAGTTCTCATGGGGTTACTAATTTGCAAACTTCAATCAGCACAAGTTTGCTGAACATAGGGTACTACCTTTTGATGTAACACACCACTTTAGGCTATTCTAGTCAAATTCTATACGCCCCATATAGAAAACAAACATAGCCTTAATCAAAATAATCGTCCACACAGGGATTGTGAATTTCAAATTGGGTTACCTAAATGAGTGACTCCATTTGAAATCTACATCCCCTGTGTTGGAGATTAAGGACATGTTTTCCATAGGGGGTGTAGGTATTTCAAGTGGAATTGCCCGTTTGTATAAATAGTGCTAATATGAGGCCTAAAAAAAAATTGTTTGATTGACGTAACATAAAAAAAAAATTTAGGGTAGGTAGGTAGGTCGGGATTTTTTTTTTTTTTTTTTACTTTTTTTACTTTTTAAGCTGTAAATTTCGTTTGATTAAGGCTTTGGAACTTTTTTTTCTTTTTTTTAAATTTATTTATTTATTTTTATTTATTTTATTTATTTTATTATTTTTTTCCCAAAAAAAAATAAAAAAGTTAGGGTCGGGCCTAATTTTAGGGTAGGTCGGGTTACGCCAATCAAACAATTTTTTTTTAGGCCTGATTTCCATCTTGTGCTTGAATTTATTCTTTAAATTTTAATCTTGAAGATTTTATGTTATGAATATTTTGCTTAACTTATTCAGAATTAATTACTTAGTACTTATGATATGATCATAAGTGCTCCTTCTCTTAGAAAAAGAAGAATATCTGAAGTCATTGTACTTCTACATGCTATTGTCAGTTTCTATTATGAAAATAGTTATGATAAAGAAATTACAACTCAACACATTTATAGATATATCAACCAGCCAGTATCAATTATATTCATTCACTTTCTACAAAATGTTGTGACGGTTGACGTCACTTAAACCTCTGTTTTTTACACTAGCCAGTCGGGCCGGTAATTTTTACGCCGTATTGTAGAATTTTGCGTGGGATTAATTCGGCTAAAACTGTGACCATTCTCATGGGTCATGTTCTAGATTAGCTACAATGGGAGTCACTCATTGCCTCATGGGTGTCTGTGTGGGTTTGGGTCAAATGGGTAAACTTCTTCCACCAATTAGAATTGTCATTCCCAAGCAAATTCTTTTATTCATGTCATTCAATGTCAGGGGGTGCTCCTCCATCTTTAGTGGGGGATGTGCAGTTCATATAGTCCAATTGACTCATTGTTCATCTGTAAATGAAGACCTGAGTGCAAGAAGACGGTAAGTCCACTTGGCCCCTCAACATGTATACACTAAAGTTACGTATAGTTTCTTAGGGTTTTATAATGTTTAATACATGTACCAGGGTGAAAACATCATGAAAGGTTGTGAAAGATATATTTTTGGCCCCTGAACATGTATAAAACATTACCAAACTATACAAAACTATACGCAACTTTAGTGTATACATGTTGAGGGGCCAAGTGGACTTACGGTCTTCTTGCGCTCAGGTCTTAAAATGGTCACACGGCCATTTTCCTCTTCATAGGATCCTTTTCTAAAGATCTTTTAGTCACAATAGTAGAGCCCTTTTGAATTGATTTTTCCCCATTTAGAAAGAATACTTAATAAAACTTCGCAGCTGTGTACTGTACTGTAATTTAAGTAAAGAGCTTTTTTTTTTTTCAGAATTAAAAAAATATAATTTTGTAATCCAAATCTTAAAGGGTGTGACCCAATCGATAAGTTCATCCCCCATTTTTCTTCATCAAAAGCAAGATTTTGGTATCAGGAGAAAGCTCATATTGGGCTATTCCGGTTAAAATCCACACTACCCCTGTGGAAATGTTTTGGAAATATCTTCTACAGGGGGAGTATGTTTTTCAAATGTATTTAGTCAAGGTTAATCATTTTGAAAGCCATACTCCCACTGTATTATGACTTCACCTATATTTTCCACAACAGGGGTGAGTATTTCAAATGGAAATTACCCAACTGTCTATTCTATTTGAAACATACTCCCTCTGTGGAAAACTTTAGCTAAATTTTCCACAGGGGTAGTGTGGATTATAAATGGAATAGCCCATTTTTCTTATTACCAGCCCCCAGTAAATTTATCGTCCAAGATATGTTTTGTTAGATGGTGTGAACAAACACATAGGAATTGTGGTAACCACGACCTCTATGGGGCATTGTTATACACATTAAAATCAGACCACACCCTTTAAGGGATCTAAAATGAGCGTTTATTGCGTTTCGACAGTATTTTTGTGGGACATGAGAGCACCTCAGACCTATCGAATTGCATTCTGAATACGAAGCATGTCTTTCTGATATCAAATAATTTTCATTTTTGAAAATCACAATATAATACAAATTTTATGACAAATTATAAAAATTTGATATTTTTCAAATTTTGATATATAACAGTC
Source organism: Amphiura filiformis (assembly GCF_039555335.1). Taxonomy (NCBI): domain Eukaryota; kingdom Metazoa; phylum Echinodermata; class Ophiuroidea; order Amphilepidida; family Amphiuridae; genus Amphiura; species Amphiura filiformis. Next base: position 54,293,668 of record NC_092645.1, read on the forward strand.
CTCGAAGTAAATTATATAAATCTAATGATATATTCTTAAAGTGTATGTAGCAGGGAGGAAAAGCCGACGGTCAATTGAAAATTTTGACCTTTCATATTGAAGATATTGATTTTTTTCCCAAAAAGACCTAATTTTTTGGGGTGTTTTGGGAAAAAATCCATATCTTCAATACGAAAGGTCAAAATTTTCAATTGATCGTCGGCTTTTCATCCCACCTACATACACTTTAAGTATAAATCATCAGATTTATAAAGTTTACTTCAAGTACTGTTAAATATCAAAAATATCAATTTTAATGATTTGCCATAAAATGTGTATTAAATTGCGAATTTCAAAAATCAAAATTATTTGATATCAGAATGACATTCTTCGTATTCAGAATGCAATTCGATATGTCTGATGTGCTCTAATGTCCCACAATAAATACTGTCCAAACGTTCATACCCCAGCCTTTAAGTTGAACACAATATGATTGCTCGATGTATCAATTTTTTGTTCTCAATTAAAAATTACTTCTTCCCTGTATATTAAGAATTGATGGTATTTATTACTAGTTTGTTTGCTATGTTAGCATTCCAACATTCCATTGCATTATTCATTTTGTACATTGTTGGTTGAATAATGAATAAAGCTTACATTGACTTACTGTATTGCCATGTTTCGTGGTTTGTACTCATTAGCAGTGGTGTTCTTCATCATCATACTTCGGCTGCGGAGCAGGCGACTACAAGTTTCCTCCAGCTACATCCGTCTTGAGTCATTGCTGATAGTTGACCTTGACTCAGCATGCTGTCCCTATCCCCCAAAAGACACTGGATATATTTCCAGAACAAGGTTTGTTGCCGTCCGGGTTTCCTCTAGCCATGAGTTGGGACATACAATGCATACTCTTTTACTGGTATACCTAGGGGTAATAAAGGGAGAGTACTTGCCCTGAGGGCCATCTTAGGGGTGCCGAATCAAACAATTTGTCGCCACTTAAATGGAGTCTGTATCCCTCCACGTGGTTAAAGTAATTATATAGCGGAAAAAAATCAACGCACGGCTACTCGGCGCGATTTAAAAAAATCGGCATTCGGCCTATTGCCACGCTATTAAAAAAAAAAAAAAAAAGGGGGGGGGGGGAGGAAGAGGTAAAATAGATTTTTAAAAATAATTTTAAATCTGTAGGCCTAAGATTTAATTTTAAATCTAATACTTGATTGGTCCCTGATCACAATACTTTAGGATTTATTTTAAACCCTTAAAATTTAGAGTGTACATTTTTTCTTAGGCCTATATTGCTTTAAATTTAGAGAAAATGATGTAAAACGTTACTTCCAGAGTAGAAAGATGCAATGAATCAGTGTTAGATTCTAAATACTATCTTCAGTAGATATAACGAACAAAAATCCTAAAACGCGTACGGCTACTCTGCGTGATTTAAAAAAAATCGTCATTCGGCGCGCTATTAAAAAAAGGGAGGAAAAAGAGGTAAAAATAGAGAAACAGGCAGATGCGGAAAGTGATGAATATGTAATGTCGCTTTAAACTTTCTGATCGGGACTGATGTATTAGAAAGAAAAAATTCGCCGCTATGATGAAGTAAAAATTTAGAGAAATAAATGTAAAACGTTACTTCTAGAGTAGAAAGATGCAATGACTAGGGATGAGATTCTGAATGCTATCTTCAGAAGATAGGCCTAATGCCACGCTATTAAAAAGAAAAAAAAAGGGGGGGGGGAGGAAGAGGTAAAAATAGATTTTTAACAATAATTTTAAATCTGTAGGCCTAAGATTTAATTTTAAATCTAATATTAATTGGTCCCTGATCACAATACTTTAGGATTTATTTTAAACCCTTGAAATTTAGAGTGTACATTTTTTTTTTTTTTTTATATCGCTTTAAATTTAGAGAAAATGATGCAAAACGTTACTTCCAGAGTAGAAAGATGCAATGAATCAGGGTTAATAATTAGATTCTAAATGTTATCTTCAGTAGATATAACGAACAAAAATCCTAAAACGCGTACGGCTACTCTGCGTGATTTAAAAAAATCGTCATTCGGCGCGCTATTAAAAAAAGGGAGGAAAAAGAGGTAAAAATAGAGAAACAGGCAGATGCGGAAAGTGATGAATATGTAATGTCGCTTTGTACTTTCTGATCGGGTCTGATGTAGTAGAAAGAAAAAAAATCGCCGCTACATGATGAAGTAAAAATTTAGAGAAATAAATGTAAAACGTTACTTCTAGAGTAGAAAGATGCAATGACTAGGGATGAGATTCTGAATGCTATCTTCATAAGATAGGCCCTATATAGCGAAAAAAAATCAACGCACGGCTACTCTGCGCGATTAAAAAAAAAATCGGCATTCGGCCTATTGCCACGCTATTAAAAAGAAAAAAAAAAGGGGGTGGGGAGGAAGAGGTAAAAATAGATTTTTTCATTGTAATAAGACCACTCCTATTTGGGAATTTGCTAACAGGGTTATTACACAAAGGCTTGGTAAGAACTTTAGGCTTTCTGTTGAAAATGTTTTATTTAATTATCATAATGACATTACCAGTGATCGGTCAAAATATATCAATTATGTTATATGTGTTGGCAAAATGTGCATTGGCAAATTCAGATACGGGGATCATCCTTATCTTCTGTTCCTCTTTAGGCAGGAACTTCGTATGAGAGGTTTGGTCTGCGATGACTTTAGCTAGTTGATCGCAGATGAACAGTTACTTGGATGACTTCCGTGTCTGTTCTTGGCTCTGTCATTTTGCTTAAATTATTTGTTTGATTTTCTTATTATATACATGTATGTAAATTTGTTTTATAACATCTACTATTATATATGGATTATGTGCAGTGCAATAACTTTTGTTGTTATAATATTTATAGTGTATTTAACGTGAATAAAAGGCATTTTGCCTGACATACTATGTCAAAAGATAAAAATATAAAAAATAGATTTTTAAAAATAATTTTAAATCTGTAGGCCTAAGATTTAATTTTAAATCTAATACTTGATTGGTCCCTGATCACAATACTTTAGGATTTATTTTAAACCCTTGAAATTTAGAGTGTACATTTTTTCTTACGCCTATATCGCTTTAAATTTAGAGAAAATGATGTAAAACGTTACTTCCAGAGTAGAAAGATGCAATGAATCAGGGTTAGATTCTAAATGCTATCTTCAGTAGATATAACGAACAAAAATCCTAAAACTCGTACGGCTACTCTGCGTGATTTTAAAAAATCGTCATTCGGCGCGCTATTAAAAAAGGGAGGAAAAAGAGGTAAAAATAGAGAAACAGGCAGATGCGGAAAGTGATGAATATGTAATGTCGGTTTGAACTTTCTGATCGGGACTGATGAAAAAAAAAAAAAAAATTCGCCGCTACATGATGAAGTAAAAACTTAGAGAAATAAATGTAAAACGTTATTTCTAGAGTAGAAAGATGCAATGACTAGGGATGAGATTCTGAATGCTATCTTCAGAAGATAGGTCCTATATAGCGAAAAAAAATCAACGCACGGCTACTCTGCGCGATTTAAAAAAAAATCATCATTCGGCCTATTATTGCCACGCTATTAAAAAGAAGAAAAAAGGGGGTGGGGGAGGAAGAGGTAAAAATAGATTTAAAAAAATAATTTTAAATCTGTAGGCCTAAGATTTAATTTTAAATCTAATACTTGATTGGTCCCTGATCACAATACTTTAGGATTTATTTTAAACCCTGAAATTTAGAGTGTACATTGTTGCTTACGCCTATATCGCTTTAAATTTAGAGAAAATGATGTAAAACGTTACTTCCAGAGTAGAAAGATGCAATGAATCAGGGTTAGATTCTAAATGCTATCTTCAGTAGATATAACGAACAAAAATCCTAAAACGCGTACGGCTACTCTGCGTGATTTTCTTTTTTAAATCGTCATTCGGCGCGCTATTAAAAAAAGGGAGGAAAAAGAGGTAAAAATAGAGAAACAGGCAGATGCGGAAAGTGATGAATATGTAATGTCGCTTTGAACTTTCTGATCGGGACTGATGTATTAGAAAGAAAAAATTCGCCGCTACATGATGAAGTCAAAATTTAGAGAAATAAATGTAAAACGTTACTTCTAGAGTAGAAAGATGCAATGACTAGGGATGAGATTCTGAATGCTATCTTCAGAAGATAGGCCCCATAGCGAAAAAAAAGTCACACAGCTACTCTGCGCGATTCAAAAAAATCGGCATTCGGCCTAATGCCAAGCTTTTAAAAAGAAAAAAGGGGGGGGGAGAGGAAGAGGTAAAAATAGATTTTTAAAAATGATTTTAAATCTGTAGGCCTAAGATTTAATTTTCAATCTAATACTTGATTGGTCCCTGATCACAATACTTTAGGATTTATTTTAAACCCTTGAAATTTAGAGTGTACATTTTTTCTTAGGCCTATATCGCTTTAAATTTAGAGAAAATGATGTAAAACGTTACTTCCAGAGTAGAAAGATGCAATGAATCAGGGTTAGATTCTAAATGCTATCTTCAGTAGATATAATGAACAAAAATCCTAAAACGCGTAGGGCCTACGGCTACTCTGCGTAATTTTAAAAAAATCGTCATTCGGCGCGCTATAAAAAAAAGGGAGGAAAAAGAGGTAAAAATAGAGAAACAGGCAGATACGGAAAGTGATGAATATGTAATGTCGCTTTGAACTTTCTGATCGGGACTGATGTATTAGAAAGAAAAAATTCGCCGCTACATGATGAAGTAAAAATTTAGAGAAATAAATGTAAAACGTTACTTCTACAGTAGAAAGATGCAATGACTAGGGATGAGATTCTGAATGCTATCTTCAGAAGATAGGCCCCATAGCGAAAAAAATCAACGCACGGCTACTCTGCGCGATTAAAAAAAATCGGCATTCGGCTTAATGCCACGCTATTAAAAAGAAAAAAAGGGGGGGGGAGAGGCAGAGGTAAAAATAGATTTTTAAAAATAATTTTAAATCTGTAGGCCTAAGATTTAATTTTCAATCTAATACTTGATTGGTCCCTGATCACAATACTTTGGGATTTATTTTAAACCCTTGAAATTTAGAGTGTACATTTTTTCTTAGGCCTATATCGCTTTAAATTTAGAGAAAATGATGTAAAACGTTACTTCCAGAGTAGAAAGATGCAATGAATCAGGATTAGATTCTAAATGCTATCTTCAGTAGATATAACGAACAAAAATCCTAAAACGCGTACGGCTACTCTGCGTGATTTAAAAAAATCGTCATTCGGCGCGCTATTAAAACAAAGGGAGGAAAAAGAGGTAAAAATAGAGAAACAGGCAGATGCGGAAAGTGATGAATATGTAATGTCAGTTTGAACTTTCTGATCGGGACTGATGTATTAGAAAGAAAAAAATTCGCCGCTACATGATGAAGTAAAAATTTAGAGAAATAAATGTAAAACGTTACTTCTAGAGTAGAAAGATGCAATGACTAGGGGTGAGATTCTGAATGCTATCTTCAGAAGATAGGCCCTATATAGCGAAAAAAAATCAACGCACGGCTACTCTGCGCGATTAAAAAAAAAGTCGGCATTCGGCCTAATGCCACGTTATTAAAAAAAGGAAAAAAAAGGGGGGGGGGAAAAAGAGGTAAACATAGATTTTTAAAAATAATTTTAAATCTGTAGGCCTAAGATTTAATTTTAAATCTAATACTTGATTGGTCCCTGATCACAATACTTTAGGATTTATTTTAAACCCTTGAAATTTTAGAGTGTACATTTTTTCTTAGCCCTATCGATTTAAATTTAGAGAAAATGATGTAAAACGTTACTTCCAGAGTAGAAAGATGCAATGAATCAGGGTTAGATTCTAAATGCTATCTTCAGTAGATATAATGAACAAAAATCCTAAAACGCGTAGGGCCTACGGCTACTCTGCGTAATTTAAAAAAAATCGTCATTCGGCGCGCTATTAAAAAAAGGGAGGAAAAAGAGGTAAAAATAGAGAAACAGGCAGATGCGGAAAGTGATGAATATGTAATGTCGCTTTGTACTTTCTGATCGGGTCTGATGTAGTAGAAAGTAAATATTCGCCGCTACATGATGAAGGAAAAATTTAGAGAAATAAATGTAAAACGTTACTTCTAGAGTAGAAAGATGCAATGACTAGGGATGAGATTCTGAATGCTATCTTCATAAGATAGGCCCTATATAGCGAAAAAAAATCAACGCACGGCTACTCTGCGCGATTAAAAAAAAAATCGGCATTCGGCCTATTGCCACGCTATTAAAAAAAAAAAAAAAAGGGGTGGGGAGGAAGAGGTAAAAATAGATTTTTTCATTGTAATAAGACCACTCCTATTTGGGAATTTGCTAACAGGGTTATTACACAAAGGCTTGGTAAGAACTTTAGGCTTTCTGTTGAAATGGTTTTATTTAATTATCATAATGACATTACCAGTGATCGGTCAAAATATATCAATTATGTTATATGTGTTGGCAAAATGTGCATTGGCAAATTCAGATACGGGGATCATCCTTATCTTCTGTTCCTCTTTAGGCAGGAACTTCGTATGAGAGGTTTGGTCTGCGATGACTTTAGCTAGTTGATCGCAGATGAACAGTTACTTGGATGACTTCCGTGTCTGTTCTTGGCTCTGTCATTTTGCTTAAATTATTTGTTTGATTTTCTTATTATATACATGTATGTAAATTTGTTTTATAACATTTACTATTATATATGGATTATGTGCAGTGCAATAACTTTTGTTGTTATAATATTTATAGTGTATTTAACGTGAATAAAAGGCATTTTGCCTGACATACTATGTCAAAAGATAAAATATAAAAAATAGATTTTTAAAAATAATTTTAAATCTGTAGGCCTAAGATTTAATTTTAAATCTAATACTTGATTGGTCCCTGATCACAATACTTTAGGATTTATTTTAAACCCTTGAAATTTAGAGTGTACATTTTTTCTTACGCCTATATCGCTTTAAATTTAGAGAAAATGATGTAAAACGTTACTTCCAGAGTAGAAAGATGCAATGAATCAGGGTTAGATTCTAAATGCTATCTTCAGTAGATATAACGAACAAAAATCCTAAAACTCGTACGGCTACTCTGCGTGATTTTAAAAAAATCGTCATTCGGCGCGCTATTAAAAAAAGGGAGGAAAAAGAGGTAAAAATAGAGAAACAGGCAGATGCGGAAAGTGATGAATATGTAATGTCGCTTTGAACTTTCTGATCGGGACTGATGTATTAGAAAGAAAAAATTCGCCGCTACATGATGAAGTAAAAAGTTAGAGAAATAAATGTAAAACGTTATTTCTAGAGTAGAAAGATGCAATGACTAGGGATGAGATTCTGAATGCTATCTTCAGAAGATAGGCCCTATATAGCGAAAAAAAATCAACGCACGGCTACTCTGCGCGATTTAAAAAAAAATCATCATTCGGCCTATTATTGCCACGCTATTAAAAAAAGAAAAAAAAGGGGTGGGGGAGGAAGAGGTAAAAATAGATTTAAAAAAATAATTTTAAATCTGTAGGCCTAAGATTTAATTTTAAATCTAATACTTGATTGGTCCCTGATCACAATACTTTAGGATTTATTTTAAACCCTTGAAATTTAGAGTGTACATTTTTTCTTACGCCTATATCGCTTTAAATTTAGAGAAAATGATGTAAAACGTTACTTCCAGAGTAGAAAGATGCAATGAATCAGGGTTAGATTCTAAATGCTATCTTCAGTAGATATAACGAACAAAAATCCTAAAACGCGTACGGCTACTCTGCGTGATTTTTTTTTTTTAAATCGTCATTCGGCGCGCTATTAAAAAAGGGAGGAAAAAGAGGTAAAAATAGAAAAACAGGCAGATGCGGAAAGTGATGAATATGTAATGTCGCTTTGAACTTTCTGATCGGGACTGATGTATTAGAAAGAAAAATTTCGCCGCTACATGATGAAGTCAAAATTTAGAGAAATAAATGTAAAACGTTACTTCTAGAGTAGAAAGATGCAATGACTACGGATGAGATTCTGAATGCTATTTTCAAAAGATAGGCCTTATATAGCGAAAAAAATCAACGCACGGCTACTCTGCGCGATTAAAAAAAATCGGCATTCGGCCTATAATTGCCACGCTATTAAAAAGAAAAAAAAGAGGGGGGAGAGGAAGAGGTAAAAATAGATTTTTAAAAATAATTTTAAATCTGAAGCAGGTGCTGGTAGATCCTCGGGTAGAGCGCGTTGACCGGTGGCAGGAACATTCAGAGCCTCAGGAGCCATGGCAACTGGTGCTGTGCTGTCCAGCCCCAACAAATCAGCTAAGTTCTCGATTGGTGGCGACAGATCCGCGATCGCCGATTGGTGCTACGGGTACCGACGATTTCAGATCTTGTATACCTTGTTCTAGTAGACGAGACTGTGCTAATGTTTCTAGTTCTAACAGTACAATATCCTGGTCACGAAGTAACTTCACAGCACGCAGCGTGGTAAAGCCAGCTTGCTGGAGTTTATTGACGGTGTCATCAGAGAGTCCAGCTTCTGTCACCCAAGATGAGAATTCATCATCCATATCATCAGGAAGAGCCCTATAACAGGTTAGACTTGATCCACCAGTCCTTCAACTGCTTACGCACGGTCATCGGGTTGTGCTTGCAGGTGAGCGAGAAACGGCCATTTTATTCCGCCATGTTGATTGTTTCGAGATCGGGGCCGAGGGACTCAGGCTAATAACAGGTGTCGTGAAACAGAGATTGTCCTCGTTGTTTTTTCTTTGATGATCGTGCCATCTTCGCATGGGACACGAAAACACCAGTATGATATTCAGTTTTTTGTACCTCTCATATAACATGTCACGCAGGAGGTCATACGTGCTGACCTTCATCCATTGTATTTGTTCATCGTGTATGGAGAGAAGAACGCCATTAAACGCCATTAAAACTCCATCAATATTAGGCCGTGTAAAATTAATATTTTGGTTCTCGTCCCTCCCTCCTCAATTTCTGGGATTTGTCAGATTTTTTTTTTTTTATAGATTTTTCAATTTTTTAGACTTTGGAATGATTTATGAAATCTTCATACATATAAATAAGTTTATTAGAGAACAAGCATCACTTCCAAGTCTTTTTGTGGTACTCTAGGGGTTTATCCCTCAGAATCTCACATTTGAAAAAAAAAAAGGGCCTCATCGTTTCCTCAAGCACTGTTGGAGAAGACCGAAAACTACTGACCGATTACCAGCATGGATTTCGTGCTAAGAGGTCTACTGAGTCTCAATTGATATTAACCATCCATGACATTGCAAAGGAACTTGATGGTAAACAGAAGGTTGATGCCGCCATACTTGATTTCACAAAGGCATTCGACAAAGTGCCTCACCGTCGTTTAATCGCCAAATTAAATTATTATGGAATCACCGGCTCCATTTCAACTTGGATTAAGAATTTTCTCTCAGACAGAACTCAGAAAGTGTTGGTTAATGGGACAACATCAGCTTCAGCTTCTGTGACGTCAGGTGTCCCCCAGGGCACAGTCATTGGTCCCCTGCTCTTTTTACTCTACATAAATGATTTACCAAACAAACTCACTTCAAAAGCAAGATTATTTGCAGACGACTGTCTCATCTATACACCAATCACAAACCAGACCGACACCTCAATTTTACAGAAAGACTTGGATGCTCTAGAGGAATGGCAAAACACATGGCTGATGAACTTTAATCCATCTAAATGTTTCACCATGACCATCGGTTCCAGCCCTCAGACACCGCATGTTTACACCTTCTGTGGTAAAGAGCTTTCAACAGTTTCTTCTCATCCATACCTGGGTATTCATCTGTCAAACACACTTAGTTGGGATATACAAACACAGCATTCTGCAAAGAAAGCCAATCAGATCCTTGGAGTTGTTAGGAGAAACCTGTGGAGCTGTCCTGAAAAGGTTAAGGTCACTGCCTATACAGCCCTGGTTCGGCCTATCCTTGAATACGGAACAGCTGCGTGGGACCAACACTTGCAGAAAAACATCCACGCTCTTGAGAGAATACAACGTCAAGCAGCAAGATTCTGCAAGAAAGTGTACACCCGCGAGAAAGGAATTGTTACCAACTTACTCCGGGAGCTTGATTGGGACACTCTCCAGTCAAGACGGCAAGCCAAGAAATTAACAACTCTTTACAAAATGGATAATGGGCTCATTGACATCAAATTAGACGACTATATACAACACACCACATTGTCAGGGGGTGCTCCTCCATCTTAAGTGGGGGATGTGCAGTTCATATATTCCAATGGACTCGTTGTACCATCTGTAAATGGTCACACTGCCATTTTCCTGTTCATAGGATCCTTTTCTAAAGATCTTTTAGTCACAATAGTAGAGCCCTTTTGAATTGATTTTTCCCCATTTAGAAAGAATACTTAATAAAACTTCGCAGCTGTGTACTGTACTGTAATTTAAGTAAAGAGCTTTTTTTTTTCAGAATTAAAAAAATATAATTTTGTAATCCAAATCTTAAAGGGTGTGACCCAATCGATAAGTTCATCCCCCATTTTTCTTCATCAAAAGCAAGATTTTGGTATCAGGAGAAAGCTCATATTGGGCTATTCCGGTTAAAATCCACACTACCCCTGTGGAAATGTTTTGGAAATACTTCAACATGGGAGTATGTTTTTCAAATGTAATTGGTCAAGGTTAATCATTTTGAAAGCCATACTCCCACTGTATTATGGCTTCACCTATATCTTCCACAACAGGAGTGAGTATTTCAAATGGAAGTTACCCAACTGTTTGAAACATATACTCCCTCTGTGGAAGGCTTTACCTAAATCTTCCACAGGGGTTGTGTGGATTTTAAATGGAATAGCCCATTTTTCTTATTACCCCCAGTAAATTTATCGTCCAAGATATGTTTGTTAGATGGTGTGAACAAACACATAGGAATTGTGGTAACCACAACCAGGTGGTGTATGATGTGCAGTCCCTAAATCCAGTAAATTTTCATCGTCAACCGTGTAATTGAATGGGATTATTTTGAAATTTTAAAACGCTTGAAATATCACAAACAAATAGGCCTATGTTGATAAATAATATAAATGCAAGCTAAAACCGTTGGGGTTCGATAATGAACCCCACAAAACTAACCGAGTATATGGAAAATGCCATACGGCCGGGCGGTTTCACGAGTTGCCGGCTCGATCATGTCATCCGCCGCCTGACCACAACCTGAAGTATACACTCTTCTATGGGGCATTGTTATACACATTAAAATCAGACCACACCCTTTAAGTTGAACACAATATGATTGCTCGATGTATCAATTTTTTGTTCTCAATTAAAAATTACTTCTTCCCTGTATATTAAGAATTGATGGTATTTATTACTAGTTTGTTTGCTATGTTAGCATTTCAACATTCCATTGCATTATTCATTTTGTACATTGTTGGTTGAATAATGAATAAAGCTTACATTGACTTACTGTATTGCCATGTTTCATCGTTTGTACTCATTAGCAGTGGTGTACCTCATCATACTTCGGCTGCGGAGCAGGCGACTACAAGTTTCCTCCAGCTACATCCGTTTTGAGTCATTGCTGATAGTTGACCTTGACTCAGCATGCTGTCCCTATCCCCCAAAAGACACTGGATATGTTTCCAGAACAAGGTTTGTTGCCATCCAGGTTTCCTCTAGCCATAATGCATACTCTTTTACTGGCATACCTAGGGGTAATAAAGGGAGGGTACTGCCCTGAGGGCCATCTTAGGGGTGCCGAATCAAACAATTTGTAGCCACTTAAATGGAGTCTGTATCCCTCCAAGTGGTTAAAGTAATTATATAGCGAAAAAAAATCAACGCACGGCTACCCTGCCCGATTAAAAAAAAATCGGCATTCGGCCTAATGCCACGCTATTAAAAAAGAAAAAAAGGGGGGAGAGGAAGAGGTAAAATAGATTTTTAAAATAATTTTAAATCTGTAGGCATAAGATTTAATTTTAAATCTAATACTTGATTGGTCCCTGATCACAATACTTTAGGATTTATTTTAAACCCTTGAAATTTAGAGTGTACATTTTTTCTTAGGCCTATATCGCTTTAAATTTAGAGAAAATTATGTAAAACGTTACTTCCAGAGTAGAAAGATGCAATGAATCAGGGTTAGATTCTAAATGCTATCTTCAGTAGATATAACGAACAAAAATCCTAAAACGCGTACGGCTACTCTGCGTGATTTTAAAAAAATCGTCATTCGGCGCGCTATTAAAAAAAGGGAGGAAAGAGAGGTAAAAATAGAGAAACAGGCAGATGCGGAAAGTGATGAATATGTAATGTCGGTTTGAACTTTCTGATCGGGACTGATGTATTAGAAAGAAAAAATTCGCCGCTACATGAAGAAGTAAAAATTTAGAGAAATAAATGTAAAACGTTACTTCTAGAGTAGAAAGATGCAATGACTAGGGATGAGATTCTGAATGCTATCTTCATAAGATAGGCCCTATATAGCGATAAAAAATCAACGCACGGCTACTCTGCGCGATTAAAAAAAAATCGGCATTCGGCCTAATGCCACGCTATTAAAAAGAAAAAAAAGGGGGGGGGGGGAGAGGAAGAGGTAAAAATAGATTTTTTAAAATAATTTTTTTTAACTCCATCCTCCAGTACGTGGACCATGGTAAAGTTGTCTTCCTGGTGCTGCTTGACATGTCAGCAGCCTTTGATACGGTGGATCACCATATCCTGTTGAATAGACTCAAATCAGATTTCAATATCGATGGCACAGTCCATTCCTGGTATAGGTCATTTTAATCAACGTAACGTCAGAGTGGTAATTAACAACGACATGTCTAGTGAGCATACGCTCACTTACTCATTACCCCAGGGTTCCATCATTGGCCCTCAGTGTTTCATCATGTATACCGTTCCCGTTGGTGAATTCATTCGTCGTTACAACATATGCTTTCATTGTTATGCCGACGATATACAGCTTTATGCTGCCTTTGAACCCAAAGTCAGTGGTGACCGTGAGCGTGTGCTCAATAACATGTCTGCTTGTATTTCTGATATTAACTCTTGGTTGGTTAATAACAAGCTGCAGCTCAATCAGGACAAAACGGAATTTTTCATCATTGCCACCAATAGAGCTCTCAATAAGCTTCCCGTCATTGAGCTGAGCTTGGGTATACGGTAACCACTCAATCAAACCATCTGCCAATGTTAAGAACTTAGGTGTTGTTTTTGATGGAGCTCTTAATATGTCTTCCCATATTAGCAATCTTTGTAAAACTCTCAACTTTCACATCCGTAACTTATGGCGGATACGACGTTTTCTCAGTCAGGATGCGTGTCATCATGCCGTCAGAGCACTTGTCTTGTCTCGCACCCGGTCTCGCATAGACTATGCCAACTCCCTCATGTATGGTGCCCGTGAAATGGACCTAAAACGGCTGCAGCGTCTCCAAAATAAGGCAGCCAGGCTGATCTTCGCATGTGGACGAGACAGGTGCTTTGCCGATTTGTTGAATACCCTCCATTGGCTCCCGGTGAAAGAAAGAATTAATTTCAAAATCATGTTGCACATAATACAACTGCATATCAGGTACTGCTCCGGCATATCTACAAGATCTTGTCACGTTTTATAATCATCCAGATTCATCTCTAGAAGCAGTCGCAGGCTTCGCTCATCATCTGACAAAACAAGGCTCTATACAGTTCGCTCCAGTAAAAGAGCCGGGGATTGCTGTTTCACCGTTTTCGGGCCCCAGCACTGGAATAAGCTCCCTGTTTATGTCAGAGAAGCGGAATCTGTGGCTGCTTTTAAACGTCTTCTGAAGACGTATCTTTTTCCAAATCAGTAATTTCTTGTTGTTGTTTTTATTTAGTTTTTTTCTTGTGTATTTTGTGTTGGAGCAAAAGCGCTGTGTTATCTGTAGAGCGCTATAGAAATGTCCTGTAATAATAATAATAATAATAATAATATCTGTAGGCCTAAGATTTAATTTTAAATCTAATACTTGATTGGTCCCTGATCACAATACTTTAGGATTTATTTTAAACCCTTGAAATTTAGAGTGTACATTTTTTCTTACGCCTATATCGCTTTAAATTTAGATAAAATGATGTAAAACGTTACTTCCAGAGTAGAAAGATGCAATGAATCAGGGTTAGATTCTAAATGCTATCTTCAGTAGATATAACGAACAAAAATCCTAAAACTCGTACGGCTACTCGTACGGCTACGGCTACGGTAAGATCATTCTGGGGCTCCCACGCAGATATCCCACCGAAGTACTTCTCAACAACCTGAAATGGGATAAACTGGATTGCCGCCGTAATTTCCATCTAAATATAATGGTGTACAAAAGCCTTTGTAACCTACTCCCATCACCCCTGTGCAATATATTCCACACAGTTGCTTTGAGTCACAACCACCTGACTAGAGCAGGGTCACAAGGTAATCTGGTCATCCCACTTAGTAAGAGCAGGTAAGAGCGAGTCGGCTAAGCGAAAATTTACATCCAGAGGCGTGGTCTCTTTTAATTCATTGCCAACCCAGGTTAAAGTACCATTACCTCATACACTAGGCCGTTTCAAAGCGATGTGCAATTAAATTAAATTATTTAACTATTCAGGTTGTTGCATGATGGTCGGCTGCAGTGCGGACTCTGTCTGCAGGCTGTCTTAGAAGCCTGCCGACATTGCTGCACTGCAGCCGACCAGCACAGATGTGCTTCCTTGGTGTGTTCATATATGCTGTTTTTTGTTAAATCCATGGTATGTAATTCTTGTGTATGTATTTCATTTGTATTTTTGATGTATTTTGTTTGACCCCTGGGCCAGACTGGAAATCAGTGTAGACCACTGAGTTTGTTCCCCAGGCAAAATAAGATCTAATAAAATAAAATAAAATAAATACTCAGCGTGATTTTTAAAAAATCGTCATTCGGCGCGCTATTAAAAAAAGGGAGGAAAAAGAGGTAAAAATAGAGAAACAGGCAGATGCGGAAAGTGATGAATATGTAATGTCGCTTTGAACTTTCTGATCGGGACTGATGTATTAGAAAGAAAAAATTCGCCGCTACATGATGAAGTAAAAACTTAGAGAAATAAATGTAAAACGTTACTTCTAGAGTAGAAAGATGCAATGACTAGGGATGAGATTCTGAATGCTATCTTCAGAAGATAGGCCCTATATAGCGAAAAAAAATCAACGCACGGCTACTCTGCGAGATTAAAAAAAAATCGGCATTCGGCCTATTGCCACGCTATTAAAAATTTTTTTAAAAAGGGGGTGGGGGAGGAAGAGGTAAAAATAGATTTTTAAAAATAATTTTAAATCTGTAGGCCTAAGATTTAATTTTAAATCTAATACTTGATTGGTCCCTGATCACAATACTTTAGGATTTATTTTAAACCCTTGAAATTTAGAGTGTACATTTTTTCTTACGCCTATATCGCTTTAAATTGAGAGAAAATGATGTAAAACGTTACTTCCAGAGTAGAAAGATGCAATGAATCAGGGTTAGATTCTAAATGCTATCTTCAGTAGATATAACGAACAAAAATCCTAAAACGCGTACGGCTACTCAGCGTGATTTAAAAAAAATCGTCATTCGGCGCGCTATTAAAAAAAAAGGGAGGAAAAGAGGTAAAAATAGAGAAACAGGCAGATGCGGAAAGTGATGAATATGTAATGTCGCTTTGAACTTTCTGATCGGGACTGATGTATTAGAAAGAAAAAATACGCCGCTACATGATGAAGTAAAAATTTAGAGAAATAAATGTAAAACGTTACTTCTAGAGTAGAAAGATGCAATGACTAGGGATGAGATTCTGAATGCTATCTTCAGAAGATAGGCCCTATAGCGAAAAAAAAATCTACGCACGGCTACTCTGCGCGATTTAAAAAAAAATCGGCATTCGGCCTATTGCCACGCTATTAATTTTAAATCTGTAGGCCTAAGATTTAATTTTAAATCTAATACTTGATTGGTCCCTGATCGCAATACTTTAGGATTTATTTTAAACCCTTGAAATTTAGAGTGTACATTTTTTCTTAGGCCTATATCGCTTTAAATTGAGAGAAAATGATGTAAAACGTTACTTCCAGAGTAGAAAGATGCAATGAATCAGGGTTAGATTCTAAATGCTATCTTCAGTAGACATATAACGAACAAAAATACTAAAACGCGTACGGCTACTCTGCGTTATTTAAAAAAAATCGTCATTCGGCGCGCTATTAAAAAAAGGGAGGAAAACGAGGTAAAAATAGAGAAACAGGCAGATGCGGAAAGTGATGAATATGTAATGTCGGTTTGAACTTTCTGATCGGGACTGATGTATTAGAAAGAAAAAATTCGCCGCTACATGATGAAGTAAAAATTTAGAGAAATAAATGTAAAACGTTACTTCTAGAGTAGAAAGATGCAATGACTAGGGATGAGATTCTGAATGCTATCTTCAGAAGATAGGCCCTATATAGCGAAAAAAAAAAATCAACGCACGGCTACTCTGCGCAATTAAAAAAAATCGGCATTCGGCCTAATGCCACGCTATTAAAAAAAAAAAAAAAAAAAAAAGGGGGGAGGAAGAGGTATAAATAGATTTTTAAAAATAATTTTATATCTGTAGGCCTAAGATTTAATTTTAAATCTAATACTTGATTGGTCCCTGATCACAATACTTTAGGATTTATTTTAAACCCTTGAAATTTAGAGTGTACATTTTTTCTTAGGCCTATATCGCTTTGAATTGAAAGAAAATGATGTAAAACATTACTTCCAGACTAGAAAGATGCAATGAATCAGGGTTAGATTCTAAATACTATCTTCAGTAGATATAACGAACAAAAATCCTAAAACGCGTACGGCTACTCTGCTTCATTAAAAAAAAATCGTCATTCGGCGCGCTATTAAAAAAAGGGAGGAAAAAGAGGTAAAAATAGACAAACAGGCAGATGCGGAAAGTGATGAATATGTAATGTCGCTTTGAACTTTCTGATCGGGACTGATGTATTAGAAAGAAAAAATTCGCCGCTACATGATGAAGTAAAAATTTAGAGAAATAAATGTAAAACGTTACTTCTAGAGTAGAAAGATGCAATGACTAGGGATGAGATTCTGAATGCTATCTTCAGAAGATAGGCTCTATATAGCGAAAAAAATCAACGCACGGCTACTCTGCGCAATTAAAAAAAATCGGCATTCGGCCTAATGCCACGCTATAAAAAAAAAAAAAAAAAAGGGGGGAGGAAGAGGTATAAATAGATTTTTAAAAATAATTTTATATCTGTAGGCCTAAGATTTAATTTTAAATCTAATACTTGATTGGTCCCTGATCACAATACTTTAGGATTTATTTTAAACCCTTGAAATTTAGAGTGTACATTTTTTCTTAGGCCTATATCGCTTTGAATTTAGAGAAAATGATGTAAATAATTACTTCCACAGTAGAAAGATGCAATGAATCAGGGTTAGATTCTAAATGTTATCTTCAGTAGATATAACGAACAAAAAATCCTAAAACGCGTACGGCTACTCTGCTTCATTTTTAAAAAATCGTCATTCGGCGCGCTATTAAAAAAAGGGAGGAAAAAGAGGTAAAAATAGAGAAACAGGCAGATGCGGAAAGTGATGAATATGTAATGTCGCTTTGAACTTTCTGATCGGGACTGATGTACTAGAAAGAAAAAATTCGCCGCTACATGATGAAGTAAAAATTTAGAGAAATAAATGTAAAACGTTACTTCTAGAGTAGAAAGATGCAATGACTAGGGATGAGATTCTGAATGCTATCTTCAGAAGATAGGCCCTATAGAGCGAAAAAAAATCAACGCACGGCTACTCTGCGCAATTAAAAAAAATCGGCATTCGGCCTAATGCCACGCTATTTAAAAGAAAAAAAAGGGGGAAGGAAGAGGTATAAATAGATTTTTAAAAATAATTTTATATCTGTAGGCCTAAGATTTAATTTTAAATCTAATACTTGATTGGTCCCTGATCACAATACTTTAGGATTTATTTTAAACACTTGAAATTTAGAGTGTACATTTTTTCTTAGGCCTATATCGCTTTAAATTTAGAGAAAATGATGTAAAACGTTACTTCCAGAGTAGAAAGATGCAATGAATCAGGGTTAGATTCTAAATGCTATCTTCAGTAGATATAACGAACAAAAATCCTAAAACGCGTACGGCTACTCAGCGTGATTTAAAAAAAATCGTCATTCGGCGCGCTATTAAAAAAAGGGAGGAAAAGAGGTAAAAATAGAGAAACAGGCAGATGCGGAAAGTGATGAATATGTAATGTCGCTTTGAACTTTCTGATCGGGACTGATGTATTAGAAAGAAATAATTCGCCGCTACATGATGAAGTAAAAATTTAGAGAAATAAATGTAAAACGTTACTTCTAGAGTAGAAAGATGCAATGACTAGGGATGAGATCCTGAATGCTATCTTCAGAAGATAGGCCCTATATAGCGAAAAAAAATCAACGCACGGCTACTCTGCGCGATTAAAAAAAATCGGCATTCGGCCTAATGACACGCTATTAAAAAAAGAAAAAAAAAGGGGGGGAGAGGAAGAGGTAAAAATAAATTTTTTTAAATAATTTTAAATCTGTAGGCCTAAGATTTAATTTTAAATCTAATACTTGATTGGTCCCTGATCACAATACTTTAGGATTTATTTTAAACCCTTGAAATTTAGAGTGTACATTTTTTCTTAGGCCTATATCGCTTTAAATTTAGAGAAAATGATGTAAAACGTTACTTCCAGAGTAGAAAGATGCAATGAATGAAACATTTCCAACATAAATAGTCATTTGAAAGACCATTTTAAAATCAAAACTCAACTTGATTATAACCAAATTAGCAGTATTTTTGCAAATTTCAGGGATGGAGGGTGCCATTATGTATCCTTGCCCCCAGGTGTCACAACCTGAAGCTACACCAGTGCTCTTTAGCGGTATCTAGAGAAAAGACGGAAGTTGACCAAATCAAATTAAATTTTAAAAACCGCAGTGATTTATAGTGCCCTACGCACGAGCACAACGCCTAGGCATTGATCCACAAGCCTCGGCACACTTTACAGGTTGTCGCTGACCACATATTATAAACCATTAAAAAATAACACATGGACATGCAGCTAAGAATCACACACCCTAGATATTCCACAATTGACCTTCGCAGCCAGGATCAGCTCCCCAAGTTTTGTTGGGGTTATAACGAAACAATTAGCAGAAAGTTCCTTGTCCAGGGGAATTTCAAGCAAACTCCACAATTTTTAATATGAGCACTAAACCACTGCCAAAGTAGTGCGTTATGTCCCAGCAAACGCAAAACAAAACGTTCGCAAAATGTTAGAAATTATTATCACAGAATGTTTAAGGTGGTACGACACCCCTTGATAAATTTGCGACTATTTTTGCATTCTTCTCAAAAATAATAACACACTGGTAACAAAAGTTATGTATATAATAGGGGCAAGGAATCCAGTTACTACACTAAAATTTCAGTGACTCAAGAGAACGTTATTTATGATAAGAAAAGAGGTGTCGCTAGAATGTACCTCATTTCTTAACATATAGGCTACAATGAACCACTTGTCTTGAATCACTGAAATTTAGTGAAGTAATTGGATTGCTTGCCCCTATAATATACGTAACCTTGTAGTTATTTTTTGAGAAAAATGCAAAATTAGTCACAGTCAAGGGGTGTAGTACCTTAAAAGGAAGATGACCTGATATATTTGGAAAATCAAATTCTTTGTTCAACCAATGTAGGCATGCGCGTATTTTTTTTGGGGTGGGGGCTTTGGGGCGCCAGCCCCGGGGTCAAAGCAGGGGCGGCCAAAACGAAGGGCGGCGGGAAGAAGAAGGGCGGCAAAAAGAGGGCGGCGGAAGAAGAAGGGCGGCAAAAAGATTTAGTAAAGAAAAAGGGCGGAAAATGTGAAAAAATTGTACTATACATCCTTTTGGGGCGGTAGCGTCTAGAAATCCTTTTTTTTTTTTTTTTGCTCCTCACTTTTTCAAACGACCGTAAAAAAATTGGGGCAACCTTTTCGGGCTGTTGAGGAAGGGGCGGCAAAATTGGATTTTCTTCAGCCCCCCGAGGAAGGGCCGGCCACGGCACGCCACTGGTAGGTGCAAAAAACAGGCAAAATTCGATAGCCAAAGATTGCCAATTCCAGAGCCCACAGAAGTGTCAGAAAAACAGTACAAAGGTTTATAAGTGATGAAAATCACTGTGCACATAAGCAGACCAAACAGACAACAACAAAACACAGACGTTTCGAGCAGATAAACTGCTCTTCTTCAGGGACAGACAACAAAATATAAAATCAAACAGCAAAAACTACATGCTGTAGTTTAAAAACAAATTCAAGTCAAAACTGAAGGCAAATTCAAATAGAACTCAGTTATTATTATTTTGCTCTGAGCTTCTTGTCTGATTTGCTGAAAAACTGAAGGCAAATTCAAGTAGTTCAACTCATGCAGTTATTATTATTTTGCTCTAAGCTTGTTGTCTGGTTTGCTACTGAGTTCTATATGAATTTGCCATCGAACTTTGCCTGTTTTTGTACCTACATTGGTTGTTTGGTTCATCGTGGTGTCTGCATATATGCACAGTGATTTTCATCACTTTTTTCCAGTGTACTTTTGTATTGCCATTGATCGCTGTTGTTTTTGCAGGTTTAACACTTCTGTGGGCCTTGGAATTGGTCATTTTTGGCTATCGAACTTTACCTACTTCTATGCCTACATTTATCGTTTTTTGTCCCTCTGCGTACCGTCTAGTACAGTCTGTATCATATTTTTGAGTTGGTATACCTTGCTCTTTTTATTTTCAGTTGTTCGTATATTCAAAGTATCCTCTTGTATCATTTATTGATCCTTGATGTGTTTTGTGTCTTCGTCCATTGGATTCACCATTACCCACTTTTTTTTTAGCAATTGATAGCTATTTCATCAATATCATATTAGAGCAGAGAGCTACTTCATCAATACCAATATCAGCAGTAGATAGCTATTTCATCAATACCAATATCAGCAGTAGATAGCTATTTCATCAATACCAATATCAGCAGTAGATAGCTGCTTCATCAATACCAATATCAGCAGTAGATAGCTATTTCATCAATACCAATGTCAGTAGTATATAGCTATTTCATCAATACCAATATCAGCAGTCAGTAGATAGCTATTTCTTCAATACTAATATCAGCAGTATAGATAGCTACTTTATCAATACCAATATCAGCAGTAGATAGCTATTTCATCAATACCAATATCAGCAGTATATAGCTATTTCATCAATACCAATATCAGCAGTAGATAGCTATTTCATCTATACCAATATCAGCAGTAGATAGCTATTTCATCAACACCAATATCAACAGTAGATAGCTACTTCATCAATACCAATATAAGCAGTAGATAACTATTTCTTCAATACCAATATCAGCAATAGATAGAGCTACTTCATCAATACCAATATCAGCATAGACAGCTACTTCATCAATACCAATATCAGCAGTAGATAGCTACTTCATCAATACCAATATCATCAGTAGATAATACCAATCTCAGCAGTATAGATAGCTACTTTATCAATACCAATATCAGCAGTAGATAGCTATTTCATCAATACCAATATCAGCAGTATATAGCTATTTCATCTATACCAATATCAGCAGTAGATAGCTATTTCACCAATACCAATATAAGCAGTAGATAACTATTTCTTCAATACCAATATCAGCAATAGATAGAGCTACTTCATCAATACCAATATCAGCATAGACAGCTACTTCATCAATACCAATATCAGCAGTAGATAGCTACTTCATGAATACCAATATCATCAGTAGATAATACCAATATCAACAGTATAGATAGCTACTTTATCAATACCAATATCAGCAGTAGATAGCTATTTCATCAATACCAATATCAGCAGTATATAGATATTTCATCTATACCAATATCAGCAGTAGATAGCTATTTCATTAATACCAATATCAGCAGTAGATAGCTATTTCATCAATACCAATATCAGCAGTAGATAGCTATTTCATCAATACCAATATCAGCAGTAGATAGCTATTTCATCAATACCAATATCAGCAGTAGATAGCTATTTCATCAATACCAATATCAGCAGTAGATAGCTATTTCATCAATACCAATATCAGCAGTAGATAGCTATTTCATCAATACCAGCAGTAGATAGCTATTTCATCAATACCAATATCAGCAGTAGATAGCTATTTCATCAATACCAATATCAGCAGTAGATAGCTACTTCATCAATACCAATATCAGCAGTAGATAGCTATATCATCAATACCAATATCAGCAGTAGATAGCTATTTCATCAATACCAATATCAGCAGTAGATAGCTATTTCATCAATACCAATATCAGCAGTAGATAGCTATTTCATCAATACCAATATCAGCAGTAGATAGCTACTTCATCAATACAAATATCATTAGTAGATAGCTGTTTCATCAATACCAATATCAGCAGCATCTACCGTAAAATGATGGGGGGGGGTAAATTCGGTCAGCGGGATAACTTTGGTCTGTAGGCCTAAATTTTTTTAATGCTCATAGCCTCATACTTCAACAGCAATATTGTTTTTAGTTATATTTGGTGTCAATTTGTTAAGAAATATATTTGAAAGAAATAATGGTCTCTCATGTCCAATTTCCTCGAAATTTACGAAATAATTGGGATTTTTGACAAAAATGAGCATTTTTTTACAATTTTTTGTCAGAAAAATAAAAATCGATATTTTTGAACAAGGGTGTGTGCTTTTGTCTCGAGACAGCAGGAAAGCACAACAACGCAAAGAATAGACTCCGCATTGCCCCACGATCATGAGGACCATTTAATACACATAAGCTTATTTATAATAATTTCACAATCTCATAGAAATTAAGACTATATTGAGATAATAACAGATTTCATATCAATTAAACAAATTATATACATTGAGATAATTAATTGCAGCAAGCATTTGGAATTATTGATTATCTTCATATAAATCAATAAACACACAAATTATTGGAAAATGTGTACAAGCCAACCATACAGGCTGGACAAACAAAAGTTGACTTCTGAATCACATTTAACCAATTTCATCTTAAGCAAATCTTAAGCATATCTTAAACAGATACATCTTTGGATCAAACAGAGGATTGGATTGGAAAACAGCATTTTTAACCGCAATTAAATAATTAGAAATCTCCAAAAGAATAAACAATGCCAACACTAGCAAACGAACATTTTGTATTCAGCAAGATCTGGCATCAATGCTTAAACCATTTACTGATATATAATATATTAAATCCACCGTTATTTACAACCAAGTAATTAAAGATACTCCAAATAAGCAACAAAGCATTTATAACCCTGGTATAAAAACGCAGTAGAAAGGGAGGAAAGCATGAAGGCAACCAATAGCCCACTAAAAAAACGCAGTAGAAAGTGGAGACAATCTACTGACGAGATTCTTCAGGTTTTGAAGAAACTCCATACAAAGCAATCAATAGCCCAATAAAACCAACAAATACCATAAAACGCGGTAGAAAGTGGAGACAATCTACTGACGAGATTCTTCAGGTTTTGAAGAAACTCCATACAAAGCTTTCAATAGCCCAATAAAACCATTCAATACCATAAAACGCAGTAGAAAGTGGAGACAATCTACTAACGAGATTCTTCAGGTTTTGAAGAAACTCCATTCAAAGCAATCAATAGCACAATAAAACCAACCAATACCATAAAACGCAGTAGAAAGTGGAGACAATCTACTGACGAGATTCTTCAGGATTTGAAGAAACTCCATACAAAGCATTCGATAGCCCAATAAAACCAATCAATACCATAAAACGCAGTAGAAAGTGGAGACAATCTACTGACGAGATTCTTCAGGTTTTGAAGAAACTCCATACAAAGCATTCAATAGCCCAATAAAACCAAACAATACCATAAAACGCAGTAGAAAGTGGAGACAATCTACTGACGAGATTCTTCAGGTTTCGAAGAAACTCCCCACCCTCTATAAAAACGCAGTAGAAAGTGGAGACAATCTACTGACGAGATTCTTCAGGTTTCGAAGAAACTCCACCACCCTCTATAAAAACGCAGTAGAAAGTGGAGACAATCTACTGACGAGATTCTTCAGGTTTTGAAGAAACTCCATACAAAGCATTCAATAGCCCAACAAAACCAATCAACACCACAAAACGCAGTAGAAAGTGGAGACAATCTACTGACGAGATTCTTCAGGTTTCGAAGAAACTCCCCCACCCTCTATAAAAACGCAGTAGAAAGTGGAGACAATCTACTGACGAGATTCTTCAGGTTTCGAAGAAACTCCACCACCCTCTATACAAACGCAGTAGAAAGTGGAGACAATCTACTGACGAGATTCTTCAGGTTTTGAAGAAACTCCATACAAAGCATTCAATAGCCCAATAAAACCAATCAATACCATAAAACGCAGTAGAAAGTGGAGACAATCTACTGACGAGATTCTTCAGGTTTCGAAGAAACTCCCCACCCTCTATAAAAACGCAGTAGAAAGTGGAGACAATCTACTGACGAGATTCTTCAGGTTTCGAAGAAACTCCACCACCCTCTATAAAAACGCAGTAGAAAGTGGAGACAATCTACTGACGAGATTCTTCAGGTTTTGAAGAAACTCCATACAAAAGCATTCAATAGCCCAACAAAACCAATCAACACCACAAAACGCAGTAGAAAGTGGAGACAATCTACTGACGAGATTCTTCAGGTTTCGAAGAAACTCCCCCACCCTCTATAAAAACGCAGTAGAAAGTGGAGACAATCTACTGACGAGATTCTTCAGGTTTCGAAGAAACTCCACCACCCTCTATAAAAACGCAGTAGAAAGTGGAGACAATCTACTGACGAGATTCTTCAGGTTTTGAAGAAACTCCATACAAAGCATTCATTCCCTTTCTATAAAACGCAGTAGAAAGTGGAGACAATCTACTAATGATATTCTTCAAGATTTGAAGAAATTCCATACAAAGCCTCTATTTTTAAGCATAAAGCAGCATAATTGGACATACCATTTTATTGGAGTATCTTTAACCATATTTAGTTAACTGATTCACCCTTCCAGCTTTTGGGAGGGTGGGTGGGATTTGTTGGTCCATCAAGATCGAAGGAACAATTGCAAGTGCATCACTAGGAGAACTATGGACATAACAAAGGAATGAAAAAATAAGACGGGGAAACCTGAATGGCTGCACACCACTAAAGTGACAGCTGACTGGATAGAAAAACTGAGCTTGTTGCTATAACAACATAACAACAACCCCTAAATTAAAACTGAATTGACCAGGAGACCAAAAAACTTTAAGTGTACTTGAGAATGCTCAAGTGGGAATAAGAGGATAAGCCTCTACACCTAGATGCACATGACAGCCTAATGTCCCCTGCTGCTGAGACAATCTAGTTTTTAAAAGATTTGCAACTTTAAAAAACGGAATTAATTTTGCAAGGGGTCAAATGTCACAAAAAACAACAACTTGCCTATATAGGCCTACAGCGAAAATCAATATTTTTGATTTTTTTCTTCATGGAATGTAATAGTGACAGGACTGTGGGTAACTTTGGTCAGGCTATTTTTAACCCGTATAGGACACCCTTCAAAATTATATTAAAAATCTTTTTAAACTTCAAGGTGTAGAAGGGTACCCTAAATGTCATAAAATTAATTAGAAATATAATTGGTTTTATTGGGAAGCAGTGGTTTAAAAACTCAATAGGCCTACCAACTTCAGAGATTTAGAGTGAGATAGCTTTTATATTAATAACAATAACAACTTTGAACAATGGTGACTAATACATAAAATCATCAAAATTAAATTGTCTGCCTATTTGGCCTATTTCCTTTTATGGTGGTTTTTCGTGGAGTATTTTACTTTGTTACTATTATTAGCCCCCCCCCAGTAGTACGAAATTTAAGAAGCGAGTGTGTGTTTAGCGAGTTTTCAACTCAGTTTCAGAAACAAAACTCAGCGCAGCCATACCTATTAATGTCTAATTTAAAGTGTACATTACCATTTTGTCCTTTTTTCACTAATGCAGTACGAATTACAAACAGGAAACACATTAATTTTGTGAATTTCATACTAAAACTTTAGGCTTAAATGAAAAAAACAAACAAAAACAATCGCGATCCTAGATTTTCCAATTATATTTATCCAATTTTTTTAAAAATTCTATGAATTGGTTGAAATTCATACTTTTGTAAAGCCTTTCTTTTTAAAAGGAAATAGCTTTATCTCCCTGTTGATACAATATTATCATTATCGAATGGTTTGTTTTCATAATCTGAAAGCAGCTGAAATAATAATAAACAAAAGACAAAAAGTTTTTGCACTTTCGCTATTCGTACTGACACAGCGACACCTGTCGTCCTGTCGCTCACCTGCCGAAATTCTGTGCTCTTACGGCTTCGTCAATTTATCTACGGAAACCCTATGGTAGAAAAATAAAAGGTCGTATCAGCGAAAATACTTGGCCAATTAATTATAGATTTCCCTAGAATTTTGTTGATCATGTAAAACTTGAATTTGCAATCAAAATGTACTTAAGTAGTTATGCATGTTAAGAAAAATTAAATCTTCTTAATAATTTATAAATTTAGCCCAAATTTAGCATAAATTAGTAACATAATCTTAATTTAATGATGATAATTTAGAACTAGAAACACCCAAAACACATTGTGTGGGAAGGATGAAGAGTATAATAATTTCTGTACACCTGCGATGATGGGAAAAATATACGAATTCGTATGGTATTAAATTTTACCAGGAAATCTTACGGGATCGATGAAAATGATATCTGAAGTTTGATTTATACTGATACTTTTTGTGTTCGAAGGAGGGGATATCAGAAGACAACATGTCGGTAAAATCTGGTAAGTTGGAATCGATAAATGAATATAACGGTGTGTCGTGATTTTGTTTGGGATGTGATGAGGGGACGTACTTCCGGGCCGGCCGGTCGGCTAGCACACGAAATACATCATCTTAAAAAACAAACATTCATTCATCAAAATCAAACATTTCATCAACATGATTAGTAAGAAACTGTCATGAAGTGAATAAGTTGTCACGAGGTTTCGTCTCATCTGCATCAATGGGGTTTTATAGCATGTGTCATGGGTGTGAAAAACTAAAATAATTTAATCAACTTTTTTTTCAAGGTCAATGTTGTTATTGTTGTTCTTGATCTTGCTGAAGTGAATCATGCAAATTTTATTTCATTTTCACGTATATTGTAATTTTTTGAGGTCAGTATGAAAATAGATTTCCTAATTCTTCAGAGATGCGGGTATGATGGTGTCATCGAGCGTGTAGGCGTGCTACGCGTACGTGCTCACTGACCAATTATTCTCTGGATCGGACGGAGTTGTTGCATCTGCTGCTCTTCTGTAGTTGTACGGTTTTGTACCCGTTTCTGATGTCTGTCAAAGGGAACACCCTCAAGAAATCCCTATTGGTTTGTACAGGGCCTTTCAGTTTATTCCAGCTGTTTTGTAATTGTTTGTTCCACTGATAAGAAATCACGTTTTGAATAATTGTTTCACCAACATGACCAAGAGTATTAATTTTATGGCATGTTAAAAATGATGTTTTTGATTTACCCCATTGAGTTCAACGGTAAGTGTCCCATTGGTGTCCGAGGGCACAAGATGCTATTAAATGGAACAGCCGAATCCTGGTAAAAACAACCAATGGGATGAAACGATCTATCAAAAAAAGGAAAGAAGAAGAAAAAGAAAAGAAAAAGATGAAGGAAGGAGAAGAAAAGGAAGGAAGTTAAGAACCAGGCAGTGGCGGCACAAGAATTTTTTCCAGGGGGAATTGGGAGGGTGCAAAGTAGGTCCCAAGGGCAAGGTTGGGCGTTGCAAAAATCATAAAATTACGCGAAAATTGATTGTTTTTTATTTTACTCGGGGAAGTGGGGGCAAGATCTAAAGCTTACTCATGCCCAACCTCTTGTATTTAGCATAACATTGCCAGAAGTTCATTTAATGGCTCCATTGAGGTTTTCATTTTCAAATTTTTCCAAGTTCTTGGGGGAGGGCATCCCATTCCACCTCAGACACCCCCTATGTTGCTGTAATAAGTGCGTACGGTATTAAAGTCATTGCCAACTGGGGATATCCCATGCAGGCTCACATGTACAAATGTATGCGCGCTAAACACACACGAATATAGCGCGGTACAGAAGAAAGTATACACACATCTTTCACTGCGTACACGCTTAGTACACAACATGGACGCAGCGCGGATGTTTCAGTTTGGCCAAGAATTACTTAATTTGATTATAGTCTTTCAATAAAATATTAATTTTAAGTGAAAAACATTGATTTTTTGACCAAATCTGTAAAAATCATCATTCAAAAAAAAAAAAAAAATTGCGACCCTGATTTTTCAGGATTTAGGGTCGGACGGTTGAGGGCAACACAACAATGTTTTTTTTGCCCAATATTTCGGCAACCAAACTTTGGGCCACCCACCTTTAATGTAGTATACCGGTACTTTAAAAATGCTTGTGAAACAAGTCAAACAACCCTAAAATTGCTCTCTCCTCCTGACAAAGTTCAAAAGTTTCTTCTGAATGCACTACCGTATTTCGTCAAATAAACGCCCCCGGGGGCGTTACATTTTCCCAAGGGGGGGGGGGCGTTTATTCAAGGTCAATTTTAGAACGATAATTCCCGTTAAAATCATTAGGTAAACTAAAAACACACGCTAAAATGACGACCTATGAACTAGAAACACTGACTTCTGGCTCACTTCCGGGTTTCTGATCCAGATTTTCGCCAATTATTGACGCTATTATCGACCATATGCTTAACTTGGTAAGCTTACTACACAAGATAGCATGGAAATATCTGCATTTTGAAACATCTTGGTTGAAAAAAAGTGGTGGGGGCGTTTATTTGAGGTTGAGGGGGGGGGCGACTATTTGATGAAATACGGTACCGTATATAGTTTACAAATTATGTAGACGATGAAATATGGATGAATCCATAATTTAACCTTTTGTATCAATTGAGTAGTTCATGCAATCCAATCTACACGTATTGTTCCACGACACCAGTGACATTCTAAATCCATCTCCATTCCATCAGAGATTTTGTAATTTCATAATGCCATACCCCATACCCTGGTAATATTGTGAGCGGTGTTGCTACTATTGCTAGACATTAAGGGGGTACTACACCCCTGACCAATTTCATGCCTATTTTTGCATTTTTCTCAAAAATTATAGCGCATTGGTGACAAGTAAGATAGGTATAAATAGGGGCAAGGACTACAACTACTGCACTGAGAATTCAGAAACTCACGGCAAGTACTTATTGATTTATTGATCAAATATTGGTTTCCCTCATTTTTGACTGTAACTCCACAACTGTTGTCTGTGTTGAAATAAAATTTCCAGTGCAGTAGTTGTAGTCCTTGCCCCTATAATATACTTATCTTACCTGTCACCAATGCGCTATAATTTTTGAGAAAAATGCAAAAATAGGCACAAAATTGGTCAGGGGTGTAGTACCCCCTTAATCACTCTGGTAATATCCCAGGGGGAGGGGTGTACTTGGTACAAATGACCATACCGGATGTGCCATAAACATGCATGGGTAGCATTTTCAGCCTTTTGGGCAATGTGAGTGGATCTTTTTTTCAAAATGTTCTCAATTTTTTCAGAAAATAGCCCAATGCTTCAATGTAGCCGAAATTTTTGGGAAAATTTGTAAAAACTACGACAATTTTGGTTAAATTTGACTTAATTTGACTCATTATATCGGTGGTCCAAATTTCTTGAAAAAATGGTATAATGATGGGTCTACTTTCAATTCAAATTCTCAGCAGCACACCCAGGGGTAGCGTTAACCCCCGATCGGGGGTGAATGACCCCCTAAATTAAAAAAATATTAATTTTTCACCCTCTATATATTGTGAATATGTGCAAGCTCGGGGGTGAACTCTGACCCTCTACTTTTGGACCTTACTCCTACCCCTGAAAATATTTTTCACTCCCGAGATTTAATTTTCACCCCATGTATTTGGATTTTCTGCAAGCTCGGGAGTGAAAAACACGGGAAAACAACCCCAGACTTTCGGGCCTTAATGCTACCCCTCAGCACACCCCTACCAAAACCAAACTTGAGTACCCCCTCAGGTATTATCAGTGATCCCAGCAAATTAAAAGGATGAGTCAATTAAGTGACAAAAAAGAAAAAACCTTGATCTATGGGTTGACGACTTGACAAGTAGAATCGAATGGTCAGGAATCACAGAAAGCTTGAAAAATTGAAAGGGGAAAAAAATTGAAAAATCTGAATGAAATTAAGATAATTTTTGGCAAGTTACACATAAAAAACAATTTTAACAGTCACAATCAATTCAATTCAGCCCAAAAAAAGCATACAGCCCCCCCCCCCCCCTGCCAAAAAAACCCAATATTATTTTCTCCAAAAGTAACCCAGAAAAAGAGGGTATTTTTAGGCCTGGCATCTAGAGGCTATATCACCCCCAACCCAATTGGATAGCAAAGAGCTACAGGCAAGGAGCTGACATTTAGCAACACTATTTGCAATTAAGCTGTTCCACAAAAATTGCATTATAACCGGTAGAACTGTTTGGATAAATGGGGGATTAATTCTACTTTTAATTTTTAAGGCATTTGTTGAACATCCCCCTGGTCATCATTATTGATGCCCCCAGCCCAATTGGGTAGCAAAGACACTAGCAACACTATAATTTGCCATTTAAAAGCAGTTCCATGAAAATTACAATCAGTAGTCGAACCGTTTTGATAAATGGGGATAAATTCTAAGGCAATTTGTTGAACATGCATCCATTATCATACATGTAGATGCCCCCAGCCCAATTAGGTGGCAAAGAGCTAATACTAGCAACACTATAATTTGCAATTAAGCAGTTCCACAAAAATTGTAGAACCGGAAGAACCATTTTGATAAATGGGAATGAAGGCATGATGCGTTAAAAAAGTAAACCCTGGTGTGGAATTAATTCCAAAGCATTTGTTGAACAATTGCATCATTATTGATGCCCCCAACCCAATTGGGTAGCAAAGAGCAAACACAAGCAACACTTAATTTGCGATATAAAACAGTTCCGCGAAAATTGCAGCTGCAACCGGTAGAACCGTTTAAGGGATAAATGGGGTATTATACATGCATCCATCATCACAGATAGGATTGTGTGCAGTCAGGTTAGCCAATTGACAAGATTTGAACACCTTGTATGGTGAATCATCTGCTTAGTTGCCAGAGTATTACACTAGGATCTACATCATGTTCATCTATCAGGGCACAGTTCTTTAACCCCAATACATTTGTACATTCATTGAGTGACCTTTAAAAATGTGGGTACAAAAACTCGTGGCTCTGCAACTTGAGGTCAAAATTTGCACTATGAGTGTTTAATTGAGGTTATTGAACTATGCTATTGGGATGAGGCCATTGTGTTAGTGGTATAAGTTGCTGAAGGCAGATTCATGTTGGTGATATTCCTGTACACCCATCCACTCATTTATATAGTCTGTCCCGGGGTTCTCAGTACAAATGACCATACGGGGGACGTGCCGCAAATATGGGTAGCATTTTCAGCCTCTTGGTATATCAATGACCCTTTTTCAAAGCCTATTTTGGTATATGAATGGGTCCTTTTTTTAAAATTTTCTCAATTTTTTCGGAAAATAGCCCAATTTTTCGTTAATTTAGCAAAAATTTTCAAAATTTTCCCAAAATTTTGGGAAAATTTGTAAAAACTAGGACAATTTGGGTTAAATTCGGCCGAAAATTT
Source organism: Amphiura filiformis (assembly GCF_039555335.1). Classification (NCBI taxonomy): domain Eukaryota; kingdom Metazoa; phylum Echinodermata; class Ophiuroidea; order Amphilepidida; family Amphiuridae; genus Amphiura; species Amphiura filiformis. Next base: position 54,325,518 of record NC_092645.1, read on the forward strand.
AGACTTTTGGTATATCAATGGGTCCAAATTTCTTGAAAAATTGGTATACATGTATTTATGGGTCCACTTTCAAATTCTCAGCGGCACGTCCCTACCAAAACCAAACTTGAGTACCCCCCACCCCCCGGGAGTCTGTCCACATAGAAGTACAAAGTAAATAGACCTCGGAAACTGGAGGTATGAGAATAATTATTTCAGGCAATGCTTCTTTGGCGCGCCAACTGCTGCGCGATTTGTGCACCACGCTCTTTACGCGTCGCGTCGCGCTCATGTGTGAAGCATCGACCCCCGATGCCACAGATTTGGTTTGTACTTCTAAGTGGACAGACTGTTATGTCTTAACTCTCCAAGCAGGTGTCGACTGCAGACTACAAGTTTCAAATTTTCTTTAAAAATTCCGAAATTTAAGATTTGTGACTATATTTGGAATCAGCATGAAAAATGCATTAAAATGAGTACAAACAAGCCTATAGTATTGATTGGTTCAGTGGTCTAAGATGGTTCTTGATATTTTGAGAAAATGTCTCAAAACTTGTACTTTTATGTTGAAGCCTATGACTAGGCTCAGACTAGCACACAGATCATTATTTGAAGGGGGTGCAGATTTCAAATGGAGTCACCCATTCAGGGGGATAAATCATCATAAATCAGAAAGGGCAATTATAAAATGACAATAACTTTTTAAAAACCGATGTTGAATTATGGCCATGGATATCCCAAGAAAGCTTCCAAGTGGAGGCTTATTTCCATAAGGGGTCCATATTTATGATACACACTACAATTAGCATTCATAGTACGGTACAATACTTCTAGGCAAAATAATAAAAATAAATCAATTAAAAAAGTAAATTAAGAAGGGTTGAATGAAAGTCACCCCACTTGTGTGAAATATTAGCAGTGTATGGATTTTAACTGGAATAGTCAGCAGTACCCCCCCCCCCCCCCTCGTCATGGCCGTCGGTTCATGTAACTTGTAAGGCTGTCGGTAGACCGAAGGCGTTGTTGAAAAAAAATTGGGTTAACAATAGACTATTTTTCACCCAAGGTGACAGGAAAAAGTGGAGAATTGTAAAGAAAATGATGAAAAATTGTGAATTTTTTTTTTTTTTTTTTTTTTTTTTTTTGCTCTTCACTTTTTCAAACCATGAAAAAAAAAAATTTTGGGTCAACAAATCACAACTTCCGTCGGTAAAAAATATTTCCATCGGTACATTTACAAGTTGTGCCCCCTCGGTTCCAAAATCCTGGCTACGCCACTGTTAGTCAGTCCATTTTGACTGTCTGTCATGCCTATTTTGTGACTGTATTCAGGATAATTGACTTCTCAGCAGCCATATGAGTTCACTAGTGACCGCATCAGGTCAAGTATCATTGCATGGAATAAGAACAGGTGGGAAATATTCTAGGAATTTAGAGGGTTTTGTGATGGCTGGTCTGGTTGATATAAATGAGACAAATCGTCGGCTCTATTCCATAGTGGCGTATAGTGATTTTTGGTTAATTTTTTTGAAAATTGGCACATATGTTTTTAATGATGTTCTCTTTCATTTTTCTAAGTCTCATCAGTCATAATTAGCTAATTAATTAGTAATTAATTAATTAAATGTATGTATAGTTACAAAGTGACATTTTTTGTATTCCATAGTGGCGTATCGACCATACGCCACTTTTTATACACATTTTATAATTATGAAATATCGGCAAAAATGAAAAACATCGTATGTCATAGTGGCGTACACGTATCGGACCTATACGCCAATACGAACGACGGAAAGTAACGCCATAGGGATTACACAGCGACCGAGGTGGCATACGGTTAACGTTAGGTTAGGGTATTGCGTTTTGTTTGTTTTCCATAGTGACGTATAGTTTTATTTTCAGTTTGCCAGCAATAGTATGTATTTATTTCTTTTGAAAAATGTATAACAATAAAATCTATTAAGTTTACTACAGAAATTTCACATCATTTACAAAATATAATGAATGTCTGATTTACACAACTCGATTTTAAATTGGCATTTCTTCAAACCCGATTTTCTCGAAAAGTTGTTTATATACAGACGACATTTTGTCGTCTGTATTCCTATACGCCACTATGGAATACAGACGACAAAATGTTTTGGTCAATTTGATAATGTTCAGTGGTTGCATGGACCCATGATAGCTGCCACTGTCTCACAGACTCATTTATGTACTGGAAGAACAGAATATATAAACTTAAGAACAAGCAGGGTTCGATTTAACTTGTGTCGTGGAGCAAAATGCTCCCCATTTTGGACAACCTGCTACATTTTGTACACAAATTTCAGCTTGTATAGCAATTTTTTACAATGTAAATATATGCTAATATTATTATAAGAACCACCTAAATAAGGTTTTCGCTAAAAATTGCTACGCAAATTTTTCAAAGTAAATCGAACCCTGAGAACAAGCAAAATATACAAACACACAAACAAAAACATGCTCCTCCTGGCTCTTGCAAAAACAATGACACATAGTCTGCTTGGTACATTACGTTAATTTGAAAGTTGATGTTCTGTTTACGTCACATTATTTTTGCTGAATGATGACTCTTTCATTATAAATCCATTATTTTTTGAACGTTCATATATTTTTAAAAAATCAGGCTTTTTATCACACTTACACAGTATGTATAGTTATATCCGAAAAAGTGTCTTTGTGCATGATTATAGGTGCTCTGGTTCAAAACTTAAATTTTCAAAATGGTGGCGGCGGCCATTTTGGATTTTGGCCTCTAGCAAAAAATGCCGGGATTTTCGCGAGGGACATGGTGGCTAATTTTTTTCTAAATGGTCCATAGAAGACGAATCAATCGTCAAACCTTACTAGCCAGAGAGTGGTCACCAAAGTGAACTTTTTCCCCTAACTAGTATGTGGAAGGCAAGAAAATGATGGGTCAATATAGAACTTGTTCAGTGCACCATGACAAGCCCTCTCTGACATTACAAAATCCATTTGGCGCTGCACGCCTCGATGTCCGTTTCATGGCCGTGACATTCTAACGCGGCATAGAAAAGGTGATGTGGGCGTGCGACGGGAAACTCTAATACCAACTTTCATTAGCCTTAAGTTTGATGTATACTCCACTTCGCGAGAAGCTGTGATGAAAAAATTAATTCGCAGCTTCGCGCGAAGGCATTCATGTATACTTCATCAAAATATCACCGAGTATCGCGAAGAATTGTTGCCCGCTCTGTGCTTTCATATAGAAACTTCGCTGGCCTACCCCCCAAAAGTTGAACCAAATCCAACTCTCCGCGAAGCGCAGAAACCGGCTCCGCGAAGGAAATTCCTTTGCGGAAGTCGTAAAATTTCAGCTCAAATTACTTCGCGGCCTGTGAAATCGCGGTCGCGAAGTGGAGTATACATCGGACTTTACATGTATTTATAAATTTTATATGTAACCCCCCCTCCCCCATCTAAGTAAATTTGTTTGAAATCAAGACTGACCCATAAATAATATTTGCACACAAATTATGAAACAAGTCACTAAAATAATCTGGTTTAGTATAGTGGCATATTTATTTACTACAAAAGAGTGGTTTACTAGACTGATAGAATTTAAGGGTGACACAAAAGACTATATTTTGGGATCACCTAATCAGTCCAGTTTCTGATAACACAGACTCAGACAGACTGTATTCAGAAAAAAATCACTATATGCAATGCTATTGCTAATTATGAAACACTTTTTAGTTTGCATTGTAATGGGTCTATGTAATCAATTTGACAAAGTGACTAGACCCTTATCTGTATTCAAATAATCCTTGAAATTGGGTTAGATCATGCAGATTTGTGTCTTCTTCTCACTAGTTCTGGATAAATGCAGTGATGCCAACCCCTTAAGGTGCACAATTGGGTTACTTTGCGATCACTTGCCGGATGCCGCTACTCGAAAAACCGTGCCGCTACTTGCCTTAAATTGGGCTTCTTTGCTAGAGTCAGGTCGCGGCAGTAGTTTGATGTATTTTGCTTTCAATTTAGCCGATTGATAAAGGTTTTGAGTCTCTGAAGCTCCCAATTGCAATTACAAAGCTCCCAATTACAATTACAAAGCTCCCAATTGCAATTACAAAGGGTTTTGTGGCCATTTATTAATTGGTCCGTTACGGAAGATTTTAAAACAAGAGCTTTTCCGCCCAATTGGGTGATTGGGTTCTAAATTTAAGTAAATCGGCCCAAATATCCAGCAATGGGCTACTTGAGATGCTTTACCTTGCCCTGGTGAAGCCACAATGTGCTGCGCCTTGGCGCTGAAAAGTTTTGGCAACACTAGCTAAATGCTGTGTGTTGTATCTGTAATAATACATTGTAGTTCTACATGTAGCTACAAAAGGTCATACCTACAATAGTTAATTCAGAGTAAAAGTACTTGTTCTATTAGCTAATAGACAATCAATTACCAGAAAATGATCATTACAGGGAAATTGAGCCATTAAGTTGAAATTTTAATGTACACTTTTAAAAGGTTTTTTTGAGTGGTATACATTTAGTGTTGAGTCTGTTGAGTGTATCAGAATTATGCATGCATCAGAAGACAGAACCGGCTTGCTCTTGACAGGGACAAGATAGATCTGTGGAATTGTAAAAGATCTATGGAATTGTAACAGATTTTGGGGATATGTAAATTTAGAATTAGATTTACACTTCGCAGAACTCTTAATGTCATAGTTTCACTGGAGAGGACAGGTTGTTTGATGGAGCATCATCCTACTAGAATAGGAGTATTTGTGTTGGATCAAGATTGGGAATTTGCAATGTGCATTTGTGCGCACATGCACATGTAGGTACACCCCATCTGGAGGTAAGCAAGACTTACAAAGTTGCCCACAGTCGTAATATGTTGACTATTTTGCTAACCTGGAACTCAAACTGGAGCTAACCTGGGACACGAACTAGGGACATTGTAAGTACTGTGCATGGGTAGGGAAAGTCGGGCTATTCTAGTTGAAATCCATACACTCTTATGGAAGATATGACTTTACTCCCACACAGGGGGGGGTGTAGATTTCAAATGGAGTCATCCATTCAGGTGTAGTAACCGCATTTGAAATTCACACTCCCTGTGTGGGAGATTAAGGTCATGTCTTCCATAAGGGGTGTATGGATTTCAACTGGAATAGCCCATTGGCTTTTCCTGAATATACTAGATAATAGTTTCCGTTATTATCAGTGCAGACACAGGAGAAATGTGAAAATCTGAATAATATTAGTCTCTTGCACAGGAAGTGGTGAGATGAGATATTACTTCCTATGCACTGATATGACTTTGAAATTGGTTGAAATAATATTCAGAGTTTGTGTTGCTAAATGGAGTTTTCAGATGATTACGTTAGAGGAGAGTCAATTTAACAGTACTGTAAAAGTTACACTTTTCATGTTTACATGCTTGCCAATTTATAATTTTGTAATGTTGTGTGAACCCCCCCCCCCCTCCCCCATTGAGTGCAGCAGTATTAGAACATCAACTTCATGTCAGAGGGCATTTACAAGCTGGAACAGCGAAAAACAGCCAATGTGATCAAGTGACCTGTGGCCAGCAGATCGCAAATGACATCATACCGACTGAGGGGGTGTATGTGTGTGTCACATCAGACACTGTACACATGTATCTGGGACTGTGTGAACCTGTCCTGAGCATCCCTAGACAACACAGCACTCACTAATTAGTTTAACAAATTCACCAAACCTTCTTGTGCAATACGGCAAAACCCTAGCCTACACACATTTTCCACTTGAAGAGAGTAGCTCTGTGACTCTTAAACAAATTACACGCGACACAATAGCCTTTTTTTGCGCAAGATAATGCCGTAAGGAAGAGATAGAAGAGATTCAGTGGATAGTAGTGGCAATATCAATTTATTATAAGTTTGCTTGTAGTAGCTTCCTCAGTGGTTTTCACATTGGGCTATTCCAGTTGAAAATTTATCTACACTCCCCCTGTGGAAGATTTTGGAAATATCTTCCGCAGAGGGAGTATGTTTTTCAAGTGTATTTGGTCAGGGTTAATCATTTTGAAACTCATATCCCCCCTCCCCCTGTATTATAGCTTTACCTTTATCTTCCACAACCGGAGTGAGTCTTTCAAATGTAAGTTACCTAATTGTCTATTCTATTTGAAACTCATACTCCCTCTGTGGAAGACTTTAGCTAAATCTTCAACAGGGGTAGTGTGGATATTAAATGGAATAGCCCATTACGAACACCTTGCTTCCATAACCAATTACCCTTGCAAATGTGTATGACCCATCTGTTATACTCAAGTACATAAAAGGTGTTGAGCTACCTGCCAGTACTCCAAATACAGTAGGTGATCAATTAAGACCTGGTTCAGGATTTTAGTGGGATGTTCAAACCATGGACAGTGTTATGATAGCTGCGATGTATTGAAATTTTAAATTATTTTATTCATAATGTGGCAGGGTCGGGGCAGGGTGCAGATTCTCTTGCCCAGAAACGTCCAACCTGGAGGGCAATTTAAGCCTTGTCATGACATGATGTGTTTTTTTGGAGAAGAGTTAAGGGTGAGGAGGCTGAGTTGAGCTTCATGTTATCCTGTGTATTAGTGAAACCTATTCGCCGTCAAGCCTTGAAATAAGCAGACTGGAACCAGGAGCAATTTGTTTTTGAACATTGCTCCTCACTGAGATTTTACAAGAACCAGGAGCAATTTTTGAAGAAACAGGAGCAATTTTCAAATAGTAATCCTTTTCTGCATATACAATACCATCACTACTGCATCAAGTGCAAAACTGGAACCAGGAGCAATTTGTTTTATAAAATTGCTCCTGGTTCATGTGAATTTTACAAGGACCACTGGGAGCAATTGGTGGCTTTACGAGAGCAAATTTGCTCCCCGCGCCCGCTTATTTCAAGGCTTGTTCGCCGTAGAAGTGATGATGTAACAGGATTAACTACCATAGCAATAATTTTTGATGATATCACCCTGCACTATAACATTTACACGGTACCTGCATTGAACCATTGATGTCAAAGAACAGGGATAAAGACCTGGATTGTAATTTCATAGAATATTCATATCATGCTGATCACTCGCACCTGTAAGATTAGTATCTTTAAAAAGAAGCCGTATTGGTATTCAATCTATGTTTGCAGACCAGGGTTCGCAGGTTTTTGCAGCAGGTGGAAAAACCCGCGGTTTTAACCACGGTTTTAACCGCTTGGCAAAAACAGTTTTTGCCAGTTTTTGCCGGCAAAAATGGCAAAAACTAAAAAAGTGATTTGTAGTTCAGTTTTTTCATCTCAAAACAAATTATTAAGTTACAAAAATAATTTCCTCAGTGTAACAAGGCCAGATTTTGTAATTATAAGTAACATTAAGTAAAGATTAAAGGCATGCATTTTCATTGCCCAAGTGCATTGAACCGAAATGTGGCATATATCAAATTCAAAACTTTTTCATTTTAAGGACTTGATGAGACACAAAATAAGTTGAATGATTCATTAAAAGTTGTGTGTTACTGTTTATGAGCTTTCTGTGTTACTTTTTAATATTTGAGTGACTATAAGTGAGTTTTTGCCAGTTTTTGCCATTTTTGCCGGTTTAAACCAGGCAAAAACTGGCAAAACAGGTTTTTGCCGGCAAAAACCAAACCCTGTTGCAGACATACCCAGGTGATGAGTGCAACCTGCTTTGTAGTGTAGGGCGATATATTCAAAAAATACTAAATTGCTATGGTAGTTAAAGGCCCATTCAGTGATTTGCTCATCCGGACGATCGTAAAAATCATCAAAATTCAGATTTTGGTACCTATACAGTCATTGTCATAGATGTGCTAACATAGCCTGCGAGTGGTTCAGCCGAAAGCCGTGTATTAAGACAAAATGAGACATTTTACATGAATCTGTAATTTAGATGGTATCTAAATTAGCTACATGTATTTGAATGGGGCTTCAACTTCGTCAGTACTGCTGTTTTCTTCATTTTTTGCCAAATTTGTCATTTCAAAAATACCAAATGACAATTTGAATGACTTATCCTTCACTTTTAAGGGGTACTACACCCCTGGCCAATATTGTGCATATTTTTGCATTTTTCTCAAAAAGTATAGTGCATTGGTGACAAGTAAGATATGTATATATTATAGGGGCAAGGACTACAACTACTGCACTGAAAATTAAGCAACTCAAGGCAAGTAGTTATTGAGTTATTGATCAAATATTGATTTTCCCTCATTTTTGACTGTAATTCCACAACTGTTGTCTGTGCTGAAATAAAATTTCCAGTGCAGTAGTTGTAGTCCTTGCCCCTATAATATACATATCTTACTTGTCACCAATGCGCTTATAATTTTTGAGAAAAATGCAAAAATAGGCACAAAATTGGGCAGGGTGTAGTACCCCTAAGCAATTTTTAAACAATTTTAATTTTTTTACACTTGCGCTGGGATCACTGAATGGGTCTTTAACCTGATCATCACTTTTACGGCGAATTATTGGTAACAAGAATGAAGAATGTTTGGAAAAGGAAGGAAGGTTTTTTCTTAGATCAGTAGTTGAATAGGAGATGAGCACCAGCCAGTGATAGCCATTTACACCTACAGCCCCTGCAGGTCATTTATTTAGCATAGCATGTACATGTATGTGTGTGCATCACTACCTTGTACCCAGTGCTCCAATTATATATACTTAGTACCAGATTGGTCCGAGTATAGTCCCACCCGCTTTTTTATGTGAAAATTTTTCACAATTGGGGGTGGGATTATACTCAATTTCAAAAAAAAAAAAAAAAAAATTCAAGATATTTTGTATTTTGATATGAAAATTGATACTTTGTTTTCATGTCATACTCTATTAATGATTTCAAAATGCATTCAAATTCAATGCATTTTGAAATCATTAATAGAGTATGACATGAATACAAATTATCAATTTTCATATTAAAATACAAAATATCTTGAATTTTTTTTTTTTTTTTTTTTTTTTTAGACCGCCCATCCATAATCCTAGCATCTAGGTCTAGGTCCAGGGACACTCCAAAACGAAAAAAAAACACTTTAAAAAAAATATTTTTTTTTTTTTTTTTACAATTTCTGAAATGTTTCGAAAAATGGGGGTGGGATTATACTCGAACGTGGGACTATACTCGGACGAATACGGTAATTTCCTCTAATGCTTAGAGCATCTGATATATCAGGGTTGTAGCTAGCCAAAGTTGAGTGCCAGCTAATTTTACTATCAAATTCATGAATTAGTTTAGAGCGCTGATTGGGGCACAATCTCTTCAGTGAACGTGAGGGATCAGGGAAATAATCTACAGTGGTATCACCCCCATAAAAAAAAATTGTTGCTCATTTTTTATGATGAAAAAAATCATTTGTTTAGGCAAAATAAAAAAATAAACATGTTTCACATCCCCTCCCGCTTCCTTTTTTGAGGTTTCCTCAAATATATTTTTATTTTTGAAATTCAGTTATAACTTTTCAAAAAATATGTCTAGGAAGTTGGAATGCTTTCTATAGCCTTGTTAAGATACAAGAAACATTTTAGAAAGGTTTTGTGATCATTGGAGGGGGTGTAATTCTCAGAACAACAAATAAAAAAGGGCCTCCTTCTTTTTCCAGGCATATTGTATACGCTAAAACAGCTCTAAGTATGGGTATTTACACCAACTTTGTGATAAAAAATAGAAAATAAAAAGCCCCCTCCTCCTCCTTTTTTTCGAAAACCCGGACGTGAAACACGTTTTATTTTTTACTTGGCCTTATACATATCTTTCTTTTTGTGCTGCAACCCTGTCTAACATGTGAATCAGAAAGGGAAGACAGTATGCAAAACCTAGAATATCTGCATACATGTATTGTATACATGTGTGATTTTTTTTCAGTTATATCCCATTTATTTTAATGCTGCCCCATCAAAAAAGTCTTGAGTGTCAGAGATTCAGCTATTGAAGTCTATAACTTGTTTATTTTAAGTTGACTGTTTGTGGAGAAGGTACCCAAATAGCAATACTAATCTTCAGTTCCCCATGAACAAGCCGGGACAGCCAGGGGGTGAAGACCCTACTCTTTTCAAAACTGATTGCGATTATAGATATTGCCAATTCAATTCCTTTTTCCCTCAAGAAGTCGATACCTCAACAAGTTTCCACCACTGGGAATTGAACCTGAGATTGAACTCATGCACTAGAAGCAAGCACTCTTACCACTAGGCCACTTGTAAAAGAAACTTTTCAACATTTTCCCCAAAAGTGTTTCACTCCTTCCAAATTGATTTTCTCAATGATTATTTGTATATCTTTCAATACCACTAAACCTAGGATCACTAGCCTTTAGTAATCTATTGTAATTGGTTAGATATTTTTGTTATTTGTTTCATTCTATTCTTGCTTTACCATAACATAAAAGTACATGGAGATTTTAATAATTGAAATGCACTTTAATTGTCTGTCAAATGTATTCAAGTCATAGACATGATCTATTATTAAAGCTACCAGTATGACACAATGGGTATTGACTTTAGAACCTTTTCAATGTTTTCTTATCAAATCAGGAGAATGTTACATCAACAATTATTAAACTGAGCTTTTAACAATCAAAATAAACTTTTCATAATGTAGATATTTTAAGGAGTTACATAGCCAAGTTACAAATGATGAACGCCATTTGCAAGAGGCAGTAAAGTTGACCTGCGGCTGCACTATGTAACCACTCTTCACAACAATTCATCATTTGTGGGAAGTCAAAGTGATATATTTTGAAAGCTCCTGATATATATTCAGCTTTGTTAACTCTCTTCACGCGGGTGTCGACTGCAGACGACATGTTTAAAAATTTTTTTTTAAATTCAAAAATTTCAGAAATGTGAATTTTCATGACCATATTTGGAATCAGCTTGAAAAATGCATTAAAATGAGTACAAACAAGCCTAGTATTGGTTCAGTAGTTCTTAAGATAGCTCTTGATATTTTGAGAAAAAATTTCAAAACTTGAATTTTTTCCGTTGAAGCGCATGGCTAGCACGCAGAGCATTAATTACATTCATCTTCATGCAGCACACCAAGGCTTTATTACAAAATGGATCTACCCCTAACCTGCACATCCTATATGTATTTGCCACCAGCACTCTCATCATCGTAACTCTCATCAGCAACATGGCAACAATGGTGGGCTTGGTCAGGCATTCCTCAAAGTACGTTATCTGTGAGAAAAAGTGGTCAATTTGCTGATTTTGAGTCTCTCGTGCGCTGATTTTGGAATTGGCCTTGTACGACTTTATGCATACCCAACTTTAATCCGACATTGGCCTTACGGGAAATTTGGATGCCAGTCTATGATATTTCTGTCTGATTTGTTTGGTAGCGCTTGAATGGTAACAACTGTAACTATAAGTGTGGATCGATTTCTGCTTGTATCTTGCGCCTATCCCAAGTATCTGAGGATCCAATCCAGAAAGCGGATCATGTGTAAATTGTGTATCATCTGTGGAATTTGGCTTTATGGGATTTTACTGGGAAGCAGTGAAATGCTATTGTGGGATAAGTTGACACCAGCTGAATTGCAAAAGGAGTTGTTCATCCTAGCAACAGCACAAGTTTGTCATTGATTTCAAAAGGCCAAATACAGGTGATACTGCTTCAGCAGCAAGTGTTAGCACCACTCTGTCCAGATCACAAGTAGGTCGCCACAATACAAGTGAAGTGATATATTTGCTTTGGTACCAAGCGGTAGCTCCTCTATACCAATATCTCATTGCTCACAACGTGATCCCAATAAGCGCTACAAGAAGGCAGTGGTGGTACTTGGCGCCCTCGTAACAGTAGTCAACATTTGCACGCTCCCATACGTATTGTACACCATCATTATCAGCTTCTTCTGTCCTCTTTGTAATAACAGTAACATTTGTAAAGCCCAAAACAAAGCCCTCCAATTTCCCACAATGACCTCAAAATAGACGGTGCATAGTTATTATTGTCTAATTAGTGGAAGTAAGAGATTTAAAACAGATATTTATTTATGGTTTTGTACAGTCTTCACTTTTATTTTCTGCACTTCGCCTGTTAAGGTCACCTCTGCATCATCCTATCAAAATTGCTCTTGAGCTTTCAAAACAAATTTAGCTGTTCATAATGTGAATAAAAGGAAATACAAATTGTAGTTACCAGATTTTAATTAGTGGAAATAAAGTGTGCAAAAAGGCAGTAGAAGTTGACCTGCGAATTGGGCTATTCCGTTTAAAATCCATAATCCCCCTGTGGAAGATTTAGCTAAAGTTTTCCACAGAGGGAGTGTGAGTTTCAAGTAGAATAGACAGTTGGGTAGCTTCCATTTGAAATACTCACTCCAGTTGTGTGGAAGATAGGGTTAGCTTTATATAGCTGTATAGGTAAAGCTATAATGCTGGGGGAGTATGGGTTTCAAAATGATTAACCCTGACCAATTACATTTGAAAAACATACTCCTCATGTGAAGGATATGTTCAAAATATTTCACAAGAGTAGTGTGGATTTTAAATGGAATAGCCCATTATATGATGTACGCATTCTTCATACGAGTTCATCATTTGAGTGAACAAATTAGAGTTATGTTCTCTGAAAGGTTGACAAGGCAAAGTTTTATTTTTTGAAACTTCTTGAGTTTGAGAATACAGTCAGCTTTGTGAACATCTCTCTCTAGTTATAATCGTCATCCAGCATACCAAGACTTTATTACAAAATGGATCTATCCCCTAACTTGCATATTCTTAATGTAATTGCTATCGGCATCATGATCATCGTAATTCTCATCAGCAACATGGAAACAATGGTGGCGTTCTTCAAAGTACATTCTCTGCGAGAAAAAGCTGTCAATTTGCTGATTTTAAATCTCTCATGCGCTGACTTTGGAATGGGCCTTGTACGAGTTTATATATACCCCAAAATGACACTTGGACATTGGCCTTATGGCGTGTCTGGATGCCAGTCTATGAACTTTCTATCTGATTTGTTTGGCAGTGCCGGAATGTTAACAACTGTAGCTATAAGTGTTGATCGATTTCTGCTTGTATCCTGCACCTATCCCAAGTATCTGAAGATCCAATCCAGAAAGCGGATCATGTGTATCATCAGTGGAATTTGGCTCATTGGTATTTTGCTGGGAACCAGCGAAATGCTGTTGTGGGATGAAAGGTTGATACCACCTGAATTGCAGGATTACTTTTGACTTCAGCCAGAATTGCCACTCACCACCGAAGCATAACATAGCTTTCACACTTGTATTGTTCACAGTGGCTATATTTGGTCCACTCCTCACTATTGAAGTATTCAGTATTGCGTTTGTTGTTCGACTGGTGCGAAAATTGCGCAAAGGAGTTGTTGTTCTTCCTAGCAACAGCACAAGCTTGTCATCGATGTCACAAAGGCCGAATACAAGTGATACTGCTTTAGCACCAAGTGTTAGCACTACTCTGTGCAGATCACCAGTAGGTCGCAATAATACAAGTGTTATTCGTTTGGTAGCGAGTGGTAGCTCCTCTATACCAATATCTCGTAGCTCACAAGGTGATCCCAACAAGCGCTACAAGAAGGCAGCGGTGGTACTTGGTGCCCTTGTAACAGTAGTCAACATCTGCACGCTCCCGTATGTATTGTACGCCATCATAATCAGCTTCTTCTGTCCTCTGTGTAATAATAGTAACGTTCGTATCTTGCTGGGAAATTTGTTGTTCCTGAACTCTGCCATCAATCCTTTTCTGTATGCGGCGACCATGCGCAAGATTAGACAATTTTACAAACGTATTCTGTGCAAGTTGTGTTGAAGTATTTATTTTCTGGATAAACTAAATCATACTTATTACTGAACTGTGTGTACTAGGTATTACTGTTATAGTTTCAAACTTCTTCTTTCTTTGTACAAAGTATTGTTCTCCAGAACTAGGTATTGTTCACCAGAATGCTGTCTGCTACTGATGATAACTGGACAGAAAAAACAACAACGCTATTTGAATCATCCTGATTGTAACTAAAGCTTGTACTCATATTATACAGTGTTTACCACAATGCTGTCTACTGAAGATACCTGTATAAAAATACCATTTGAATCATACTGATTTTCGAGAAAGCTGATATTAAAGTTTTCTAACGCAAAACAGTTAGACAACCCATTTAACCTCAAGCAGAGACATCCCCGGGTCATGCTTTGTCAGATCGTTTTTTTCCCGGGAGTTGCCAGGCCAGCGTGATTGGCATCGTGTTTCGACCAATGAGAGCGGTCCTTTCTGAGGGCCAGGTCACGGAGGTCGCAGATTTTGTCATTGCATTTGTTGACCAGCAATCGGATGGACGTAAAATTTATTCCGTGTGTTTCCTTGTCTCTGTCTGGGGTTAAATAATCATATTAGGGAGTGTTAATCAGAATGCTATCTACTAAAGATAGTTGTTGGAAAAGATCATTTGAATTAATCAGAATGCTATCTACATTTGTACTGAAGATAACTGTCAGAAATCGCCATTTGAATCATGCTGATTGTAAAGAAAGCTGATACATACTCACAGTATTACTTAGAAAGCTATCTACTGAAGATAACTGTAGCTGATATACTCTGAATTCTAGACGGCATTTTCAGAATGCTATCTGAAGATAACTAAATAGGAAACACTGTGTGGATTAATCAGAATGCTATCTACTGATTGTAGAGAAAGCTGATATAAAATTTATTATTATAGACAGTGTTGGTCAGAATTCTTTTGAAGATAACTGTCAGAAATCACATTTCAAACATGCTGACTGTAAAGAAAGCTGATACATACTCATATTGGACAGTGTTAGTAAGAAAGCTATCTACTGAAGATAACTGTAGTTGATATACTCTGGATTCTAGACGGTGCTTTAAATCAGAATGCTCTTTACTGAAGATAACTGTAAAAAACCACTGTTTAAAATGTACTGTCAGATTACTGGTATAAAGAAAACTAATATATATTAGACAGTGTTAATTAGAATACTATCTTCTGTGTTAGAATGCTATCTACTGAAGATAATTGTACAAAAAATAAAGATAAGATCAGACAAGTTGAACACCATGGAAATTAATGAAATGTCACAGGGGTCAAAATGGATACTAATCTGAATGCTATCTACTGAAGATAACTGTTAGAAAACACCATTTGAATTAGTCAGAATGCTATCTACTGATGATAAAGTAGAAATTTTTTTTCTGATACAGCACTCAAGTTTATAAGTCATGACCACAGGAACCATGCAAAGTCTGATTCTCGTAATGCTCAATAAGATTCATGTTACATCCCAAATTGAACATGGTAAAACAATTAGTTAAAATTGCACTTTGAAAAAACAGTGTTACTGTTTTTAATAATTGAAACACCTCATAATCTTAGATCACAACCTGTGTTTTCCGTCAAAGGTGGTGTACTATTTTTAAACCAGTAAAACACAGTATGTAATTTTGGTGTGATCTTGGACATGGATGGGTCACAGACTAGTCAGGTAAGGATATAAGTCACACCAGCTGAGGAATATAAAATTGCTTGTATTGTTAGGAGATACAATGTACTAAAATTACTTGGATAATGACTCTTGGCATTATAACATCAGGTCCATTGCCCACTGCCCAGTCTTGTCTTCATTGTGATAACTTGCTCCTTGGCATCACTAGTGCTCAATTTAACTGTCTTCAGCACATCAAGAATAAGCCTGGTATGTTTTTGTGTACCAAGAGAAAGCACATTCCCCTTTTACCTGGACAAGCTTATTTGACTCCCTGTCCACCACCAGGTTGATTTTAAATGCTTTTGATAAATAACAATATAAATGTTGACATTTATACAGAACCTTCAAATGTATATATCAAAGTGCTTTACATTTATTCTGCTGTTGTTTAGAATATGTCAGCTGCCATACAATGCCCAAGGCATGCTCATACCTCAATGGACATTATTACTTAGTATTCATAACAGCTCCCCATTTAACCCCTCAATAGAGAGAGGCAAGTAAGGTAAAGCGCCTTGCTCAAGTGTACAACACAATGGCACCGCCAAGGTTTGAACTCGCAATCCACCAATTGCAGGGCAGAGCCTGTACCGCTGCGCTACTGTCCCCCATCAGAATGTTGCTCAAAATTGTCTGTGGAGTGTCAGAGATTTAGCTGGTCAGAGGTTCAGCTTTTGAAAGGTGAACTGAACTCTTAAAAGAAAATAGCAGGCACAAAAAAAATCCTATGAAATGATAGTCTTTATTAAAACTGTACTATCGCCACTGTTTTGTCCATGGGTCTATGTTGTTTAAAAAATATTCATTTTCATGGGAAGTAGATTGAGTAAGCTTAGACTTGATTTTGATTATAAATTCATGTGCATCCACTCGGACACAGGGCATTAATGCAGCTTGCTGAACACTAAACAGTGCGTCCAACAATAGAAAATTGCGTCCTGGACGCATGGACGCACCTTAGCGGGGAGCCTTGATCATATATTTGACCTCTTGTATTGTTATCTCATTCTATCTTAGTTTTCTTAGAAAATGTATGTAGAGACTTAATTAAAGTGCACTGTTAATATGATTCAAACACCTTTTAAGGAGATAGTTATCGGTTTTTGATAATAAGTGGAAGTAAAGAGCTTATAAGATCAATTGTTAATCACTTTTCTTCACTTTTCCTTTCTGCGCCTTAAGTTGCTTGCAGCTTTCAAGACAAATTTAGCTGTTCATCACCCGGGGGGGTGGGGGTACTCAGTACAAATGACCATACGGGACGTACGCATAAACATGGGTAGCATTTTCAGCCTTCTGGTATATCAATGACCCCTTTTTTAAAGCCTATTTTGGTATATGAATGGGTCCATTTTTCAAAATTTTCTAAATTTTTTCGGAAAATAGCCCAATTTTTCCTTAATCTAGCCAAAATGTTCTAAATTTTCCCAAAATTTTGGGAAAATATGTAAAAACTAAGACAATTTTGGGTAAATTCGGCCGAAAACTTTGACTTTTGGTATATCAATGGGTCCAAATTTCTTGAAAAATTGGTATATTTATGGGTCTACTTCCAAAATCTCAGCGCACGTCCCTACCAAAACCAAACTTGAGTACCCCCGGTTTATCATGTGTGAATAAAGGGATATACAATGTAGTTATCAGTTTTTGATTAATTGAAAGTAAAGTGTGCAAATAAAGTTGACCTGTGAATTATCAGTTCATCATTTGAGAGACTTAGTCCAAAGGTATATTTTCTGAAAACTCCATATAAGGCAATGTTATATTTTTTGAAACTTGAGTTTGAAAATACAGTCAGCTGTATGATGAACATCTCTCTCTAGTTGTAATTGTCATCCAACATACCAACCAAGGCTTAATTATAAAATGGATTTACCCCCTAACCTGCAGATCCTCTATGTAATTGTCACCAGCATCATCATCATCGCAACTCTCGTCTGCAACATGGCAACAATGGTGGTGTTCCTCAAAGTACGTTCTCTGCGAGCAAAAGCGGTCAACTTGCTCATTTTGAGTCTCGCTTGCGCTGACTTTGGAATTGGCCTTGTACGACTTTATGCATACCCAACTTTAATCCGACATTGGCCTTACGGGAAATTTGGATGCCAGTCTATGATATTTCTATCTGATTTGTTTGCCAGTGCAGGAATGGTAACAACTGTAGCTATAAGCGTGGATCGATTCCTGCTTGTATCTTGTGCTTATCCCAAGTATTTGAGGATCCAATCCAGAAAGCGGATCATGTGTATTATCGGTGGAATTTGGCTTTATGGGATTTTACTGGGAACCAGCGAAATGCTACTGTGGGATAAGATGACACCAGCTGAATTGTGGGACCACTTCGATTTCAGCAAAAGCTGCAGCTCACCACCGAAATATAACACAACTTTCACACTTATATTGTTTATGGTTGCTATATTTGGTCCACTCCTCACTATTGAAGTATTCAGTATTGCGTTTGTTGTTCAGCTGAGGCGAAAATTGCGCCAACAAGTTGTTGTTCATCCTAGCAACAGCACAAGTTTGTCATTGATATCTCAAAGACCGAATACAGGTGTTGCTGGTCTGGAACCAAGTGTTAGGGCCACTCTGTCCAGGTCGCAAGTAGGTCGTAACAATACCAGTGTTATTGCTTTGGGACCAAGTGGTAGCTCCTCTATACCGATATGTCATAGCGCCCCTCTGCCCAGATCACAAGGTGATCCCAGCATGCGCTACAAGAAGGCAGCTGTGGTACTAGGCGCCCTCGTAATGGCAGTCAACATCTGCATGCTCCCATACGTATTTTACGCCATCATCATCAGCCTCTTCTGTCCACCTCGGTGTAATAATAGTAACATTCGTGCTCTGGTGGGGAATTTGTTGTACCTGAACTCCACCATCAATCCGTTTCTGTATGCAGCCACCATGCCTAAGATTCGGCAATTTTACAAACGTATTCTGTGCAAGTTGTGTTGAAGTCATTTCTTTCTGGATAAACTGAGTTTGCAAGTATAATCACACTTCTTGCTGAAATTGTCTGCATGTACCTATTACCAGGCAAGGTTTACCAGAATGCTATCTTCTACTGAAGATAACTGGACAAAAAAAACCACTGTTTAAATCATACTGATTGTAAAGAAAGCTGATATACTCATTAGACAGTGTTGATGAGAATAGAATGCTATCTACTGAAGATAACTGTTGGAAATCACCAATTTAACAGTGTTAATATTGAAGAAAGCTATCTACTGAAGATAACTGTAGCTGATATACGCTGGATTCTAGACAGTTTTTTAAATCAGAATGCTACATGTATCTACTGAAGATAACTGCAGAAAAACGCTATTTAAAATGTACTGATTACTGGTATAAAGAAAGCTGATTTACTCACATCAGACATTGTTTTTGGAATACTATCAGCCATGTTAGAATGCTATCTACTGAAGAAAACTGTACAAAAAACAAGATTAAGATCAGACAAGTTGAAAACCATGGAAATTGATGAGGTGTCACTGGAGTTAAATAGATAATAATCAGAATGCTATCTACTGAGGTTAACTGTCGGAAAACACCATTTGAATTCATCAGAATGCTATCTACTGAAGATAACTGGATAAAAAATATCTTGATAACACTCAAGTTTTAAGTCATATGACCCCGGGAACCAACTCTTTTAATTTTACATTCCAATTAGACATGGTAAAAAAAAAGTAAAATTGTACCTGGAAAATAAAAAACAGTGTTTTTATTAATTATTGGAACACCTCATAATCTTAAATCACAACCTGCTGTTTTCCCACAAAGTTGGTGCACTTCTTTTAAACCAGTTAACACAGTGTGTAATTTTGTAATGATCATGAACATGGATTGGTCAACTCAGTCAGGTAAGGGGAATTGTGGCACCAGCTGAGTAATATAATATTGCTTACAAGTATTAGGAGGTACTTGTATGATGACTCCTGGTATTATACCATCAGGGGTCCATTTTATTCAACTTTTAACCCTTTGTAACTCAAGTAAATGTTCGTAAAGTTAATTCTCGATCATGAGAAGATGTACTTTCTGCGTATTGTTGCGTCAGCGTACTTTTTGTGGAACAACACCAAAGACCGTGATTGGACAATTCTCAAAAGATGTGCTTGCGCCATAAGTGTGTGGCTTTGAGTAGTACGCTCGCCGCAAACATCTGTGTGTACCCAAGTTGGCTCTCATGATCGCATGATCAAGAATTTGTTATTTTGCCTGTAGACATAACTTTACAAAGGGTCCCTGTAGTAATCCCTATTAGCCACGAAGGGTCCCTGTAGTAAATCCCTATAACTTATGAAGGGTGCTGTTCGTAAGTAAGTTTAGTGAAATGGAACTTACGATTTTTCTTAAGTTACAAATGATTTCGAGACTTACGAATCTTCATAAAGTTGAGTGAAATGGACCCCAGGTCCCTTGTCAAATCTTGTATTGATTTCAGCATTTTGCTCCTTGGCATCACTAGTAGCGCTCAATTTAACCATTTCCAGCACATCTAGTATAAGGCTGTTTGCTTGAAATGTGGTGCCAAGAGAAAAGAGCACCCCCTCTTGCGTCAAATAAACGCCCCCTGGGGCGTTACATTTTCCCAAGGGGGGGCGTTTATTAGAGGTCATTTTTAGCATGACAATTCCCGTTAAAATCATTAGGTAAGCTTAAAAGTCACGCTAAAATGACGAACTATGAACTTTTGACACTGACTTTTGGTTCACTTCCGGGTTGCCGATGCAGATTTTCGCCATTTATTGCTGCTATTTGCTGCTACCATGTGAGCAACTTGGTAAGCTTACTACACAAGATAGCATGGAAATATCAGAATTTTTGAAACATCTTGGTTGAAAAAAGTGGTGGGGGGCGTTTATTTGAGGGGGGGGCGACTATTTGACGAAATACGGTATTTCTCTTTACCTGGCTAAGCTTCATTGGCCCAAAGATACTCAATGTCTTTGATTGGCCCCTGTCCACCGTCAGGTTGATTTTAATTGCTATTGATAGATAAAAAAATAAAATGTTGGCATTTATACAGCTCATTTCACATGTATCAAAGCACTTTACATTTATTCCACTGTCATTAGAATATCAACTGCCATACAATGCCCAAGGCATGCTCATACCTTTGGGCGGCGCTCAATTGGCAATATTCATTATAACATCTCCCCATTTCACCCCGGGGTAGAGAGAGGCATGTAATCATGGTAATGTAAAACACCTTAACCAAGTATACAACACGATGGCACCGCCAGCGCAGAGGCTCAAACTCACAATCCACCAATTGCAAGACAGAGTCCCCTATTGAAAATTTAGCGCAAAATAATCTAGAGTGTCAGAGGTTCAGCTTTGAAAAGTTAACTGAACTTTCAAAAGAAAATAACACAGGTTCCAGATCAAAAAATTATCGTCGCCAAAGAATCAGTCAGAAAGAGTCAGTTTACTTAATGTAGCCTTTCACCTTTCCAAATTAGTTTTACAGCAATTTCTTAGTGTGCTCTTATAATAAGAAACTTTTGTTTACCTTGCTTTTCAATGTCAATTGTTATAGCTTTTGTATATTTTATTGTTAGATATTTTTGTTGTCTTGTTTTGTTTGCTACTAGTTTGTGGTTTTCCTTCTTCAAAATGTGCCATTCCATTGAAATCCATATGCCCCCTATGGAAGACATGACCTTAATCTCCCACACAGGGAGTGTGAATTTTAAATGGGGCTTCCTGAATGGGTGAACACATTTGAAATCTACACCTCCTTTGTGGAAGATAAAGGTCATGTCTTCCATAGGGGGTGTATGGATTTTAACTGGCATAGCCCAATGTATACATGTGGGGACTTTATTAAAAAAGATTGATTCAATTTGATTCAAGTCACATGAAGATGACCTTGAAATAAAATATGCACTTAAGCTTTTAACTGAACTGATAATAGTATGCGAACCTTTCAATGATTTCTCGTCAAACCTGCAGAATTTAACATAGATCTGGGCTTTTATCAATCAAACTAAATTAACCTGTTACAAAGTAAATAAACAGAGATTAGTGGTATAAAGTGTTTGCAAGAAGCATACGGTACTTACAGTTACTGAAGCAGTACAGATGACTAACGTCTTCATAATGCAATGTAACAGTTCTACATGACAACTCATCATTTGTGAGAAGTCAAAGTGATATTTTTTGAAAGCTCCAAATTTGAGGATTTGTATATTCAGCTTTACGATCATCTGGATTCATCTCTAGCTGTAATCCTCGTCCAGCGCTCTAAGTCTTTATTACAAAATGGATCTCCCTCCTACCCTACGTATTCTTAATGTAATTGCCATTAGCATTGTGATCATCGTAATTCTCATCAGCAACATGGCAACAATGGTGGCGTTCTTCAAAGTACGTTCTCTGCGAGAAAAAGCTGTCAATTTGCTGATTTTGAATCTCTCGTGCGCTGACTTTGGAATGGGCCTGGTACGAGTTTATGCATACCCGACAACGGCAATTCGATATTGGCCTTATGGTAAATTTGGATGCCAGTCTTTCAGCTTTCTATCTGATTTGTTTGCAAGTGCAGGAATGATAACAACTGTAGCTATAAGTGTGGACCGATTTCTGCTTGTATCTTGCGCCTATCCCAAGTATCTGAGGATCCAATCCAGAAAGCGGATCATGTGTATTATCGGTGGGATTTGGCTCATTGGGATTTTGCTGGGAACCAGCGAAATGCTATTGTGGGATAAGCTGACACCAGCTGAATTGCAGGACTACTTTGATTTCAGCAAAAGTTGCCGCTCACCACCGAAGTATAACATAGCTTTCACACTTGTGCTGTTCACAGTTGTTATATTTGGTCCCCTCCTTGCTATTGAAATATTCAGCATTGCATTTGTTGTTCAGCTGATGCGAAAATTACGCCAACGAGTTGTTGTTCATCCTAGCAACAGCACAAGTTTGTCATCACAAAGGCCAAATACAAGTGTTGCTGAAATGGAAACAAGTGTTAGCACCACTCAGTCCAGATCACAAGGACATCCCAACAACTCAGCTGCATCTGGTATGGAACCAAGCGATAGCTCTTCTATGCCAATATCTCGTAATGACCCAAACAAGCGCTACAAGAAGGCAGCAGTGGTACTTGGTGCCCTCGTAATGGTAGTCAACATCTGCACGCTCCCATACGTATTGTACACTATTATCATCAGCCTCTTCTGTCCTCGGTGTAATAATAGTAACATTCGTGCCATGTTGGGGAATTTGTTGTACCTTAACTCCGCCATCAATCCTTTTCTGTATGCGGCGACTATGAGCAAAATTCGACAATTTTACAAACATGTTTTGTGCAAGTGCAACTGGCATTGAAGTCAAATATTTTGTGCATAAAATGGTTCAAAAGTTATTTTGTATGCAGCTACCATGAACAAGATTTGTAATTTGTACAAAAAAGTCCTTGGAAACTTGCATTGAATTTATTATTCAAACTGTGTGGATGGTGTGTAGTTTGGATCCTACTGATTGCAAAGAAAGCTGATTGTTTGTCAGAATGATGTCTACTGAAGACAATTGGATAACACCCTGATAGATGCTGATTGCAAAGAAAGCTGAATGTTTGTCAGAATGCTATCTACTGAAGATAATTGGGTAACAGCCTGGTAGATGCTGATTGCAAAAAAAGCTGAATGTTTGTCAGAATGCTATCTACTGAAGATAATTGGATAACGCCCTGCTAGATGTTGATTGCAAAGAAAGCTGAATGTTTGTCAGAATGCTATACCAACGATTTAACTGTAAAAAGAAATTTATGGATTGATTTGAAAGAAACCTGAAAAGTTTGATCAGAATGCTATCCACTGAAGATAACCATCTAATGAAGATTTAACTGTAAAATATTGTAGATTACAAAGGAAGTTGAAAGTTTATCAGAATGCTATCTACTGGAGATAACTAGAAAAAACCTGGTAGATACTTATGGCAAAGAAAGCTAAATGTTTGTTAGAGTGATAGCACTGCTATCTACTGATGATAACTGGATAACACAGTGGTAGATACTGATTGCAAAGAAAGCTGAAAAAGGTTTTTTATTAGAATGCTATCTACTGAAAATAACCATCTACTGGCCTGTAAAAATGGTAGATAGCTGAAAGTTTACTATCTACTGAAGATAACTAGAAAAAACAATCTGGTAGATACTGATGGCAAAGAAAGCTGAATGTTTATCAAAATGCTATCTACTGAAGATAACTGTAGTAAAAACCTTGGTAGATACTTACAAAGAAAGCTGAATGTTTACTAGAATGCTATCTTCTGATGATAAAAACTAAAAAAACAAACCTGGTAGATACTGATTGCAAAGAAAGCTAAATGTGTATCAGAATGCTATCTATACTGAGGATATTACTGTAGAATAAATACCTGGTAGATACGTATTCAAAGAAATCTGATAGTTTTATCATATTATGCTATCTTCTGAGGTAACTTGGTAGGTACTGATTGCAAAGAAAGCTGAAAAGTTGATCAGAATGCTGTGGTAGAAATTGATGGTAAAGAAAGCTGAAAGGTGATCAAAATGCTATTTAACCATAGAAATAAAACCGGACAGTACTACTCCCTATTCCAGAAAGATACAGCACTAATTTTTTGGGATTAAAAAATATCCTGTTTTGCCAAATGAAACATAGCTAAATCCTAATCCTTTAGTTAGTCATAACTAGCAATAAAAGTCCAATTTTAATATTTGGCCTATTTTTGAAATAAGGGCCAAAAACATGTGTTTTTTGGGTGTTTTTCGTATGCTGTGACAATCAAGCCCAAAGACTTGTACTAAGACTAATTTCAGTTCATGCATTCTAATTTTTGGAAAAGACTTGTTTCATTATAACAAAAGTAACACAAAAAAGTGCAAATTAGAGCAAAATTTCGGCATATACTCAAGATTTTGAATGCTTAGACTTGTTCCAAGTCTTTGATTTTTGTGACTCGATTGTCAGAAAACATGCCGAAAATGCGTGTTTTTGGCTCTTTTTTCAAGAAACTAGTAAAATAGTGAACTTTTTCTTTTATCTTCAGTTAGGACTAAATGAATGATTAGGATTGAACTGTGTTTCATTTGGCAGAACTTGATAATAACTTTTTAATCTCAAAAAATTAGTGCTGTATTTTTCTGGAATGAAAACTGAAAGTTTATCAGAATGCTATCTACTGAAGATAACTGCAGATAAATCTCTTGTTGATTGCAAAGAAAGCTGAAATTAGATAAGCATGCTATCTACTGAAGATAACTAGAAAAGAAATCCTGATTGCATGCAAAGAATTAAAGCTGATCAGATCGCTATCTTCTGAGTTAATTTACTTTGACAATGGTGAACAGGCCCGTAATCAGGATGGTCTATTGCCATTTGGTCTAATACCATTTCGTCTAATTCCCGTTTAGTCTATATTCAATTGGTCTATTACCAGAAAGACTAATTGCCACTTAGTCTAATAATCATATAGTCTAATGTCCATTAGGGTGGGCCAAAAAACACCTTTTTTCTCTGATCGACTTGGAACTCTCGGAGAATTTTACTGGGGTACATAGTAGTATTGTGCTGAAATATCAGTAATATCAGACATGTTTAGCCCAGGCAGTAGATTTTTCACAAAATCCCTACTTTTTTTGCTATTTCTTACTGTATACTCTATATAGAAATCAGTAGAAACAATCTGGGAAAAGTAGGCATTCAGATGCCATTCTAACCAATATTAAACACTTTGGGTAGTTTGTTTGGACCCTCTAGAACATCACCAAATAAGCCGTCTCAATTGGTTACCATTATTTTTGCTAAAGACACGCATGTAAGTCAAATATTAATGATATTTGAGTTGCTATATTAAGGGTAGGGGTAGCATTATGGAGAATTTCCCCAGTTCTACTCAGTCAAATCTCCCAAATGCGGTATTGTTGCATAGATATGAACTGCAGCATTGTCAAAAATAAATGCTATATGATTTTCGGTTATCCATGTTTTGACCAGAGGTCAAAAGGTCACACAGCCTTGAAAATTACTACAAATCAGGCATCACATGACCCTTTAACCCCTGGTCATGTCAGAGCTGCTCGAAATTCATATCTCATGTATTGTTTGTACTTTTGCAGTTCATATCTACCCAACAAGACCAAGATTGTGAAATTTGACTCAGTAGAACTGGGGAAATGCTCCATAATGCTACCCCTACCCCTTAATTTAGCAACTCAAATATCATCAATATTTTAACTAAATACAGGTCTATAGCAAAAAATAATGGTAACCAATTGGAGACTGCTTGCTATTTGGTGATGTTCTGGAGGGTCTAAACAAACTACCCAAATTGTTTAATATTGGCTATGATGTCATCTCAATGCCTACTTTTCCCAGGATGTTTCTACTGATTTCTCTATATAGAGTTATACAGTAAGAAATTGCAAATAAGTAGGGATTTTGTGAAAATCTACTGCCTGGGCGAAACATGCTCCGATCCTACTGATATTTTAGCACAATAGTAGTATGTACCCTAGTAAAATTCTCCGAGAGTTCCAAGTCGATCCGAGAAAAAAGGTGTTTTTTGGCCCACCCTAATGTCCATTTAGTCTAATATTGTTGTGTCTAATAACCGATATGTCTAGTAACCATATAGTCTAATAACCATTTGGTCTAATATTTTTGTAATAACCATTTGGTCTAATAACCGTTTAGTCTAATAACCATTAGGTCTAATACTCGTATGGTCTAATAACCAGTTAGTCTAATACCATTTCGTCTATTTATTAATAAACTAAATGCTTGTAAGACTAAATGGTGTGTAGACCAAATGGGTATTAGACCAAATGGGTATTAGACCTATTGGTTATAGACCAAATGAGTATTAGACTAAATGGTTGTTAGACTAAATGGTTTTAGACTTATTGGTTATTAGACTAAATGGTTATCGGACCAAATGGTTATCGGACCAAATGATTAAAGGACCAAATGATTATTGTACGTAGTGGATATAGACCTAATGGGTTTAGACGAAATGGATGTAGACGAAATGGATATTAGACCAAATGGTATTAGACCAAATGGCAAATCCCCGTCAGGATTTATTTTGGGGGGCTGATTTTGAAAAGTGGACTTTTTTTTCAAAATTTTGAACCAAAAGGCATAAAAACCCTATTTTTACTGGGGAAAAATATACTGTGTTCCGTGTTTGATTTTAAAATCTTCAAAAGCTTTTTTTTTTTTTTTGCCTAATAAGTAAAAATTGTTTGATTGGTGTAACCCGACCGACCCTAAAAATAGGCCTGACCCTAGACTTTTTTTCTTATTTTTTCCAAAAAAATAATTTAAAAAAAATGAAAATGAAAAAGAAATAAAAAAATGTTCCAAGGCCATTATCATATGCAATTTACAGCTTTTAAAATATATGTGTAAAAAACAAATGCCGGCATGCACAGACCTACCCTAATTTTTTTTATGTTACGCCAACCAAACAATTTTTTAGGCCTAAGTTTACTGGAGTCGCAAGTCTTGGATGGTTCACCACCGTTTTATAGTGGTCATGGTATATGGTGTTATTAAAACAAGATGGTTGCAATTCAAACATGAAATAATCTTGATATACAGATTGAATTGTATAGCTAGTATTTGTTCTGGCTTTCAATTGTCCTTCTATATACAACTATCAACAAACTAGTGATTAGCAAAGTCAACAGTCAAATAGTATGGTTGGGCAACTTACCTGACTTTATACACGTAAAAGGTTTAAATCAGTTAGAATTGGCTATTCTGTTAAGTGTGCTGAGACTTGTGGATCAATGTCTAGGTGTTGTGCCTGTGCGTAGTTAGAGAATAAAGGTATTGTTTTTAGCCGCTGGAGTGCATCTATCGTCTCATATAACACGGGCGACAGGCCGAGTTGTTTTACGCCAAAAATAACGATGTCACCCGTGTTATATGAGACGATAGATGCACGACAGCGGCTAAAAACAATACCTTTATTCTCGATCTCATAAACACTTCAATTCAAATAGAAATACCACAAGTATTTATTACAAATTTTAATCAAATTAAATCCAACATTTTGCACGGAACTACCCGGGGCTTAAAATCGATCAGTCCCGTTGTTGCTATGCGCCTCTGATTGGTTCAAATAGCGAGTATCGATTGATGCACACGCGATGACCCGTGTGATATCGTGTCATATCACACAGGTAAAAACCAATGAGATTGCAGGAACGTTCTCAGGTGTTTAAGAATGCACTATAAATCACTGCGCTTTATTTTTTTATTCCATTTAAAATCCACACTACCCCTTTGGAAAATTTTGGAAATATCTTCCACAGGGGGAGTATGTTTTTCATATGGAACTGGTCAGGGTTAATCAGTTTGAAACCCATACTCCCCCTGTATTATAGCTTTACCCATATCTTCCACAACTGGAGTGAGTATTTCAAATGGAAGTTACCCAATTGTCTATTCTATTCAAAACTCATACTCCCTCTGTGGAAGACTTCAGCTAAATCTTCCACAGGGGAGTGTGGATATTAAGCGGAATAGCCCAATTGAGGAATTGGTTGTGATAAAACTTTTTTTTTTTTTTTTTGAAGTTTTTTATTCCCTGTTCTTGGAACTGGTGGAGGGAGAAAAAACATACACAATGGGCCACCAGTTCCCAACGATCATGAATTAAAACATAATATTATAGTCAAAATTTGTGATAAAACGTGACTTGCAAGAAATAATTTTGATTCTCTTAGTCTTATAATGCACAGTGCAGATGACTGAATAAGAAGCAGGGTCAAGTGGTTCATTCCAACTCCTAAAGTATAAAATTTCAAATTTTAAAATGACCTCTGAGCGCATTTCAAATTGTCCCTGTACCCCACACCGTCAATGCTCCGCATATAGATATAGAGATACTTAACCCGTAACCAGGGACAGGCGATTTGCGCGGAAAAAAATAGCAAATTGCGCGGAATTGCGCGGAACTATTTTTTTTCAGTGCAAATCATGTATACCTAAATTGCGCGGAATTGCGCGGAAAGAAAGTTCCGCGCAAATCGCCTGTCCCTGCCCGTAACTATATACATGTAGGAACTCTACTACATATGTGACGTGTCATGTCAAAAGGAGACACTTTTGGGCAGGTTATGAATTTTGAGGTTTTTACATATCTTAAATATAGAGATATTTTGCTCCACAACGCCGTTTTCCCAAATGAATTTGGACATTCCTAAGCAAAGATATTGAGTTCGGAAGTTATGGTATTATAAAATTGGAAATTGAGATATCGGCCTTTAAAAATATTATTGACAATGTTGAGAGTGGGAATTAACTTGAAAAATGTCTCAAAAAATACAAGATGCCAGTTACATTCCGGTCTGAAACTATCAGACAATATTTTTAACATTAATAACATCACAAATTAGCAACAAACCCAAATTGTGAAAAATTCACCCACCAGCAGATTTTTGGCTATTTCTCCATTTACGATCCTGCCCAAAAGTGTCTCCTTTTGACATGACACGTCACATATGAGCCTGCACTGTGATGGTTAAAAATCAACACTGATAGGGGGCGCAGCTTGGTAGATTTTCTCGTGAAATCCTGATATTTTGATATCTGTGTGAACATGCCGGTTCCATGCTTGTTTGCCATTTATAACATGGTCCTTGGAGAAATTACGTCTGTATTACAACATATATACAGCCCGTAGGCATGAGCGATGGTACATGAAATAGAATATGGTTGGGTGGGTTGCAAGGAGACCTGCAATATTGGGCTATTCCAGTTGAAATCCATACACCCACTGACATGACCTTAGTGCTCTGCGTGCTAGCCATTGGCTCAAAAGTCTTAAGTTTTGAGATATTTTCTCAAAATATCAAGAGCTATCTTAAGAACCACTGAACCAATACTAGGCTTGTTTGTACTCATTTTAATGCATTTTTCATGCTGATTCCAAATATGGTCATGAAATCGTAGAATTCTGGAATTTTGAAATTTTTTAAAAACTTGTCATGTGTTTTGAGAGTTAATCTCCCACACAGGGAGTGTAGATTTCAAATAGTCACCCATTCAGGTAACCTGTTAGAAATTCACGCTCCCTGTGTGGGAGATAAGAACATGTCTTCAACAGGGAGTGTATGGATTTCAACTGGAATTGTCCATTGAGATAGGTTTCAATATTATTTTATGTTATTCTGTCATGGGGATAGTTTGTGAGAGAAAACAGAATATGGCAATGTGAAAGAAGGAACAGCAATATGTTCATCAGCAGTGGATGAATATTGTCATGAAGGTTTGTGTTTAAAGGGACACTTCATGATCCACAGCTTCATATCCAAAAAAGATAGTGACCTTTTGTTTTTCTTTAAAAAAATTTCTTTTGCCACCTTTCTCTGTTTGTAATATTAAACTGTTTGCAAAATTACGCTCCCACTGCAAGTCGCAAAAATACACAGATTGTACAAGGCCATCATCGATGCTGATAATGGAAATAGTATTACAATAGTACTTCATCCGAGGCAGCTACCTTAAATCATTCCTCATGAATGATTTTTAAATTCACACAAAACTTGCAGTGTGAATAATTTCAATATCATCCTCATTGGATGTGCAGGGGAAGCGAAGGGAAATCCCCTGATGTCAGTCGTTGTGTTTACATAATATGTAGGCCTATACTGTAAGAAGGGTTAAATTCTTCTTTTTCAAGAAAGGCATTGTGGACCATTTATACTATGCATGTGGCATACTTGATGATCTGTGTACAGTTAAAACATATGAAGAGTTTTAGGATATTATACGCGATGTGCTGCTTTGAGTTATTTTTTAATTGACATTTTATTGCCAAGCATTAGATTATTGGGTTGTAGGAAGGAAAAGACCTAATGGCATCATAAAATGTGAAGGGCCTAATTATAGTAATTAAGTTAATTAATCTGTGCTTATACCATGCTTACTGTGTGTAAGGCCACATAAAAAAATAAACATGTTTCACGTCCCCTCCCGCTTCCTTTTTTGAGGTTTCTTCAATTTTATTTTTATTTTTTGAAATTCAGTAGAGATACTTTCTATAGCCTTGCTAATATACAAGGAACAATTTTATAAGGTTTTGTAATAGTTCTCTCAGAACAACAAATAAAAAGAGGCCTCCTCCTTTTTCCAGACATTGTTGTATACGCTAAAAAGCTCTAAAACAGCTTTAATTATAGGTATTTACACTGATTTTGCGATAAAAAATAATAAATAAAAAGCCCCCTCTTCCTCCTTTTTTTTCAAAAATCCGGACGTGAAACATGTTTTTTATTTTACTTGGCCTAATATGCATGATTTTGTCCAATTTTGATTCTCCCAAACTAAGTTCAGGAGATTTTTGCGAGATTGATTCACATCGAATTTGCAGCCCTGCATACACATGGTCCGTATGCACAAAACAATTTCGACCTGGTTTTACTTATGGAGGTTAGACTTAGGGAGGGATCCCTTTAATCTTTTCTTTTCCTCTTTTAATCCTAACAAAGTCCAAAAATTAAACCCCAGCCATCTAATATTATTAAGCTATCTCTATTCGCCCTTAACAGTTACCGTATTCGTCCGAGTATAGTCCCACGTTCGAGTATAGTCCCACCCCCCATTTTTCGAAAAATTCCAGAAATTCTAAAAAAAAAAAAAAAAAATTTTTAAAGTTTTTTTTCGGTTTTGAGTGTCCCTGGACCTAGACCTAGATGCTAGGATCATTCATGGTTGACCTAAAAAAAATTTAAAAAAATTTCAAGATGTTTTGTATTTTTAATATGAAAATTGATAATTTGTATTCATGTCGTACTCTATTAATGATTTCAAAATGCATTCAAATTCAATGCATTTTGAAATCATGAGAATACAAATTATCAATTTTCATATTAAAAATACAAAACATCTTGAATTAAAAAAAAATTTTTTTAGGTCAACCATGAATGATCCTAGTATCAAGTTCTAGGTCCAGGGACACTCCAAAACCCAAAAAACTTTAAAAAAAAAACATTTTTTTTTTCTTTTGAAATTGAGTATAATCCCACCCCCAATTGTGAAAAATGTTCACCTAAAAAACGGGTGGGACTATACTCGGACCAATACAGTAATACCCAAAGTTCATTCTCTGTAGGACTTATCTCCACAGGTGAGTTGGACCAACTCTAAAGTTAAACCTGGTCTAACTTGTGCAGCATATGGAAGGTAGTGTGTGGAACAACAGACCAATATAAAAATACACATGAAGGCAGCCTTCGGATATCATGTTTTGTACCTGAACTCTCACATTTCTTTAGAACATAGTATATACAATAATAATAATTTGTTGATATTAATTTTCTGTAAAGAAATGTCATGAGTATGATTCAATGTTCAAGTTCACATTATCATCATGTCACCAGATTTGGGGTCAAATTGGGATTAATTCAAAATGCATGTCAGAATGCGAATATATTTATTATATTTCTTATTCCAAGGCCTGGAGCTATGAGGCGTTGTGTCTGTATGTAATCTCTATGGAGGCAGTTGGAATGCATAGACAACTAGTGGCAAATGGTGGTCATAGACCACAAACCTAGCTGGGGCATGTTGGTGTTGTGGAGGTATCTGACCTCTGCAAAATGTTCCAAACATGTTCCACTGGTCATGACGTTTGTTGTCGCAGAGTTTGAGTCCCGTACTCCTTACAGATGTCCAGAAAATGCAATTTTAAAATTTGACCCCAGATGACCTTTGACCTGACCCCTGCAAAATGTTCAAAATGTTCATCAAGTCTGTTGTCTCTGAGTTTGAGCCGCGTGCCCCTTACAGATGTCCAGAAAAGCTATTCTAAGATTTGACCTCTACATGACCTTTGACCTGACCCCTGCAAAATGTTCCCCTGGTCATGAGATTTGTTGTTACTGAATTTGAGCCCCATACCCCTTACAGGTATCCAGAAAGTGAAATTCTAAGATGTGACCCCAGATAACCTTTGACCTGACCCCAGCAAAATGTTCCCCAGATCATTAAGTTTGTTGTCAACAGGTTTGAGCCCAGTACTCCTCACAGATGTACAGGAAATGCATTTCTTAAATTTGACCTCTGCATGACCTTTGACCTGACCCCTGCAAAATGTTCCCCTGGTCATGAGATTTGTTGTTACCAAGTTTGAGCCCCATACCCCTTACAGATGTCCAGATAATACAATTGTAAGATTTTGCCCCCTTAATGACCTTTGACCCCAATTCTGTATGCAAGTTATAAGCGTGTGGTATAGCCGATGCATATATGCAAATGACATCATTGTACTGTATAATATGTGGCAGAAAAAGCATTTTGAAGATATTTGGTTAAATACAGGAAATGCCCTTTAATGACCTTTTGACCCCAATTCTGTTTAGACACTATGGGCACTGGATATAGCCAATACATATGTGCAAGTTACGTAATTGTAAGGTGTAACATGTAGGAGTAGAAGCATTTTGAATTTATTGCCAGAAAGAAAGAAAGAAAAGTTTGACCTCTGCATGACCTTTGACCTGACCCCATAAAATGTTCTCCTGGTCATGAGATTCATTGTAACCAAGTTTGAGCCCCATACCCCTTACAGATGTCCAGATAATGCAATTGTAAGACTTTACCCCCTTAATGACCTTTGACCCCAATTCTGTGTACAAGTTATAGGCGTGTGGTATAGCCGATGCATATATGCAAATTACGTCATTGTGCTATTTAATATGTGGCAGAAGAAGCATTTTGAGTTAAATATTTGGTTAAATACCAGAAATGCCCTTTAATGATCTTTGACCCCAATTCTGTTTAGACCCTATGGGCACTGGACATAGTCGATACATATGTGCAAGTTACGTAATTGTAGGGTGTAACATGTAGGAGGAGAAGCATTTTGAAATTTATTGCCAGAAAGAAGAAGAAGAAAGATCGGATAGCAAAACAGTACCTAGCTCGGGGGGTTGAAAACCCCAGCTAGGTAAGAACTGGAATAGATTATAGATTGAATAACATACAGTGGCCAACACTTTATAAATATTTCATCTCCTTCACAATAAGACTCACTATGGACCACAATGGCCTCATCCCAATGGCATAGTTCAATAACCTCAATTAAACAATCATAGTGCAAAATTTGACCTCAAGTTGCAGAGTATGAGTTTTAGTACCAAAATTTTCAAAGGTCATTCAATGAATGTACACATTATTGGGGTTAAAGAACTGTGCCCCTGATAGATGAGCATGTTGTGGATCCTAGTGACTAGTGCAACAAAAAGGTCAAATAGTAGAAACAACAGCAGCAACAAGTCAGCAGTAGAAATAACAATGGCAGCTACAACAGCAACAGCAATGTAAATAGCAACAATCATCAGCAACAGCTACAAAAAGTCAGCAACATTAAGCAGCAACAACAGTAGCAGCAGCAGAAGCAACATAAATAGCAACTAGAGCAACTGTGCCCTTTGCAAGGGCACAAGGTAAGTTAGGCGTATGACTGTGATGACATCATCACACAGCAATACTTTGCGGTTTCATACTCCCCAAGTGTCAGGGATCAATTCCTCCGACTTACAGCCCAATTGGAGCAACTTTAAATTTGACCTGACCTTTGACCTCACATGACCTTTGCGGCTTCATACTCCCCAAGTGTCAGGGATCATTTTTCCCGACTTACAGCCTAATTGGAGCAACTTCAAATTTGACCTGACCTTTGACCTCACATGACCTTTGTGGTTTTATACTCCCCAAGTGTCAGGGATCATTTCCCCGAGTTACAGCCTGATCAAAGCAACTTCAAATTTGACCTGACCTTTGACCTCACATGACCTTTGCGGTTTCATACTCCCCAAGTGTCAGGGATCATTTTCCCCGACTTACAGCCTCATTGGAGCAACTTCAAATTTGACCCGACCTTTGACCTCACATGACCTTTGTGGTTTTATACTCCCAAAGTGTCAGGGATCATTTTCCCCGACTTACAGCCTAATTGGAGCAACTTCAAATTTGACCTGACCTTTGACCTCACTTGACCTTTGTGGTTTTATACTCCCCAGGTGTCAGGGATCATTTCCCCCGACTTACAGCCCAATTGGAGCAACTTTAAATTTGACCTGACCTTTGACCTCCCATGACCTTTGTGGTTTTATACTCCCAAAGTGTCAGGGATCATTTTCCCCGACTTACAGCCTAATTGGAGCAACATCAAATTTGACCTGACCTTTGACCTCACTTGACCTTTGCGGTTTCATACTCCCTAAGTGTCAGGGATCATTTTCCCCGAGTTACAGCCCAATCGGAGCAACTTGTAATTTGACCTGACCTTTGACCTCACATGACCTTTGCGGTTTCATACTCCCCAAGTGTCAGGGATCATTTTCCCCAAGTTACAGCCCAATCGGAGCAACTTTAAATTTGACCTGACCTTTGACCTCACATGACCTTTGTGGTTTAATGCGGTCATATTTCAACATTTTACTTACCCCTCACCCCTTATTCACCATTATTGCGTCATCTGTAGAAACTATATAGTGGGATTATTGATTTTCATAAATGCATCATGGGAAGGCGTGATGCAGTTTTAGCCAAGATATCACCCCCACCCCCCCCCCCACACACACACACACACACACACCCACACCCTATAGCCATCAGTGGAAATGATGTAGCTGTTTATATCTAGCATACAGGCATCACATCACAAGTTACACTCAAGATATGTAACTAAATTGGCATCTGAACATACCTCAGTTTGTTTCAGGTGAATCGCCCACTTGGGGTTTCATACACCCCAACTGGGCTGTTCCAGTTGAAATTCATACAACCTCTCCGGAAGACATTATCTTAATCTCCCACACAGGGCGTGTGAATTTCGAATGGGCCTACCTCAATGTAGGGATGACCAATGAACCATCAACTTGATTAGAACACTCCCATAGACATGCAGGGAGCTCAACTGTGCACTGCTTGCACAGACATTTCTAAATTGAGCTCATTCTTTTATTTTTCATAATTTTTCTGTAAAAATTGGAGATGTTAATGCCAATTATGTTTTGTAACTATCCTGCAAATTACAGCATCATAACTTATTTGGTTTTTCTGTAAGTGTGAGTCAAAATTGGTCCATCGCCACAGTGCGCTTTAATTGCCAGTGGCCCAGTGCAGCACTGCTCAGAATGGCACAAAATATTCAGATGAAAAAGATCAGGTGAACACCTTGACCTACTGAGCTGTAATTTGGCAGAGTTGTTGTTATTACTTCTATCATACCCTCTGTAAAAAGGGAAAAAAACGGACAAGTAGATCTTGAGTTAAAAAATTAAATCACCAGCTTCCCTTTGAATTTCCAAACACCTTTCGAATCATGTTAAATAGACACCTTTCTGAACATAAATGTGAAGTTTCATGCTCATTTGTTGTATTATTCACCTGATCTCAACCCTAAACATTTTCTTATATTTATACCATCTGCACTGACTTGCTGCTATACACGCACAGGAGCTGTACTTTTAAAATACGCGCCTAATCAATAATGAGTCTTTCACTCCATTGTTAAAGTACTGTGCTCCCTGTAGCATATGGAGTGACCGGGCCCTGGAGTGTGATGGTTTTGTAGCACATGACAGTATTCATTCAAGCCTATCAAGGTCTGTTATTAGCCACTTGCTGAATGGCTGGGCATTATCAGCTATCAAAGAGATACCTTATGCTGCTGCCAATCACAATAGAGGTTAAACATTTTGTTAAAACCCCAGAAGTGATATCAGGACAAAGCTGTGCATGTTGGTACTTGATTGTTTGGATTCCTATGTTGAAAATCCCTTGTAGTACATTAGTATTTTTCTTATGTGTAGTGTATATTGTTGTGGACAAAAAGTTCACCTGGATTTTTGATTTTGTGCCACTTTGGCCATTATGGATGATTTTTGGCAAATGTTTACTAAAAGCATGATTTCAGTGCCTCGGTTTGAAGAAATACTTAATGCCATTGACTAGTAAAGTGCCATTTCATAAGAAACCCCTTTGATACTTTCACAATATGCTTGTTTCATGTTTGCATATATGTTAAAATAAAGAAATATATAAAGGTAAATATATGATTATGCCAATTTTGCTCCCAATTGCTATTTTTGGACCTTGTCATTTCATTTCGTTCCAATGACCGGTCAGAATGGGAAACTTTGAAAATTCATAATTCGAAAAGTTTTTAACCGATTTTGACCATTTAACCACCAAAATACTTCTATTGATGAGTTCTATCCAGAAAACGATCTTTTGTAGCAATAGGGGCAACATGAAATTTTGATGGTTATCCCTACTCAATGGGTGACTCCGTTTGTAATATTCACTCCCTGTGTGGACGATTCCAGTCATGTCTTGCATGAAGGGTGTATGGATTGCAGTTGGAATAGCCAAAATTTACACGTTTTGATGTATGGATTGCAGCTGCAATAGCCAGGCAGCGACTGGTATGATAGAGCCGGCAACTTGTCCGCCCGGCCGTATGACATTTTCCACACGGTTGACGATGGAAATTTACTGAATTTAGAGAATGCACGGCACTCACCACCTGGCAATAGACGAATTCAGACGAAATTTTACACGCTTTTGAAGCACAGACAGCAGAACCATTGCCTGTGGTTATCTCTTGTTTATCAAAACACTAGACTAGATGTCTCCATGTTTTGCCCCTAATTATAATGGGGGGTGCGGCACATATGAGGCAAAAATTACCCTTTTTGACCCCTGTGACCCCTGGATGACCTCCGATATTAAAACATTTTAAGACTTTTGTAGCCACTTACCCAATACGGCTTGGCTATGCGTTTGGTCCACATCCGATCACGGATGTAGCACTAGTAGTCAATTGTGAGAAAGAAAGAAACAAACAGCAAGAAAAAAATAAGTTAGGCTGCACGCCTAACTTAACAACAATTGTCAGCAGCAACAACAATAACAGCAGCAGCAGTAGCAACAACAATATCAGCAATAACAATAGCTAACAATAGCATTGAACATAACTGGGATTTGACTGGGAATTTGAGAGACTATTAGACTATTCTGCAACTAATCAATATAAAAAATTGTGTATTTGATTGTTTGTTTGTTTGTTATGTTTCTTTAGAAAATCTCAAATACAGATTGTTTACTTTCAAAGATTGATTGATGTCAAAGTGGTTTTTTTTTAAAGTAAGATACAATCTTTCCGGCAAGATACATTTCAAAGACCATGCACTTTTTTCTCGCATTTTCAGCCATGATCCTCTCCACATTCTCCTCATTATGTTAAATATCCTAGGCTACTGCTATAATTATCTACAGGGTGTCCCTGACAGGGTCAGAAATTCGGCGAGAGTCCAAGAATCCATTCTCGCAAAGATTCTCGTCAACAAAACTGCAAGAATCTAAACAGACTCTCGTAAATATTTCAGTTTATCATACAAAGTTATATGGCGAGAATCCATGGATTCTTGATTTATTTATTTATTTCTTTATTTATTATTTCTTTATTCGTTATTTATTCAGGAAAATTCCATCAATACAACAGTACTGGTCTCCCTGGAAGCCCTGATAATATACATATAACATTGATATACAAATAACATTATTCTTGCAAAATAAAGAACTGTATCGTAGGAAACTTAATTGTTTGGGTATTCATTAAAATGCCACAACTAAACATAACTATTTAAAATTCAAAAAGTGAGTGATAGCTGATATATTCCTCAACCACATCAGATATTTTGTTATGTTTGGTTGGTGCCTTAAAGTACCCAAAATATTCAGTTCAGATGATACAGTTCTTTCAGTGACACCCTGTAGGAGTGTGAAGAGCTTGAAAGTTGACCTGTAAAAGCAAATTTCAGCAAAAAAAAACAGGTATTTTTGAATAGTAACATTACACTAGGATATCAAGTATTCTCAACTACAAGGCCACAGTGCTTTAACCCCCAATAGGTTTCAAGTACATCCATACACTGACCTCTGAATGTGGGTACAACAAACTCATACTCCACAACTTGAGGTCAAACTTTTAGATATGATAGTTGAATGAGGGTTAACGATGCCATTGGAATTGAGGTATTTTTTGACCCACAGAGTTTTTCCAAAATTGTGATGTAAATTTTCTAATGGATATGCAAATTGATTTATTCTACTCACATATTTGGGAGTGTCTCAGGTTAAAAATTGACCAAGCTCTTACACTATGGACCACAATGGCCCCATCCCAATGTTCAATAACCTCAATTAAACAATCAGAGGGCAAAATTTGACCTCAAGTTGCAGAGTATGAGTTTGTGTACCCAAATTTCCAAAGGTCATTCAATGAATGTGCAACAGTATTGGGGTTAAAGAAATGTGCCCTGATAGATGAGCATGTTGTGGATCCTAGTGCAAGTTGCAGCAAATAACAGGTATTTTTGAATAGTAACATTACACTAACTAGGATTATGCTCATCTACAAGACCACAGTTCTTTTACCCCCAATAGGTTTCAAGTACATCCATACACTGACCTCTGAATGTGGGTACAACAAACTCATACTCCACAACTTGAGGTCAAACTTTTAGATATGATAGTTGAATGATGGTTATGAACGATGCCATTGGAATTGAGGTATTTTTGACCCACAGAGTTTTTCCAAAATTGTGATGTAAATTTTCTAATGGATCTCAGGTTAAAAATTGACCAAGCTCTTACACTATTGACCACAGTGGCCTCATCCCAATGGCATAGTTCAATAACCTCAATTAAACAATCAGAGAGCAAAATTTGACCTCAAGTTGCGGAGTATGAGTTTGTGTACCCAAATTTCCAAAGGTCATTCAATGAATGTGCAACTGTATTGGGGTTAAAGAAATGTGCCCTGATAGATGAGCATGTTGTGGATCCTAGTGCAAGTTGCAGCAAATAACAGGTATTTTTGAATAGTAACATTACGTTTACGCTAACTAGGATTATGCTCATCTACAAGACCACAGTTCTTTTACCCCCAGTATGTGTCAAGTACATCCATACACTGACCTCTGAATGTGGGTACAACAAACTCATACTCCACAACTTGAGGTCAAACTTTTTAGATATGATAGTTGAATGAGGGTTATAACGATGCCATTGAAATTGAGGCATTTTTGACCCAAATTGTGATGTAAATTTTCTAATGGATATGCAAATTGATTTATTCTACTCACATATTTGGGAGTGTCGGAGGTTAAAAATTGACCAAGCTCTTATCAAAGTGAAGTGCCTTGTTTTATACATGTCATAAGAGGGTAATATTTACCCTTTTAAAAGCCACTAAAGTGCAGAACACTTACAGCTTAAAGTCACTATTAGTGATTCTCTGAAACAGAAAATATTTGTTTTCAATGTATACCGTATTCTCTATAATAAAAGTCCCCCCTCTAATAAACGCCCTCACCATTTTTTTCAACCAAACTGTTCCGTATCAGGCGTAATAAGGCAGCTGTGTCGCGCGCACCTATGCAGCATCTTTCAGCGCTTGCGTATGCTTTCAGCGAACACTAGCTATTTGAAGATGTGCCCAATGAAATGTGCACTATTATCAGCTATTATCGTCACTGCCACTGGTATAGTAAACTGGACATGGACATTATATAGCCTAGTTCTTTATAACAGCACATCCTCACCCCCACACCCACTACTGTGGACACTTGGACTTAGCACAGGCAAAAAAAAAGACATTGAAATTGGTTCATGGTGAAATTAGAAACTCCCATACACAGTTACACACCCTTCCCCCCCCCCCCTCCCCCGCCCCGCATACGTAAAAACATCACAAATAAATGAAGCAAACAAGGTGTGGATCATAGCAACATAAAATATTGTTTAAATGTCATGTATCTGTGTTAATCATGTGCAATTGAAATGTAATAAAGGCAGTCAGTTGGTGAGTCGAAAACAATCAAATATTCATTTACCAGATGTATGGCTTATTCCTAGAAATGTACTCATGTGTGGAGTTTATGATAAATGCACATACACAGTTCATCAACATTAAATGGCTCCCAATTTACAGTTTAGGAAACAGTTATCGTTTTTACTAGGATCCACAACATGCTCATCTATCAGGGGCACAGTTCTTTAACCCCAGTACATTTGTACATTCATTGAATGACCTTTGAAAACTTGGGTACTAAAACTCATACTCTGCAACTTGAGGTCAAATTTTGCACTATGATTGTTTAATTTAGGTTATTGAACTATGCCATTGGGATGAGGCCATTGTGGTTTAGAGCAGAGCTGGGTGTGTATTGAACTGCGTGATTGCGTTTATCGTTTGCATTGCGTGTAACATGCTATGATCTCACACGTTAGCATGGTGCGATATCTTCCATCCACATGTGAAGGACTCAATGGAGTCACCAATTTTGTGCACCGTGCTTGACAAAAATATCCATAAAGAGTGCATGTAATCAGTCCTAATCGGGCAGGTTTTGGGACAGGTTAGTTTTATTCAGGGAATGCCAGGATCGAGGTGGAAAAAATCTTACCCCGCAGAGCATTTGTTTGAATCCCCATGGCATCAATGTTTTGTGCACTTAGGCAAGGCTCTTTACCCCTCCTTACATTACAAAGGTGCACAAATTGGTATAGGGTTTATTCAATGCAGGAAAAAGGTAACAGACTCGCTGTGCAGGAGGTGTAGCGACGCCCCCACCCATCCGCAGCAGCATTGCATGGAGGAGTCTGACCCAATCGTTGCGTAAGAGAGATGGGCACTGCAGAGCATTAAGCGCAAGATATTTGCTTGGAATTCAGCCCTGACATGTTGTGATTGTTAATTACTGACATGATTCTTTTTTCATGTTTTTTAATGTACATTGTACTGATGATTGATTCTAATAAAATGTTTTTGTCATCTTTTCCTTTCATGTTCTCCATCACTGCTACCTTCATCACATTGTGCTGGTTTCCATGGAAACAGGTAAGTGTGTTAACAAACAAAGGGTCATTTACATATGAGAGGGGGGCAAGGGGTCAGTCACCAATGGCCAAAAATGTCAAAAAACATTTTTTTAAATGATTTTTCAGTAAAAAAAGGTCAAAATTTGCCCATTTGCGAGCATAACGAGCAAAAAAATGTGGTTCTTTATGCTTTCTTGGTCAAAAAAGTACAAAATTTTAGGAAAAGGTTCAATTTTTCCTAAAAAAAGGTTCACTTTTTCAAAATCCCCCAAATACTGGCTACACTCCTGGACGGGTAGTCCAATTGTGAGGTTTTCTAGCGCACATTGAGGCCTGTCACCCAAATATTGTTATTCCAAATAATGTTCGAGTTAAAATACTCCAATGGTTTGACCCAAAGAGCAATATACGTCTTTCGGGATATTAAGTTAGTAACCACTAAGCTATCATATTTTTGTTCACATTGTCTAAACATATTTCAGAATGAAAATTGGAATGCATAAAAAACGGCTTCCAGAATGCAACGTGCTCAGGCTACTAGAAACAAACTTGTTTTTGTCTTTTGCCTGATAGATACTTGTCTTATTGATTTGAGGACACAATATATAGTTCGCATTAGTTGACTATCACCTAGTCATAGTCGAAAGTCATGACTATCACTAGTAATAGTCGCGACTATTGGCGACTTGTGCAACCATAATGAATACATATGAGTACGCCCCCCTACATGCGTGGGCATTCCAAGCGAGGACTTGTTGTACACACATGTGTATTATGTGTCTGTCCCGGCATTCAAAGCGAGGACATTTTTAGGTACAACACATCTCACTTTGTCAGTAAACGTGCATACAAAAATGACAAAGTGAAGAAATAGCCTATACATACCCCCTATAGGAAGAGTGTTATTCAATGAACATAGTCACAAAGCGAGGACTCAGATTTTGACCTCACTTTGTCAAAATGTCCTCACTTTGAATGTAAAAAATTATATCTTGTCCTCACTTTGAATGCCTCGGCGAATACAAGCTAATTGCTCTAAATTTATATCTATTAGCTGGTGCCATTAGATGGCCCATTTATATCATTATTGTATCATGACTGCATCCAGCCCCTTTATTATTAAACCAGAGTTTAAATGCACTCTTTTAATGTCAGTCAATTGATTGAAATGGAAAATATTAATTTACCATATGTACTGGTTTTCTCTATAGGTTGATAGGCTTGTGTTGAATGGCAGTGTGTTAGCTAAAATGATAAATAATAAAATCAAATGATCATTGAGTGTCTTTTAAGGTCTAGTGACATGACATAAGGAGACCGCTATTCTATTAAAAATATACATGTACCATATCCCTGTGGAAGAGATATAAGACATTCTGGGGTCTTTTAAAAGCTGTGTGATCCCAAAACAGGGGTGTTTCCATGAGAACTTACCCATATGGTAATTTGTGTTAAGTGCCCCCTTCCCCACCCACCTCCGGCCCAGGCCCAGCTTCTTTGTAAGGAAAACTTTATAGAGGAACTGTATACTAGTTCTAGTTTCTCGACGGCCAACAAGGCACTTTCCTCAAGGGGAGGGGTGCGAGGACTGGTGGATTTTGTAATGTGTCAGAGAGGGCCTGTCATGGCCCCCTATAAGCACTGAACAAGTGCTATACAGTTTCCAGCATATTTGAAATTACCGTACTGACGCGAGTATAGTCCCACCCCGTTTTTGGGTGAACATTTGGGGTGGGACTATACTCAATTTCAAAAAAAAAAAAAAAAAAAAATAAAAAAAACCATTAAAAAGAAAAGGATATAAATAAAAAAGAAAGCAATATATTTTAAAAAAAAAAAAAAAAAAAAAAAAAAATTCAAGATATTTTGTATTTTTAATATGAAAATTGATAATTTGTATTCATGTCATAGTCTATTAATGATTTCAAAATGCATTGAATTTGAATGCATTTTGAAATCATTAATAGATTATGACATGAATACCAAGTATCAATTTTCATATTAAAAATACAAAACATCTTGAAATTTTTTTTTTTTTTTTTTTTTTTAGGTCAACCATGAATGATCCTAGCATTTAGGTCTAGGTCCTGACACTCAAAGCCGAAAAAATAAATAACTTACAAAAAAACGGTACGGTATTGGTGAATTGCATTGACAGGAATATATGATGAGAAAATGAAGATTGATGTTATACCGGTAGCAAAACGAACCTCATATACAATTAGGCCATTCCATTTAAAATCCACAATCCCCATGTGGAAGATTTAGCAAAAGCCTTCCACAGAGGGAGTATGAGTTTTGAATAGAATAGACAATTGGGTAACTTCCATTTGAAATACTCACTCCAGTTATGGAAGATATAGGTAAAGCTATAATACAGGGGAGTATGGGTTTCAAAATGATTAACCCTGACCAGTTGAACATTTGAAAAACATACTCCCCCTGTGGAAGATATTTCCAAAATCTTCCACAGGGGTAGTGTGGATTTCAAGTGGAATAGACCATTGCGTCAAATA
Organism: Amphiura filiformis; assembly: GCF_039555335.1. Lineage (NCBI taxonomy): Eukaryota > Metazoa > Echinodermata > Ophiuroidea > Amphilepidida > Amphiuridae > Amphiura > Amphiura filiformis. The sequence continues at coordinate 54,369,411 of NC_092645.1, forward strand.
GGATCTATGAATTATTTCAGAAATGTTCATCTTGTGATATTTTTTCCCAACCATAAATGTTTTTCCCTCCCGAAAATTAGGGTATAGGTCGCTTAAAGGAGTATTTCGTGATCCTAGCATCCATTTTTCAGTAGATATCCACGAAAAAAGCATACTCCCAAAATTTCAGTTGATTCCGATTTTGCGTTTGCGAGTTATGCATGATTTATGTGTATTACACTGCTCCATAGACAATGTGTTGTAATTTCGTTCTGGTATACCAGAACGAAATTCAAATTTCACGATATCTTTGGTAAACAAATTAATCTGCAAGAATTTTTTTGTAAATAAACATTATGTAGTCAGAGGTTTCCAGTGATATAAGAATCTGAACTTTTTTGAGAAAGGTGGGGGGATGATGCTGTGGATCACGAAATGCCCTTTTAAATGCCAATATAATAATATTTTTCTGACCTTAAATAGCATTGCAGGGGCGTGCAGTAGAAATCAGCAATAAAGGTAATTGATCAATGAATTGCCTTACTGATCACTAATGTTTCATTTGTATGGCTGGGAACCACAACATGCTCATCTATCAGGGACACAGTTCTTTAACCTCAATACATTTGTACATTCATTGAATGACCTTTGAAAATTTGGGTACAAAAACTCATACCCTTCAACTTGAGGTCAAAATTTTGTGCTATGATTGTTTAATTGAGGTTATTGAACTATGCCATTGGGATGAGGCCATTAATGTGGTCCATAGTGAATAATATTTAAATCAAGTCAATAACACATCAAAATATTTATCATCGTAACTCATCTGTCTGGATTGTGATGCAATAGTTTTGCATTTTCAAATCAATTTAATTTCACAGTGATTTAATTTTGATGCTGCAACAGTATTATTGTTGTGATGTGATTTAAAGGAGTATTTTGTAATTCTAGCATCCTCTTTTTATAACATTTTTCAGTAGATATCCATGAAAAAAGCATATTCCCAATAGTTGTGACTACGACTATAGTCGCAGTTTTACCAGGATTTCCAACCCAATAAAGATGATACATGCATTGATAGAGAAGGCTTCAAAACTCAACTGCTGTTCTTATGATATTATAACATTTCAAAATTGTAAAAAATTGCTATACAAGCTGAAATTTATGTAGCAGGTTGTCAAAAATGGGGAGCATTTTGCTCTGTTACACCAGGTAAATCCAACGCAACACACAGAGTTATCAAATTGGAAGTAAATTATGTATTAATGTAATATTCAGAGAGCTCATGTGTAAAATGAAGGGGATTAAAGAACCATCCTTATATGATATGATCAGGGATGTCGTTCCATGTATTGCAAATGTGATTTAAAAGTATTGGGCTGAAAATGTTAGTCCTGTATTTATTAGGAATGAGGATTAGACACAGTGGCGGTGACAGAAATTGTTTTTGGGGGTGGGGGTGGGGGGGGCAAAGGGGCCGGGACAGAGCCTCTGACTGGGGGGCATTTTCACCTTATATCACCCTCTTCAATTTTTTTTTTTGGGGGGTATTTGGAGCAGAACCCCCCCCCATAGTGCCGCCACTGATTAGACAGTCAGAAGACTGTAAACCATGAATTTGAGGAACGGAAAGTTGTCTTGACAGAAACATAATAGAATGGGCTATTCCAGTTAAAACCCACACTACCCCTGTGGAAGATTTTGGAAATATCTTTCACAGGGGGAGTATCTTTTTCAAATGTAATTGGTCAGGATAATCAATCACAATATCCGATAATTTTGCCGAATGGTATTAAAATCTACACATGTATTTCAGATTTCTGAAATAGCAGCACCAGCATCAAAAGGGTTATGATTCGCATATCAAATTGTTGTAATTATCTTTCAAATGACAAATTGCTGTAGATAAAAGCTTTCAAATAGGTTTCATCACAGTTAATAAATATATCAGTAGATCAGGCCAAAAAAAAAATTGTTTGTTTGTCCATAGAGGCTTATGAAACAGTTGGGTCGGTCTGACAATTTGAAGACTGGTAAATAAGTCCAAACACACAGCACTTTGCTGGTTTAACTCTTGAGATGGTTCTGCATGTTATACTGTTCATTTTCTTTACATTTTCTTTCTTTAAATTTATACTAACCACTGTTTTATACGGTGTCCCATCGATGCCAAAAAAAAAAAAAATAAAAAATAAAAAATAAAAAAAATTCCAAAAAAAAAAAAAAATCCAAAAAAAAAAAAAAATCCAAAAAAAAAAAAAAAAAAAAAAAATCCAAAAAAAAAAAAAAAAAAAAAAATTCCAAAAAAAAAATATTCCAAAAAAAAAAAAAGACACAGTCAGGACCAGGGTACACGGTCGGTCGGACGTGGACAAACAAACAATTTTTTTTTTTGGCCTCATGGTCTATGTATGTAGTTCAGATCGTGTGCGCACAATGTGTGTGTTTTATCATTCAATATGAATTGAACAAATCTTGTGCAATTTATCTGATGATGATTTCTATACATGTGCACCTGTCAATTTCTTCGTTATAATGATAATGTATTATAGTAAACTTTCATCAAATCAAGATTTCTGGGCATTTAATATGAATACTGCACCATATAAACACAGCCAAAATAAAAAGTCTCCACTAGTTCCATCCCCATGTAATCAGAGTCTGATGAGTTTATGGCAAAATAATTCATATAATAATTTTCTATACACTTTCCTTCGAAGGTTGATACCAAATTTGATATCAAAAGTTTAATCATCGTGAGCATAGGAACCGTCGTTTGGAAATTCGTGCAATTTTAAAAATGACAAATTACGAATTGACCACGCAAATCCGATGCATGGTATCCTATGCTCACGATGATTTAACTTTTGATATCAAATTTGGTATAAACCTTCGAAGGAAATTGTATAGAAAATTATTATATAAATTATTTTGCCATAAACTCATCAGACTCTGATTAAATGGGGATGGAATTAGTGGAGACTTTTTATTTTGGCTGTGTTTATCAGCCCTCGAATTAACCCACGGCACTGACGGCATATTGCCGTGGGTGCCCACCCCCATATTGCCGCAATGCCCTCAAAATATGTCCTTTACTGACGGCAGTCACTTGCCGTGCCCCTAAATGAAGTTGCTGTGGGTGCCCTAGCCGGCTAGCCCTGCCCCTTCATTATAAAATCATTAACAAGTACTGGTTAAATCCCAGCAAAATTGTGGAAAATTAAATCGAAAATCTTGAACACGATCGCTATTTTGAGCATCGTAACCCAGCTATCAATCACAGTATACACAATAGTTTGTTGTGAATTAATATTCATTACCCCTACGTAAGCTTACATATTCAGCCAATCACATCAGCGTTTATACAAAATGTACATTTTCTGGTTGCTAGAAATCTGACTTCATTTTCTTGTTTGGTCAGAGAAATACCTTCAACGTACTATCGACCAATCAGAAACGCTGTTAAGTAACTAAGCTTCCTCGACCTTGTGTCGTGAACAAAATCTGAGTGCTGGGCAAATCAATTCTCTCGATTATCAAACATTGACTTCCCATTGCAAACCGATGGCGATGCCCTTCCGGTATCGTCTTATCTTGTACATGTGAGCCCATCTCTAGATTTGTTTTGCATGAAATAGTTTTTATCCCGGCGAATTTGATCAATATTATTACCAAAGTTACAGCTGTTTCATCGCTGTTTCCAGTCAGTTTTGCAGCTCAGAACTAGGGATCGCAAAAATTAAGTAAATTAACTGTTGATTTTTGATTGTTTTGTATTATAAAGCAGGTTTAATTTTAAGCAATCAGGTTAGTTTTAGTGTAAAGTTGAGAGTCGAATTTTACTTTGGTGTCGAATTCAGCTGACAGTAATGCATCTATTCGCTTTTGAAAAATTGCCTTGGTGCCCTTTTCAAATTTTCAACAGTTGCCTTGATGCCCTTTTGAAATATTACAAATTGCCGTGCTGCCTTGCCTTTTCAGTGAAAATCCACGGCAATTATCAACTTGCCCTAAAAAAGTTGCTGTGCCCCTTCAGATCCTTAATTCGAGGGCTGGTGTTTATGTTTATAGTGTGTGCTGCTCTATAGCATTTGAGAATAGGGTTATGTTTATGCGATTGTAATTCTTTTAAAAGCAGAAAGGTACCCAAATAGCAGTTCTAATCATATGTCTCTCCACGCGGGTGTTAACTGCAGACGACAAGTGTCTTTTTTTTTTAATTCAAAAATTTCAGAATTGTACATTTTCATGACCATATTTGGAATCAGCATAACAAAATACATGAGTACAAATAAGCCTAGTATTGGTTTAGAGATTCTTATAAGATAGCTGTTGATATTTTGAGAAAATATCTAAAACCTTGCACTTTTTATGTTGAAGCCTATGGCTGGCATGCAAAACATTAGGGGCTCCCAATGAACAAACTGGGGTGGATTGGTAAATACCCTACTCTTTAGGAAACTGACTGTGATATGAACAAACAAGCAAATAAATTAATGTGTGATTAAACTGTATAAAATTTGGCATTAGGGAACAAACCAAAAGATCGATGACGTCCTATAAACGTAACTAGTTTCGTTTCTCAGCCGACCCTCCCTCCCTGCCAGAAACGTAATAATGAAATGTTGAAAATTTTGACATAATAATAATAATGACACATTCTTCAGACCGATGTTTTTGTACAAACGTAATCGAGTATTTTTACCCTTTGTTCCCTTACTATAGTTTTATCAACACATGAAGATCATTTAGTCCTATTCCAGTTGAAATCCATACACCCTATGGAAGATACAACCTTAATCTCCCACACAGGGGGTGTAGATTTTGAATGGAGTCACCCATTCAGGTAACCCCTTTGTGCAATATTGAGGTCATGTCTTCCATAGGGGGTGTATAGATTTCAACTGTAATAGCCAAGTATGGTACTCTCATTGAATTCAAGCCTGTTAGATTTGTACATCTAGCAAGTATTCTTCTTGCACATAGGCTGTACTTGTACACATAATCAGCGCTGTGAAATGGCAAGTTAAAAATAATACTTAACATTTAATGTTGTGCATCGAGGAGCTGATGAGAAGCTGTCAACAAAAGTTAAAGTGCTGTCTACTGCTTAGATGAACTATATATACTGATAATAATTTGTGATAGGTAATTTGAATTCAGATGCATATTAATATTTTATGTGATGTATTACATCAAAAGCAACTTTATTTGGGCAAATTTTACTAATTATATGAAAAATAACAAGAGCATGGTCATGTCTTTATTTCATCACAAAAGCAGAAACTTGAAAACAAGAGTTGTATTTATTAAAGCTTCTAATTCAGTTTCAAGTCATTTTCATTTTCAAAAAGTACATGTGAGACCCTACTTTGTAACATAGACTCATAGCCTGGGGTTCAATGTTCAAATAATGGAATATTTTAATACCATATTGTTTAAATTTTGTAATGTCAAAATGTTATGACCGTTTTTGCAATGGCAGTCAGCATAAACCTCTTCATTGTCCAGCATAATGGATGGATTACCAATGGTTCTTGAGATTGGCATGTGTCAATGCATTCGAATGTGTACAAGATTATGTACACCACTCTCTGCTATTGGTTCAGTGGTTCTTAAGATAAGTATAATTATGTCAAATAGTACATACATGCCTAGTGTGAGGTTCAGAAATTCTTAAGATAGATGTTGTTGTGGTGAGCCAAATCCAAGGATTATAATGGTAAAACCCATGATAGCATGTGAAGATAAGGTACGTTCACATGTGGCACAAAATCTCAAGATTTTTAAACTTCAAGCCAATGGTCCCAACTAAGGCTCTCAGCTTTACTTTCTTGCTTCTTGAACCAGAGATCTTTCGTTATAGATTGCAAGTTCAGAACGAGAACCTCTCCCTTTTGGAAAACCATGAGACGAGCACGAGCAGAGCGGTCACTGGGGATGTGTTGTGTTTTGTGGAATGACATAGTTGGTGTGAATTATCAAAAAGGGAATGCAAAGCAGTCTAGTATAAAAGTCAAAACTTTTTATCATTTTGGTGATGAAACAAGTTTTTGGAGTAAACTTGTGGGCATGTTGTTTGAGGTCCCTTGGCTTCAGACCATATTGATGATGGCAACAATGACGAGTTGTCAACATGGACAAAGACTATAATAGTTAGGTGAAAAAGTTCAATTTGGTGACCACTCTCTGGCTAGTAAGGTTTGACGATTGATTCGACTTCTATGGACCATTTAGAAAAAAATAGCCACCATGTCCCTCGCGAAAATCCCGGCATTTTTTTTTTTTTTTCAAAATCCAAAATGGCCGCCGCCACCATTTGAAAATTTAAGTTTTGAACCAGAGCACCTATAGTCATGCACAAAGACACTTTTTCGGATATGTCAAGTACAAGGATTCCGATTCTGACATTAGTTTGACATTACGGCATCATTTTCACCCAGAAATCCAAGATGGTGGCCTCTAGCGAAAAATGCCGGGATTTTCGCGAGGGACATGGTGGCTAATTTTTTTCTAAATGGTCCATAGAAGTCGAATCAATCGTCAAACCTTACTAGCCAGAGAGTGGTCACCAAATTGAACTTTTTCACCTAACTATAATGAGATCAATTGCTAGTCTGGTATTCAAAATTCAAAGATGTTGCTATCTTAGGAATGCCCTATAGCAAGTTTTTGAATATGTTGCTATCTTCAGTAGATAGCAATGCCATGTAGCTAGTATTCGAACTGAGATGTTGCTATCTTAGCAATGCCATATAGCAAGTATTCGAATATGTTGCTATCTTCAGTAGATAGCAATGCCAGATAGCCTGTATTCGAACTAAGATGTTGCTATCTTCAGTAGATAGCAATGCCAGATAGTTAGTATTCATACAAAAATGTTGCTATCTTCAGTAGATAGCAATGTCATATAGCTAGTACATATGAACAAGGATGCTGTTATCTTCAGCGAGGTAATATAGCTAGTATTTGGAAAAAATGTTCCTATCTTCAGAAGATAACAATGCCAGATAGTTAGTATTCGAACTAAGATGTTGCTATCTTCAGTAGATAGCAATGCCATATGGCTAGTATTTAAACAAAGAAGTTGCTATCTTCAGTTGATAGCAATGAGAAATAGCTAGTATATGAACAAGGATGCGGTTATCTTCAGTATATAGCAATACCAGATAATTAGTATTTGAACAAAAATGTTGCTATCTTCAGTAGATAGCTAGCAGTGCCATATATAGCTTAGTATTTGGAACAAAGATGTTGCTATCCTCAGTAGATAGCAATGCAATATAGCTGGTATTTGAAATAAGATGTTGCTATCTTTGTATTCTTTGATAGATAGCAATGCCAGATAGCTAGTATGTCAACAAAGATGTTGTGCTATCTTCAGTAGATAGCAATGCCTGAATGTCCTAACATAAAATGTTTTTATTAAAACTTGTGTATTTTGAACAAATCCCCATTAGCATTTCCCACAAAATGTGCAAGATGCATGTGTGCTCTCATTAAAAAGGTTTTGAGATATTTTCAAAAAATATCAAGAGCAATCTCAAGAACAAACAGTTGGCTTGTTTGTACTCATTTTTCTGCATTTTTCATGCTGATGCAAAATATGGTCATGAAAATGTACAATTCTGAAAATTTTCTGAATTTGAAAAGAAAATTTGGAACTTGTCGTCTGCAGTCGAGACCCGTGTTGAGAGGGTTAACACCATAAGTTTCACACACCGTGAAACCATATAAACTCTCAAGATGACCAAACTCTTAAGAGGTTCAGTCATCATATGGATATCCAAGTGTTTAAAGGCCGCCGGATGTGATATACTCTGATGACATTTGGAATTGGTTCTGTAATTCTGTGTGTACAAATATTTGAGTGCGAGTGTTTATTCACATCACATTTATCATCACTACTTGTGTATGGGTCGATGCATGCATATATGGGTATTATTTAGTAAGTGTGGTTTGCTTAGGTATGATTATGATGCCTTCTTATAAAAATACATGGCCAAATGCCTCCCCCATCCGTGCCCACGATGCTCAGGGCATAAACCAGTAATATTTGAAAAAGGAAAAAAAATGTAAAGGCATCTGTAGATATTTTTTAAAATGGTAAATGTTTGAAGCATTTTCTACCTGGCATGATAATGTTTTTCAGGGGAACATCATGTCTATATTATTAAGGGCTAAATTTTAATTTTAAGCTTCGATTTTGGGCAAATTTATATACAATTCAGTTTTCAATCATTAAAAATGAAACAGTGCCACCTAAATTAGAGCAACTAAACAAAATTGAAAACTTCTTTTGACAGCGGTAATTCAGAGAGGGCCTACTTTGTTTACACCGTGACTGACATCACTTTGTATCCTGTAGGCCTACATGTATATTTTAGGTTTTTTAGCCAACATTCAGTCATCACCAGTCCCCACTGGAATCCATAACTATTGAAAACATGGCAACCCTATGTGGAGTTGGAAAGTTGTGAGGGGCCAGATGGATAATGGAGAAAAGAGGTTCACAATTGGGACTGCACCAGAGGTACTCATAACCTGCCTGAACCTGAGATGAGGAATATGACTGTATATTTTAATCTGGAATATGACCTCAACTTTACACCTTGCTTCTTTCCATTTAAAACTCTTCCGCCAGAGTCCAATAATAGTATCCATATTTACTGTATTACTAGACTTCAAAATCAATTCCTAGTTTCCCATATCAATATCAGAAATTGAGTAATAAAAAAAGCTTTTATTTTTTTATTTTCATAATTGGCAAAAGGCAGGTGCCGTCCTATAGGTAGCCATTATGAAATCTAATTACTTTTATAATGCTAAGAAATAAATATGCCGGTAACATGAAGTTTACAACTGCAGTTTTATTACATATTAAAAATAAATAAAACTACAGAGATGTACAGACTATCCTGCAAAAAGCCTAACTCTTGGTGCTTTTTATGCTGTGAATTCTTGCATTTTAACGAGGGCCGATTGTTCGAGCCGTGGGGGGGGGGGGTGGACGGGAATATGTCCAAAATTATTGGGTTCTTTTCAGCCACTTTTAATGCTAAAAGAGCCAAAATAAGCTAATTTTGGTCTAGAACAGGCCAAAGAGAATATGCATATATCACTAATGTTGGTCAATTTTTTCCCAGTATTTTGAGGGGGGGGGGGGGCTTGTGCTTGTGGATCCACTTCTAGGCGTTGTACCTGTGCGTAGCGCACTATTAATCACTGCACTTTTTATTTAATAATTCAGAATTTGAAGGCATTTATCATCATAATATGAAGTTGGAAAACTATGATGGGTAATTTTATAATTTTGACATTTGATGGCATTTTATAGTTGTACAGGGGTAGCTAACAGTTATCACTTGAAAAATTCTGTACGGGGCACTTATTAAAAAGGGGCATTAATTAGGTTGAAAATAATAATTAAATAAGCCAAGTACAAGAATTCAATGTAGCCTCCAAGAACATATTTGTCTGTTCCAGAAGAAATCCACATACCCCCTATGGAAGACATGACTTTAATCAACCACACAGGGAGTGTGAATTTCAAATAGGGTTACCTGAATGGGTGACTCCTTTTGTAATCTACACTTTCTGTGTGGGAGATTAAGGTCATGTCTTCCATAGGGGGTGTATGGATTTCACCCGGAATAGCGCATTTTCATTTTCAAACCAAGGATTGGTTCTTATTAAATTATTGAGACTATTATCAAATTAAAATATACATTAGCCATATGTAATGCAATGACAATATACTGCACAAGGGAAATAATGACACCATACAGTGGGAATCAATCACTTTAATTATTTAATCGCTATTACTGTCTAATTGATGGCTGTGTGTACCTGCTTCCATGTAATATTGTCATAATGATTTAGTTATGTAGGTCAAATTTCATTAATTTTTGTGGAATAATTACTTTCACAGGGTTGAAGTTTTGTTGTAAATCCTAATAGAATCTTCCAAAGATAGTGGTGGCACTACAGGGGGGCAAATCCCCCACCCAAAATATTTTTCTTGCCCTCCCCCCAGTTTTGTGGCAAAACCACCCAAATTACGTAAATTCACTTTTTGCTGCAATTTTGCGCAAAATTTATCAATTTTGCCCCCCCCCTGAAAAGTCACTTTGCCCGCCAATGCCCCCCTCCCCAAATTCCTGGTTCCGCCACTGTCCAAAGATTCTCAGAGGGATTCTTGTAAATTTTCAAAGTATACAGTACACAATTTTGGAGAATCAAACAATTTCCCTCAAAATTTGTTGGAAGACTGAATCTTTCTACGTATAAATAAAAGGCTGACTTTTGCATGGATTAAATATTGATTAATTTTAATTTTTTTTCCCTCCCTAACTGTGATTAGAATGCTTGACATTATGTTTTACCACGCCAACTGAAATTTTCAATAATAAGCTTATGCATGCATTCAATAAATTTATACAGATGTGATATGTTAAATTGACACATTTGCGCAATTAAACATCTCATAAACCCGGTTGTCTCCCAGTGTAGCAATATTAAACAGCTTCATTTCATGCAATAATAATATGATTGCCCGTACTTGAGGATAAGAAATTAAAAACATAAAACGAACAGTGCGGTATTGACCCCACTTTTCAATAAAGCCTGATTTCATTGAAATACATGGGGATAATCAGATATAGCTGGAAGATATGGGCTATACAGCAATATGTACATTGATATGACATTGGTAATATACTTATCTAGAAAAGATATCAGATTAAAAGTGTGTATCAAAAAAAATATGCAACTCTTACTGGGCATACCATGCATACCTGGTATTAATCTGGACAATTTATTTACAGTATTTAATTTGTTTATGGCAGTTGCTTAGTAATAGTATGGCACTTTAAAAATGTTAGGCCTTAAAAAAAAAATTTTGATTGGCCTAATCTGACCTACCCTAAAATTAGGCCCGACCCTAACTTTTTTTCTTTTTTAAAAAAAAAAAAGTAGATAAAAAAAAGTACCGCTAAATAAAAAAAAGCAAATTAAAAAAAACAGAAGAAAAAAGTTCCAAGGCCTTTATCAAATGCAGTTTACAGCTGTAAAAGTTTTTAAAAAAAACCTACCTACCTACCTACCTACCTATCTACCTACCTACACCTACCTACCTTATTTTTTTATGTTACGCCATCAAACAATATTTTTGGGGCTTTATCAACATTTTCATGATTTGTCCCTTCATTTTGCTATTTAAAATTCCATTTACAAATCAATTCTCGCTATTCGCAATAAGGGTGCCGCCAGCGGTTTTGCGATGTAATCGTGATGTATCATGGGAAAATCGTGATGTATCATGGGAAAAGGTCGACATCAAGTCCGCATAATCTGAATATTACCATGCTATTACATAGGAACACGTGACAATATTTTTAGTTTGTCAATATACGGTATTACACGCAAATCGATAGAGAAAAAAATTAATTGTGCACATTTCAAATCACATTATTAAGTATTATTGAGTATCGATTCGCGTGTAACACCTTTATTTTGACAAACTAAAAAATATTGTCACGTGTTCCTATGTAATAGCATGGTAATATTCGATTATGCGCGGACTTGGATGTCGACCTTTTCCCATGATACATCACGATTACATCGCAAACCGCTGGCGCGCCTTTATTGCGAATAGCGAGAATTGTTGTTGCTGTTGTTATTATTATCGTCCTTGTTGTTATCCTGCTCCTCCTCCTCATTTTCGTCATTGTTGTCATTGTCATCATATTAAATCATCAAAATGTGTCAAGTTTCATTACGGTATGTTGAGCATTTTCTACCATTTATTTTTTGGCATTTGTTCAGATGACAAAACTATTAATCAATTGTGCAAGAATTACAACTTAATCATACAAAAATTAATAAATGATGGAATTTACCATAGGCCTACAGTCAATAGTGATATTTGAACTTAGTGATATCCTTTAACAGCACTTTTTTCCCCAAACCGCAATAATTATTTATTTAGCACTAAAGTAGTGGTCATTGACTGGTATAATGATAATTAATAGGAATATTCACTGTGGTTAAATTTTATGCTTTTGATGCATATAAAAGTGTGAAATATATAAGGCATGATATTCAGCAGAATCCCTCTCTGTATTGATGAAAGATGTCTGTGCTAAATAATCAATAAAAATTCCTTTAAAAGGAATAGGGCGGGCAAATGAAAAATTGTCAAGAGAAAATAAAAGAATGAGTAAGTCAAGTTCACAATTAAAAACAGGAAAATATGACACAACATCGATTTCCAATGGGGAATAACACAAAAGCGTATAAACAAAGTTAAAAGAGTTTAACTTTATACGTTTGTTATTCCCCCGTTGGAGGTTGTGTCATATTTTCCTTGATTTTAATCTTATCTATTGATTATCCTTTGTTCTCTGCTGGTCAGTTGGAACATACATCATAACAGAAGGCGTTTCATGTTAACATTTTATATAAAACATTGTTATAAAACTTTTGTAGATAATAGTTATTTAAATAAAACATTTTCGTAATCATACCTAGAGTTTTTTTTTATCATCAGATAGAAAGACTTCTGCTCATCTTCTCTGGTGAGACAACAGGGCTGGGGTATCTTTCCATATCAAAGTTTAAAAATCTGTCATATCAATTTCCTCAATATGTTGTTTTGATACAACTTATGAGGGGAAAAGTTTGATTTTACAATATTTCGATATTATTTTTTAACTTTGTAACTTTATTATGATTAACATAACTGTATTTCAAAGCGTCAAACTATAGGCTATCATTATTTTGTCCCAACAAAAATAATCCAGGGAATAAAATATTCATTCATATGTTTATTTATTTTATTCAACCTGGGCCATTTCTCACTGATGCACATGCATTCTAATAATTTGTCTATAATACCTTATACAAGCATTAGCAAGCACTATTTGTCACAAGATTTGAAAAGTAAATAGCCTATGTACACACTGAACACAATGCACATACAAGCTGTATTTAAGTACATGCTATCAGTATAAAAATGATATACATGACCTTCACGATACTATTAATTTAGCCCAAAGATTAGGAAAACTAGCAAAACTGGTGAACTGGTACTGTTCAAATAAAAACATCTGCAAATCTTGCTGCAATTTCCAAATAGTATTTCTATTACTAAAATAATTATTTTTGTTATTTCTTTTAATACAAACACATTACTGCCTATATGATGACTTTATCGTATTACTTACATATCAAAATCAAGTAATAATTACAAAACTTGCCGTAAACTATCACCTCTGTGGGTGTTTGGGATATAACCGGCACGAATATTTTCTCAACACTGCGGCATGTGAGAAAGTAGGTCAATAGTCAGAGAATACAGGGCGGGTGCGGCACGCCGCACCCGCCCAAAAAGGGGACAAAAATTGCTCATTTTGAAAGGTCTTTTACCACACCTTTACACCTTTGAAATTGATGCTCTGCGAGCTAGCGAGCTTCAACATAAAAAGTCACAAGTTTTGAGATATTTTCTCATATATAGAGAGCTATCTTAAGAACCACTGAATCAATAATACAAGGATTTTTGTACTCATTTTAATGCATTTTTCATGCTGATTCCAAATATTGTCATGAACATTTGCAATTCTGAAATTGTTGATTAAAAAAAAATTGAAACTTGTTGTCTGCAATCGACACCCACGTAGAACAACGTACATGTAGAATTAAAGGGGCATTTCGTGATCCACAGCCTCATCCCCACTTTTCCCAAAAAAGTTGAGATTTTTACACCACTTTATACCTCTGGCTACATAATGTTTATGTACCAAATATTTCTTGCAGATTAATTCGTTTAGCAAAAATATCGCCAAATTTGAATTTCGTTCTGGTGCACCCGAACGAAATTACAACACATTGTATATGGAGCAGTGTAATACACATAATCATGCATAACTCGCAAACGCAAAATCGGAATCAACTGAAATTTTGGAAATAAGCTTTTTTCGTGAAAAAAAAAAAAAAAATGTCATAAAAAGAGGATGCTAGGATCACGAAATCCTCCTTTAACATTTCTATCACCCCGTTTACACACAGAGAAGTCGACTTCAATTGCGACATCGAAATCAAATTGTGATTTAAGGATTAGCATAAATTATTTGTTGACGGGTGTTTACACGGTAGACGACTTTAAAACAAATTGTGAATTTGACTTTCACCTTATGAACTTAACTTCAAATTACATTCGTTTACACTGCAAAAGTCTTAATTTGACAAAAGTCGCTCTGAGTCATCATTAGAAGTGACTTCTGTAGTCGAATTCAAAACATAGCAACCTTTTACGCACAAATGAAGTCGAGTTAAAATTTGACTAAAGTCAACTTCAGGCTCAGTGTAAACGGGGTCTAGCCATGATAAAACTTCATTCAAGAGCTCTTTTAAGGGATCTAAAATGAGCGTTTATTGCGTTTCGACAGTATTTTTTGTGGGACATGAGAGCACCTCAGACCTATCGAATTGCATTCTGAATACTGAAGCATGTCTTTCTGATATCAAATAATTTTCATTTTTGAAAATCACAATATAATACAAATTTTATGACAAATTATAAAAATTTGATATTTTTCAAATTTTGATATATAACAGTCCTCGAAGTAAATTATATAAATCTAATGATATATTCTTAAAGTGTATGTAGCAGGGAGGAAAAGCCGACGGTCAATTGAAAATTTTGACCTTTCATATTGAAGATATAGATTTTTTCCCAAAAAGACCTAATTTTTTTGGTGTTTTGGGAAAAAATCCATATCTTCAATACGAAAGGTCAAAATTTTCAATTGATTGTCGGCATTTCATCCCACCTACATACGTTAAATATAAATCGTCAGATTTATAAAGTTTACTCGAGTACTGTTAAATATCAAAAATATCAATTTTAATGATTTGCCATAAAATGTGTATTAAATTGCGAATTTCAAAAACCAAAATTATTTGATATCAGAATGACATTCTTCGTATTCAGAATGCAATTCGATATGTCTAATGTACTCTAATGTCCCAAAATAAATACTGTCCACACGTTCATACCCCAGCCCTTAAGAGTTTGGTCCTTAAAAGGTTTGGTTCAGTACAAGTGTCATTTATAATTTATCAAGTTTAGCATAAAAATATTATGGAAACCACTTTTAACACTTGCACAGGAATGCACACCTTTTGGATTAGCATGAAAATTAGTTCAAGTTCTACAAGTACACAGAAGCCAACAATTTTTGTTCAGGTCTGGTGCCAGTGATGATTTATGAGGTTTAGAATGGTAATATTTACACATATTTAAAGTTGACAAATTTAAACCATTGTTGTCACTTAAATAATGGATACCGTATCAGGGGGCGGATTTATATGTCAAGTTCTTTATTGTTCAACCAATGTTGTCAAAGGATATGAAAGTGTGGCCAGTGACAGTGTGTGAGTGTACTATTGGTTTCTTTTGAAAATTGGGGTGTTCCGAATATTTGATACAAATTGGTGCTATAGTACATATATTTTATGTTGTGGGTAACCAGTTTTTGAAAAAAGGGTGTAGCTTTGAATTGATGTGATGGGATTCAATTTTAAATTTTATTCAATATATACGCTGTTCGACAAATCATGCTACGGTTTTACGATTTTTAAAATTACTATCCAATATAGATATGATCAGAGGAGGCATCGAGACAAACAGCATGCATGTGAAATGTTCCGAAGGTTCACGATCGAGACAATTGAAGTGAATAGAACAGGTTAACTTTATCACGCTCGTTCTAAATAAATCAATACTGCTGTATCAAATAATACTTTGTTCTAAGTGCCAATAAAAGTTAACTTTTAATATTTGGCCAATTTTTGGCCCAGGTTTTTGGATAGGGATATTTTTCCTATGCTGTGACAATCAATCCCAAAGACTTGTACTAAGAGTTCAGATGATGCATTCTATTTTGTGGAAAAACATGCGTCAATTCCTAATACTAAATATAACCAATTACATTAAATATTAAAATTACGTGAAAATTCATAGTCTGTACTCAAGATTTCGATTGCCTAGACTTGAATTTTGTGACTTCAATGGTAAGAAAACATGCAAAATTGCATGTTTTTGGCTAATTTTCTCTCAAATTGCAAAACTATTAAAATTTTACTTTTATTGCCTGAGTTAGTACTATTTTAAGGATTAAGATTTAGCTAAGTGTCAAAAAGTGGCAAAACAGGATAATATTTTAATCCAAACTGTTTTTCTGGAATAGGAGTAGAGCATAGGCGAGCGGATGGCAGCTACTGAGTTCACTCCTGACATTTATTTGACATAATTAAGGTACAACCACAAAGCCCAGTAGTAAAAAATGCAATTATGAATTACAAACACTGCGGTGCCATCACTTGGTGCGTTGAGCTATTCTAGTTTAAATCCATATACCCCAAATGGAAAGCATGACCTTAATCGCCCACTCAGGGGGTGTAGATTTCAAATGGATTCACCCATTCAGGTAACCCTATTTGAAATTCAGGGGGGTGGATGGATTTCAACTGGAATTGCCCATTGTGACATAAAATAGTGTCAAGTATTCAAAGTGGGAAAAGAAGATGCTATAAGCACAGAATTATGCTATCCCATGATGCAACACTCCATCATCATCTATGGGGAGGGGGTACTCAGTACAAATGACCATACTGGGACGTGCTGCAAACATGGGTAGCATTTTCTGCCTTTTGTTATATCAATGACCCATTTTTCTAGGCCAACATATCGGAAAATAGCCCAATTTGGCCTCAATCTAGCTAAAATTGTTGACATTTTAAAAATTTTGGGGTAAAATATCTAAAAACTAAGACAATCAACTTTTATAGGTCCTGTGGTTCTTGAGTTATGTTGTAAAGAGGGCTGAAACATTCACACTTTTGTAAAATAATGCACAAAACTCATTAACAACAATAAATCAAGCAAGTTTTCAAAGTATATGATTTGTAGAATGAACTTTTACAAAACATCAAAGTGTTATTTTTCAATAATATATTGATTTAGATAATGAAAATTATTTAAAATCATAAAGAACATCAAAAACAGGTTATATGTAGATGATTATTTAACCAAAACAACATTGAATTATCCATAATTAATCAAATTAAAAAATGTGATTTGAAAACCCCTGCACCAGTGCATCATGGGTAAGGATTATTGTCTACCGTGAGCATGTGGGTAACTCTATTTACTTGTACCTCAATAAAACAGATTTGATTTGATGAAAAAAATACCCACCCACTTGAATTTTCTACACCCACAGGGAGTATTATTGCTCCAAAATATGATACTTTATACTAATGTCCATAATATGCATGGATTCAAATTTAGTCCATTATATTTTAGACACTTTTAAAGAGAATCGGAGATCTTGGCAGGGTGGAGGTCTTCACAAAGTTGAAATTGACACAAGTGTAAGGCTGAGACTTTTAAAAGTAAGGGGCCTTTTTCTTGGTGAGAGAAAATGTGAGCCAAAGTTGGTTTGATTAATGTAGTTGTCAGTTGCAAATCTTAGCCCCCCAGGACCCAGGCAATAGCGGCAGAGGTGTAAGTTTTCCGGAAATTCCCGGAATCCCGGAAATGTGGCCAAAAAATTTTTTTTTTGGAAAATGTAAAAAAAAAAAATTAATTAAATTTTTTTTTTTACATTTCGGGATTAGATGATGAGAATTCGCCATAAAAAGAGCCACATTTTTTTTTTTTAGGGGGGTGATACCCTGCAGCCTATTCCCCGGACAAGCCCCCTTGCACTTCAGGAAATTTGGCGAGGTGCTCGCCTTTGGCTCGCATGTTTTTCAGGGAGTGGATTGTTACCTCACTTACACCTCTGTAGCAGGGACTTGGCCGGGACTTGGTCAGGGATAACATCTCAATGTGTCCCCGTACTGCCTCCAGGATAAAGCCAGGCCATGTAAGGGGATGGGATCTACCCAGGAAGTTTTTAAAGAGTGCTCAACTGTGCCTGATCTAATGTGGGGGAGACAAATAGGCCTATGTCCTAATAATTTTAACGGGGAATCCATGTTCTTTGATCCCATCTTTGATATGAGTTGTGTCTGCAAAGTCATGCACGCTTTGTGATCTTTCCGGTGGTTGCCTGGGGTTAAGGGCAGGGATTTGGTCAAGAATGTACAAGAAAATATGCCTACCCTGCTAAGACTGTTTTGTTTGTAACACTTAACAATATTACATCTCTGCCAAAGCCCCACTACATGTAGTCCCATGGGGGGGGGGGCAGGGATTGCAAATGACAGCCACATAATGTTACTTTCCTGTGAAACTGGACGCAGTTGCTCTATGTGGAAGTAATCATATGATAAAATCAGATAATCTATTATAAAATGACTTTTTCATTCAAAAGGAAACAAATATAGTTTTCATCACCTTTTCATCGCTTTAAGGGGGTACTACACCCCTGTCCAAATTTGTGCCTATTTTTGCATTTTTCTCAAAAATTATAGCGCATTGGTGACAAGTAAGATATGTATATTATAGGGGCAAGGACTACAACTACTGCACTGGAAATTTTATTTGGCACAGACAACAGTTGTGGAGTTACAGTCAAAAATGAGGGAAAACCAGTATTTGATCAATAAATCAATAACTACTTGCCTTGAGTTGCTGAATTTTCAGAGCAATAGTTGTAGTCCTTGCCCCTACAACATGCATATCTTAATTGCACTATAATTTTTGAGAAAAATGCAAAAATAGGCACAAAATTGGCCAGGGGTGTAGTACCCCCTTAAAAAGCACTTTATAGTTGTTGTAGGAGTAGTGCTGTATAGCTGGGAAATTTTTGCAAGGTAATTATTTTCGCGGTTAATATCAAAACCACAAATTTATAAGCCCACAAAAATTTTCTCTATACCCATAGGTTTTCATGTGTAAACAAATGCAAAACTGCTCCCAACACTAACAGTTCAAATCGTGAACAATTAATACTGCGAAAATATCACCCTTTTCAGTAGTACTTTTTCATCAATTACGCCAACTGATAACCAGAAATATCACTGTCAGTGACGCCCACACAGATTTAGGTACCAAAAAATAATTTTTGAGCAATTATTTCCTTGCTTTGCCAATATAATATTGAATGTTTCGCTTATCTGTTGTTTTTTAAAAATACACAATTTTTGAATCCCATGTTTCCCAATAATATTGTTGGCATATTGTTATTTTGGAGCTATTTGGAACGTGAAAGGAGTGCAAATAAATTCAGTGGCATAGATTTCTTTTTGACATTGGGGGATGGCGTTGGAAAATAATAAGGTTACAGTACAAATGCGTGTGAAGTGCGCGAAAAATTATGCTATTTTGAAGCTAATAAATACGCTCGAAGCACGTGAAAATTTGCACTTTTGGGGCTAAAATGGTCAAATATGAGGTTAATTTGGTAAGAAACCTATATTCAGGCGTCAACATTGGGGGGGGGGGTGATTGTATGGACCATCCCCCCTGGCAAAATATTGGGGGATTTATCCCCCACCCCCCAGGATCTACGCCTATGAATAAATTCACAATAGTTTTAACAGTAGATAATGAACAAAGTAGGGATGTATTATTTATGTGTTGCATAAAAAGTTGTGGTTTGTGCATAATTAGATGACCATCTCTGTGCGTTTGTTTTCACTGACAAGTATGACATTTTATTCATTAAGGGGGGTACTGCACCCCTGCCCAATTTTGTGCCTATTTTTGCATTTTTCTCAAAAATTATAGCGTATTGGTGACAAGTAAAATACCTACCGTATTGTTTGTAATAAACGCTCCCCCTCTAATAAACGCCCCCTCCAATTTTTGTGTGAAAAATTGACAAAAATGCAAACATTTCCATGCCATATCGTGTAGGTAAGCTTAAAACTTGCATCAGTAATGGCAGTCACGAGCGCTAAATTGCATGGAAAAAACCTATTTTGACTCAACTCCCATCCATTCATTGCCTAATTATGGTAAAATTTCACTAATTCCATGCACTTACAGGTGTAATTTTGTTGTATTTCCCACAAAATTGTAATTTTCAGTGGGCGCCGCCATCTTGTATGGTCGTAAATCCCTCCTTTTAACAGGAGCACAATCGGGAAATTGAACCCGATTTTTAAGCTTTTTTCACTGACAATTCACTTCCAATAAACGCCCCCCATTTGGAAAAATGCAACGCCCCCGGGCGTTTATTACAAACAATACGGTATGTATATTATAGGGGCACAGGACTGGAAACTACTGCACTGGAAATTTTATTTCAGCACAGACAACAGTTGTGGAGTTACAGTCAAAAATGAGGGAAAACCAATATTTGATCAATAAATCAATAACTGCTTGCCTTGAGTTGTTAAATTTTCAGTGCAGTAGTTGTAGTCCTTGCCCCTATAATATACATATCTTACTTGTCACCAATACGCTATAATTTTTGAGAAAAATGCAAAAATAGGCACAAAATTGGCCAGGGGTGCAGTACCCCCTTAAGTGCAGACCCACAGCCGAACCATGGACATCCATGGTCACTCCCAACAAGATTATGCACAGTTTAATCTATAAATATATTAGGGAATATGGTGTTTTCTAGTTGGGTGACTGTCATTTGGATGGGACCAATATCTTTCTCACAGTGGTGGCATGTTTCAAAATTAGCACACCCTGGCCTCAATTAGGTCATAATGTGCCTGTTATTGTCTCAATTTGCTCTCCTGAAGCTAAAATTAACATGTATCACTTTCGCTGATGCTAAAATTTCCCACCCAAATTAAACCATGAGTTGGTACCCCTTTAAGAAAAGAGCCGAAGGCATGCCCGATGACGCAGACATATCGCTTTCATCTGCAAACATATTTTGTTCAGGCATCCTCCTTGGTAGGTGGTTGCACTAAATTTAGCTCGTTTTATAAGAATCGCTGCCAATAGTTTCTTCCATGTGATAAAAATATCTGGAAGCACTCCAGGGTTTCCCCTGTACTTCTCAAGTTCATGTTTCATTCTTTCATGACTGAGTGGTATAGTTTTTTTGGCAACATAAATTGAAGAATTTTCAATTTTACAACTTTTTAAAATATCTGGAAACACTCCAGGGTTTCCCCAAGTAAATCTCAAGTTCATGTTTGGTCGTTTTATAATAGTGGTCTTGTTTTTGGCAACATTTGTAGAATTTTCAATTTTACAACTTTTCAAAATATCTGGAAACACTCCAGGGTTTCCCAAGTATATCTCAAGTTCATGTTCGGTCCTTTCTACTCTATATTGGTCTTGTTTTGGGCAACATTTGGAGAATTGTCAATTTTACAGCTTTTGAAAATATCTGGAAATACAGGGTTTCCCCAAGTATATCTCAAGTTCATGTTTGGTCTTGTTTTTTGGCAACATTTGTAGAATTTTCAATTTTACAACTTTTCAAAATATCTGGAAACACTCCAGGGTTCCCCCAAGTATATCTCAAGTTCAACTATTAGGCCAAGTAAAATAAATAACATGTATATCGTCCCCGTCCTCACTGATTTTTGGAGATTTTTAAATATTTTTGTTATTTTTCCGATTTGCTTCCTTACTTTGTTTCTAAAATTGTTGTGATGAAAAGACATGTTTTAAATAAGTTCTTGGTTATCGTTTGTAAACATATTGCAAACACACTTTCTACAAGCTAGGGATAGGACTATGGGGAAATAACAAAAATATTAGGGGCTGAAAGGTTTTTGTTTTCGGTTTGGGATCATAGTTTTGAAAAATAGTGGGATATTCACAATATCGCAGGGAATCCTACTTGATGACCATGACAGTCCACTAGCCCTAGTCCGGCATCCCAGACCCTTATGAATCATAAAATGATATAATATACTTTGATCAGCTCGTAATCGGCGGGCCTTATAACATCACGGATTAATAGCACTTTTCGGCGTAGTGGTAAAAGCCTAACATTTCCCGCCGATTACGAGCTGATCAAACTATAGTTACATATTAAGCTAACTCCTTCCACAGTTGTGGCAGTGAATGAAAGCAGAATGCGAAATTGTCAGGATTGTGTTTGAAGGTCCCTGTAGGTTAATTCATTCAGACATGCATTTCTGATTGGTTCAGAAGTTCTTGAGATAGCGGGTACATCCTGTTTAAGTCCGAAACACCGTCAATCCGAACCCCCGTCAGTCCGAAAATCTAATTGAAAAAGACATCAACCCTAACCCTAACCTTAGCCCTAACAGTAGTAACACTAACCCAAACCCTAACTTCAATTAGATTTTTGGACTGACGCACACCGACATCGCCTGGCTTATAATTATTTGGTGCAGCAGAGATACTAAAATGAATACCGGGATCGATACACATGAATTGCTATGCACGATTTTGATATCAGACGAAAATCTTCGGATACCGGGGTGGAAAATGATGAATATCTCCCGTAAATGATTTCGTCTCAAGAAACCAGATCTGGTCTCATACACTTGAAAATACGTGTTGAACAGATATGATAGTCATTAGTTTGCGCTTTGAGAAACGGCTGTGAGTCTTGAACTCAAAATCTGACCAAAATTCTTAATTTTATATTGCGTTGGTCCTGTATGGACTACAGCGCGGGCTATAGCTGCACTCACTACTCCAGTGGAGGCAGTATGACCATTGACCGCAATGTCGTATACAAGCTTCACACATCGAGAAATCAATTACCCGGCTATTGTCAGTAGCCTTAGTCAGGTCACTTGGCTACTGCGTCTCATATTAAAGGTGGAATAAAATGGCCATGCGTGGCTGTGGATTCAACCTACCATGGCGATTTCTACTATGAAGAATAAGATATCGGGGCGATGACACTGTGTGACGGTGGTTCGGATTGATGGTGTTTCGGACTGACAGGAAGACCCTGAGATAGTTAGTAGTTCTATGTATGAATCACATCTAATTTTCTGTTGACAAAGTAAAAAGATGCATGATATAAGCCGTGTTCAGACGTAGGGTATTTAACTCGAGTAAAGGGGTATTTACCTCGAGTAAAGTGCCCAGTCGGGGTAAGCTCGTGATAAATGTCGAGTTTGTGCCCGTCTGGACAGTAGTCGGGGCAGCTTATCCCGACCTTAACCCGACTGATTTACCTCTGAAAAAAGTCAGAGGTAAATCCTTAACCCGACCGGAGCAGTCGAGGTTGATGCCTGTGTGGATCGCACTAGAGGTAACAGTCGAGGTAAACATCTGCAGATTTGACCTCACTACAAATTAACCATCGGCGTTCAGTCAGTTCTTGCTCCAAACTACTTAACATGAATCAAGGCGTGCGTTTTTTCTTCGCTGAAGAGTGTAGGCCTAATGACCCTGCAAATACATGTTTTACAAAACTTTTTAAATGTCGGGTTATATAAGGATCATGAATACGTGTTTAAAACATATTATATTTGGGCAAACATTTTGGTAAAATATTTTGTCAACAGGTAAATCAAATTCTTTTAGAATGTTTTGCATCACGTTTTCCATTTTCCGTTGCGAATTTTACTCGAATGAAATTGGTTTACAATCGGAATGCATATTTACTTTTAGAACCTGCGCGCTACTTCCGGAAATTATCCCTGGGTACAAAATGGTCGTGGTAAATTCACGTCAGCAGGTCATGTTAAAAGGCCGGGGTAAGCTATGTATGGACAATCAGTCGAGTTAGCGAAAATATTTGTGGTATTTTATCACGGGTTGTAAAAAATTTAACTCGAGTAATAATTCGGGTCTGAACGTGATTATAGAAACTTTCTTCTGACATCCAATACAGTAGCACACAAGAGCCTGTGGCACCTAACAGTCAGATCCTTCAGGTTGCAGCTGGCCATCCAGCCATGTGTATACAGGCACATGCTTGCCATAGGATACCTCCAGCCTTTTGTGACAAAATACTGTGGTATGCAGGCTAGACAATAGGGAGGTCCTGAGTGACCCTCTTGTGACAGGGTCCTTCACTAATAATATGGAACTATTGACAAAATGAATAATATTATTTGTTTATGGTATTAGGTGTGCAAATAAAAAAAAAAAAAAAAAAAAGTTTGTTGTCTGTAGTTACTGGCATGCATTTTTGATTTTGTAGCAATTTTGCACCATTTGATCCTTATTGAATGAATGATCCAAGAAAACATTTAACTATATTTTCCTGTCAAAGTATTTGACTTGCTGTACAAATTAGTAAAATTAGTTATTTGAAATTACTTACATTGTATAAATGAAATTAATAATTTTAGTCAAATTACTTATTTAGAATAAATGATTTTACAAATTAGTAAAATTATTTAGTTTAAAATTGAAATTAATCAATGTTATGTCCCAATTAGATCTACTACAAAGAATGAAAATAATAGCAATATTTGTAAGCTTTTATGTGGTATTTATTTATTTTGTAACACATGTCTGTTATTTTCAAAACATTTTATCCAAAAAATCCCTCATATCATTAAGTGCCTCAAAGTATACAGAAGAGAATCCTCAATTTCCTGATTTAACTTTAAAATAGATTTATGGACCACAATGGCCTCATCCCAATGCCATAGTTCAATAACCTCAATTAAACAACAATAGAACAAAATTTGACCTCAAGTTGCGGAGTATGAGTTTGTGTACCCAAATTTTCAAAGGTCATTCAATTAATGTGCAACTGTATTGGGGTTAAAGAACTGTGCCCTGATAGATGAGCATGTTGTGGATCCTAGTGAACCAAGTTTAGTTGACATTGAGTCATTAACTTGATGGGATGGTCAACTGTTGAATGATTGTAATTAATGAGGAGTAATTAAACCAATTAATATGATATCATTTGCAAGGTTGGAATTATTATAGCAGGGATGACGTATTGATGAGAATAACAAATTTGGGATAATGAGGTTGGAACATGCTCCTTAAAATTTTCTTGAGTGAACTTTCGGTCGAACCTTCATGTAATTATTTCGTGTAAGCTAATCCAAACCCTAACCCTAATTCTAGCCCTAACCCTAAGTCAAATCCTAATCATAACCCTAATGCTAACCCTAATCCTAACCCTAAACTAACCCTAATCCTAACCTTAACCCTAACCCTAATTTTGTGTAAAATTACATGAAGGAGTAACTGAACTTGAGGAATTAGAGTGGAGTTAAAAATGATGGAACTTTATTTTTAACATTTAACTTTTTAAAATAGAAAGAATGTAAAAGAAAGATAGAGAATGAAAGAAGTAAAATATGTACATGTATTATCCCTAGTTTCCCTACAAGGTGTTCAAACAACTTCTTGTACATGATTGAAATTGAGCTCCAAAGATGCAAATTTATCTATAATGTAGAAAAAAATTACAAAACAGGGCCTTAGCTGAGTAAGCTGACTCAGATGCTCACATTGATTCCATCACATATGAAAAAGATCCGTGGGCGATGATGAGTTTATATATCATTTTCTGAAGTTTTCAGTTTCCCCTATTCTTACCCCCTCTCTGAGGCTGCATGAGATAAATAGCCTTGATCAAGGCTTTATAAGGGATGCGCCATTTGACATGTAGGGGAGGTTTGAAGTTGAGGTCAGGGGATTGGCGATAGAGCTTATTGTTTTCGGCGATATTTTTATCATTTACTAGTATTTATTTTGCACTTCGTATAGGC
The DNA here is from genome assembly GCF_039555335.1 of Amphiura filiformis. Classification (NCBI taxonomy): domain Eukaryota; kingdom Metazoa; phylum Echinodermata; class Ophiuroidea; order Amphilepidida; family Amphiuridae; genus Amphiura; species Amphiura filiformis. The sequence continues at coordinate 54,394,995 of NC_092645.1, forward strand.
CAGGATTAATTTTTTTTAATTTTCATGCATTAGGGCCTTATTGTAGGCCTATATTTGTATACACAGTTAGGTGAGGAAAGTTTTTTTAGTGATAGTGAGGTAAGCTTTTTAAAAAATGTTTTTTTAGTGACAGTAGGGAAAGTGCAGCAGGGAAATTTTTCTTTCAAAATCTTCCAGCCCTAACCCCCTCAGAAGTCAAATGATGCATCGCTTTGATGATGCATCGCTAACAAAGGTTAGCATGTACCAAAAAATTACCAATGTTGCTTGGAGCCCAAATGACCATCAAAATGTGGCCTCCTCGCAGTCCTTGGAATAGCTCTTATACATGAAAAAGACCGACATCCTAGCCATGGTGTATTTCCCCTCTATTCTTACCCTTCTTTGCCTCTCAGGCTATTTCATTACAAGCCGACGTCAAACGTCGGCTTGTGCTGTCTCTTCTCAATTCTTTCTTTCTTTCTTCTTACAAGCCGACGACGAATGTCGGCTTGTTCTGTCTCTTCTCAATTCTTAAGTTAGGCGGGCAGCCTAACTTATTTCTTTCTTGCCATTTCTTTCTTTAAGTTAGGCGTGCAGCCTAACTTATTTCTTTCTTGCCATTTCTTTCTTAAGTTAGGCGGGCAGCCTAACTTATTTCTTTCTTGCCATTTCCTCTTTCTTTCTTTCTTTCTTCTTTCTCACAATTTGCTACTACTTCCACATCCTTGATCGGATTTCGACTAAACTCAGTCACAACCAGTATTGGGTAGCTGGCTACAAAAGTTATGGGTTGTTTAACGTCAGAGGTCATCCAAGGGGTCACAGGGGTCAAAAAAGGTTATTTTAACCAAAAATGCTCCGATTGAGCTCAAATTTAAATGCAATGATGCTTATGACATTCTAAACATGTTTAAAATATTTTAAAATTTATTTAAGGTCATTAAGGGGCCATAAAGGGGTCAAAGGTCAAGTTGTTCAAAATGCTCCAATTGAGCTGAAATTTAAATGCAATGATCCTTATGACATTCTAAACATTCTAAAAACATTTTTAAGTTCATTCAAGGTCATTAAGGGGCAATAAGGGGGACAAAGGTCAAGTTTTCAAAATGTTTCAATTGAGCTGAAATTTAAATGCAATGATCCTTATGACATTCTTAACATGTTTTAAATATTTTTAAAATTCATTTAAGGTCATTAAGGATGTCATACAGAGGTCAAAGGTCAAGTTTTCAAAATGCCAGCTTTCCACGATCAAGGTATATTTAAACGGCAATTAATGAAACAGTCTTATTAAAATTAATACTATCCATCCAGCACAGTGTTGCTGCTGGATCAGATCGTCACAGTCATCCGCCTAACTTACCTCGTGCCCTTGCAAAGGGCACAGTTGCTCTAGTTCTTTCTTCTTTCTTCTTTCTTCTCACAATTTGCTACTACTTCCACATCGTTGAACGGATTTCGACCAAACTCAGTCACAAGCAGTATTGGGTAGCTGGCTACAAAAGTTATGGGTTGTTTAATGTCAGAGGTCATCCAAGAGGTCACAGGGGTCAAAAAAGGTCATCTTAACCGAAAATACTCCAATTGAGCTGAAATTTATATGCAATGATCCTTATGACATTCTAAACATGTTTAAAATATTTAAAAATTTATTTAAGGTCATTAAGGGGGTCACAAAGGGGTCAAAGGTCAAGTTATTTAAAATGCTCCAATTGAGCTGAAATTTAAACGCAAAGACACTTATGACATTCTAAACATTTGAAAATATTTCAAAATTCATTTAAGGTCATTAAGGGGTCATAAATGGGTCAAAGGTCAAGTTTTTTAAAATGCTCCAATTGAGCTGAAATTTAAATGCAATGGCCCTTATGACATTCTAAACATTTTGAAAATATTTCAAAATTCATTTAAGGTCATTAAGGGGTCATAAATGGGTCAAAGGTCAAGTTTTTTTTCAATGCTCTAATTGAGCTGAAATTTAAATGCAATGATCCTTATGACATTCTCAACATGTTTTAAATATTTTGAAATTCATTTAAGATCATCAAGGGGGTCATGCAGAGGTCAAAGGTCAATTTTTTAAATGTCAGCTTTCCGCGATCAAGGTAGACTATATTAAAACGGCAATTAATGAAAATTAAAAAAAATATTATTATTAAAATTAATCTTATCCAGCACAGTATTGCTGCTTGATCAGGTCATCCGCCTAACTTCCCTCGTGCCCTTGCAAAGGGCACAGTTGCTCTAGTTCCTCTTTCTTTCTTTCTTTCTTCTCACAATTTGCTACTACTTCAACATCCTTGATCGGATTGCAACCAAACTCAGTCACAAGCAGTATTGGGTAGCTGGCTACAAAAGTTATGGGTTGTTTAACGTCAAAGGTCATCCAAGGGGTCACAGGGGTCAAAAAAGGTCATTACAACCGAAAATGCTCCGATTGAGTTGAAATTTAAATGCAATGATCCTTATGACATTCTAAACATGTTTCAAATATTTTAAAATTTATTTAAGGTCATTAAGGGGCCCATAAAGGGGTCAAAGGTCAAGTTTTTCAAAATGCTCCAATTGAGCTGAAATTTAAATGCAATGATCCTTATGACATTCTAAACATTTTAAAAACATTTTATAATTCATTTAGGTCATTAGGGACCATAAAGGGGTCAAAGGTCAAGTGTTCCAAAATGCTCCAATTGAGCTGAAATTTAAATGCAATGATCCTTATGACGTTCTTTACATGTTTTAAATATTTTAAAATTCATTTAAGGTCATTAAGGGGGTCACACAGAGGTCAAAGTTCAAGTTTTTAAAATGCCAGCTTTCCACGATCAAGGTATATTAAAACGGCAATCAATGAAACAGTCTTATTAAAATTAATACTATCCAGCACCCAGTACAGTATTGCTGCTTGATCAGATCGTCACAATCATCCGCCTAACTTACCTCGTGCCCTTGCAAAGGGCACAGTTGCTCTAGTTTCTTAAGTTAGGCGTGCAGCCTAACTTATTTTTTTCTTGCTGTTTACAAGCCGACGACGGATGTCGGCTTGTTCTGTCTCTTCTCAATTCTTTCTTTCTTTCTTCTTTCTTCTTCTGGCAACCGCAATCAACTGCAAGAAGCACCGCAAGGGATTGACAGATTTCAACCAAAGTTGACCCAAATGACCATTGGGCTAGGCCAAACCTTCCATTTGACTTTGACCTCGCCGTGACCTTTGACCTAGCTATAATGGTCAAAAATGTGATTTCACAAAAATGCTACTCCTTCCACAAATTTTATGCGATGAGGACATGGTTATATCATGTGACTCGACTTTAGTCGGTGTCTATAGGGTGTGCTCAGATAAGGGGTCAAAGGTCATTAAGGGGTCATTTCTGGTCAAAGTCTAAAAAATATTCAAAATTCACTGTCTTTACAAATTACATAGCAGAGAGTCGCCATTAGCACACATGCATTGCTACTAGCCAGGGTCTTTAGGATGCCTACAGTTTCGGGGTCAAAGGTCATTAAGGGGTTACTTCCGTCAAAAACCAAATTTATCAAAATGTTCAAAACATTTTTATCTCAAAATGTAAACAGACCAGAATAATATAACCAACATACATGAATTAGTGTTCCCTGATGTATGCATGGTATTTTTATTTTGTGGGTCAAAGGTCATTAAGGGGTCACTTCCTGTTTTTAGCTGAATAACTTCAAGAATTTTTATCTCAACAACTGAACATGTTAGAATTTTTTAATTAAAATTGGAACAATGCATTTTGTCGGTGTACATAAGGTTTTTTTTTTTTTTTTTGTCAAAGGTCATTAAGGGGGTCAAAAGGTCAATCAAAAATTTAAAAAAATCAAAATCCATGTATAAGTTCCGATTAAGCTGAAATTGACCTGAAATATTTCTTATGACATCCTAAGCACAATGCAAGAGCAGTTGACCCCATCCGTGACCCAGGGGTCAAGTTATAGGGGTCAAAGGTCAAATTGCGGCTTGTTTCTCTCTTTCTTCTGGCAACGCAATCAACTGCATCTAGCTCGCAAAGAGATTGACAGATTTCAACGAAACTTGACCCAAAAGACCACTGGGATAGGCCAAACCTGCCATTTGACTGTGACCTTGCTGTGACCTTTGACCTAGCTATAATGGTCAAAAATGTGATTTCACAAAAAATGCTACTCCTTCCACAGATTTCATGCGATGAGGACATGGTTATATCATGTGACTCGACTTTAGTCGGTGTCTATAGGGTGTGCTCAGATAAGGGTCAAAGGTCATTAAGGGGTCATTTCGGTCAAAGTCTAAAAATATTCAAAAAATCACTGTCTTTACAAATTACTTAGCAGAGAGTCGCCATTAGCACACATGCATCGCTACTAGCCAGGGTCTTTAGGATGCATACAGTTTGGGGGTCAAAGGTCATTAAGGGGTTACTTCCGGTCATAAACCAAAATTATCAAAAATGTTCAAAAATTTTTATCTCAAAATGTAAACAGACCAGAGTAATATAATCATCATACATGAATCAGTGTTCCCTGATGCATGCATGGTATTTTTATTTAGGGGGTCAAAGGTCATTAAGGGGTCACTTCCTGTTTTTAGCTAAATAACTTTAAGAATTTTTATCTCATCAACTAAACATGTGAGAATTTTTAAATTAAAATTGGAACAACGCATTTTGTCGGTGTACGTAAGGTTTTTTTTCATTGAGGTCAAAGGTCATTAAAAGGGTCAAAATGTCAATCAAAAATTTAAAAAAATCAAAATCCACGTATAAGTTCCGATTAAGCTGAAATTCACCAGCCCCTCTCGGCTTGCCAAAATTGCTTACCCCCCCTATCGGCTCGCAAAAAATTTCTTGCCCCCCCATTTTACCCTCCCTATAGGGCTCTTAATCATTGCACAACCCCTAAGCTTTACTTTTCTGCGGGCTTCCTAAAATGAGTACATTGCTATTTTGTGTGGCAGCTGATAATACAATACACCGGCCGGCAACTGTACAACGGATGCTACCAGTACGGTCACACACAGTACGGTAAACTACACGTGCATTGATGCATTATGACCGTGAACATAAACAGCGATAACTGTTGTGATATAAACTTATTTGTCCATCTGTATCATTGGATTGACTCTAGAATATTATACTGGCGACGAAGGAGAAACATTCAGGCATCCACTGGACCAGTGCAAGGCAGTAACTCGTAAGAATTATTTCTGAATATAATGTGTTTCACCCGAGTATTTCAACCCCATTTTGACAAACTCTCAAAACATTAACTGTTCGGTATAAATTGTCAGGATTGTTATCAATCATAATCTGACGATAGACCGTGCTTTATATATTAAGGGGCTGTTAGCCAAGAAAATTACTAAAATGAGCATGTGTAATTTGAAATTTGGTACTTATTAAATTCAGCATAAAAATACTCAAATCTTGTCCAAAGTGTATCGTGATTGGTACCAAAATGTGGCAAATTTCATGAGCAACAACCCATAGGTGATTTATTTTTTCATTGGACGCTTCTGTTTTGAGTTATATGCAAATTAGCTAATTAGCATAAAAATGCTCAAATATTGTCCGAAGTGTATCGTCATTGGTACCAAAATGTGGCAAATTTCATGAGCAACAACCCATAGTCGATTTATTTTTTCATTGGACGCTTCTGTTTTGAGTTCTATGCAAATTAGCTAATTAGCATAAAAATGCTCAAATATTGTCCGAAGTGTATCGTCATTGGTACCAAAATGTGGCAAATTTCATGAGCAACAGCCAATAGTCGATTTATTTTTTCATTGGACGCTTCTGTTTTGAGATATATGCAAATTAGCTAATTAGCATAAAAATGCTCAAATATTGTCCGAAGTGTATCGTCATTGGTACCAAAATGTGGCAAATTTCATGAGCAACAACCCATAGGCGATTTATTTTTTCATTGGACGCTTCTGTTTTGAGTTATATGCAAATTAGCTAATTAGCATAAAAATGCTCAAATATTGTCCAAAGTGTATCGTGATTGGTACCAAAATGTGGCAAATTTCATGAGCAACAACCCATAGGTGATTTATTTTTTCATTGGACGCTTCTGTTTTGAGTTATATGCAAATTAGCTAATTAGCATAAAAATGCTCAAATATTGTCCGAAGGTATATCGTCATTGGTACCAAAATGTGGCAAATTTCATGAGCAACAAACCACAGGCGATTTATTTTTTCATTGGACGCTTCTGTTTTGAGTTATATGCAAATTAGCTAATTAGCATAAAAATGCTCACATATTGTCCGAAGTGTGTCGTCATTGGTACCAAAATGTGGCAAATTTCATGAGCAACAAACCATAGGCGATTTATTTTTTCATTGGACGCTTCTGTTTTGAGATATATGCAAATTAGCTAATTAGCATAAAAATGCTCAAATATTGTCCGAAGTGTATCGTCATTGGTACCAAAATGTGGCAAATGTCATGAGCAACAACCCATAGGTGATTTATTTTTTCATTGGACGCTTCTGTTTTGAGTTATATGCAAATTAGCTAATTAGCATAAAAATGCTCAAATATTGTCCAAAGTGTAATCATTGGTACCAAAATGTGGCAAATTTCATGAGCAACAACCCGTAGGTGATTTATTTTTTCATTGGACGCTTCTGTTTTGAGATATATGCAAATTAGCTAATTAGCATGAAAATGCTCAAGTATGGTCCGAAGTGTATCGTCATTGGTACCAAAATGTGGCAAATTTCATGAGCAACAACCCATAGTCGATTTATTTTTTCATTGGACGCTTCTGTTTTGAGTTATATGCAAATTAGCTAATTAGCATAAAATGCTCAAATATTGTCCGAAGTGTATCGTCATTGGTACCAAAATGTGGCAAATTTCATGAGCAACAACCCATAGTCGATTTATTTTTTCATTGGGCGCTTCTGTTTTGAGTTTTATGCAAATTAGCTAATTAGCATAAAAATGCTCAAATATTGTCCAAAGTGTATCGTGATTGGTACCAAAATGTGGCAAATTTCATGAGCAACAACCCATAGGTGATTTATTTTTTCATTGGACGCTTCTGTTTTGAGTTCTATGCAAATTAGCTAATTAGCATAAAAATGCTCAAATATTGTCCGAAGTGTATCGTCATTGGTACCAAAATGTGGCAAATTTCATGAGCAACAGCCAATAGTCGATTTATTTTTTCATTGGACGCTTCTGTTTTGAGATATATGCAAATTAGCTAATTAGCATAAAATGCTCAAATATTGTCCAAATTGTATAAATCATTGGTACCAAAATGTGGCAAATTTCATGAGCAACAACCCGTAGGCGATTTATTTTTCATTGGACGCTTCTGTTTTGAGTTATATGCAAATTAGCTAATTAGCATAAAATGCTCAAATATTGTCCGAAGTGTGTCATTATTGGTACCAAAATGTGGCAAATTTCATTAGCAACAACATTTAGGCGCTTTATTTTTTCATTGGACGCTTCTGTTTTGTGTTATATGCAAATTAGTTAATTAGCATTAAAAGGCTTGGTAGGTATTAGAGAGAGTGGGAGCCAGTCTGGTGTTATGAGCATTATATGTAAACTCATCCCAAAAAGAAAGTATCCAGTTTGATTTTGGTCTATAAGTCAAAGATGGGGTCTTAAATTAAGACCTACCAAAAGTATGTTACAGATAAACTTATTGCGTACATTTTGATACCTCATTTGTCCAAATCGATGCAGAATTGATGACACAATGACCTTTTGAATGCACCTACCCAGGATTTTAAAGTTGCAGTAATTCCTATTGATGTCGCTTTCCTGCCTCTCAAGATTCTTCATAAAGGTACACCATATCAGAGACGGACTAAGACTGTTCGACTTCACTTCATGTGTTTGATTGAATACAGATATTCTTTTACTCATTCCTCAATGTTTTACCCTTCACACTTCACTGTCAATATCTGGTATGTCCTCCTGCTGTCCATCAATGACTGCCAGACATCTGCGGCACATGCTCGCAGTAAAACAAAATGAATATTGAGAAGCAGGACCAAATCAATAGCAATTACTGCAACTTTTATAATTGAGGTAATTGCATTCAAATAGTCATTGTGTCATTAATCTCTCCATCGATTTTGACAAATGAGGTATCAAACTGTGCTTGCATAAATTTATCTATAACATACTTTTGGTAGGTCTTGATTTAACACCCTTCTTTGACTTATGGACCAAAATTAAACTGGATACTTTCTTTTTGGGATGAGTTTATATATTGTGTTTACGCAACCCATCCCAGTGTTGTTGGGATATTCACAATCCAAGTACAGACTTGATGTGCACCATGAGGAAGTGATCTGATTCCGATCATCTGAATACAGCAGCGTTTTCATATGCACCCTTATATGAAAAGTGCTTAATTGGAATCAAGTTAATATTATAATAATCAAAAACATTTTTTTTATGAAATTGGAAACATTTATCTTGTGCTACTCCTTGATGTTTTGCATATTTGGCCTTTTCCAAGAACGTACTGGGTCATTGTATTGTATTGTAAATCAACTGAATTTATAGACGTACATATTTTTTGTTATCATTGACAGGTAATCAAACTTTTCGACAGCATTTTCAAAGTGGTAGACTGTACAACAGAAACTCAGTCCCCCCAGAGGCAAAACACAATAACATTAACAGCGTGTAAAGGTGCTTAACAACTAACTACCATAGTACGCCATTCCGTTGCTGCGGCCACCTTAACAAACTGGTTCAGGGAACCCATCCACACAAAAGGGGTTTAGTTCTGCTGAACCCAAACCACAAAAGGGGTTCAGTTCTGCTGAACCCAAACCACAAAAGGGGTTCAGTTCTGCTGAACCCAAACCACAAAAGGGGTTCAGTTCTGCTGAACCCACCAGACAAAAGATAAGACAAAGAGATAAGACAAGGAGATAAGACAAAGAAACAAAAGACAAAGAAACAAAAGACAAAGAAACAAAAGACAAAGAAACAAAAGACAAAGAAACAAAAGACAAAGAAACAAAAGACAAAGAAACAAAAGACAAGAAACAAAAGACAAAGAAACAAAAGACAAAGAGACAAGACAAAGAGACAAGACAAAGAGACAAGACAAAGAGACAAGACAAAGAGATAAGACAAAGAGATAAGACAGAGACAAGACAGACAAGACAAAGAGACAAGACAAAGAAACAAGACAAAGAAACAAGACAAAGAGACAAGACAAAGAGACAAGACAAAGACAAGACAGAGATAAGACAGAGACAAGACAAAGAGACAAGACAGAGACAAGACAGAGATAAGACAGATAAACAAGACAGACAAGACAGAGACACAAATTTCACAATTCAATTGCATTCATTGTTTCTGTAATAAAATAAAAATAATAATACAAAATTCTTGTTAACCTATTTAAGAAGTAAATATCAATTACAATTCACATTGTTTACGCATTAATTCAGCATAATATTAATTCTATTAAATCATTTAGACACAGTAATAATGCCACGTCCATCAAAGAAATCACGTGTTGCAAAAAGCAAGGCAGAGTAAACAGAAAAGTAAGACAATATCAGAAATACAATCCGAAAACAAGGAAGGATGCGAGAAAGAAATTATAATAAGCGATGATGATAGTCAACCAAATCCTGATTCGATTCGCATTGCCTACGTAAATCAAGTGGCTGGTACTTTCCATCAAGGTGATTTTCTATTTAGTGACGTTTCTAGAGGTGTGCAATGTTCTTGCAATACATTAGTGTATCTTTGCCGTATTCCTTTTATTTCCCAAGAATTAAATTCTGTGAATTTAGATCAAATATTGAAAGATGGCGATTATTTGTATAGAACTTTATCCCAGAAATTACGTCTATCAGGTGAACTCCACGAAAGTGGTTATTTAGAAAATACGCAATTACCTACAGAATGTAAATTACAAGACAACTCAACATTTGCAATCAATTATGAACCCTTAAGCTATTGCATACTCGAACGAGAGGATGGTAATGAGCTAGAACCACTCAATGTTCAATTGCAAGCAGCATTTGCAGTGTCAAATTTAAATATACTGATATTTCAATCGTATATGATGGCAATTTACAGGGATTCAGCAACCGGACGCTATATGTTCTTTGATTCACATTCACGGGATGAATTTGGGTTCCCCACAGCAAATAACGGTCATTCGGTACTTTTGGTTTTTGAAGACTTTGACAATTTACATTCTTACCTGAAAGTCTTGTGTTCAAAATTGAAAGTCACAACTGAAATATTCGGTATTCAGTCTGTACATATTCAAATGACCAGCGAAATGTTATCAGAAACTAACATTCACGACGAGGCAGGCTGTTCCACGTGGACCAAAAGTCAAGATATACCACAGACGAAGTCGACAGGCCTGTCAAAATACCAAAAGTGGTATCAAAGTTTGACTACCGATCAAAAAAATGAAAGACTCGAAAAGAAGCGAAAAAAGGTCAAAGGAACAATATGAAATAACCGAATACGAGGGCGCAAAAAATTGCGGACACGTCAAAAATATGAAATTCGAAAATGCAGAGAAAAAGCGTCAGCAATCAAAGAAATCATATGAAATTCCAGAAAAGGCAGACAACAAACGTAATCAGGCACGTCAGCAATCAAAGAAATCATATGAAATTCCCGAAAATGCAGAGAAAAAAACGTCAGCAATCAAAGAAATCATATGAAATTCCAGAAAAGGCAGACAACAAACGTAATCAGGCACGTCAGCAATCAAAGAAATCATATGAAATTCCAGAAAAGGCAGACAACAAACGTAATCAGGCACGTCAGCAATCAAAGAAATCATATGAAATTCCAGAAAAGGCAGACAAAAAACGTAATCAGGCACGTCAGCAATCAAAGAAATCATATGAAATTCCAGAAAATGCAGAGAAAAAGCGTCAGCAAACACAGTCAAATATGTACAGGAAAAAATCGGATATCAGTACAGTAATTTTGCATTTTCAAGAATCGTGTAGAAAGCGATCAGCTTACTTACGTGTGTCAGATATGTCAACGTATCTTTCTCAAGAGACAAGTCAGGGCACTGTACACTAGCGCATATAATCGGTCTATCCTGGAGCAAAGTTTACCTTGCAACACCGATATAAATGCATTACCCGCAAAAGAAAAATGATGAAGTTCATGATCAAGTGTGGATTTGCATGGCATGCCATGATAATTTATTAAAAGACCGTGTGCGAAGTTGTCAACTGTGAACAAATTAGCATTAGTACAACAACCTCACCAATTAGCGGATTAAACATGCTAGAAAGACATCTTATTTCGCCAGCTATCCTATTTATGAAAATGATCCCATTGATTAAAGGTGCTCAAAAAGGTATCAATGGACAAGACAAGTGCGTAAAAGCTAATATTAATAACACAGCTGCGTGTTTACCAAGACTACCAACGGAACAAAGTCTTATCCGGATCAAGTTAAAACGTCGCCTCATTTACAAAGGGCATCATATGTGTCAGGACGTTAATCCAGAAAATGTTAGACAAGCACTTAAATGGTTGAAAGCCAACAATCCGGTATTTGAAGATATCGATATCAACTTTGATCAGTTTGATTCTTTGTTAGACGACCAACTAATTTCCGGCGAACACGATCAAGAAAATGACATCGCAGAACCCCATTCTCCAAATGAGAGTGAACTCGCGACTGAGTCTATAGCTAGTGACAGCACAGAATTGCGAATACATCAATATTGATGAAGAGCAAGACATGCACGACCAAGATGAGGATCGCAGTGACAACAAAGAAATGTACGATGAAGGACAAGACTTGGACAACCATGATAATGATGATGATGATGCTACTAATAATGATGATGGCGATGATTGTAGTAATGATGACGATGATGATCACGACATTCACGAACACATCTGCTCCTCTGTATTCCTTTTGCACCGGTTGATTTTTCTCAATATCTTGCAGACAAGCATGACGAATCAATCCTCTGTATAGCTCCAGGTGAAGGCAATAGGCCACAAAAGGTTTTGGAAATGGAAGCGCAATCTTTTCCCGCCGAATTCCGGATGGTTCAAATACTTTCAATGACGACAGAGAAGATAAATTATCGCCATCTCGCTATTTCAATGCACGCATATTTTCAGCAGACAACAGGTTTGCCAGAAACCCAGAATATATCTTTTTTGCGTTGTATGCAACAGAGGTACAACAGATTTGTGACAATATTCAAATTGCGCCGTAGAGGTAGCACCAAGACTGCAGATGGAAGAAAGATAACAGCTTCAATGTTAAGAAACCATGAAGAAGTGAAGGGTCTGATTCGAAGAGATGAAGGGTACAGATTCCTAGCAAAGATACGAGGAAGCCGCTTACTGGGAAAAATCAAAGAGAGATGTTTTCGCAATGATACGGCAACTAGGAATTCCTACCTTTTTTATCACCTTTAGTGCTGCTGATAGACGTTGGATTGACATAGACAATGGTATCCTAATATCACAAGGAAAACAGCCAATGACTGCAGAACAGCATAAGAACATGACCTGGGAAGATCATTGTAAGATCATCATGTCAAATCCAGCAGCAGCAGCCAGAATGTTTCAGCAAAGAGTCCATACGTTAATCAATGACGTCATTCTTTCTCCAGCCAATCCTATTGGAAAAGTCGAAGACTATTATTACAGAACCGAGTTCAAACAGAGAGGTTGGCCACATATTCACATGATAGCATGGGTGAAAGATGCGCCAGAATTCGATACAGATCCAGACGAGGAAATCGCTGAATTCATTGACAAATATGTGTCATGTGAACTTCCTCCAGAGGAAGGCGTCGAATTGCATGAAATAGTATCAAAAGTACAGATGCATACTAAATCCCATACAAGGTCATGCAGAAAAACTGGACAGGTATGCCGATTTAACTATCCTAGGCCACCATCGAGCGAAACCTTCATTTGCAGGCGTCCAGAATCCATAGACGATCTAGATCTTAATGAACTGGAAGCGGAAGTGGAGCGTACAGATAGAAAAGAAAGGGAAGAGAATGCAAAGGAGACTATTAAGAAAATGTGGAAAGAAATTGAATCAGCCACCGATGACACAGATTTTGATGAAATCCTCCAGAAAATACAAATAACACACAGTCAATTTGAAACATGCTTAAGCACACTTGCCAAAAGAAACACCGTCTATCTGAAACGACGTCTCAAAGATCAATGGGTAAACAACTACAATCCTCACTTGATAAGATGTTGGAATGGAAACATGGACATACAGTACATATTAGATCCATTTGCGGCTACAATATACATGCTCTCGTACCTGACGAAGTGTGAAAGAGAAATGGGTGACTTGCTCAGAAACGCACAAAGAGAAGCTAGAGAAGGGAATGTCGATGTTCTTACCGAACTTAGAAAAGTTGGTAGCGATATACTTGCAACACAGAGAAATCAGTGTAATGGGTGCTATTTACATGGTTTGCAGTATGCCTTTGAAACAAAGCTCACGTAATGTTGTGTTTGTTCAAACTGATGTTGATGGACACAGGATATCGTTGCCACTCCAACAACTTCAAGAGAATGCTGGGAATTCTGAAGAAGTTTGGCAAACATCTCAAATTGAGAAATACATCGGGCGACCTAAGCTAGCAAAATATGAAAACATGTGCATGGCAAAGTTCTTCTCTAGTCATTATCAAGTATCTAGCAAAGAAAGTACACAGACAGAAAACGAAACTGATGATCAGACAGAAGGTGACCAAAGTGATTATGAAGATGGAAGTGTACCGAAAGAAGGAATTAAGAGATGTCGACCAAAGAAAAAGGCTATCGCATTGTCGGGATGCTCAGCGAAAATGAAACAACGAACCACCATAAAACCAGCTGTCATTCGTTATCCTCGAGTATCAATTCATAGGGATAAAGAGCGTTACCATATGAACATGCTACGCCTATATCTGCCACACAGAAGAAAGCAAATCAAACCTGAATCATATGAAACGTATGAAAGTTATCACTTACAAGGTCGCGTAACCATTAATGGGGAAATCGTTTCAGTTCAAGAAATAGTGCAACACAACATGAAAGAATTCGAACCAGATAACGGTGCCCTAGATAATGCATGGGATGCACTCCAAGAAATACCCGACCTGCAAGATGCATGGAATGCTTTAAATCCACAAGGAGAACAACAACAGCAGGATGATAGATTGGAGCGTAATTTATACGAGGATTCAGATGACGAGCTTGCTGAAATCGAAATTCCTGAATTACAGCAGCCGCAACAACAACGTCAAGATTTACCGAGGTGTGCAATAGAAACATGCCGTCCTGAAATTACAGAAGAACAAGCAGAATCTATGATGCGACAGTTGAACGACAAACAACGTCAACTATTTAACTATGTTACCAAGTGGTGCAATGACAAGGCCAGTGACCATACCATATCACCATTCCACATTTTTCTTACTGGAGGAGCTGGAACTGGGAAATCACATCTGATCAAGTGCATAACATATTATGCTAGAAAACCTTTCTTCCAATGACAGAAAATGCTGAGGAAGTGACTGTTTTACTACTTGCCCACATGGGAACTGCCGCCTTTAATATATATGGCCAAACAATCTGCACTGGCTTAAAGATACCTCCCAGAGGATCACATCATTACACGCCTCTTGCAGAAGAATCTGTAAACACGCTTGCGAATGAAGTATCGACACCTACAACTTGTCATCATTGATGAAATATCTATGGTGAGTGTACCACAGTTTGACTATATAAATGGTCGATTGCAACAGATCAAAGGTTGTTCAGACACCACTTACTTTGGCAATGTGTCAATTCTTGCAGTTGGAGATTTTTATCAATTACCGCCTATTTCTCCAAGAACACCATTGTGTCTTCCACGTGATGATATATTAATGGACCTCTGGAACCTATTCAATGTTGTTGAACTGACAGAAATTATCGTCAAAAAGATGATGTCGTCTTTGCTCAAATGCTGAACAGACTTCGCACAAGGAAAGCGAAATGAACCAATAAGCGATACTGATATGAAGTTACTTCAGTCACGTACAGTTTCCGGTAACCACGATAACGGACTATCCGCTCCCGATGACGCAATGCATCTATTTTATCGCATAGCGATGATGTCGATGACCATAATGAGAAAATGCTAGCTACCTTGAGTACACATATACATACGATACAAGCCATTGACATTGATCAAACAGGTGGGCGAATCATAAGAAGAAATGAGCAACCACATAAGACAACACGCAAAGATCGCAACACAACTTTGGCAGATGAACTGAAATTAGCAGTGGGTGCCCGAGTTATGCTGATATCGAACGTTGATGTGACTGACGGTCTGTGCAATGGAGTTTCTGGCGTATTTAAAGGTATCGAATTCTGCAACTCGACAAATATGCCAACTGTCGTATATGTCAAATTTGATAGTTCTCGTATTGGTGCCAAGGCAAGAACAACAGAATTCATCCCACCACACTATCAAGAATGTACTCCCATAAAGCCACGCAAGGAATCGTTTCAGTTGAAAGGAAAGGCGTTTACCACAACCAGAGAACAGATACCGTTAAAACTTTCCTGGGCTGTAACCATTCACAAGATCCAAGGACAAACTACGGACAAAGCAGTAATATCAATGAAATACTTGCAGCAGGCAATGGCATACGTAGCACTTAGTCGAGTCACTCATCTTGATGGAATGTATCTGATGAATTTTGATGCCAGGAGAATCTATTGTGATGAAACTGTTGCAACCAATATTGCCAAGATGTCGCAATGTGATCTTTCCGTAGCTAACCCTTTATTAGAAATAGACCACAACAACTATTTCATTATTGCACATCATAACATACAGAGCCTAAATCGCCATTTGAAGATATGAAAAACAATAGCGAGTTCAGAAAAGCTCACGTCATTTGCTTATCTGAAACCTGGTTGACAAGTAGCAATAACCCTGAAACAATTGCAATTGATGGTTATTCATTGGAATCAATCAATTCTGGTAGTGGAAGAGGGGTTGCCATCTATGTTCAAAACAGTGTGAAATACAATATATTACCATTGATAACTGAGCACTCCGATGTATTAGCGATAAGAACATCAGGAAGAACCAACTTGCTGATTGCAGCTATATACAAACCTGTTGCAACAAGCTCAAGAGTATTCAATGATGAAATGAATGAGATAACAGCCCAGATTGAAAATCTAGAAACAGATTTTAAAGTCCTTGTGGGAGACTTTTATCTAAACTTTATAAAAGAGCAAGTCCTGCCTGCATTCAGACAATACAATCAATTGATTGAAGACCCAACTACTACCAAAGGAACTCTTTTGGATCATATATATATCAAACCAACACCGCAGAACTACAATGCTTCAGTATTGACTTCCTACTACAGTTACCATCATCCAACATTTGTTGCCATAAAGTATTAGGAACTTCACAGTCTTGATATTGAAGGATCCACATTGATTTCAGTCAACTCTAGTAACGGTAAAGGAATAATTGAAATGATCATTTAGTGACACTCCAAATTGTATTATTTTCAATTCTATAGAAGACAATGAACACGTTCTCGTGGTACAAAAACAATCATTTTGGTTGAAATTCTCCAATTATATGTATCAATTCATGAAAACGCTTTTAATGTTGATATATCACTGCATACAATTATTTTTGGATGGAATATCAATGATAAACTTAATATTGTAACCAATATTTCGATTGAATTTGCATTTTTTTCTATATACAAGATTAAAACAAAGAGACCAACAAGTTCCTATTGACAATTTACTTTTTACAGAATCAAATAAACTCAATGATATTATGAAGAACTCGACAAGAAAACTTAAGATATAATGATAAATGAAGTACAATAAAAGCGAATGTCAAACATGTTCGAATGTTATGTAATATACAAAGTGTAACTCCATCGTGAGTATATTTAATGGTATTGTTTAAAACTGAAAGTGTTTGTTACAATATATTTGAATTTATATTTGACCATTGTGATCAAAAACACTGAAAAGAGAAAAAATAATTTACAATAATTAATTTGCAATATACTGTATACTAGTAATAATCAATATCTACATGTGCAATAATAGTGTAATGAACACTACAGCAAAAAATCTTATATCACGAAATATAATCGACATTAATGTATTACATAATAAAATGTGACGTATTTTCATCTACAATGCTGTCAATTTGTTATTTGTATTGAATTATTTTGCAATTATAAATTTGCCATCTTTTATTATCATAGAGCTCAAAATAGGCTCGTCTGGTCCAGGAGAGCAGGTTTTACTGCTCTCACCGAAGCGAAGTCTTAAAATTACCGATCCTCAAAAAATTGAGGATCTGTGGTTAAAACCAGAATGCGGCAATCTGGATCACTGACGAGGAGCCACATTCGCATTCCCTGATTTGGCCCCCAAGTTCGGCACATTAAAGGGGCATTTCGTGATCCACAGCCTCATCCCCCCACTTTTTATATCACTGGAAACCTCTGGCTACATAATGTTTATGTACAAAATATTTCTTGCAGATTAATTCGTTTTGCAAAGATATCGTGACATTTGAATTTCGTTCTGGTGCACCATAACGAAATTACAACGCATTGTCTATGGAGCAGTGTAATACACATAATCATGCATAACTCGCAAACGCAAAATTGGAATCAACTGAAATTTTGGGAATAGGCTTTTTCGTGGATATGTACTGAAAAATGTCATAAAAAGAGGATGCTAGGATCACGAAACACTCCTTTAAACAGGAACAAAATTAAAATGGGAACAATGCATTTTGTCGGGTGTACATAAGGTTTTTTTCATTGAGGTCAAAGGTCATTAAGGGGTCAAAAGGTCAATCACAAATTTTCAAAAATCAAAATCCATGTATAAGTTCGATTAAGCTGAAATTCACCAGGAATATTTCTTATGACCTCCTAAGCACAATGCAAGAGCAGTTGACCCCATCCGTAACCCAGGGGTCAAGTTATAGGGTCAAATTGCGGCTTGTATCAGCGTCTGTTGACTCTAGTTGTTTCTTTCTTTCTTTCTTTCTCACAATTGACTACTAGTGCTACATCCGTGATCGGATGTAGACCAAACGCATAGCCAAGCCGTATTGGGTAAGTGGCTACAAAAGTCTTAAAATGTTTTAATATCGGAGGTCATCCAGGGGGTCACAGGGGTCAAAAATGGTCATTTTTGCCACATATGCCGCACCCCCATTATAATTAGGGGCAAAACATGGAGACATCTAGTCTAGTGTTTTGATAAACAAGAGATAACCACAGGCAATGGTTCTGCTGTCTGTGCTTCAAAAGCGTGTACAATTTCGTCTGGATTCGCTCTACTGCCAGGTGGTGAGTGCCGTGCATTCTCTAAATTCAGTACATTTCCATCGTCAACCGTGTTTAAAATGTCATACGGCCGGGCGGTTTCACAAGTTGCCGGCTCTATCATACCAGTCGCTGCCTGGCTATTGCAGCTGCAATCCATACATCAAAACGTGTAAATGTTGGCTATTCCAACTGCAATCCATACACCCTTCATGCAAGACATGACTGGAATCGTCCACACAGGGAGCGAATATTACAAACGGAGTCACCCATTGAGGTAGGCCCATTCGAAATTCACACGCCCTGTGTGGGAGATTAAGATAATGTCTTCCGGAGAGGTTGTATGAATTTCAACTGGAACAGCCCACTTGGGGTGTATGAAACCCCAAGTGGGCGATTCACACGAAACAAACTGAGGTATGTTCAGATGCCAATTTTGTTACATATCTTGAGTGTAACTTGTGATGTGATGCCTGTATGCTAGATATAAACAGCTACATCATTTCCACTGATGGCTATAGGGTGTGGGGGTGTGTGTGTGTGTGGGGGGGGGTGATATATTGGCTAAAACTGCATCACGCCTTCCCATGATGCATTTATGAAAATCAATAATCCCACTATATAGTTTCTACAGATGACTTAATAATGGTGAATAAGGGGTGAGGGGTAAGTAAAATGTTGAAATATGACCGCATTAAACCACAAAGGTCATGTGAGGTCAAAGGTCAGGTCAAATTTAAAGTTGCTCGATTGGGCTGTAACTCGGGGAAAATGATCCCTGACACTTGGGGAGTATAAAACCGCAAAGGTCATGTGAGGTCAAAGGTCAGGTCAAATTACAAGTTGCTCCGATTGGGCTGTAACTCGGGGAAAATGATCCCTGACACTTAGGGAGTATAAAACCGCAAAGGTCAAGTGAGGTCAAAGGTCAGGTCAAATTTGAAGTTGATCCAATTAGGCTGTAAGTCGGGGAAAATGATCCCTGACACTTTGGGAGTATAAAACCACAAAGGTCATGTGAGGTCAAAGGTCAGGTCAAATTTAAAGTTGCTCCAATGAGGCTGTAAGTCGGGGAAAATGATCCCTGACACTTTGGGAGTATAAAACCATTACGGTCATTTTAGTTCAAAGGTCAGGTCAAATTTTAAGTTGCTCCAATTGGGCTGTAAGTCGGGGGAAATGATCCCTGACACCTGGGGAGTATAAAACCACAAAGGTCAAGTGAGGTCAAAGGTCAGGTCAAATTTGAAGTTGCTCCAATGAGGCTGTAAGTCGGGGAAAATGATCCCTGACACTTTGGGAGTATCAAACCACAAAGGTCAAGTGAGGTCAAAGGTCAGGTCAATTTTGAAGTTGCTCCAATTAGGCTGTAAGTCGGGGAAAATGATCCCTGACACTTTGGGAGTATAAAACCACAAAGGTCAAGTGAGGTCAAAGGTCAGGTCAAATTTGAAGTTGCTCCAATTAGGCTGTAAGTCGGGGAAAATGATCCCTGACACTTTGGGAGTATAAAACCACAAAGGTCATGTGAGGTCAAAGGTCAGGTCAAATTACAAGTTGCTCCGATTGGGCTGTAACTTGGGGAAAATGATCCCTGACACATGGGGAGTATAAAACCGCAAAGGTCAAGTGAGGTCAAAGGTCAGGTCAAATTTGAAGTTGCTCCAATTAGGCTGTAATTGGGAAAATGATCCCTGACACTTGGGGAGTATAAAACCACAAAGGTCATGTGAGGTCAAAGGTCAGGTCAAATTTAAAGTTGCTCCAATTGGGCTGTAAGTCGGGGAAATGATCCCTGACACTTGGGAAGTATTAAACCGCAAAAGGTCATCCGAGGTCAAAGGTCAGGTAAAATTTAAAGTTGCTCTGATTGGGCTGCAATTGGGAAAATAATCCCTGACACTTGAGAAGTATGAAACTGGAAAGGTCATCCAAGTTCAAAGGTCAGGTCAAATTTAAAGTTGCTCGATCAGGCTGCAACTTGCGGCAAATGATCCCTAACACTTGGGGAGTGTAAAACCGAAAAGGTCAGCCGAGGTCAAATTTAACGTTGCTCAGAATATGAAACCGAAAAGGTCAACCCAAGACAAAGGTCGGGTCAAATTTAACGTTGCACAGTATTGCTGCGTGATGATGTCATCACAGTCATACGCCTAACTTACCTCGTGCCCTTGCAAAGGGCACAGTTGCTCTAGTTCTTCTTTCTTTCTTCTGGCAACCTCGTGACATTTTGCGTGACTTGCCACGTTTCGCCCTAACTCTCTTATGCTTCGACAGATTTCAACCATACTTGAGCCAAATGACCACTGGACTAGGCCAAACCTTCCATTTGACTTTGACCTTGCTGTGACCTTTGACCTACCTATAACGGTCAAAAATGTGATTTCACAAAAAATGCTACTCCTTCCACAAATTTCATGCGATGAGAACATGGTTATATCATGTGACTCGACTTTAGTCGGTGTCTATAGGGTGTGCTCAGATAAGGGGTCAAAGGTCATTAAGGGGTCATTTCGGTCAAAGTCTAAAAATATCAAAAAATCACTGTCTTTACAAATTACATAGCAGAGAGTCGCCATTAGCACACATGCATCGCTACTAGCCAGGGTCGCTAGGATACCTACAGTTTTGGGGTCAAAGGTCATTAAGGGGTCACTTCCGGTCAAAAACCAAAATTATCAAAAATGTTCAAAAAAATTTTATCTCAAAAGATAAACAGACCAGAATAATATAACCATCATACATGAATCAGTGTTCCCTGATGTATGCATGGTATTTTTATTTTGGGGGTCAGAGGTCATTAAGGGGTCACTTCCTGTTTTTAGCTGAATAACTTCAAGAATTTTTATCTCCAGAACTAAACATGTTAGAATTTTTTAATTAAAATTGGAACAATGCATTTTGTCGGTGTACATAAGGTTTTTTTCCCATTGAGGTCAAAGGTCATTAAGGGGGTCAAAAGGTCAATCAAAAATTTAAAAAAATCAAAATCCATGTATAAGTTCCGATTAAGCTGAAATTGACCAGGAATATTTCTTATGACATCCTAAGCACAATGCAAGAGCAGTTGACCCCATCCGTGACCCAGGGGTCAAGTTATAGGGGTCAAATTGCGGCTTGTATTCAGCGTCTGTTGACTCTAGTTTCTTTCTTTCTTCTGGCAACCGCAATCAACTGCATGTAGCTCCGCAAGGGATTGACAGATTTCAACCAAAGTTGACCCAAATGACCATTGGGCTAGGCCAAACCTTCCATTTGACTTTGACCTCGCTGTGACCTTTGACCTAGCTATAATGGTCAAAAATGTGATTTCACAAAAAATGCTACTCCTTCCACAAATTTCATGCGATGAAGACATGGTTATATCATGTGACTTGACTTTAGTCGGTGTCTATAGGGTGTGCTCAGATAATGGGTCAAAGGTCATTAAGGGGTCATTTCCGGTCAAAGTCTAAAAAATATTCAAAAAATCACTGTCTTCACAAATTACATAGCAGAGAGTCGCCATTAGCACACATGCATCGCTACTAGCCAGGGTCTTTAGGATGCCTACAGTTTTGGGGTCAAAGGTCATTAAGGGGTTACTTCGGTCAAAACCAAAATTATCAAAAATGTTCAAAAAATTTTGTCTCAAAATGTAGACAGACCAGAGTAATATAACCATCATACATGAATCAGTGTTACCTGATGTATGCATGGTATTTTTATTTTTGGGGTCAAAGGTCATTAAGGGGTCACTTCCTGTTTTTAGCTGAATAACTTCAAGAATTTTTATCTCAAGAATTGAACATGTTAGAATTTTTAAATTAAAATTGGAACAATGCATTTTGTCGGTGTACATAAGGGTTTTTTTTTCATTGAGGTCAAAGGTCATTAAGGGGGTCAAAAGGTCAATCAAAAATTTAAAAAAAATCAAAATCCATGTATAAGTTCCGATTAAGCTGACATTCACCAGGAATATTTCTTATGACATCCTAAGCACAGCGCAAGAGCAGTTGACCCCATACGTAACCCAGGGGTCAAGTTATAGGGGGTCAAATTGCGGCTTGTATTCAGCGTCTGTTGACTCTAGTTATTTTCCCCTATTCATTCCCCATGATTGAGAAGGTCCTAGTGTAGTTACATGCCAATGTTGCATACCAGCCCATTGACCATCTGTCACCTGCAAGACCATGGTCTACACCTGGATTATATGCAGTGTCTAATTTTATACTTGAGCATTCAGATACCTTGCAGCGTTTTGTCACTTTTGTGTCACTTTTGTGTGTCGTTGATAGGAAAACTAAGTTTATACTTCTGCACATTAAATATTTTGCTTGCATTTCAATTGACCCTATACCAGTGGCTTAAACCTATTGACATTATGCAGGACTGTGGCAGGTATACTTACTATAAACTTTGCTGTTGAGCGGGCACAATTTCAGATGTATGTACCTGCATGCTGTGCCCCTGTAGTGGGTAACAATTTTTGCTGACCCATGAAATGGTATCGCTATCAGCCTATATTGGTGTATGTTGCTTGCTTGCTTACTAACTTAAGCCTGATCCTGACTCCACATCGCAACGCGGTGCGATGCTGCTTTGCTATTATAACTGTAATCTGAGCCAGGATTTTACGAGCTCAGCGGTGAAAATTCTCATCGCGCGGTGGAAATTTCGGTCCGCGATGGAGTTGGAAAATGTTCAACTTTTTTGCATCGCGCTGCGATATCGCAGCCGTGCATGCTTCTGATTGGCTGCTGGAAAATCAAGGTCGGCAGGATGACCATAAAAGAAGATGCTGACCTCACATGATTTTAAAATTTTGTACATTTTAATTTCATCTCGCAATGCTGCGATGTTTCAAAAGCAACGCAGCATCGCATCGCGCTGCGATGTGGAGTCAGGATCAGGCTTTACAAACTGAGCAACCTTTTGTTCTGAAATGGACATATCTTGAGTCAGGTGTTAAATGAAAGAGAAATAAGTAAAGAATATAATAAAAAATAATTTCCCCACCGGAGGTGACACTCCTCATTAGACCTGGGTCAGTATTCATGTTTTGGGTCCTTTCCATATCTCGAAATGCCAAGAAGGTATGACCCAAACCCCCTTCCATCCTAAGAAAGTATGACCCCTGGATGACGGTGGTATACCACAATATACTGGTTCAGCTATGGTGCGGTAACCGCTCTAGTTAATATTATAGGGCAAGGATTGCAATGGGTTCTGATTACTACATATTTGGGGTTGTTGATTGCAGAATTGCAAGTGAAGTACCCCTATTATATTGTGCGCAAACCTTATTTGGGTATTAGTTTTGCATATTTTGGTATGTACATTTGAAATTTTCATCATTCACGAATGATGACACAATTATAGTATGCCAGCGACATTGAGCAGACACACAATACTAATATCATAAAACGAATTACAATATATGATAATGACGCAATCGTAATCAACAGGATAAAACACACTTGTGTGGACCTTAGTTGCTGAATTTGAAATCCTCGATGAGGGTCAGATTTTGTATTAGAAGCTCCATTGTATGACAAATTATCTTGACCCATTTCCTTTGTGTATACATGACCTATTATGATTTCCTTCAGGGATGGATGCTGATGCTGATACCATGGGCTATTCCATTTAAAATCCACACTACTCCTGTGGAAGATTGGCAAAATATCTTCCTCATGGGGAGTATGAATTTCAAATGGAATGAACACATTTGCGACTCCATTTGAAATTCACCCTCCCTCTAGTGGAAGATTCAGGTTGAATCTCTCAGAGGATGTTTGAAATTCAAATGGAGCTGCCTATGTATTCATTCCATTTAAAATTCATCTCCCCTGTGGAAGATATTTTGCAAATCTTCCACAGAAAGCATGGATTTTAAATGGAATAGCCCAATGTTGGCAGGATTACTGTAAACAGGAATGTCATTGGATGTCAATATTGGCATTAAATGATTCAGTTGGTTTGACAGAATTATCCCATTGTCTAAACCAGGGGGAGCCAACCTTTTTGGACATGAGGGCCACATACCGTATATAACAGACAGTTTAAATTGACACATATATTTACTATACAAACTTTGGTTTTATAGTTCTAAAATTTGGTATTTCGAGGGACATTTTGAGGGAAATTCGAGGGCTGTTCCTAAATGAGGAAATTGTGGGAAATTTTGCCAACTCGGTGGAAAATTTGGTTTATCGATCATTCTTTCCCAGACTGTGAAATCACCCAATCACAACTTCGCTCATTGTATCATCTTTTCAGCTATTTCTGCAGGAATATGTGTACTGCAGAAACCTTTCCAATTGTACTTTTCATACACTTCTGTGTGTTATATGCTATGATCAGTGATTCCGAGCTCATGTTTGAAAGGAGAGTCTTGGATTTTGTCAAAATTACAGCACAAGTCTTGATTTTTGCAGAGTAGGCCCTATGTTAGTTTACTAAAGTACCTTACATTTGTGTAAAAACAGAATTTTGAAAAATATTGAAGGCATCCTCCTCAGCAAATGTTACAATGGCTTTAATTGCACTTTGGACAAAAATGAAACTTGGCTATTGTTTAACTCATACTTCTTGGCACTCAATTTGTTATTGTGGCTAAAGAAATTGGTGATTAAAGAAAGATATTAACAGTTTTTCTTTTTAAAATAAACCAGGAAACAACTTGGCAGTAGTTTTGAAATCATAAACCCTGTCATAAAAGTATAAAAGGATTTCTAATTTTGATCATGGCCAATATGTTTTGAAAATGGTGAAGTTGGGTTGTTTTAAAACTGTCAGAAAGAGAATAATTTGGTTTGTTAAAATCATATTTTTTTGAGACTGCAGACCTATGGTCCACAACTTATAAGTCCCCCTAAATACTTTTTTAATAAATTGAAAACCACAGCAGCATGTATACACCATCGGCCAAGTGTTTTTAAAATGCATAATTGACTTGACTTGTGATTTGATGACTTGTAACTTGACGTGCAACTTTTTCAAAATGACTTGACTTACTTGTTACTTGGGCAAAAGGACTTGTGACTTGGACTTGACTTGCATAAAATGACTAGTTACCATCTGCTTAAAACTGCTAGCAAATTATGTCAATTTTATGTGAAAACTGTTGTATTTAATTTAGCCACAAAAAAAACACTTCCCTCCCTCCTCACTTTTCCAATAACTTTGGGATGTGAAACAAATTTTTAATTTTGTGTGGCCTTATTGTCCAAAAATAATTTTAATACCATAATAAGTGATGCACTAAGTGATTATTTTAAACCATAATCCACTCAAGAATATAAAAACTCAGCAAGGGTGTAAAAATTATTGATCACACATCCATCAAACAAGCTTAATTTTTCCAATGGCCAAATAAATCCCTTTTGATTTTTGCACAGCTGATTGAGCTGTGCTTGAATGCACTGTTTACACTGAGGAATGCCCTGTCAACTCATGTAACTACGTCACTGACTCACAATACCCCTAGCTGACTGGCTGCTTACTGCATAGACCCTGACTGCTCTACTATCACAACATTGGTGAGTGCACTGGAGTACAGACCCATGTGTGGTGGTAGTGGTACTTCGGCAGACTGTTTTGGAATCTTTTTATATTTCAACAGTGGCTCCATTTTGTAAATGGGATTTTTATAGGAACTACTACTACTTGGGAACTACACCATCCAACACAAGGCCTTTAAACATTGGTGTTTATATTGGAATAATTTGATCATCTTCAAGAGGATTCAAAAATCATCTCAGTTGACTTGTTACTGTATTGGAATTTCTACCAGCTGTGACACACACTGTGTTGTTATTTAGTGGTGGACCCATACATTGTTTTGGTGGGCGATTCAGAATTTTCAAAGTTCTATCTCAATAGGACAGCATATCCTGGGGAAGTGTATATCTGAAACATCATCTACAATTGAGCAACCGAGTCAGGAAGTTATTCTACTATGTGTGTGTGGACTACTACCACAACTTCCCTGGTACTTATGTAGATGTACCTGATGTTGGAATACATGAATAGCGAGTAATATTTACATGTGTCAAATAAGCTCAAATACATGTACAGAGCGAATTTGCCAAATTCTTCAACTATATTTTGCAGCACCATCTGAAACAAATCAGCACTATTTTTGTTTACATCTTGCACACTGACCTCATTTGACAGGCCTACTCATCAAGTTAGAAGTGTGTTCCACCAGTTTATACAGGAATTCCGCTAAATTGCAGAGGTGGGCCCTATGTTTCTACACGGGGTGATGACCTCACCATAGTATGGACTTTGTTCCCATACATGTAGATCTGTTGTAATAGGCTTCTAATAGTTCTGATAACACTACAACTTGATTCATTTCTGACATAATTCCTATGTAGCATGGATTAATATGTATCGGGACAAACTACATTGTACATGAGGATATATTGATGTTGATTATCAAGTTCAATCTTCAGAACTTGATGGAAAGTGTTAAGTGCTGATAGAATTGCACAAACTGTGGCCAGCCAGCAAATGTTATAACAATGATTTTGATGTGATCAAACTTTCAGTGGTACAGAGTTGGCGTTTATACTAGAGCTAGAGGAGAATTTTATCGTGGAATTATTACGTGTGGATGATAATGAAAATGCCGGCCCGAAGAGCAAGATCGATATCGTTGTCTGCGGCGCTTGAGAGCACTGGTATGTAGTTACTTGATGTACAGTAGTCGTAATGTTTCCTTCATTCACTTGAGAACATACATGTACGGGTTTATCAGTAGCGTTGCCAGCGGGGGGCAGGGGGGCAGACTGACCCCCCTGACAAAAAATGAAAGAAAAAAGTGCCCCTCTGACCAAAGGGCAAAGGAAAAGAAAAAGGGCAAGGAGCCCCTTTTTCATCAAAACTCACCCTGATCATGGGCCAAAATAGTGTCAAATACAAAATTGCACATTGTCACAATTTGGAAGCTCGAAAACATGTACAGTCTCTCTAAAAACAAATATTTCATGTTGCAACTGCAATTTTTTTCAGCTGTGCCCTGAAATTTTTTTTTGCCCCCCCCTGACCAAGAAAGCTGGCTACGCCCCTGGGGTTTATAGTTCTGCAAAGTTGGGCATGAATTCTTCATCTTCATCTTGTCTTTTTCAGCCCATAAGGCAAACAAAATTGTTCGGTTGCCCTTGCGTGAAAATTGTGTTTTTGGGTGTGTTTTTTTCAGTATACCAACAACTGATATATCTATCAGAATCCCAGATTGGTTTCAGCAACAAATCTGATTTTAATATTTATATTTGATAAGCAGGCCTGGAATATATGCTTATTTCCCGGCAAGAGAGATAAATTTCCCTCCAACTTCAGAGGGATTTCCCCATTTCTTTTGTATTTCTTTATCCAGAAAAGCAAAATTTCCCTCCAAATGACCAAATTTCAGCAAGGAAATTGCCTATTTTTTCCAGGCCTGTCGATTAATTAAATTAATTAAATTAATTTTTATTTTGTGCCAAATTTCAACTTTGATAAAAAAAATGCAGACCAAAGATAATTGAAAACAAAAAACAAAACAAACAGAACATGTCAGTTGTTTTTTTCTTGCAAAAAGAACAAAAGTATAGTTAAATATTGCTCTCCATAGAACACTACAATTAGACATTTAGTACTGTTATAATGTCATTGAAAAAGTTCAGTTGACATACTTGATAATGAAAATTATCTCGTAAAGTATGTGTAATCCTCTTACTCTAAATGGTAACTTATCTGCATTTTATTTCATGATAACATTTCAGTTGAGCTTCAAATGATAAGTGTAGGCCTATCCCGGGGTCACTCCCATTGTGGCCTGTACACCATCCGCGATAATCAACTTTTGAAAAGCACCCTAAACAAGGATTTAACCCTTGGCTAAAACGACACCCTAAACAGGGATTTCATTCCTAACATCAAATTTCATACCCTAAATTTCATTTCGCGTATTTAGAAATTGCAATTTTGCTACCCTTTTTCCAATTTTTCATGTTTTTGACACCCTAAACGCGATACGCGCGTATCGTGCCTACCCACGAAAAACGACCCTTTTTACGCGTTTTCATTATCGCGGATGGTGTACAGGCCACAATGGGAGTGACCCACCCGGGAGGCCTATCAAGGACCCATCATGCCATTCCTGTATACCGTACATAAATGTACATGAAAATTTATTTCCATTGCAACAAATGATAGGATTAGTCAGTTGATAAACTACATCCGAGAAGATGTTACATAGTTAAATCAGCTTCATCTACATGTAGTTATCGTAATCATTTGATTCATGCAAAATCAGGCCCCAAAAAATTAAGATACATTAAAATATACACATTTATAAGATTTGAAAAATATTTATTCAATTTTGCACCACACCTGTAAGTTCGAGTATTATTTGTGGTTGTACATGTACATGATTTAAAGGGTACTACACCCTGTCCAAATTTGTGCCTATTTTTGCATTTTTCTTAAAATTATAACGCATTAGGGACAAGTAAGATATATGTATATTATAGTGGCAAGGACTACAACTACTGCACTGTAAATTTTATTTCAGCACAGGCAACAGTTGTGGAGTTACAGTCAAAAATGAGGAAAACCAATATTTGATCAATAAATCAATAACTACTTGCCTTGAGTTGCTGAATTTTCAGTACAGTAGTTGTAGTCCTTGCCCCTATAATATACATATCTTACTTGTCACCAATGTGCTATAATTTTTGAAAAAAAAAAAAAAATAGGCATAAAATTGGTCAGGAGTGTAGTACCCCCTTAATATCATAATTCACAGAAAAGAATCATAATTTTTTGCGGTCATGTAATCAAACATTTTGGTAGAGAAAAAAATATTTGCAATTGTGAACATTTGCACCAATGATGTCACTCACACAACTTGCATTGTTTTTCATGCACACACACCTTTTCATGCTTCACAGTGCATTTTAAAATACATAGACCACAGTTTATGTTCAAACTTTATCATGATGATACATATTTCAGTCAAGGTGAACAGCAAATTATTTCACAATCACAATTCACATATTGTTGTATTTTTCAACTCATCAGCAGCTTGGGCAGTGACACACTTTTAGGCCAAGGAAAGTCGATTTTGAGTTTCCGTCACCGCCCTCACTTCATTTTCTGACCCTCACTTGAATTCATTATTGTGATTTTCCAAAAATACCAATAAAAACTGGTTATATTTGCAAAAAAAATATGAATATCCCTTTATTTTTTGTGGAAAAATCAAAATTAAAACATGCATTTTGCTGTCAACCTTGCAGACTCTTTTTAATATACCTTTTAATCTCATTTGGGCTCCAAGTGAGTGAGCGGCAAATAACAACACATTTTACATGCGTGTTGGTCATATAATGAAAGGCAGAAAAATAATGAATAATGAAAAAGTTACCTCACTTGCTTTCAGAAATTATGTGACGGGAAACTCAAAATTGACTGTTAGGGGCCTTATCAGTTGTTTACCTGTTGTTATGTACAAGCATGGAATACAAGGAAGTGAATTCACACTTAACTTAATGCCTTATGAACATGATACAGGTAAACCCATACAAGTTCTATCTCACATTTCAAACATAAGTGCAGGTCAATTCAAACTCAAAATACAGCGTTGCCAAATCCGCTATTTGTTAGCACCATTAGGCGATTTACAACCATTTTCTCAGCAACTTTTGAACATTTCCTATCCCATAGACTGTGAGCAATGGTTAAGAATTTTTTTTAAACATTCACGAGGCTTCCGGCCTCAACTTTTGATAGTTCCTTTCCCAATGGTTAAGAGAAAAATTTTGTATTATTTGAGCCACGATATTGGCACTAAAAAGATGGCAACCCAGACTGATCTCAAATTTGAACACAGAGAGCATTGTAAACCACTGGTCAGTTATCTGACCTGACCGAATCAAGTGACCGACCACACAAACTTGCATTTTAACCGGCTGTATAATGTGTTGTGCCTTGAGGGCCAATTAGGACCGGTCAATATTGATTAAAAAGTGACCGGACTTGACAATATAATGGCCCACTTTATATCTAGATACTGTTTCCGATCTACATTGTAGGGATTTTAATTTTAATGCTTATTTGCTTGACCCTAATCCTTATAAATATCAGTGTTTTAATATGAACTGTATATTTAACAATCAACGTTCAGGCATTATCATGATTATGTGCGTAAATACAGCACCAATGCATACATAACATTTTTTTATATTATAAAAATACATGTATTTAATATTTAAGAAATAAAATTTAAAACCAATGTTTCATGGAACTAAATGCACTGAACTGATCCATTTGTATTCAAGCAATATTTGTTTTTACGTTAATTATGTTACACCCATGTACAATGCAAAATTAATTTAATGTTATCTAACACAATATAATATTGACGAGTTGATATCATCATTATTGCCAAGCAGTTTGTCGGCAGGGTCCATTCTAATCTTCCTAATGCCTGGCAGTTTGTGTGATGTGTATTGCTTGCGAATCACATCTTGTTCAGGACCCATGCTTTTAAAAGTCTGCCACGATTATAATATGCAGTTATCTCAAGCATATCGATAGACCAGCCTCTTTGTTGATAAACGTTAACTCCAACTCATCTATTAGGCATACATGTGCATGTGCAGGGTCCATCAAAATTCTCGCAATCATGAGAGCCACCTTGAGTACACACAGATAATTGCATTGACTACATTTTGTAGGCAAAGACATGTGCGGTTGCAGGGGGAAGCACCTCTTTTGAGAATTGACCATTCACAGTCTTTGTTCCACGAAAAGTAAGCTAACACAACATTACGCAGAAGGAACATCTTGTCATACCTGTGATCATGATCAAGAATGCGCATCATAGTTCCAATAAGTTTTGATTATCTTTCAATTTTATTTGCAAATCATATCTCTGATCATAACAAGTCAGCTGTGCACAAATGGATTATGATATTATCATATCAGAGAACCTTGAACTGTATAATAATTATTGTGTTGTTCAATTTATTCAGTAGTTTGACTTTGAAATTCAGGAATGGCAATTGTTTCATACAGTTTCATGCATGCATGGTACATTTATGATGTAGTATTGGGCATGCAGGCTAGAAATCTATGGGCTCCTATATAGTTGTTCTTTAAAAAACATGTGTAGACCATCTGTAGACCTTAAGGGGGTACTACATTAAATTTTATTTCAGCACAGACAACAGTTGTGGAGTTACAGTCAAAAATGAGGGAAAACCAATATTTGATCAATAAATCAATAACTACTTGCCTTGAGTTGCTGAATTTACAGTGCAGTAGTTGTAGTCCTTGCCCCTATAATATACATACATGTATCTTACTTGTCACCAACGCTCTATAATTTTTGAGAAAAATGCAAAAATAGGCAAAAAATTTGCCAGGGGTGTAGTACCCTCTTAAGATGTTTAAACCAAATATTCGGCAAGTGTTGACCACCAAAACAAAAGAAAGGTGGAATTTACATTGTACCATGTCTTGATTTGTGCAACTGTGCTGTGTTGTTGAAGAAACTTCATTTGTGGCAGAATGCAAGATATAGTCCTGTACTAGTATATTCCATTGTCACTTGAACAACTCTGCTATTCTCCCAGTGTAGGCTACAAATGTATGTAGTTTAATTTACTTAATTTTATTTTCTTTTTTTCAACAAGACCTGACTTAGAACCACAGCGGGAAAAAGTGGGCAATACGGGAAGCTCATTGCCAGGAAATTTTTGGTTTTTGACCAAAAAAATAAAGAGATACATAAGGGAAATATATCATACTGGAGGGAAATTTGGTAAAACTGGAGGGAAATTCTGGATTGCTTGCAGGGAAAAAAACATTTTTTCAGCCTGTGCTTAGAACTTTCTTAGAATTAAAGCCAATTTACTAACCCTATAAATTGGTGTTTTCTGCCATTTAGTTTCATTTGGCTGATTTTGCCCGACTCAGTACACCGGTCGATCTTACCGTTTCCGATGTTGATTAAGATACTTCTTGCATCGATCCGAGATGCGGAAAAAACCAATAGTCATTTTGTCCCACATAAATGAATAAATAACAAAACCCCGATCCCCGGTGGACTCACCCAAAAGGTGACGTCACACCATATGATCGCCCCTAATCCTCCTTGGTCTCCGACTGACACAGACATGCCTATCGATTGTTCATAGCACTGTGTATCAATTTCTCGACCAAAGCGAGATATACGGTTGTAGTTTCACACCTTAGGTAAAACCAAACCGGTATTGTTCGACTGAGGATAGTTTTGGCGGCATTTTCTGGCGAAAAAGTGACGTAAAAACGATCCAAAACTTAGCTACATATCGTGCCTCCGTTTGTATACGGGACACACGAGCAATTCAAAATGGCGCTCGTTGGCGCCATTCATTTTGTTTCCCACGTAAACAACCATTGCAGCCTGTAAGTTACAATAGATGTTTGTACATACACATTGTATTTCATGTACGGTAGGTTATTGTTGCTATGTTAGGGTGATTACTCTATCGTTATGTCTTCATTACCGTCCAATAAAGGCGAGTTAATCAGATATTCATACGGTGGGGATTGGTAGGGACCCGTCTGACATTTTAGTAATAAAGTTAGCCAGTCCTTACTTTACCACTAACGTTAGCGACCAGCCTCCGTGCTCAGGTTTGCTTACTGGGCTTGAGTCGGCGTGTTGGGGGGGTAGTGCCCCCCTCCCTTTCTCCTCGCTTCGCCTCGGCCCTGTCGGGCTTGCCCTTCCCTGGTGACGGGCGGGACCCACACCGCTCTGTTTCACCCACAGGGAGTGCTCACGATCTTCTATATGTCTTTCTTTTGCTTAGGACGCTCCGAGTTCCAGCTTGACGATTTGGAGAGCCTCCGTCATCGCCATAAGGCGAAGAAGAAATCTACCAAGGGCACTGGTAAGGTCGTCACGGTGGATTCTGCTGTGACAGCCCCTATGGGTCATGGCAGGTCTGCTTAAGGGGCTCCGGTCCCCGGACAAGCAGGCGGTTCCTTCGAGGACTGCTAAGCGCGTCCAAAGGCTCAGCAGCCAGCGAAAGCACTGACTATACGTCGGAGCAAAGTAGCAGGCAGCAGAGCGGTAACCACCAGCGAAAACCCTAACGGGTTTTGCAGCAGGAGGATACCAGTCGACACGGTAGATTCTGCTGTGACAGCCCCTATGGGTCATGGCAGGTCTGCTTAAGGGGCTCCGGTCCCGGACAAGCAAGCGGTTCCGCCGGGGACTGCTAAGCGCGTCCAAAGGCTCAGCAGCCAGCGAAAGCACTGACTATACGTCGGAGCAAAGTAGCAGGCAGCAGAGCGGTAACCACCAGCGAAAACCCTAAGCGGGTTTGTAGCAGGAGGATACCAGTCCTCTAGCGAAAATCCTCACGGGTTTTTAGCAGGAGGACACCCGTCTGTTGCAGGCATATCTACAGGCTCAAACAGCCACAGTAGTAGCCAGCGACGGGCAGCATGCAAGGGTACCCGGGCTTGCCTGGGTTGAACCCTAGCATGCATGGGTTCAACAGAGGCGATACGCTGCTAACGCTGTGGGTGTAGTCTTAGCAGAACCGACTGGGGTTGTCACACGGCAGCGTTCCATGGCGGGACCGCCGAGTGATACCCTGGGCCCTAGAATAGCTGCTGGCTGTCCACAGGGACTGGCTGGCGATTATTCAGGGGTTGGGCTCGCAGTCTCTCACGGGACAGCGACCCAGGTGCATTCGGTGGCAGCTACAAAGGCGAGCTACGGCTTGACTTCAGTGGTAGCCGCTATGCACCCGCCCATAGCTGCCGTGAGTGGTCCGCCACACACAGCGACCTTGGCGAAGCTCTAGAGGGTACAGTAAGTAGCTTGAACAGCCTAGCTGATCAACAACCCACTTATGTCCTCGAGAGCCAGCGGGCGTGGGTGATCCATTACCGTCAATGGGTCAATTACGCTCTCTTGATCGATCACTGTCAAATCAACAGTGCATAGCTCCATTGTTTGACGCTGCCTATTCAGGTGGCGAGGTGATTGATCGGGGTATCTGCACGCTCAGCTACCCGTGGTACTAGGCAAGCTCCCTCTAGCCAAGGGACAGCCGGTATAGCGGGTACCCATACACGCGGCTTGATCCCTTGCGGGGAGCGCAGTGAGGCATGGGTACAGTGGTACACAGCCGGAGCCCTCACGGGCACCTACGCTAGTATGCCGCGCGCGGTACCACGCCAGCACACAGCTTGATCCCCAAACAGGGGCGCGCAGTGTGGCGGTACAGCGGTCCACAGTTGGGAACCCTCACGGGTACCCACGCTGATACCGCACCGGTACCGCAGCACCGCCTTAGTCGCCACAGTCTCTGTGGCAACAAGGGGGAGGCGGTGCTGGTACTGCAGTACCATGGGGTTACCCTGGTGGCGGATCCTTTCAGGGTCAGCTGCCGGCTGGGTATGCCCCGTGGTACCCGCCGCAGGGTGTTTCTTCCACGGCCTAGCACCGTGGCAAGTGTCGCCTAACGATGGCCACGCAGTACCAACATCAGCTGTTGACCAGGCCAGCCGTCATGGAGCTAACCCAGATCTTGATCAGGGTAGGCCCGTGCTGCTAAGCGCTAGGGCGGCGGCTGCGAGAGCATGCGGACCCAGTGGTGCCATGGCGGATACCTCAGGGTCTTGCGGGAGTACTCCCTCTTCTGCTGGCAGGTAGTCGGCGAGCCACACAGTGGTTATGCCTTCTTACCCGCTTTCAGATGCCGTCCTCAGTTACCGTCATCGCCGGAGCATGATACGGATACTGTGGGCGAGGGAAAGAGTCGGAAGCTGAGTCCGGTAGTGACATCACTACAGTCTCCTTCCCCGCTGCCCCGCGAGGGGAGCAACAGCACTGATCTTCCTCCGGACACTCCCTAAGGAGGAGTCCATGGAGGAGGACCAGGGGATCCTTTCAGTAGGATGCTCAGCTGCTGCTTCCTCACTGGGGACGCCTGCACTCTCATTCCCGGCAAACCTCACGGGTAGATATCGTGGGGCTGTCGAGCTCAGTAGAGCTATGCGCCGGCGTGCTTGCACGCTTCCTCTGCGTGTAAGCGGGAGGACCAGGACCTACCTGAGGGGATCCGAGAGGGACCCAGATGTCGTCAAGCGTATCACGCTCAGACAACATCTGAGCTCTTCCATGAGGTGAGCCTATTAGCGGTGCTAACAGCTAGCCTCAACGAGAGCTCCATGGGCCTAGCCCATAGGGTGTCCCCTCAGCGCCGGGGGGTGGGGCCTGCCCCTCCAATCGCTCAACGCGATGGAGAGGCAGGGTCCTTGTTCTCTTTGGATGCTTCTGCGCTACGGTGGAGGACCGTGCAAATAAGCTACCAGCAGGAGCACTCTGAAGAGGTCGGAAACTGCCCTTACCATGGGTAGGAGCTCCGACTTCAGCAGGCCGTGCACAACAAACAGTACCCGAGCCCACTACCTCTGCAGCACACAGATCTGGGAGGCGCAAGGGTAGCACAGGATCAGCTGGCAAGCCCGAAGAAGAGCAAGCGCCTTCCAAGGGAAGCTAGGCAGAGCATTCCTGGGGGCTCAGCGGTTTTTCCACAGGGGATCTCCCAGTGGGCGACCGCTTATGGCTTTCACCCAGAGGTGGGAAACCATCTCTCTGAGCGCCTCGGTATGGTCAGTGGTGAGTGGGGGTTACAGACTGGCAACCCAGTCTCCCCACATTCGTCTGCACATTTCAGAGGTCCACAGTAGTGCCGTCAGACGGCCCCCAGCGTCGGGCACTACTGACAGGGATCACACAGCTTCTCACGAAGCGGGCGATTGTCGGTCTACCCCCGTTCTACGGGTGATCTTGGAGCCATTGGCTCCAAGGAAGACGGCGACGGGAGCCCCATCCGGAACCGCAGGCTGTTGAACACGTTCTTCAGGCCCAAAAGGTTCAGAATGGGGACTCTCGCCTCGGTGCTAGCCTGCCCCATCAGGGGCATGGGAACAACATCGCTAGATCTCTCGGACGCCTATCTGCATATCAAGATCGGAGGCATCTGCGCTTCTAGGTACAGGATCAAAATTACCAGTTTTGATACCGGCCATCCGGCCTGTCCATCTCTCCCAGGGTGTTTAACACTCTTGGTCAGAGCGGTGGCAGCGTACCTGAAGCACAGGGGTGTCAACATCAGTTGCTACCTGGACGTTTGGCTCATATACGGACGCACTCCACTGAAGACTACGGGTCTCATGGGGTTGATAGTCCGTAGGGTGCGAGACCCTGGATTTTTGATCAGCTCAAAAAGTCCAGCGTGGTCCCGACGCAGACACCACTATTTGTAGGGGCCGGATCACCCTCACGGAGGGGGTTCGCGGTGCTCTCACCCGGCGGGTGGCGAACATGGTGCGGTGTGCCTGACTCTTGGCGAGTCTCGGGCAAAACCCGCTGTGGCATGGATGAAGGTGGTAGGCCTAATGGCCAGTATGGTAGACCTCGTACTGTACTGCCGTTTCTACGTTAGGCTTACCCAACTACACCTTCTAGCCTGCTTGCAGGCCCAGTCGTCACCAATATCCCTCGCGGTTCCGTTGTCGGAGATCGCGCGAGAGGAACTCTGGTGGTGGACCCATCAGCCCAATTTGACCCAGGGTGTCAGGTTTCCTGCACCCCCGGTATGTCACGTAGTGACAACCATAGCGTCAAAACGGGGCTGGGGTGTCCACATCCACGGAGACTCCGTCTCGGGCCTATGGGGGCCATAGAGACAGAGTTTCACATCAACCTCCTCGCCACGAGGAGGTGATCGTGGAATCACATACCGTTGTCCTGACGGATAGCACAACCGTGGTAGCCTACCCCAACAGACAAGGGGACTCCGGGCCACCACGATTGAGCCTGCATGCACGACACCTGATAGGGTGGTGCAAGTTCAGGCAGATTACGATGAGAGCGATACACATCGCTGGCGTCACCAGCATCCTCGCGCACAATCTGTCACGAGGAAGGGTGTCGGGACCAGCAGAATGGTCCCTTGCTCCGCGCGAGGTCGCTCAGGCGATCTTCAAGGGATGTACCACCCCTCGAAAGATCTGTTCGCATCTCATCGCAATCATCCACTGCCGGTGTACTGCTCAAGGGTCGCGGACCCCCAAGCATTCACCGTGGACGCTCTGTCCATAGACTGGGGAGGGATGACAGCTTATGCAGTCCCTCCGATCTCACTACTCATGAGGGTGGTGGCCAAGATCGGGTGGGAAGACTGCATTGTCAGTACCAGATCTACTCCGGATGCCCGGAGCGGAGGTACCCAGTCTATCACTAGAGCACCTGCAGTTAGCTGCATGGCCCTTACCAGGGAACACGCAGCGGAGGGATACTTTTCATCAGAAGCTGTTTTCTCATCGCCGGGGCTAGGCGGAAGTCTACCCTCCGTCACGATATAGCCAGAGTCTGGCTCCATACTACGCTTGGTGCAATGAGACAAATAGCTCTCTCCGCTAGAGCCTCTGTGCTGCTAGTTCGGAGTTTCTGACAGAAAAGTTCCAAGCAAGACTTCAGCGGGCCACTGGGGCCAGCTATAAGTCAGCTGTCCTCTCCATTCACCGGGGTCGACTATCATAGCCGATGGTTACCTTATTAGTCTACGCCTCGACGGTATGTTCAACGAGTGTCTACCAAAAAGGAAAGTGATCCTCCTAAGGGATCCCAACACAGTCTTAGATTACCTTAAGGGTCACCCTTTTGACCTTCCGTCAAAAGCGACGCTTAAATACGTAACTCTCAAGATGGCTTTCCGGTTTGGCGTTGGCTTCGGGACGGCGGTGCTGAGTTGCAGCACTATTTCTTCCGAACACAAGCCTTGCGAGGGACTCACGACCGCATTCATCACCCTTACAGAGCCTTTCGGTCCAGCCGCTGTCGCAATGGCTGGTCCAGGTGTTGGTGGGGTCAGGGGATCGCGAAGGTTTCGCGTCCCACGACCCACTCGACACGAGCTATCTCATCATCTTGGGTATACCGTTCGGTTGTCCCTTGAGGAGATCTAGCAGGCGGTGTCCCGGAAGCCACCTTCGTCCTTCTCTACGATACTTCCGTTTACGTTAGTAATCAGAGACGGGGCGGGAGGTTTACCGGGACATTGTTCGGCGATCATAATACGGTGGTGTACGGGTACCAGGTTTTCAGACTATACAGAATACTCAGCATGGTAAGAACCAGTGTCGCTATTCTTAACCACCAAACTTATTAAGTAAGGAGGTTTATGTCTGTGATCGCGTGGTCTTTTTGTTTCCCGACCGTTGGGGAAAATATTTTCTGACCTCGCGAAAACCATCGTTACCGCCCCGATCCCTGATCAGATGCTGACCAATCTTGTACCTCCATCCGTCGGTTACTTGCTAGATCGATCTTTCAGATGTTGATGCAAGAAGTATCTTAATCAACATCGGAAACGGTAAGATCGACCGGTGTACTGAGTCTAGTCCCAAACAAAAATGTTTGGTAGACTCATAACCGGTGCGATCTTACCTTTCCGATGTTGATTATCCCGGACCCCGGCCACCCCTACAAGTTTGGTCCGAGTAGGGGATCCCAAGTCGGATAAGGGCGATCATATGGTGTGGCGTCACCTTTTGGGTGAGTCCACCGGGGATCGGGGTTTTGTTATTTATTCATTTATGTGGGACAAAATGACTATTGGTTTTTCCGCATCTCGGGATCGATGCAAGAAGTATCTTAATCAACATCGGAAAGGTAAGATCGCACGGTTATGAGTCTACCAAACATTTTTGTTTGGGACTATTAAAATTTCTTTTTAATACGAATTACTTTTTTCAGTTAAATCCACAAATTTAGCCGAAAATGACTGAGTTTAGTACAAATATAGTGCGAACAAGCTTTTGTCATTCAGAATTCCAGAATCCTTGATTGTCACTACAATTTTGATTTCAATGAAATGATGATGGATAGGCTAGGCTAACTCTGCACTTTGGACTGACAATGTACATTGTAAGTACTGTGCACATTGGTTTTTTTAGTATTGATCATAATATTGTTCACATTTTAGTACTTTTAAAAATGGATGATTGGTTTCAATATATTTGTCTGATCTCAGTTTTCCTGGATTTATGTAGGCCTACTAAATTTAACATTCTTGGTGAAAATTACATTGTAGCACACAGAATTGCAATAAGGCCAAAAAAAAAAAGATTGTTTGCTTGTCCTCCACCGACCGACCCAAATCTGGAAACAATTTTTTGTTGTTTTACTGTACAAATGAATACTGACAGTAATTTTGGAAATTTCAGAAAAAGTTTTTTTTTTCTTTCGATCATTTTTGACATCCAGAAGTTTTTCTTTACAATTACAGTTTCTACACACTTCTAAACAGTTTTAGAAACATAAATGAAGTGGTATGTACATGTATACAGTAGAGAAATATCCCAATTTGCAACTATTTGGGCTATTTATTTAAAGCTATAAATCAAAGGTATACAGTCATGTTTTGGCTATGACCTTAAAAAATTTTTTTTTTTAAAATCCTGACCCAATTCTGAAAAAGTTGTGGAGGACAAGCAAACAATCTTTTTTTTTGCCTATAACTTGCTGACAATTCCAAATGAGCATTTGAAATGGCACATAAATTTTGGTCAAAACCCGCAGACAAATGTAAACAATTTTGTTTGATTTTTGCAATCACCACAATACAATCAGTAGACATACCCAAATTGCCCTGCCCTGAATTGAACTTTGTAAGTTTGTTTTGGAATTCAACACTCAATTTAATAATTAACAACAAAAAGGTTTTGACATTTGTGGTGAAAACTGTACCCAAAACCTGTCACTTTGGAGTGGATTTTCAGACTTTTACATGACACTGTGAATGAGTTGAGACTGAATTTGATTTTGAGAGACAGGGAAAGGGAAATTCCATGGTTCAAAGTAAATCTTGACTTGAATTGGGACTGACTGTGTATTGGGGTCAAACTTGGTATTTGAGGTCACTTCAGGTCAAGATATTAAATAAACAGTGATTTCTAAACAACTACCATTTTTGTGGGAAATTTTTATGGTCAGTTTTAATGCTTGAACTGTTTTAATGCTTGAATTGAATAGTTTCAGTTTTATATTTAAGTAATTAAATTTTCAAGTTTTTTGACATTTGTGTGTGTGTACAATGTAGGCCGGGCCTACATACATGATGTATGCAATGCTGATATTTATAGTTGTTAAGTTAGATTTGCAGGGACATTATTATGAGTTGTCCTGTCTCGGCTGCAGGCACTTTATTTTAAGGCCTGCACTTGAATTCATTATTGATTTTCCAAAAATAAAATTGGTCATAATTGAACAAAAAATTGGTGAATATCTGTGCATTTTTAGTGGAAAAATCAAAATCAGATATCCACCAGCGATTCAGTCAACTCGTTGAGATAGATTGGCGTCTTTTGATGAGTAAGCGGTAAATAACAACATGTTTTACACTCACGTTTGGTCATATTGAAAGTTACAAAAATAATGAGTAATGAAAAAGTAACCTCATTTGTTTTCAGAAATTATGTGTTGGTTGGGGGGGCTCAAGATTGATTGTCAGTAACCTACAATGTACGTACATTGAACTCTAGATTATTTGGTGACCATAGAAATGTCAAAGTCTTGTTCTAACTTATTTTTTATCCATAGAGTCATCTTCAGTGTATGGTTTATCACAGTGTTTCATAGTTTCATACCAACATTGGAAAGCCAACAGTAGAGCGTTCCATCTCATATAGGCCTATTTGTTTGTGGACCTGCATTGGTAAATAACACAAACATCATGGGACCCAAAGAACACATGATACTGACATACCAAATTGTACATGAAGGAATGCGAGCGACTTGAACATATATGATTTCAACATGTTCAACACATGATTCATGCTGCTTGCTTGTACTGCTGCCTCACTGTACTTTGAAGTTTTAGCTGAGATTAGAATGGTCATCATTCATTTCCATGTTTCAACATTGCCGGAAAAGAAACATTTTTAAGAGCTTTCTATACATGCAGTTTCAGTTGTGAATATGATGTACTTTTTAATACCAGAATATAGATGGAATGCCTGTGGCTAGAACAAATAAAATAAAGTACTATGTGCATTTTTTGAGGTCTGTAAGTTCCAAAGCAAATCAACCTGTTGTGAATTTAATGTATGAAGTGTTTGCCAAACATATTCCTGATCCTTTAAGGGGTATTACACCCCAGCCCAAATTGTGCATTTTCTCAAAAATTATAGGTCAATGGTGACAAGTAAGATATGTATATTATAGGGGCAAGGACTACAACTACTGCACTGTAAATTTTATTTCAGCGCAGACAACAATTGTGGGGTTACAGTCAAAAATGAGGAAAACCAATATTTGATCAATAAATCAATAACTACTTGCCTTGAGTTGCTGAATTTTCAGTACAGTAGTTGTAGTCCTTGCCCCTATAATATACATATCTTACTTGTCACCAATGTGCTATAATTTTTGAGAAAAATGCAAAAATAGGCATAAATTTGGCCAGGGGTGTAGTACCCCCTTAAGAATATTCTTTACAAGGATCTTTGCAGGGAATTGCATGTAAATGTACCTACATGTACATGTATCTTGAGAAGGATTTGGGAATAAAGACAGGTCTGTAGGTCAAAATAATGTATAGAAACGTTTTTTTTTTTTTGAGCTGGCACTTGGGCCCAAATTGTGTTGAGACACAAAAGATCAATTGAAGCAATTTAAGGGCTCGGATAGCAACGTTTGCACTGTATGTTTGTGGGACATGAGAGCACATCAGACACATCAAATTCCATTCTGAATACCAGTAATCTCCTGATGATATCAAATCATTTTGATTTTGTAAAATTTGCGATATGATACAAATTTTAAGGCAAATAATTAAAAATTGATATTTTTGACATTTTACAGTCCTCAATGTAAACTTTGTCAATATAATGATATGATATGGGAGAAAATGAAATCATTTGAAAATTTTGACCTTTTGTATCGAAAATGAACATTTTTGTCCCCAAAATATCTTAAAAATTTAGGTCTTTGTTTTCTGTTAACAAAGGCAAAAGTTTGAAGTGCAAATTAAAAGAGAAAGATTTAATATTTTGGGCACACCTAAACAAAATTATTGTGTATTTTTAAAAAACCAGTTTTAAGTATTATGCCTACATGTTGTAAGATTGTCCCCCACTTTTGACTACATGTACATCATTCAGAACGGTAAACTGCATATCCGTTTTTACATGCTTTTCAGTGGGAAATGAACTTTGCTGCTTGGATGATGTCACAAGAGGTTAGCATTTATTCCGTATTGAAAAGCGTGTACTGACGGATATGCAGTCGACCGGCCTCACATGTAGCAGTTGCATTGCATGGTTATCAACATCAGATGGAGACAATTTCAGGAACTGGCGTGGAGACTTAGGAACGGAATGACTTGTGTTGATTATCAGTAATAATTATCAAGTACAGGATTAACTCACTTCTTGTCCAGATGTCACATGCCTAGTACAACAGCAAGAAATTGTTATTGATCAATGCACTTGAACAGATTTCTCACCAATGCACTTAATTTTTCCAAAAAAAATATTGAAATTAAAAAAATAAATTTAAAAAATAAAAATAAATAAAAATAAATAAATTATAAAAAAAAAGAAGAAAAAAAGTTACAAAGCCTTTATCAAATGAAATTTACAGCTTAAAAAGTTATAAAAAAAAGAAAGAAAAGAATCCCGACCTACCTACTGTAAATTTTTTTATGTTACGCCAATCAGACAATATTTTTAGGCATACATGTATGATGGACAATTTTTGTAGCAGACCTGTGATACTACCATGTAAAAGGTCTTCATTGTTACAAACAACTTAATACAATATCAAAATACTTTAATCTGCTGAAATGTTGGTACAACAAGATCTTTGCAGATCAATTTTCCAATAAATTTTTTGTGATCATGCTGCTCTTTTGCCTCCCCATTGTATGATGTAAATGTACAAGTTATAAATATCTTCCAGTAAATTATGGATTCACATTCTGACTGGAATTATAATCTGTCTGTCAATAATCCTTAAAGCTGCATATATGTGTATTTACAATTTCACATACATTTGTACAATACTGAAGTACATACCGGTATGCTTTACATGCCGGTCTGGATGTGAAATCACACAATTTTCAAAAAAATGTCAGATCGATCCGCTTCTAGGTTTTCTATTTATGAAAATGGCAGGAGCTCTGTTAATCACTCTCCTGAGTTTACTTAAGTGCTCAACAAGGAGCTCAATCTTTTAATATCTGTAAAAACATAGGGATTTAAGTAGCGAGGAGCTCAGTAAATCATACTCCTGAAATGTTGTTAGAGCTGTAGGAAGCTCTGGTGCAATTGAGCTCCTCAAAAAAATGAACATGGAATTCTATGGGGGACTTAAAATGTCTTTTTAATATACACCAGGCACAAAAAGAAACTTGTCAGTTGGGTCAGTCCATATCAAAACAGATTGAGTGTACACCCACCCTCTTGGATTTTGCTCTCCTTTGGCTCAGGGGTACCTTTCATGGACCCCTAGGTGAGGTCACAAGAAAAAAATTCAAATTCAATTTCGTTTACGAATGGCGGGCCATCTAAGTTTGGCGACCTTGACCAAAATTGGGAATTTAAGGTGTCCAAATGACAAAGCTCTCTCTTTGAGAGGCATTTTCTTCTTAATTAAATCAGTTGTGACCCTCTTTTTGAATGTGGTCACTCACTGGCTGTGTCTGAAATGCCTAATGCCAAAAAGATTGATTTGAATTTCGATTTGGGATTTCAGAGGGGTCAAAATCAGCACTTCGTACTGTTCAATCAAATTAACTTTGATTTTGAAGGACCCATGATAATGTCACAGTGCACTTATAGGTCCTAATTATGTTCAGAATGGATTAACCATGTGCCAATGTCTATGAGCAATTCAAAAAAAAGAGAAATTTCTTAACCCCCTACAGAATTTTAGGCCCCCC
Source organism: Amphiura filiformis (assembly GCF_039555335.1). Lineage (NCBI taxonomy): Eukaryota > Metazoa > Echinodermata > Ophiuroidea > Amphilepidida > Amphiuridae > Amphiura > Amphiura filiformis. The sequence continues at coordinate 54,439,326 of NC_092645.1, forward strand.
TAAAGTGGTTCAGCCACAAATGGCGCTTAAAATCGGCAAATTTTGACACCTAATAACTTTAGGTGTACACCAGATATGAATTTCTAGTCTTTTGCATCTGAAAGAATGTAGTCTAATGTTACTAGGAACATAAGATTTGTTTTGTATTTTTTGTGTTTTGATACTAAGTTGATGGTCCCAAAAATCCCAATTTTTGACTAATAATGTACAGGTTTTGTGTACAAAATGTCAATTTCAACACTACCCTTTTTTCTATTTTTGATCACTTTATAGCAAATTGTCTTATTTATCCTGTTATTACATAGTTAACAACATCCGATTTTGGTGATTTTGGTGTCTAATTATGTTTTCTTGCATGAGAAATACAACTACATAACTAAAAAACTGTATTAAGGAACCAATGACCTCCTTATTACAATATGGATGCTTTTGGCAGCCATGTTGCAAAAGAGGGTCATCGGTTCTTGTATAGTTTATTAATTTGCTTAGTTGTATTTCTCATGCAAGCAAACATATATAATTAGACACCAAAATCAGACGTTGTTAACTATGGTCAGAATTCAAAAAGGTCGTTGACCTATGAACATTTTTTCGTCATAGCGCCCTCCTGAAAGGTCTGACACATAACAAACTATACATTTTTGGAATCCTCATGACCATACGAGTAATTTGATATATTACTTGACATAATTGGGAGCATTCTGAACATTTGACCCCATAACCTGTACTTTGCATGTGCATCGTTGCCAGGAAGTGCATTTTTGACCCCCTTAAAAATCCATACAGAGGATTAGAAAGTAGTTTTTTCTTATTACTTGACTCAAAAGCAACTTGAAATATCAGGATAAATAATACAAATGGCTATAAAGTGATCAAAAATATAAAAAAATATTATACTAAAATTGGCATTTTGTACCGTATCCTGTATGCATGGTATGTTAGGCAAAAATGACTATTTTTGAAAGCGTCAACTTAATACTAAAACACAAAAATACAAAACAAATCTTATGTTCCTAGTAACATTAAACTACATTCTTTCAGATGCAAAAGACTAGAAATTCATATCTGGTGTACACCTAAAGTTATTAGGGGTCAAAATTTGCCGATTTTAAGCGCCATTTGTGGCTGAACCACTTTAGGGGTGGCCTAAAATTCTGTAGGGGTCTAGAAATTTCTCTCTTTTTGAATTGCTCATAGACATTGGCATATGGTTAATCCATTCTGAACATAACTAGGACCTATAAGTGCACTGTGACATTATCATGGGTCCTTCAAAATCAAGATAATTTGATTGAACAGTACGAAGTGCTGATTTTGACCCCCTCTGAAATCCCAACGAAATTCCGAAATCTATCTTTTTTGGCATTAGGTGTTTCAGACACAGCCAGTGAGTGACCACATTCAAAAAGAGGATCACAACTGATTCAATTAAGAAGAAAGTGCCCCTCAAAGAGAACACTTTGTCATTTGGACCCCTTAAATTCCCAATTTTGGTCGAGGTCGCCAAACTTTGATTGCCCGCCATTCATAAACGAAATGGAATTTGAATTTTTTCTTGTGACCTCACCTAGGGATCCATGAAAGGTACCCCTGAGCCAAAGGAGAGCAAAATCCAAGAGGGTGGGTGTACACTCAATCTGTTTTGATATGGACTGACCCAGTTATATTCATCCTTGCTGTTCAATAACTTGATAATTTTGGATTATTCTGAAATATACATTTTGTTAATTGGATATTTCTTTCTCATTTGACACCCTGTTCGTGAACATTGAGCAAGAATTGACCAAGATATGCGGCTCCAATCTCTCAAACCCCAAAATGAAAAGTTGCAATTTTAACGATTCAATTGTGCCTGTTAACTGTGTGCTTTATTGATTGGCCCGTGTTGCTTGTGTGCAATACAACAATGCGTTCCCATTGAAAATCGTTGAAAATGCAACTTTTGATTTTGGGGTTGGAGGCTTTGGAGGCGCATATCTTGAGTCAATTCTTGTTCGCTTTTCACTAACAGGGTGTCAAATGAGAAAGCAAAGTCCAATTAATAAAATGTATATTTCAGAATAATCCAAAATTATCAAGTTATTGAACAGCAAGGATGAATATAAGTGACGAGTTTCTTTTTGTGCCTGGTGTATATACGGTATGACTACGCCAGCGAATAGTTAATTTGAAAAGTCTCATTTAAAAGTTCACTTTTACACCAACTAACAAAATTGTAATAACCTGTGCTTTTCCCTTTATACACTATTATTTGTATTAGCAGGATGGAACCCTAGGAATTATAGCATGTCAAAAGTGACAAAGATTTGCATTTTTAATCACCTTTATCCCAATAATTACATGGCTGTGTAGACACTAGACAGTAGTGCACTCAATTGGATACCATATTGGTATAACACAATAGGGCTTACATTCCATCATGAATAGTTGGAATACCAACCTATTGTTATCATTGTGGTATCCCCTTTCTTGTGCTTCAGAGTGGAATTCCATCCATTATATTAGATTTTTACTGCACATTTCTTTGTAATTGGCAATTTTCTTTTCAAAAAATGTCTAGTACGTACCTGTGGTGCATTGTTTATTTAATGTGTTTTCCCGATGGATTACATGTATGTAATTTATTTTTGTGGTAGTTATATTTTGTGAAGTGAGCTAATCTGAAATTAAATGGTAGTGAAAAATAATGTGAGGTTTAACAGTTAGTTGCATTTGAAAGGATGACACTTCCAGGGTTGCCAAACCATGATTTGGTAGCCCAATTGGGCGACTTTTGAAGATTTTTCCCATGACTTTTGACAATTTCCTGTCCCATAGAAACCAATGCTTAAGAAAAAAATTGGGCGATTTTTCAACTTTGGCTCCCGCGACTTTCGATAGTTTCCTGCCCCATAGAAACCAATGGTAAAGAGAAAAATTGGGCGACTTTTCGATCATTTGACCCGCGATTCGGGCTGAAATCTTTTGGCAACCCTGTGTATTGTCTGCAGTATTCCATGGTTGAATAATTATGGCGGAAAATTGTCAAGAATTCTTTTGTTTTTCTATATTTTGGGGGTGATTTTACTGAATGATTAATTTGGTAAATTTTTCATTTATTGTTTAAGGGGGTACTACACCCCTGGCGAATTTTGAGCCTATTTTTGCATTTTTCTCAAAAATTATAGCGCATAGGTGACAAGTAAGATATGTATAGACTCAGTACACCGGTCGATCTTACCGTTTCCGATGTTGATTAAGATACTTCTTGCATCGATCCTGAGATGCGGAAAAACCAATAGTCATTTTGTCCCACATAAATGAATAAATAACAAAAAACCCCGATCCCCGGTGGACTCACCCAAAAGGTGACGTCACACCATATGATCGTCCCTTATCCTCCTTGGTCTCCGACTGACACAGACGTGCCTATCGATTGTTCATAGCACTGTGTATCAATTCTCGACCAAGGCGAGATATACGGTTGTAGTTTCACACCTTAGGTAAAACCAAACCGGTATTGTTCGGCTGAGGATAGTTTTGACGGCATTTTCTGGCGAAAAAGTGACAAAAAACGATCCAAAACTTAGCTACATATCGTGCCTCCGTGTGTATGCGGGACACACGAGCAATTGAAAATGGGCGCTCGGTGACGCCATTCATTTTGTTTCCCACGTAAAACAACCATTGCAGCCTGTAAGTTACAATAGATGTTTGTACATACACATTGTATTTCATGTACGGTAGGTTATTGTTGCTATGTTAGGGTGATTACTCTATCGTTATGTCTTCATTACCGTCCGATAAGACGAGTTAATCAGATATTCATACGGTGGGGATTGGTAGGGACCCGTCTGACATTTAGTAATAAAGTTAGCCAGTCCTTACTTTTACCACTAACGTTAGCGACCAGCCTCCGTGCTCAGGTTTGCTTACTGGGCTTGAGTCGCGTGTTGGGGGGTAGTGCCCCCTCCCTTTCTCCTAACCGCCTCGGCCCTGTCGGGCTTGCCCTTCCCTGGTGACGGAACGGGACCCACACCGCTCTGTTTCACCCACAGGGAGTGCTCACGATCTTCTAGATGTCTTTCTTTTGCTTAGGACTCTCCGAGTTCCAGCTTGACGATTGGGATAGGCTCCATCATCGCCATAAGACGAAGAAGAAATCTACCAAGGGCACTGGTAAGGTCGATACGGTGGATTCTGTTGTGACAGCCCCTATGGGTCATGGCAGGTCTGCTTAAGGGGCTCCGGTCCCCGGACAAGCAGGCGGTTCTTCGGGACTGCTAAGCGCGTCAAAGGCTCAGCAGCCAGCGAAAGCACTGACTATACGTCGGAGCAAAGTAGCAGGCAGCAGAGCGGTAACCACCAGCGAAAACCCTAGCGGGTTTTGCAGCAGGAGGATACCAGTCGATACGGTAGATTCTGCTGTGACAGCCCCTATGGGTCATGGCAGGTCTGCTTAAGGGGCTCCGGTCCCGGACAAGCAGGCGGTTCCTTCGGGACTGCTAAGCGCGTCCAAAGGCTCAGCAGCCAGCGAAAGCACTGACTATACGCCGGAGCAAAGTAGCAGGCAGCAGAGCGGTAACCACCAGCGAAAACCCTAGCGGGTTTTGTAGCAGGAGGATACCAGTCCTCTAGCCAAAAATCCTCACGGGTTTTTAGCAGGAGGACACCCGTCTGTTGCAGGCATATCTACGGGCTCAAACAGCCACAGTAGTAGCCAGCGACGGGCAGCATGCAAGGGTACCCGGGCTTGCCTGGGTTGAACCCTAGCATGCATGGGTTCAGCAGAGACGATACCGCTGCTAACGCTGTGGGTGTAGTCTTAGCAGAACCAACTGGGGTTGTCACACGGCAGCGTTCCATGGCGGGACCGCCGAGTGATACCCTGGGCCCTAGAATAGCTGCTGGCTGTCCACAGGGACTGGCTGGCGATTATTCAGGGGTTGGGCTCGCAGTCTCTCACGGGACAGCGACCCAGGTGCATTCGGTGGCAGCTACAAAGACGAGCTACGGCTTGACTTCAGTGGTAGCCGCTATGCACCCGCCCATAGCTGCCGTGAGTGGTCCGCCACACACAGCGACCTTGGGCGAAGCTCTAGAGGGTACAGTAAGTAGCTTGAACAGCCTAGCTGATCAACAACCCACTTATGTCCTCGAGAGCCAGCGGAGCGTGGGTGATCCATTATCGTCAATGGGTCAATTACCCTCTCTTGATCGATCACTGTCAAATCAACAGGGCATAGCTCCATTGATTGACGCTGCCTATTCAGGTGGCGAGGTGATTGATCGGGGTATGCACCTCAGCTACCCGTGGTACTAGGCAAGCTCCCTCTAGCCAAGGGACAGCCGGTATAGCGGGTACCCATACACATACGGCTTGATTCCCCTTGCGGGGAACGCAGTGAGGCATGGGTACAGTGGTACACAGCCGGAGCCCTCACGGGCACCTACGCTGGAACCACGCATACAGCGGTACACAGCCGGGAACCCTCACGGGTACCCATGCTAGTACCGCGCCCGTACCACGCCCGCACACAGCTTGATCCCCCAACAGGGAACGCAGTGTGGCGAGGGTACAGCGGTCCACAGTTGGGAACCCTCAAGGGTACCCACGCTGATACCGCACCGGTACCGCAGCACCCGCCTTAGTCGCCACAGTCTCTGTGGCAACAAGGGGAGGCGGTGCTGGTACTGCAGTACCATGGGGTTACCCTGGTGGGGGATCCTTTCAGGGTCAGCTGCCGGCTGGGTATGCACCGTGGTACCCGCCGCAGGGTGTTTCTTCCACGGCCTAGCACCGTGGCAAGTGTCGCCTAGCGATGGCCACGCAGTACCAACATCAGCTGTTGACCAGGCCAGCCGGCATGGGGCTAACCCAGATCTTGATCAGGGTAGGCCCGTGCTGCTAAGCGCTAGGACGACGGCTGCGAGAGCATGCGGACCCAGTGGTGCCATGGCGGATACCTCAGGGTCTTGCGGGAGTACTCCCTCTTCTGCTGGCAGGTAGTCGGCGAGCCACACAGTGGTTATGCCTTCTTACCCGCTTTCAGATGCCCGTCCTCAGTTACCGTCATCATCGGAGCATGATACGGATACTGTGGGCGAGGAAAGGAGTCGGAAGCTGAGTCCGGTAGTGACATCACTACAATCTCCTTCCCCGCTGCCCCGCGAGGGGAGCAACAGCACTGATCTTCCTCCGGACACCCCTAAGGGGAGTCCATGGAGGAGGACCAGGATCCTTTCAGTAGGATGCTCAGCTGCTGCTTCCTCACAGGGGACGCCTGCACTCTCATTCCCGGCAAACCTCACGGGTAGATATCGTAGGGCTGTCGAGCTCAGTAGAGCTATGGACGCCGCGCGCTTGCACGCTTCCTCTGCGCGTGTAACGCGGGAGGACCACGGGACCTACCTGAGGGGATCCGAGAGGGACCCAGATGTCGTCAAGCGTATCACGCTCAGACAACATCTGAGCTCTTCCGCGAGGTGAGCCTATTAGCGGTGCTAACAGCTAGCCTCAACGAGAGCTCCATGGGCCTAGCCCATAGGGTGTCCACTCAGCGCGGGGGGTGGGGCCTGCCACTCCAATCGCTCAACGCGATGGAAAGGCAGGGTCCTTTTCTCTTTGGATGCTTCTGCGCCACGGTGGAGGACCGTGCAAAGAAGCTACCAACGGAGCACTCTGAAGAAGTCGGAAACTGCCCTTACCATGGGTAGGAACTCCGACTTCAGCAGGCCGTGCACCACCAACAGTACCGAGCCCACTACCTCTGTAGCACCCATTTCTGGGAGGCGCAAAGGGTAGCACAGGAACAGCTGGCAAGCCCCGAAGAAGAGCAAGCGCTCTTCCAAGGGAAGCTAGGCAGAGCATTCCTGGGGGGCTCAGCGGTTTTTCCACAGGGGGATCTCCCAGTGGACGACCGCTTATGGCTTTCACCCAGAGGTGGGAAACCATCTCTTTGAGTGCCTGGGTATGGTCAGTGGTGAGTGGGGGTTACAGACTGGCAACCCAGTCTCCCACATTCGTCTGCACATTTCAGAGGTCCACAGTAGTGCCGTCAGACGGCCCCCAGCGTCGGGCACTACTGACAGGGATCACACAGCTTCTCACGCAAGCGGGCGATTGTCCCGGTCTACCCCCGTTCTACTGGGTGATCTTGGAGCCATTGGCTCCAAGGAAGACAGACGGCAGGAGCCCCATCCGGAACCGCAGGCTGTTGAACACGTTCTTCAGGCCCAAGAGGTTCAGAATGGGGGCGCTCGCCTCGGTGCTAGCCTGCCCCATCAGGGGCATGGGAACAACATCGCTAGATCTCTCGGACGCCTATCTGCATATGCCAATCGCCTCTCAAGATCGGAGGCATCTGCGCTTCTAGGTACAGGATCAGAATTGCCGGTGTTGATAGCGGCCGTCCGGCCTGTCCATCTCTCCCAGGGTGTGTAACACTCTTGGTCAGAGCGGTGGCAGCGTACCTGAAGCACAGGGGTGTCAACATCAGTTGCTACCTGGACGTTTGGCTCATATAATGGACGCACTCCACTGAAGACTACGGGTCTCATGGGGTTGATAGTCCGTAGGGTGCGGGACCCTGGATTTTTGATCAGCTCAAAAAGTCCAGCGTGGTCCCGACGCATGAACACCACTATTTGTAGGGGCCCAGATCACCCTCACGGAGGGGTTCGCGGTGCTCTCACCCGAGCGGTGATTCGAACATGGTGCGGTGTGCCTGACTCTTGGCGAGTCTCGGGCAAAACCCGCTGTGGCATGGATGAAGGTGGTAGGCCTAATGGCCAGTATGGTAGACCTCGCATCCGTACTGCCGTTTCTACGTTAGGCTTACCCAACTACACCTTCTAGCCTGCTTGCAGGCCCAGTCGTCACCAATATCCCTCGCGGTTCCGTTGTCGGAGATCGCGCGAGAGGAACTCTGGTGGTGGACCCATCAGCCCAATTTGACCCAGGGTGTCAGGTTTCCTGCACCCCGGTATGTCACGTAGTAGCGACCATAGCGTCAAAAGCGGGGCTGGGGGTCCACATCCACGGAGACTCCGTCTCGGGCCTATGGGGGCCATAGAGACAGAGTTTCACATCAACCTCCTCGCTCACGAGGAGGTGATCGTGGAATCACATACCGTTGTCCTGACGGATAACACAACCGTGGTAGCCTACCCCAACAGACAAGGGGACTCCGGGCCACCACGATTGAGCCTGCATGCACGACACCTGATAGGGTGGTGCAAGTTCAGGCAGATTACGATGAGAGCGATACACATCGCGGGCGTCACCAGCATCCTCGCGCACAATCTGTCACGAGGAAGGGTGTCGGGACCAGCAGAATGGTCCCTTGCTCAGAGGTCGCTCAGGCGATCTTCAAGGGATGTACCACCCCTCGAAAGATCTGTTCGCATCTCATCGCAATCATCCACTGCCGGTGTACTGCTCAAGGGTCGCGGACCCCAAGCATTCACCGTGGACGCTCTGTCCATAGACTGGGGAGGGATGACAGCTTATGCAGTCCCTCCGATCTCACTACTCATGAGGGTGGTGACCAAGATCGGGTGGGAAGACTGCATTGTCATTCTGCTAGCGGCAAGGCCGCTGGCACTCCCAGTACCAGATCTACTCCGGATGCCCGGAGCGGAGGTACCAGTCTATCACTAGAGCACCTGCAGTTAGCTGCATGGCCCTTACCAGGGAAGCAGCATGGCGAGGGATACTTTTCATCAGAAGCTGTTTTTCTCATCGCCGGGCTGGGCGGAAGTCTACCCTCCGCACGTATAGCCAGAGTCTGGCTCCATACTACGCTTGGTGCAATGAGACAAATAGCTCTCCGCTAGAACCTCTGTGCTGCTAGTTCCGGAGTTTCTGACAGAAAAGTTCAAGCAAGACTTCAGCGGGCCACTGGGGCCAGCTATAAGTCAGCTGTCCTCTCCATTCACCGAGGTTTGAGGCGGTCGACCATCATAACCGATGGTTACCTTATTAGTCTACGCCTCGACGGTATGTTCAACGAGTGTCTACCAAAAAGGAAAGTGATCCTCCTAAGGGATCCCAACACAGTCTTAGATTACTTTAAGGGTCACCCTTTTGACCTTCCGTCAAAAGCGGCGCTTAAATCGTAACTCTCAAGATGGCTTTCCGGTTTGGCGTTGGCTTCGAGACGGCGGTGCTGAGTTGCACACGGTCTCGAGGTTAGCTTCCGTGTTCACAAACACTGGAGCGACACTGTTTCGGCGCTCTGTTCTCGTGACTACGACGGCGCGGTGCATACCGACATTCGTCCCTCTCCAATCCCCAGGGTTGGGCAAGGTTCGGCTGAAGCCAAAGATAGGCTGGGGTGTCCGATAAGGCGCTGCAGCACTATCTTTGGCTTCAGCCGAACCTTGCCCAACCCTGGGGATTGGAGAGGGACTCACGACCGCATTCATCACCCTTACAGAGCCTTTCGGTCCAGCCGCTGTCGCAATGGCTGGTCCAGGTGTTGGTGGGGTCCGGGGGATCGCGAAGGTTTCGCGTCCCACGACCCACTCGACACGAGCTATCTCATCATCTTGGGTATACCGTTCGGTTGTCCCTTGAGGAGATCTATCAGGCGGTGTCCCGGAAGCCACCCGCCCTTCTCTACGATACTTCCGTTTACGTTAGTAATCAGAGGCGGGCGGGAGGTTTACCGGGACATTGTTGGGCGATCATAATACGGTGGTGTACGGGTACCAGGTTTTCAGACTATACAGAATACTCAGCATGGTAAGAACCAGTGTCGCTATTCTTAACCACCAAACTTATTAAGTAAGGAGGTTTATGTCTGTGATCGCGTGGTCCTTTTTGTTTTTTTTACCGTTGGGGGAAAATATTTCTGACCTCGCGAAAACCATCGTTACCCGCTCCCGATCCCTGATCAGATGCTGACCAATCTTGTACCTCCATCCGTCGGTTACTTGCTAGATCGATCTTTCAGATGTTGATGCAAGAAGTATCTTAATCAACATCGGAATCGGTAAGAGCGACCGGTGTACTGAGTCAAGTCCCAAACAAAAATGTTTGGTAGACTCATAACGGTGCGATCTTACCTTTCCGATGTTGATTATCCGGACCCGCCACCCCTACAAGTTTGGTCCGAGTAGGGGATCCCAAGTCGGATAAGGGGCGATCATATGGTGTGACGTCACCTTTTGGGTGAGTCCACCGGGGGATCGGGGGTTTTTTGTTATTTATTCATTTATGTGGGACAAAATGACTATTGGTTTTTTCCGCATCTCAGGATCGATGCAAGAAGTATCTTAATCAACATCGGAAAGGTAAGATCGCACCGGTTATGAGTCTACCAAACATTTTTGTTTGGGACTATTATAGGGGCAAGGAATACAACTACTGCACTGAAAATTCAGCAACTCAAGGCAAGTAGTTATTGATTTATTGATCAAAAATTGGTTTTCCCTCATTTTTGACTGAAACTCCACAACTGTTGTCTGTGCTGAAATAAAATTTCCAGTGCAGTAGTTGTAGTCCTTGCCCCAATAATATACATATCTTACTTGTCACCAATGTGCCATAATTTTTGAGAAAAATGCAAATATAGGCACACAATTGGGCAGGGGTGTAGTACCCCCTTAAATTGAAACCAGTGTATGTAACTTTGTAGTAATCACAGATTCACAGTGACAAGTAATGATGAAAAATACCAACGGAGAAACATTCCGAAATTATTGTATTGAAAATGAGTAATTATGCATAAATTCAAATACCAAAGCTGATTTAGTTCCAATAAGGTATTATTTAGACACATTGGCTCCTGTAACAATAAGGCTAATTAAAGCAAATATTTTTGGTAATTTTTAGTCCGCAATATTTGTGCCGAGTTAATATTTTTCCTTCACACATGTGTGTTAAAAAATGGACTAATTTCTGATGGCAAACTTTTCAGTATTTTAATAAGTAAAAATATATTTTTTCTTTTTTAATTCCTCTGTATAAAAAATATTATAATTAGTTTTATTTCATATTATTTTTACATGGCTTTGCTTTTAATTTTCTATACATGTATGCATAAATTTGTTTATGATATTGTTATGCTATTTTTTTACACTGTCCTTGACATACCAAGGTGTGATATCACCAGCACATGGAAGCACAGATTTCCAGGATCTGTGATGGAAGCAAATGGATAAGTTTTATTGGATTATGTGAAGATAACAATATTGTAAACAATATTTGAATAGAATTTCAATTATGATTATGAATAATGGATTAATATGAATGCATTACAATGCAATTATTGCTTAATAATATAGATCAAATTGCCCCATGTCATTAAGGGAACTAAAATGAGCGTTTATTGCGTTTCGACAGTATTTTTTGTGGGACATGAGCAGGGACAGGCGATTTGCGCGGAACTTTTTTTCCGCGCAATCTCCGCGCAATTGGCTATTTTTTTCCCATGGGCAGGGATACATGATTTGCACTGAAATAAAGTTCCGCGCAATCTCCGCGCAATTTGCTATTTTTTCGCGCATAAATCGCCTGTCCCTGGACATGAGAGCACCTCAGACCTATCGAATTGCATTCTGAATCTGAAGCATGTCTTTCTGATATCAAATAATTTTCATTTTTGAAAATCACAATATAATACAAATTTTATGACAAATTATAAAAATTTGATATTTTTCAAATTTTGATATATAACAGTCCTCAAGTAAATTATATAAATCTAATGACATATTCTTAAAGTGTATGTAGCAGGGAGGAAAAGCCGACGGTCAATTGAATTAAATTGTATTAAATTGCGAATTTCAAAAAATCAAAATTATTTGATATCAAAATGACATTCTTCGTATTCAGAATGCAATTCGATATGTCTGATGTGCTCTAATGTCCCACAATAAATACTGTCCAAACGTTCATACCCCAGCCCTTAATGTTGTATTTTTTAGAGTGTAGGGACAATTCAAGGAAGAATATGATGGAGCTATACAAATCAAGAATTTTTTTTTTATGTCAGGGAAGGATGGGTTAAAACTGGTGCTCTAGTCTTTGTATTATGTGAGCTGAATGATTCAAACTAATGAACATGATTGTGATTATAAATTTGAGAAAATGAAAAAAAAAACAAAAAAAAAAACAGCAAAAAAAAAAACCAACCAAAATGGATGAAAATAAAATACATAAAATAACAGTAAAGGTCAAAAATGGATTTGTCTCATGTCCCATGGAATTTTGAAATCGAATGTCTTTTTTTTATTTTTTATTTTTTATTGAACAATGTCAATACTGGGTATTTTATAATATTAAAATAAAATTGAAATTGAACATTGATTTTACATCTGATTTTTAGCCTAATTTTGTTAATGTAAAAAAAATAATAAAATTCAACTTCTGCAATTTTGCTTGAGCAGCATAAATCACATAGAACACAAGACAAATCTGTTTTTTTAGCCTAAATAAAAAATATTTAGATAAATAAAAATACAAAAATATATGCACACATAAATGAAAGAGTAAACTATGCTGCATGTTAGATTTTTTCTAATGTGGGCCTGCATGTATGTGAGACTGATTTTGATATGATATTTTTGTAAATATGACCTTGAAATAACCCAGTAGAAATGCTGGTAAAGATGCAATGCTTTCTGCTCATAACTAGTATTTGAAACCATCACAATACCCCATAACAGGAGAGGTCCAAATTCATTTCATGTCAATACTGTTGAGATCAGTGGACTTTGGCAGGATGTGTTAAGAGTAGATAGCTTGACATGATAGCATTCTGATTGTTTCAAATGTCCACCTCCCACAAAGGCTGCCGGAGGTGCCGAATTCCACAGCCTCACCTGACCTAGCTGTGGGGCTGGGAAGCTTACTATAGGGTGTCTCAAATTGATTGGTCATCAACACAGTTTTTGCTGTTGACAAAAAAATGCTTTATGCAATAAACTTACATGTTGTACAAGGAAAAAAAAAATTTACAAATTGAGAGCGATTGCCGAATAGGTGGCATCTCTACTAGTACTAGTCTTATTACAAGACTGCCCTACCCCAACCCTAAACTCTGTAAACGAGGACTGGACTCAAGTCTAGCAAGTTGCACCCTATTCGGTAATTGTACCTCAAATTGTCTTTGAAAAGGTTGGGGTATGAATACTACAAGAACTAAATCAGGTTGTTTTATTTTGTGACATGGGGCTATTCCAGTTGAAATCCATACACCCCTATCAGGACATGTATTCCATAATGGAAGACATGTCCTTACTTTCCAAACAGGGAGTTTGAATTTCAAATGGGGGTAACCTGAATGGGTGCTCTATTTGAAATCTACACCCCCTGTGTGGGATATTAAGGTCATGACTTCCATAGTAGGCATGATAGTGTATGTATTTCAACTGGCAGAGCCCAGTGTCAGGGAACTCTTGTATAATGTGGCCACTTGAAGTTAAGGTTGCATTTGGAATGGCCTAACACTGCTTGAGGTGCAGAATTCCACAGCTTTCCTTGACCTACTAGCTGTAAGGTTGATGTTTTGTCATAACCTTTGCAATACTTTTTATAAAATTATCCGGTTTCAAATTTCCATGTTGATGCCTCAGTTGCCTTAAAGCAGAAAATGTAAAAAATAGTATTTGCTGACAGGTCTAAAAGAGGAAATGAAAATAATTAAATAGAAATTATAAGGCAAAATAAAAAAATAAACATGTTTCACGTCCCCTCCCGCTTCCTTTTTTGAGGTTTCCTCAAATATATTTTAATTTTTGAAATTCAGTTATAACTTTTCAAAAAGCTCTTTGCAAACTAAAGCTCACTATTAAAAACGCCCTGCGTGCATGCATTCCACGGGACTTGATGACTCAATCAGACCAAGTCATATATACCCAGGGAATCGTTGGCCGGGCCAACGTCACCTGTGTAGCTACTTGCTGGGGATCTTCTGCGAGGCATGCGAGGGGTCCCAGGTTCGAATCCCGGGGGTGCCACGTGACTTTCTATCTTCCATCTTCTCTCCTTTTCGTTCCTTCTTTCCCTTCCGATAGCACAAAAACCACGGGTAGGGTTAGGGTTAAGATACAAGAAACATTTTAGGAAGGTTTTGTGACCATTCAGAACAACAAATAAAAAAGGGCCTCCTTCTTTTTCTAGGCATTATTGTATACGCTAAAACAGCTCTAAGTATGGGTATTTACACCAATTTTGCGATAAAAAATAGAAAATAAAAAGCCCCCTCCTCCTCCTTTTTTTCGAAAATACGGACGTGAAACATGTTTTATTTTTTACTTGGCCTAATACAAACAAAGAAGTCATTACAAATGACTGAACTTTACCATAAAGTCTTAGCAAACTGTTTGTAACTTTTTCAAGGAAGGACCTGGTCTTTCAAATAGTTGCATGTTATTGTCCGAGGGTCCTGCACATTGTTTATTATTCAGCATCGAAGTGGTTACGTAATTCTCTTGGTAACCGGATCACTCTATTTTGGTGTGCCTCAGAGTTCCATATACTTCGTGTGGTGATTGTTTCGATCGTGGTTCATTGCTCAAGCGCGTGATCCCGTTGACATAGTAACATTACGTAACTTCGATACTGAATAGCAGTGCCTGGTTCTACAGTTTACTTATTTTGCTCATGTTTTGCTGCTTGTGTCAACATAAAACGTGATGTTTTGGTTTTCACCACCATATTTCTATTGTTTTTTTATTGTTTAAAAAGCCGGTGTTGTGAAGATAGTGGAACCATACACAAACACATGAAACTAAAATATAAAGTCACCTTAAACTTTGTATTAAAATGAAAAGTCTATTTTCCAATTTGACAATTACAGTTTTAATTTACAAGATTACACAAAATCAGATGGCGATTTGTTGACTAAAAAACCCAGATGTTAAATGATTTACAATCCTGTGAATGGTCTATTTCTCATGGAGGTCTGTTTGCTGAAAATTGGGAAAATCTGCTGTGAACTGCTTTGAGGATTCCAATCCCAAAGTTTGTCCCCAACTTTTATCCCCAAGAAATTAAGGGGATTTCACAATTTTTCTCAAGTGGTCCTCAATACTGCTGTGTGAACAAGCCATTTTGTGATTCTTGAGTGCTGAACTTAACCTATGACCTTGGTTTAATATGATTAAATTTTGTGCACCACTTAAGCACCCCAAAACTCATGGATGTTTTTGATGGAGTTGTGTGGATCTGCTCAGTCAGGGATGGACGTATGGGAATCACAATTCTCGAGTACGACAAACTTCAAGAATTCTACAACTGTCTGAACATGCCTTGAGATACCAAATTTGATTCTGCAAATATCATAAAGCTGTTTTTGGTGTCCCTTTTTGTGTGACATAGTAATTAGACTGTAATGGGGTCAGAGCCAGGGTTAACCAAGTTAAATTGGCAGGTTAATTGGACTGATTGGTTGGTTGGTTGTGAAATCTGGAGATTGAATCAATATTTCAATATCAAAATTGTAATTAATATACTGAATAAGTTATTCATATTCAGGCCTTGTGAACAGGGAAGTGGTTTTCTCTAATTCAAAATGGTATTTTCTTTAGAAATCAAGTTATGGAATATCAAGGATACAGGATAAAAGAGCAGCTATCACTAGGATCCACAACATGCCCATCTACCAGGGCACAGTTCTTTAACCCCAATACATTTGTACATTCATTGAATGACCTTTGACAATTTGGGTACAAAAACTCATACTCTGCAACTTGATGTCAAATTTTGCACTGTGATTGTTTAATTGAGGTTATTGAACTATGCCATTGGGATGAGGCCATTGTGGTTCATACATGTAGTGTATGATGTAAGGCAATTTGCTGATCGCAGGGTCATCTCAAAGTGAGGTTCTACCTGCAAAGTGTGTGCTACATGTATGTGTGCATACACCTGTCAAACCCATGCATTGATTACCCGCATACGTGACGCATTGCAAAAGCCTTCTGGCACGTTGCTAGAAATGCGCAAGAAAGAAAAATGCCCATTTTGCGCATGCATTTGCAGGGAGAACCTTGTTTCGGTAGCAATATGGCGGATCCCTGCAATTAGCTAGGGCAAATAGTATTGTTCTTTCCGTAGTTAAGAGTCAGTGGTACAACACGCATACATTCTACTGCCACCCTTCCAGGTCTATAGCCTTAGATTCTACATTATAGGGGACCTAGTGTTTATGATGGGGCTCTTCATCCCAAGGGATAAATCCTATAATAGAATTCAGAAAGACTGTCGCTATGGGTGGCGGTGGGGTCAGAACTTTTGCCCCCCAGTAAAACCCAAAATTGCCCCGAAAAATTCCTGGCGCTGCCATTGCTGGGTGTGTTCAGTCCGGCCTTTGGACTGTGCTCCTGTCATGCGCGCCCTGGAAGCCCCAAAGCGTGCAGCCTAAATGAACAATTGAATACATGAATACAAAACCCACCCAAGTCCATGAGAAGTGATTTTGAGAGAAAAACCTGTGTATCATTTTAATTCCTTCAGTTAGATTTACCTGGTCAATATGGTAAGTTTTACGTGCAAATGAGTGGATTAACCTGTATTAGGTATGACCATGGAAGTAATCTATTACTTCCATGGTATGACTATTAGCATTTCAGGGACTTTGTGGGGTTCATTTTAAATTTTGGACTTGGGTGGTTTTTTTAATCATATACAAAGACAACAATGTTAGAATGAGATTACCACTAGTAAGATAATACAAAATAAAGCACACAGGTATGTATAATGTTGATAAGCATTCTGCCATGTAATATAAACAACACACTTTCCTTTATTAAACCCATTTTTTTTCAAAAGTCACTCTCTAGCAATGAATGTGTTACAAGTGGACTTTTATACATAGTGGATTTCAATCAATGTGTTACAAGACTCAAATCATGGAATTGGGTAATTCTTTCATACATGCTATTTTTCACATGCTCAATAGACACAGAGGATGAATTTGAGTTGTTCTTTCATACATATGACAGGCCTATGTATAGCAACAATTTCCCATGCTTAACTCAATTTAGCAAACGTATGGACTTGGGTGGGTTTTGTATTCATATATTCAATTGCATGCATGCATTGCGTGCATCGTAATGGAGTAATACAAAATAATAACAAGGTTTTAATGTGTTTTGTGGTGTTAGATACAGGCAATCAAACGAAGGCAAAAGGAAACCATTGGCTATCAAAATAAATACTGGTGCAAACAGTTTGTGGCTGATTTATTTTTCTGTCTGTAGATATCGTACAGATCTGAAAGTGAAAACATGTTTTGTTTTGGTTTTAGCCTCAGTATCCTGTGTAGGACAGTGCATTACACTTGTAGTGGTTGTAATGACGGTAATGGTCCATTGTAGTTACACGAAAATAGGCCTGTAATGCCGATCGCGTAGAATAACAAAACAATATTTTAAAGTTTAATTTGATAAATTGTGGTAAGTGGTAGAAATGATTTGAATATAATTCCTTTATTGTTAAATACACTGAGGTGACAGACTTGCCAAATAGGGTCGATCAGATGTTTTTTGTTTTTTACATTTTTTTTTCAGAAGAGGTTAAAAAAAAAAAAATCACAAAAAGCATGACAAATCTGGAAAAAATAAGAATTTATTTTGCAATCATATTTTGAAGAAGAAAAAAATTCCTTTTTTTCCAAAAAATTTCTGTCAAATTCAATCCAAATTGCCCCTAATTTTTTTGGTTTTTTAAAACAAAAAAATTGCATACTGCTAAAACAAATTCCTCAAAACACAAAACCTGGTTAAGGATTGACTGCATTTTGAGGAGTGCAAGAGCAATCACTCTGTAACTGCTCTCATTAAATCTGATATAGGAAAGTAATTTTAAGCTCTCCTTAGTTGACTATTCTCTCCTTACATTCTATCGTAAATGCTCTAAACGGCTCTCCTTGAATGCTCCAGAAGAGCTATTTAATGCTCTCCTACAAATTCCAAAAGACAGTCCCGGCTACCCTTCAGCATGTAAACAGTTGCAACACCCGGAAAAAAATCTTGGCTACACGGGCTTTAACGTATACTAGTATACTACCGCGGAGAATTGAAAATAAATGTATGCTAGCCCTAAGGCAGAGATCTGTTTTGGCTACATTTGCTGCTACTTCAATAAGTTATCAGCTACCAATGTTCCATGTAGACTAGTGCGATATTGGGCTATTCCAGTTGAAATCCATACACCCCCTGTGGAAGACATGACCTTAATCTTCCACACAGGGAGTGTGAATTTCAAATTGGGTTACCTGAATAGGTGACTACATTTGAAGTCCACACCCCTGTGTGGGAGATTAAGGTCACATCTTTCATAGGGGGGAGTATGGATTTCAACTGGAACAGCCTACTTGCATTGGATGTTTTCATGTTGGGGAGACATGACAAGTGTAGCAGGGTATTGCACTTTCTTAATCCCTGTAATAGATCGGGGTTATCAAAGGATTGGGTTGCAGTAATTAAGACAGAATCCATGCTGAACTTGGAGCTTATTACTAGCACATACTCACTGAGAGGAAGTTTCACTGCCCAATTATTAGCTACATGTATCAGTCGTAAGGTTAACATTCATTTTAGGTGCAATTATGGCTGTTGTCGCACCTCACACAACCACACCCCTCGACAATTAGTAGGTATACTATACATATAGTCATAACATAGGTGTGGTTATGGCTGTTGCTTAGAGGCATGTTTGCACCCCCACACATACCCCCCTACTTGTTTTCACCGACAACAGTGGACCCGTATTGTGTGTGTGGTTGCAAACAGTGAAGTCTTGGACCCACACACACAGACATATCATAATACAAACATGGACATCTGTGATATTTCACCACTAACCGTGGACCTGATATTACACCTACGATCGAGGATCCTACCCCATTTGATTTTTTAATGTGTAACAATCATGTTTGTTTGGCATTTAAAGAAGTGCACTAATTGTGGAAGGAATTCATCCTCTCTAAAACAAGAGAACTATTAAATTCAAAATAAACAACTGGGAAGAATGAAAGAGGAAGAGAAACTATTGGGAATATACAAGAGTGAAACATTACCCTACTCAACTTGGCAGGTTACAAGTATTTCACCATACACAGCATTCACAGGGAAACCACCTAAATTAGTTGTGCTTCAGGTTGTAACTTAGTATGATCCATGTATTTGTGGAAGTAATGTTTTTGAGAGGTTTAAATTGGAAACTTTGCTCTAAGGGATTCAAATTCATGGGTGCATGAGCTCCAGGTACGTAACAGCCCACAGAGGCGTACATGTATAGGTTCTGTCCTGATCTTTTCATGTGGCAAGGATTCTAGGGGCAGAGAGGATATCTTTCACTTCCCACAATACATTTCTTCCCTGTACTGATTTGCTATTCAGTGCAGCATGGGTCGATAATAGCACTACTTGTAAAAACACAAAATTACAAAAATGCCCACTTTTTTTTGCAGGAATTTTACGCAAAATTGGTTGATTTTGCCCCCCCCCCCCCACGAAATAAAATCTTACTGGTGCCACCACTGACTGGGGCTAAGGGGCTAAGGTTGAGGTTGATAGTGACAAGAAATACCGTATTCATTCCAATTAGCGCCCATGCCCCAATAAGCGCCCACCCAGGGTATTTTCAATTTGCTAAAGGGTACCATTCATGTTCAAGTTACAGATAAAATGTCGATACAGTGAAATAGCTGCAGGACTACAAGTCCTGCGTAAACTTGCAAAACATTTTCTGCTTCAGAAAAGCTATTAGAATGTCTCAGTACCCTTTTCTAACATACGTAAATTTGTCTCTAATAGACGCCCCTTATGAAAAAATTAGGTAAACGAGGTAAAAAATAAGCGCCCACCCAAAATGGCTTATTGGAATGAATACGGTACCTCAATGGCAAGATTTGGGATGAGTCGACCCATGTTGCACTGAATAGCAAATCGGTACAGGGAAGAAATGCATTGTGGGAGGTGTAAGATATCTTCTCTGGGAGGGGATATCTTGTCATTTATTGTGCCTTGTATCTTAGTATTTTGTTGTTAAAAACCTGTTGAAACAAGCAATTGTTGAGCTGATTTTGATCAACTGTATAAGCTCATGTATTCGCACACAGACATTTTGTTTCAAGCTTCGATCATTAACAATTTTTTGCAGGGTGATGAATTTGCAGTCGTATGTCAAAAAGTGAAAATTTAGCAGCATTGTCCAGCAGTTAAGGCCTTTGACTCTGTTGCAAAAACCTGTTGAAACAAGCAATTGTTGAGCTGATTTTGATCAACTGTATAAGCTGATGTATTCGTGCACAGACATTTTGTTTCAAGCTTCGATCATCAACAATTTTTTGCAGGGTGATGAATTTGCAGTCGTATGTCAAAAAGTGAAAATTTAGCAGCATTGTCCAGCAGTGAAAGCCTTTGACTCTGTGACAAGAGGTCCCGGTTCAACTCCCAATCGGTGCATGCATGGGGGCAATTTCTTTTTAATTAGCCGCTCTGACTCCATTACAGGTTCTAAAAGGGTTCTTAGGCTGTCCTCTAGGAGGAAATTTAGGTAAATTCAAAGAACCATTAGAACCAAGGTTCTCCAAAGGGTCTATAAGAACCCCTATTGGTTCTACATGTATAAGGAACCTTTTGGGTTTTAAAGAATCCTTGTTTCATGAGGATGCTCCCTACAGTGGTTGCAAAGAAGAACCCAGGTATTAGACTGCTTCAGCAACATATCTACATGCAACGATAAATGGTGAAAAGAGTTGAACTTAAAAGGTGTGGGATTGATTCCCGAAGGCATTCAGTTGTAGCTGTAAATTGCTATCTTGTCTCGGAACTCTACCGGGACTAACAGATACTCGTTAACCTTTTAACAGAGGTCTTTAACACCGAAATTGTAACTAGAGGCAAATGGTGGTCATAGACCACAAACCTACCTGGGGCATGTTGGTGTTGTGGAGGTATCTGACCCCTGCAAAATGTTCGAAAATGTTCCCCTGTCATGAGGTTTGTTGTCACCGAGTTTTGAGTCCTGTACTCCTCACAGATGTCCAGAAAATGCAATTCTAAGATTTGACCCAGATGACCTTTGACCAGACCCCTGCAAGATGTTCCATAATTCACCCCTGGTCATGAGTTGTCACCGAGTTTGAGTCCTGTACCTCTTACAGATGTCCAGATAACGCAATTCTAAGATTTGGCCCCAGAACTTAGTGATGTCTTTTGAGCTGACCCGTGCAAAATGTTCCAATATGTTCCCCAGGTCAATTGCAAATCCACAGTAGGGTTGCAAATATACCATATGTCACTCGGAGTGCGACAATTTGTACAAATAAATTTATCACATTAAATCATATTAAATATATTAAATGTATAAACTTTGAAATTTACATGAATTTGAAAAGCAGAGCTTCGAAATCTAGCTAAGTCAGGTGATGTGAAATTCTGCTGCGTGACCCCCTCTGCGTGGTAGAATTATATTCATAAAACATTGAATTTAACAGATATCATGGGCAGCCAACCACGATTTATCAGCATTTAAAATATATGTTAATTAACAAAGATAAATAATAAAGAGTGCAAATGGCAATTAACTAGTAAACAAGCCTGAAATCTTAAAATGTTGCCACGTGATTTCCCGAACACATGATATTTCAACATGTGACCACTATTCAGATTGACCGTAAATATTTGGAGTATGCTTGCACATCATGCACATACACTGTGCATTTCTTTACCTCCTTATAAAATCAATAATTCATGCTGGGAGCCAAGTAACATTGTCTACTCAGTGCAGATTGATATTTTATTTTACTTGAGAGCATAATAGAAATACATAAGACGAATAAGGCGCCATGATGGAAGGTCAGGTCGGGTATCAAAGGTTATTATAACTTAAATATGTGACAGAGGCAATGTGGGAAATAGTACAAGTAGTATTTCCCACATTGCCTCTGTCACATATTTCCTTCATATTATTGCCAGCAAGTCCTAATTTTGACTTTGCAAATTGCAAAATGTCATTTCATATCAAATTAGTAGACTTTCTTTGAAAAAACATATCACTGGTGCCTGATGGGAATACCCGTCCGCCATTTCATTAAACTGGATCGTTTTACGCCTGGTTTGTGCCCAGATGTATTGGGGGCGCTATACTCTCATTGAACAGGCAAAGTTCGCAAAACTAACAACGTTGTTATTTGCGAAACTCAATTAACATGATCCAAGGGGTCGAACATGAATTATTCATAACGAGCTATAACGGATCGATAACTAGCCTCACTTTCTAGCTAGTAAACCAGCTGAATTTTTCATAGATTTTGCGTTGCTAATAGAACAACCGTGAGTTTAGGGTCACCCCGTGATTTGCATTTTGTCGGTGAATTTGGCTGCCTACCAAATGTGTTAACTAAGGTTTGCCTGGGATGAGTACATCATCAGGTTGTAGTAAGCTACAAATTTCAAATGTTTGAGGACTTGTTCTCATTGCTTACCTGTGTTTTCACATCATATTTTGTGGTCAAAATGATTACAAATGTGTAATTTGCAATCATTTCCGACGGCTAAGTAAGATGGTCTTGAACAGGGATCTCTGATTTGAATGCACACTAACCAGGGCCGTGACACTCGTATTCAATCCCTGTATATCAGTAAGCTTAAAGGCGAAATACCTAGGGAAACTGGGGAAAAGTGGAAAAAAATTTTGTCCAGCCCAAACAGGATTACTGAAGCAAGGCAAGGCAAAACTTATTAAGGTTTACAAGATACATATTTGGTGCATACGCACCGATATGAACCTCGCGCCAATCAGGCCGTCTTCACGTACTAGAGGTAAAGTTTGACATATCAGATATCGCACGACTCTGTGGTATATTTCATTATTTGGTTAACAAGATAGAGGGTTAAATGCACAAAGTGCTATATCTCATTAACCAATGATCCTACAGAGATGTAAGCACTGACTGTTTTGTTCTTTATGACCAGAGGAAAAGTTTGACATATCGCACGACTCTGTGGGATATTTGGTTAAAAAAGATAGATTGTTAAGTACACAAAAAACCAAAAAGTGACTATATCTAATTTACCAATGATCCTACAGAGATGTGACCACTAACTTTTTGTTCTTTATGACCAGAGGAAAAGTTTGACATATCGCACGACTCTGTGGGATATTTGGTTAAAAAGATAGAGGGTTTGGTGCATAAAGTACAAAAAGTGACTATATCTCATTAACCAATGATCCTACAGAGATGTGACCACTGACTTTTTTGTTCCTTATGACCAGAGGAAAAGTTTGACATATCGCACAACTCTGTGGGATATTTGGTTAAAAAGATAGAGGGTTAAGTACACAAAGTACAAAAAAGTGACTATATCTCATTAACCAATGATCCTACAGAGATGTGACCACTGACTTTTTCGTTCTTTATGACCAGAGGAAAAGTTTGACATATCCACGACTCTGTGGGATGTTTGGATAAAAAGATAGAGGGTTTGGTGCATAAAGTACAAAAAAGTGACTATATCTCATTAACCAATGATCCTACAGAGATGTGACCACTGACTTTTTGTTCCTTATGACCAGAGGAAAAGTTTGACATATCGCACAACTCTGTGGGATATTTGGTTAAAAAGATAGTGGGTTAAGTACACAAAGTACAAAAAGTCACTATATCTCATTAACCAATGATCCTACAGAGATGTGACCACTGACTTTTTCGTTCTTTATGACCAGAGGAAAAGTTTGACATATCGCACGACTCTGTGGGATATTTGGTTAAAAAGATAGAGGGTAAGTACACAAAGTACAAAAAGTGACTATATCTCATTAACCAATGATCCTACAGAGATGTGACCACTGACTTTTTTGTTCCTTATGACCAGAGGAAAAGTTTGACATATCGCACAACTCTGTGGGATATTTGGTTAAAAAGATAGAGGGTTAAGTACACAAAGTACAAAAAAGTGACTATATCTCATTAACCAATGATCCTACAGCGATGTGACCACTGACTTTTTCGTTCTTTATGACCAGAGGAAAAGTTTGACATATCGCACGACTCTGTGGGATATTTGGTTAAAAAGATAGAGGGTTTGGTGCATAAAGTACAAAAAAGTGACTATATCTCATTAACCAATGATCCTACAGAGATGTGACCACTGACTTTTTTGTTCCTTATGACCAGAGGAAAAGTTTGACATATCGCACAACTCTGTGGGATATTTGGTTAAAAAGATAGTGGGTTAAGTACACAAAGTACAAAAAGTCACTATATCTCATTAACCAATGATCCTACAGAGATGTGACCACTGACTTTTTTAGTTCTTTATGACCAGAGGAAAAGTTTGACATATCGCATGCGACTCTGTGGGATATTTGGTTAAAAAGTTAGAGGGTTAAGTACACAAAGTACAAAAAAGTGACTATATCTCATTAACCAATGATCCTACAGCGATGTGACCACTGACTTTTTCGTTCTTTATGACCAGAGGAAAAGTTTGACATATCGCACGACTCTGTGGGATATTTGGTTAAAAAGATAGAGGGTTTGGTGCATAAAGTACAAAAAAGTGACTATATCTCATTAACCAATGATCCTACAGAGATGTGACCACTGACTTTTTGTTCCTTATGACCAGAGGAAAAGTTTGACATATCGCACAACTCTGTGGGATATTTGGTTAAAAAGATAGAGGGTTTGGTGCATAAAGTACAAAAACATGTGCAATTTCGCTTAGTTGCCAGCGGAAGAAAGCGGGAAGATTACAGTGGTTTGTTGCCAGCGGAAGAACCCGAACGATTACAATACCTAGCTGGGGGGTGTAAACCCCCCAGCTAGGTAATTAGAGAAATGGGAAATACTGAAACCTGGAAAGCCTTCTTTGGCACACATGGGACTTGTACAACTGGGTTGTACTTTACATGACTCATTCAAGAATTATCTGGTGAAGGAATTTCTGGGGCTTTAATTAATTTGTTGCATGTGGAAAAATTGCACATTCTGAAATACATACAACATATGCGACCCATCACATCAAAACACTTTGTCTATGAAAATGATTTAAAAAATGAAAATTATTTAAAATATAAAAGTTGATGCAAGATCAAGAGACAAAAAACAAACAAAAAAACTAATGTCTACAAACTTTTGTTGTGAAATCTTGTTTTTATTCCTCAGTCCCATTCAGTTGAGGGACATTTTCAAGATGGCGACTTCTGTTGCTTGCACAGTTTTGTTAATTGTCAGTTTACAGCCAATTAAATCAACAAAAATTTTCACCAGGTTTGCAGTCACAAATAATAAAGGAGACAAGCAGCAGGAATCGAACCCAGGACCTCAGGTATACAAGATCTGAGCCTTGAACACTTGACCACGGGAGCTTTATGATTAGGCTGGTTGAAATTTGAATATATGTGACCCCTCGGCACAACTGAGCCCGGATGTCGCCAGTGCCACTATTGAGATATGCTCCATCGAACTTAACAATAAATAATAGGAAACAAAGGATTTATTGACTGTTTTATTGATTTTTCACTACTTAAATGTCAAGTACTACATGTATATACATCATTTTAAAGCTAATTTCAAGCAGAATTTTAAAGCTAATTTTAAAGCTAATTTCATTCATTCATTCATTCATTCATTCAATATTCCTGCTATAATTGCATGGTCTATCCCAGAAATTAATGGTACCCCCCCCCCCTAAAGAAGACATGTAAGTTTGTACCATAAATATTTGGGAATTCCCAGACCAAAATTTTATCCAAAAAATGGAAATTCCCATTTTGACAATAAAATGATTAAAAAATTGGGAATTCCAAGGGTCCCTTAAAGAAGACGGGCACATTTTTGCCAAAATTCTTGGGAATTTCCAAGCTTAAAATAAATTTCTTGGGAATTCCCATGTCTTCTTTGTGAAAATAATGACATTTTTTTTTGGGGGGGGGGGGGGGATTCCCAGAGCAAAAAATGGTGAAAAATTTTGGGAATCCCATATCGTCTTTGGGAGGGGGTGCCTTTAATTTCTGGAATAGCCCATTCTTTATAGTAGGTTGTTACAAAGTAATGAATTGTTTTGTTTTAAGCTTGCTTCATTTACTGTTGATTGAGAGGAGTCTAAGATGTTAAGTCATCCATATGCTGTTTCACACCTTGTCTTGTGAAATTTCCGCTGGATTGAAATTTCTTGTTTGCCTATAATTTAGAATCCGTATACACTAGAAAAAAGTCGTAATTGTTCCCGCCAAATGGAGTTTGGAAAGGGTACTATAAAATGAGCTCAGATGTATGTGCAGAAAATGTTAACCTTTCGCAACAAAAATGTAATTTTTCCCACATTTTTTTCTTTTTACGAACCATGAAAATCAGAGAACCGTCCTTCTGGTAGAGATACATTTTAAATTAACTACTTGTCCGATTTTGACCTCAAATTCGATTACGACAAAGGATTACCATAAATCAATTTGAATTGGCACTGAAGTTGATGGTGAATAAGTCAAAATTGAATTGTGACTTTACTCTAGTGTTTTGAAAATCTAAAGGGGTAGGCCTAAGTTTTGCACAAAAATGTCAATGCAAAAAAACACTGTCAGGAAAGTAGGGGCGAAAGATGGCAAATTTGAAATTGTGATAAAGGCAAAAATATGGAGTAAGAAACAATAAAATACATGGGAAAATACATATCATAAAAATTTTGAACTTTTGAACCATTTATGTTAGACCCTCCATGTTTTCAGTATGATGATGAGTCATCCAAGGGTGAAAATAAGAAATGATGAACCAGGGGCTCCTTTTTACACAAAATGGCCCCTGGTTCACTTCATTCAGAATGGAACCAGGGGCCACTTAAGTTCTAATCAACAAGGGGCCAATATTAGTTCATCATGCATTAATGGCTATGGAATTGAATTTTTGGGTGCAGAGACCAGGGGCCAGTTTCTGAAGAAAAGTGTCCCCTGGTCAGCTTAAATTTAGATGGGATCTGAGGGGCCATTTCAGGGTTTCTGGGGGGCTAAACGGCTCCCGTCTCCCACTTATTTTCACCCTTGTAGCAGGCATGAGAATTTTCAGTTTAATAGCTGAATTCAGTTTTTTTTATAGTCAAAATTTCCATAACTTTATTTAATTTCAGCCTGTTTTTGGTACTTTTTGCCCAATTTCACGCGCATTTTCAGTTTTTTCAGGTTTTTTTAGGAAAGTGCAGTCTCATGCCTGTTGTAGTCATCAGTATGACAGCCTAAATCATGGTCTAATGTTTGTATTTCAGTAAAAAATGGCCTATTGTGTAATTACATGTGACTTTTCTGCTAGATTTGAAGAAACACTTCAAGACATTTCTCTGTAAAACATTTTTAAATGCATGACAAACTCCTCTACTATCTTTGGATAGACCTACTGGCATTACTAAAGCAGTGGGCGGATTGGCATATGGGCAAATGCACACTCCAAATGCAAACATTGTTTTGGCATATCAAGTACATGATGTAGGCTGAGGTGACCTTGGTCACATCACTTGTCATTTTACAAACATGTGTTACACAAATTTAATAATTGTTGACATAAATCACACATAGGCCTACAGCTGTGTGCCAGACAGGGAGTGAAGGGCAATATGGAAAGACATGTGCAAATTTCCTATGTTTACATGCAGTGGGTTTATAACATTAGACCTTCAACTATTATTAAGGCGAACATGATGAGCAAGTTACAAATCTGTAAACAAATTAAGCACATATTGCTCCCTGTTCTGCACATATTGCTCCCTGTTCTGCCCATTGGAGAGGGGTGTCATCACTGTCATGGTATGGGGATAAGTTCTAGAACAAATGAACCAATCAACTTTCATTCTATTCAGTCGCAAAAAATGTTTAGGCTGATGAATAGGCCTTAAAAAAGTTTGTATAGCCCTTAGAGCTCCCGGCCCGGCCCCCCGCACTCCATGCATCCGCGGGTATTCATGCTTGTTGGTGAACTTTAAAAACACCCCCTTTTGCATCTCATTTCACGAAGTTTTTAGGGGAAAAACACCCCCTTTTTTAGCGATTTCGCGAATTATTTGCCCTTCGACAATACCCCTATTTTCGCATAAACGCGAATGATATTTCTAATATACCCTTTACCCTAAGACAGAGAAATTGAAAAACACTCGGACGCAAAATTTGCATGCATGTTGGCAATCAGACACGACAACCATTTATTGACTTTTGTTTAAGACCCGCACCAGTACCTACAACAAATAAACAAACAAACAAACAAACAAATTCTCAGCCGTGTATTATAGCCAAATATATAATAGGAGATTCTCTAATCGGCGAATTACCCAACCCAAGACTCTAGCGAAACAACGACCAAAGGCGCAGAAAATCTTGTTTTAGCAAAATCAAATGTGATCCAAACTTGCACTCTGGTGGCCGCCACCCGAGGCTAAATTCTGAGCGTTTGACCCCGAACCCGTGGATCATTAAAGCAAATATCATGGCTAAACCAAATGTGATCCAAACTTGCACTCGGGTGGCCGCCACCCGAGGCTAAATTCTGAGCGTTTGACCCCGAACCCGTGGAACATTCATCAAATATCATGGCTGGAAACTCAACAATAAATTACGGTACTGGTGCATACAGATCCCACGCTCCCAAGTGGAATTCCTGAGACTCTTCAACAGGTGGTCTACCTGAAGTTACAAAGGATCAAGTCTTAATGTTAGCATTCTATGACATATACATATATCATAATAAATAAATACAGAAAAGATAATTCAAAACCCAGCATTATTTTCTTTTGCTTACTGTGTGAAGTCTTTGACCTTATAAAAGACTACTTTACTGTTTTTGATGACACCTGTGCCTGTATGTAACAATACGATTGTCAATTCCTGTACATATATATAGTTTTGACGACTTACTTTCCCTCTTGAACTATCATTCTAAAAAGGTTGATACAGAACAATTATATAAATTTTATGTGGCAACATATTGAACACATGATCTAATTAAACAGTGTACATTGTATCTTTGAAGATCTGAGAAAGGGAAATTAATTGCAAGTCACATGTAATTTTAATGATCAAGCGTCAACTCTTTATTCCTCCCTCCTTATCTACAGGGACCATAATTCTTGATTTTTCTTTTAAACTTACAGACAGTTAAATGCTTTAATTAGCTATTATTTAACACACTACCATGTAGTAGATAAAATATATCTGTATTTATACAGGTCATTATCTCATTACTGTCACACATAATTATATTTTACTTCCTTCTCACATGTCCACACAGGGCGCGGTGGGTGGGAAGATTTTTGTTGTTGTCGTGTCCAATACAAAACCAACAGTGAATAAATCACTACCTAATCACGCCCGAAACCCTTGAAGGCAGCAAATCCCATTGGTTCCCGGTCGAGCCAAACAATACAAATTTATCTGCATGACAATGATTGACATCTGACCCGGTAAACAATAACATGGATTGGCCCATTTCTTAGCAAGGGTAAATTGAGTTTAACTTGTTGCACTGTGTTAAACTTTATTACCCTAAGACAGAGAAATTGAAAAAACACTCGGACGCTTAAAATTTGCATGCATGTTGGCAATCAGACACGACAACCATTTATTGACTTTTGTTTAAGACCCGCACCAGTACCTACAACAAATAAACAAACAAACAAACAAACAAATTCTCAGCCAGTATTATAGCCAAATATATAATAGGAGATTCTCTAATCGGCGAATTACCCAACCCAAGACTCTAGCGAAACAACGACCAAAGCGCAGAAAATCTTGTTTTAGCAAACCCACATGTGATCCAAACTTGCACTCTTGTGGCCGCCACCCGAGGCTAAATTCTGAGCGTTTGACCCCCAACCCTTAGATCATTAAATCAAATAACATGGCTAAACCAAATGTGATCCAAACTTGCACTCGGGTGGCCGCCACCCGAGGCTAAATTCTGAGCGTTTGACCCCGAAACCGTGGAACATTCATCAAATATCATGGCTGGAAACTCAACAATAAATTACGGTACTGGTGCATACAGATCCCACGCTCCCAAGTGGAATTCCTGAGACTCTTCAACAGGTGGTCTACCTGAAGTTACAAAGGATCAAGTCTTAATGTTAGCATTCTATGACATATACATATATCATAATAAATAAATACAGAAAAGATAATTCAAAACCCCACACAAGGGACTTATTTTATAAGGAACTTGGTTAATTCCCCCCTCCCCTTAAACTTGTTTGTTCACTTTGCTGCACGGATATCATTACCTAAACCTCCTCTAACGCTCCTGGATGATACACAATGGAATGAGGCACATATTTAAAAGTTGACTAGCGCATTTGAGAGCGTCTGTTTGAAAACCAGAAACTACATGGTGATATATCTGCCTATGTTGATAATGCTACTGATAACTAAATGGAACCTCAATGAAGGATTTTATTGTTGGCACATTGAAATATAAATCACAGTTTGGCTCTGTGCCACTAATTGCTGATTAGCATAAAACAGCACTATAATTTCTTTGCTGGATATTGACTGTAATCCATATAATTCTCCACAATAACACTACTAATTATGCTGGCCTATATGCTGCGAGATACATTGTATAGTCACAATAGGATATTGAAAGAAATCAACGCGATAACTAGCCGGCTGCGCAACCTCACAAAAAAAACTAGAAAAAATGAGGGCATAGTACTTGGCCCCAGAGTCTAGCTACCCCATGCCAACCTGGAGTTGATTCCTACTTCCCTTTAACACAGACTTAATCAAACAAATACCAGCACGATTGACTAAATGTTATTAATTTAAAATGTGCAACAGAATATATGTGTTGTTGAGATATAAACCGCACCTGACGTGATGTACTCACCACTTCTACCCTCGTATAGTCATACTATTACGTAAGCATAAAGCACATCAATATAATATCAGAGGGCTCACCACTGTATAAATTGTTTCTTGTACAATTTTACTTACAATGCAATTCAATTTTTAGAAATCCAGATATTAGTGATATTCCAAGTCCCATGAGATTCATTTGTCCAATGGAAAATTCCCATGTTGTCCCCTAAAGTTTTCGTCCAACTCTGCAAAATTGTATAAAATTTTTGTATATGTTGTCCACTACCAATGCGAAGTTGGATGAATTTACGACTCTTTCTTCAAATATATGAAGATGTTGATTTGAGCTTTCTGATGATCAACATCGCAATGGTTAACTTTCTTTCATACTTTTAGTTACCAATTGAAAAATCTTTTCGTCTATCTCGGGCAGAAATCGGGTTATTCTGTTGTGTAGTGATCCGAGTAGGGCACCCATTGCACTGGCCAGTACACTTACGCACAACCGCACATACGGAACCCAGTGATTGGGTTGTTTAGTTCCATTTTGCGTCAGAAATATTGGACCAATGTGGCTAACAGCATTCTGCCTGATGTCTTGCTTTATTTTATTCTATTTCAGCACTCTCGATGTTCATGCGACCTTTGTTCCTGAGTTGCCTTACCAAAGCGCCGGTCATGGCTAAATCATGCACAACCTATCTTCCAAATTTCCACTACTCGACATCGAAGGAATGCTCAAATTAATATTTCCCATGCAAAGTTCAACTGTGGTTGATCAAACGATGCTATTATATACACCAGAGAAGCCCTAAAGTATTAACTTTTTCGTTAGCTGGACTCGAACTTCAGAACTTATTTGGTTCAATAGACTTCTGACAGTACAATATGTGTAAAAGATGCATGTTCTCCCTTGTATTGCTCGTATGCGTAAGTTCAGTTTAGCAGATGACACAAAATTTTCAATATGCTTCGCTGTGCATGTCAAAGTCTACTGTCGCCTCACACAAAGTCTAGTAGTCACTAGCAATTATATGGGTGTCCAGGTGTACATGTACATACAGGTCAGGCTTGTTTCTTACCACCAGCATCAAAGTGTCATTGGTATCGCCTGTAATATAAATAAAAGAAAGAAAAAAAGAAATGGGAAACAACCTGCCAGCACATCTATACCAATTACCCTGTGTAACTTGAGATTTTGTTTGTGATCCAACACAAGTAATCAGGAGACAGATGAATATTTAATTTGTATTAATTTCTTTCCCTGACCATTTTTATGAACCATCGTGTTATGTGGATAAGCATGACAAATTATTTGTGCGATCTATTCTCATACCAATTTAACCCTTTCAAAATATGACATTTACTAATTACTAATTCCAGAAACTGAAGCAATCTTTGCCTTAATTACCCTTAATCCACAATAAAAATGCTTTGACACAATATATACTTGTCATTGTATCACAAATGCAAGGGATGAGGGAACACATTTTCCCAATTTTACACAATCCGCTTTTACTTTCTTGACCTCAGGAATTTTTATCCCGTTTTCATGAAATCCTTCGCTACATTAATTAGTTCTTTGACCCTGCTTAACGATTTTTCCTAATCAGATATCTTTATATTGGTTTCATGACCATCCAATTTATTTTACTTTACTTTTAATTGACCCCCTTGTGGCCAACAGGGAGATTGCCAATGTATTTGCGGCACTCATAACTACTCCTCCTTAAATCACCATCCAAATATTTGATGACCTGAGAATTACCACAAGATTATTAAACTACATTTGTATCCAAGATCCTTCTTCACCAAGTTTTATGATCTAAAATCTTCCGTTGAACTTCAAATTACTAATACCATCAAGTTCTATAAAGACTCGAAGAGCTCGTCCACATTCCCGTTGAGCCTGTGATCAAAGCCTAACAAGGGATGCGTTCATATCAATTTCTCCCAATACTTAAAAAAGGTATGCAACTATGATCAAAATCCCTCACACAGACCGTAAACACACATGATAAACCCTGGTCTTTCATTATTATTATTTTTTTTTTTTTTTCATTTTCAATCCAAATCCTATTTTCAATCCAAATCCAATCCAAAGAAAAGAGCATTGCAATTATTTATTTATTTATTTTTTTTTTTCTCCATTTTCAATCCACATCCAATTTTCAATCCAAATCCAAATTCAATCCAAAGAAAAGAGCCTTGCAATTATTTATTTATTTTTTCTCCATTTTCAATCCACATCCAATTTTAAATCCAAATCCAAAGAAAAGAATATTACAATTCCAGTCCAATCAAATTTCCAATCCAAAATTCAATCCAAATTCAATTCAAAAAAAAAAGCATTGCAATGTTATTTATTTATTTATTTTTATTTATTTATTTATTTATTTTTTCCAATTTTCAATCCACATCCAATTTTGAATCCAAATTCAATCCAATCCAAAGAAAAGAACATTACAATTCCAGTCCAATCAAATTTCCAATCCAAATCCAAAAACCAATTTTAAATCCAAATTCAATCCTAAGACAAGAGCCTTGCATTTTTTTTATTTATTTATTTATTTATTTTTTTTTCAATTTTCAATTCACATCCAATTTTTAAATCCAACTTCACTCCAAATCCAAAGAAAAGAACATTACAATTCCAGTCCAAGCAAATTTCCAATCCAAATTCCAAGTATTCAATAACCATTCTCGTCTAGGGACATATCGGGGCTATCCTTGTTTATCGATACATTTTGTCTACAACCCGTGACTAAAATTAGACCTACACTATATGACCACTTTATGAATGAAACTAGGTTACCTTATAAATAAGGCATTATGCCAAATTCAACCAAACAAACAAAACTAATGCATTACCGACTCTGTCATGTAAATTATATACGTTTTATGCAGAGTAAGCTTAGACATAATCGTCCATTATGAAGGTAAATATCCAAGGGTAAATATACTCATGATACCCTTCCTTTCAATAAGCCACAAAAACCTGGCCTGCTAATGTTATACTAACAACTATCACCCAAAATATGCTTGCATTAACATAAAAAGGTGAAATCACACCTAGAAATTGTCTAAAATTTTACCACAACGCATGTCACGCTAAATTAAGCCAGGGGGTGACGGGCTGTCTTTACCCCATTTTGATGAACAAGGGAGACGGGAAATTGCACACGGATTTTTCCAGATTTTTTTATGGCTAAAATAAATTGCCTTTGTGAACTATTTTGCTACACGTGGCGTTAAATATTATCATCTGCACACCGTATCTTTTGCTACTTAAAACTATTATCATTATTAGGATTTCCCAACCCAATCACGTAATCGTTGACCGACATTATCATCGTCTTACATCTTCCCTTTTGTTATTCTATTTTTATTCATTTTGTTATTTACAAGTAGGAACATAAAATTGACCATCTGTAAATTCTCTACTTATGACTTTCCAGCTTTTAATACGTAAATTAAGTAAGCCAAATGATCCCAACATTTTTGAGATTTAACTATAAAAGGGCTCCATTGAATGATAACCACATTAATTTCAAGAAAACTGACACTATTTCTTGGCACTGCTTGAACTGAATTCGCACCAAATTAAAATACGACTGTCAACTTTACCCTAAAACATACCCGATGCTAAAAAAAACCCTACTTAAATGAACCGGCGCAATCAAAAGCGATAGTTTAATTTGCTTAAATTTTGTCATCGAATTCGAGCTGCCAAACTGATCATGATTCGACAATTGCTGTAACTTTGGTAATATTTGTCCAAATTCGCCGGGTAAAAACTATGGCTCAAATGTATACGATGACACCGGAAAAAATCGCCATTGATTTGCAATGGGAAGTCATTGTTTGCCAATCGGGATATCGATTGATTCGCCCATGTCAAATTCTCAAGGACCCTGACGTCATTAAATGAGCGCGCCTTTTATTACGCCTTGCCTTATTTGGATAATGGCTACATGTGCATTGTAAAACCCTGCCCCGTGTTGGCCATAACAATTACACCTCATGAATTATTCATAGAACCACACTTGGTAAACAAACATTAATATTAAATGCGTAAAGCCACAGGAATTGCAAAGTTTTTGAGCTCTTTTCGTGTGCAAGAAAACACCATTAAATATTATTTAGATGCATTTAAATACAATTTCGACTCCGCATTATACATAAATTAAATAAATTTATTCTCACCCGGATATTTCTCCGTCTAATCAGAAATTACTCAACCACAAGTTTCATGAAGTCTTGAAGATGACTGCTTTGCGTGCATGTTGTGCTGTTCAGTGGGATTCGTCTACCGTAATTTTCCACGACGATTGTATAGAATACTGACTTCGGCTAGCTCACAAAGCGTGCACAAAATGTTGATATTACTACATGTATAAATATTTTTTTACATCCAAGTTTTAGCACTGCATGCCAGCCGAACTCGCCACCAATTATACATAGCGCAGCATTAAATTCGGAACCTGAATCATGATTATATTGTTGTGCAGTATGCAGAAACAAGGTAGAAAATCAGCGTGTCCTTGTTATTGATGCAGTAAGCGTGCACATTTTAAGCTTCCCAAAGCTTGATTTTTTATCATCAATCAGTCAGTTATTTATGTCTTATGAAGTTGCTGTTGATTTCTAAGAATCGGTAGCCAAAGATTTTTGTTGTTGTCGTGTCCAATACAAAACCAACAGTGAATAAATCACTACCTAATCACGCCCGAAACCCGCGAAGGCAGCAAATCCCATTGGTTCCCGGGTCGAGCCAAACAATACAAATTTATCTGCATGACAATGATTGACATCTGACCCGGTAAACAATAACATGGATTGGCCCATTTCTTAGCAAGGGTAAATTGAGTTTAACTTGTTGCACTGTGTTAAACTTTATTTCTGGCAGAAACGTGTAGGCTGCTCGATGAAAATACCCTTTTTTTTTTCAATTTCGCGAACACATGGTTTGAAAAAACACCCCTTTTTTGTGTGTTTCGCGAATCGCGTTTCTTCATCTGAAACACCCCTTATTTCGCGGAATTTTCGATGAGCATGAATACCCGCGGATGCACGGAGTGCGGGGACCGGGAGAGCTCCAAAGTCAGAGTGGGTCGGTAGATTTACCCTTCTTGCCACATACAATATGCATGTTCACCACAAAATACTGTGGTAAACAATGATTTGTAAGGTTTCTGAGGCTTGTTTTTCAATATATCAGAGTTGTGCAGTACGAATTACTATTACTAACAGGCAAAACATTTTCAAATTTTTGCGTATTTTATACCAAATATGAAAATTCAAACGAGAGAAAAAAAAATGACCCAATTTTTTCATATTTTAGGATCAGTCGACAAGGGCAATACAAATCTTCTTTAGTAGGTCTTATGGCCGAGATTGCAATATTCCTAATTTCCTACATCATACATGTCCAAGCAAATATTTTTCCTCGGCTTCAAATTCCCAAATTTCCCTCTGTTTGGAACTTGACAAATACTGAAATTTCCTTGGTATGTATTCCACATGTTCCAAGTCTACTACTACTACATGTAGTACTAGACATGTCCCCACAAATTGCATTGGTATGTGGGTCCCTTTCTATCCGGAGGGCAACCTGAAGTTGTGTGTAGGACAGTAAGCTGATGCCACTTTGTCACTGTATAGAGGAGGGCATCCTGAGGTCAAAGTCTGGAGGTGAAAGGGGCTAAATATGTCTTGGGGTTTCCCTGGTCATGTGATGGCCAGATAGAAAGTATTGTTTGTTGCATGTAATCAATGCTTTGAATGTGAAATGGATAACTGCTAAAAGGGGCATCTACATGTAATTGGAATACACCCACCAATTTTGCCTCCAAAAGCCCCACCCAAAACAAAAAATTCCTCAAGGGTCCACATTTTGCTCTTTTTACCAAATCTGTGCAAGCCCAAATTTCATTCGAAAAAGGTCCACCCCAAATAAATCCTGTGTAGGGGTCCGCATTTAATGATTGTGGGGGCTGAGCCCCCCAAGCCCCCCCCCCCACACCCGGTTCCTGAGCCTATGAATATTGACCAAGTAAACTTGCCTTGTAATATCAGATGCTTGAACTTAAAGTAACTTGACCAAAACTATCAAAATTATTTGGCATCACACAACAACGTAGTATCGTTCCATTTCTGAAGATGTGAAAAATGTTTGAAAATTATCCAGCTTAAAAATTCTCTTCAGCAGTAAGGCATATGGTGTTGAAACTGAATCCACTCCAACTGAAGTTTGGAAGATGAAACCATGGTAATAGAGATGTCTTGGTTAGGGGCCTCATGAGGCCACAAACATGTGAATACTTTTTGTGCACATGTATGTTTGTATTTTGTATGGTATACAGTCAGGCCCGTATGCAGGATTTTTGGGGTGTGCTGATTTTGAAAAAGTGGACTTAAAGCCCTCATAGATTTTTGTAGACCCAAGTATATAATCCACATCAAGCTATAATAGAAGGGTGTACTCCAGGCCTCGAAAGTTTTAGCTCGACTTTCTGAGGGCCATTGAGACCCTTGTTCTTAAATTGTTTTTGGCCCAAATTTTTGGGACCCACTTGCCCTAGGACCTGCCTTATTTGGAGCCATGATCATGGTGTCCTGGAACAACAACAGCATGCCACATTCTTGTATGTTTAAAGTGAGCCATATAAAAAATGGTACCAGTAATACAAATTCAACCCTTCTGTGTCAAATTTACTGTCCATGCTAATAATGTTACTCTATTTCTGTTCTCTTTCATATTCTCCATCACTGCTACCTTCATCACATCGTGCTGATTGCCATGGAAACAGGTAAGTTTGTTAACAAACAAAGGGTTATTTACATGAAGCTTTTTAAGGTGTTACAAATACAAAGAGGAAGCCCTGCCAGAGCAGAGCAGTTCTACTGGGGTGAACCAAACCTGCCTGGTTATCAAATTAATCAGTTACTAGGTTATCTAATTGATGCAAAGCTTTCTCTTTAACATAGGGGGTGTATGGGTTTAAATGCATGGAATAGCCCATTGCAACACTTTTTCTTCACTTGTCTTGCCATATTTTTCACAATAAACCATTCTGATGAAATATCAGTAGACAACTCATTTGACCCCAGGTTATGTCATTTCCGGGTCAGGTCAGTGGCTTACCTCTTTTTTTCTTGTCCCTTTGTGCTGACCAATGGGAGTTGTCCTTGCTTGGCGTTGGTATGCAGAATGCAATTTTTGATCATTTTGTTTTTCGTCACCAATCCGAACAGACTGAAAAATTGTGTTAATTTTGCTTGTTTTTCTTTTTTTCTCTGTCTGGGAGTTATTGCAGCGTCTGCGATAACATTATTACAGTTTCTTAGTTCCCGTTCAATTCACTTTGAAGAATGTTAATGTTCACCAACTTGCCTACCCACCAATGAGGTGACAGTACAGTAGATTCAAATACACTGTCCCTTCTGTTGCTATGATTGAAGAACATACATTTTCCCACCTGTTACGGTGGGAAAATGGAAAATGTCCGGTTGCCATGGAAACATGACAAATCTATGTTATTTCAGCTTGGTGTTCTGGTTTTGATGGAGTAGTTGTCATTCGGCACTGACAAGATGGGCAAGTAAACAGATGAGAGTGAGGTATTGGAGTGGACATTTTTGATCTATTTTGAAAACATGATGTGTGCATTGTCATCTTGACTTTATTTTTATAGGGCTGGTGAAAATACATTGAAGAATTATGTCAGCCTTGGTTATAACGTGTAAGAGGGACAGTCCACAGCAGAAAAGAATATTTTCCCACGTCTACATTATAAAATTGAGCTAATGTTTACATGGAACCTTGCTCTATATAGACAACCTAGTATTTCATAGAACTTTGTCAAGATCAAAATCAGGAGCACAATGTAATACTAAAAGTAAGGTGAAGGTACATGTAAAGAGCAGAGATGTCACATTTCGGATTTATCCGGATTTCGGATTTTGGGGATTAAAAAAAAAAATTCGGATTTTCAAAAAAAACAAAAAACACCAAAAACAAAATTTTTTAATTTTTTTTTTATTGTTTTTATTTTTATTTTTATTTTTTTCGCTTTTGGAGTGGCCCTGGACCAAGAGCTAAATGCTTAACAGATGTTTTCTGGAAGAAGGAAGCACTTTTTATTAAAAGTGTAGAACAAGCCAGGAGCTTTGAACTGTTCTTTTTACCCTCTGAAATGGCCTTTACTGTGGTGCTAAATGTGCAGAAACCATCTACCGGGGCTTCGCCCCTCAGGACCCCACCGCACCCCCCGGCCGTGTTGCGCGAGAGCTTCGCTCACTGCGCTCGCTATGCTTTGCAAGTTCAGGATTTTTTTGGGTCAGCCTGTGACATCTCTGAAAGAGGGGCAAACCTGTGTTCATAGGCAGGAGTGCTTATCTCTCTTTCAAAGGGATTGGGCCAGACTGCTCCATACATAAATAATGTTGCTGAGGGGAGGGAGGGGTCACTGCACCTACTCCACAACGAGTCCTTTTTGGCGTTGGATCCCATTTGTACACTGTGGTACATATGGGGTGAAGAGCCGTGCTTAATTGCAACATGAGCACGCTATCTTCAGTAGACAGCAAGTGCAAGTAATGTTTGCTGAATTAAAATATCATATTAAATGTTGTTTACTCTTCATCCTTAGGCGCTCACTTCCTACATGTACTTGCCATAGACTCAGTACACCGGTCGATCTTACCGTTTCCGATGTTGATTAAGATACTTCTTGCATCGATCCCGAGATGCGGAAAAAACCAATAGTCATTTTGTCCCACATAAATGAATAAATAACAAAACCCCGATCCCCGGTGGACTCACCCAAAAGGTGACGTCACACCATATGATCGTCCTTATCCTCCTTGGTCTCCGACTGACACAGACGTGCCTATCGATTGTTCATAGCACTGTGTATCAATTTCTCGACCAAAGGCGAGATATACGGTTGTAGTTTCACACCTTAGGTAAAACCAAACCGGTATTGTTCGGGCTGAGGATAGTTTTGACGGCATTTTCTGGCGAAAAAGTGACAAAAACGATCCAAAACTTAGCTACATATCGTGCCTCCGTTTGTATACGGGACACACGAGCAATTCAAAATGGCCGCTCGTTGACGCCATTCATTTTGTTTCCCACGTAAAACAACCATTGCAGCCTGTAAGTTACAATAGATGTTTGTACATACACATTGTATTTCATGTACGGTAGGTTATTGTTGCTATGTTAGGGTGATTACTCTATCGTTATGTCTTCATTACCGTCCAATAAAGACGAGTTAATCAGATATTCATACGGTGGGGATTGGTAGGGACCCGTCTGACATTTTAGTAATAAAGTTAGCCAGTCCTTACTTTACCACTAACGTTAGCGACCAGCCTCCGTGCTCAGGTTTGCTTACTGGGCTTGAGTCGGCGTGTTGGGGGGTAGTGCCCCCCCTCCCTTTCTCCTCGCTTCGCCTCGGCCCTGTCGGGCTTGCCCTTCCCTGGTGACGGAGCGGGACCCACACCGCTCTGTTTCACCCACAGGGAGTGCTCACGATCTTCTAGATGTCTTTCTTTTGCTTAGGACTCTCCGAGTTCCAGCTTGCGATTGGGATAGGCTCCGTCATCGCCATAAGACGAAGAAGAAATCTACCAAGGGCACTGGTAAGGTCGACACGGTGGATTCTGCTGTGACAGCCCCTATGGGTCATGGCAGGTCTGCTTAAGGGGCTCCGGTCCCGGACAAGCAAGCGGTTCCTTCGGGACTGCTAAGCGCGTCCAAAGGCTCAGCAGCCAGCGAAAGCACTGACTATACGTCGGAGCAAAGTAGCAGGCAGCAGAGCGGTAACCACCAGCGAAAACCCTAGCGGGTTTTGCAGCAGGAGGATACCAGTCGTCACGGTAGATTCTGCTGTGACAGCCCCTATGGGTCATGGCAGGTCTGCTTAAGGGGCTCCGGTCCCCGGACAAGCAGGCGGTTCCTTCGGGACTGCTAAGCGCGCCCAAAGGCTCAGCAGCCAGCGAAAGCACTGACTATACGTCGGAGCAAAGTAGCAGGCAGCAGAGCGGTAACCACCAGCGAAAACCCTAGCGGGTTTTGTAGCAGGAGGATACCAGCCCTCTAGCGAAAATCCTCACGGGTTTTTAGCAGGAGGACACCCGTCTGTTGCAGGCATGTCTCACGGGCTCAAACAGCCACAGTAGTAGCCAGCGGACGGGCAGCATGCAAGGGTACCCGGGCTTGCCTGGGTTGAACCCTAGCATGCATGGGTTCAGCAGAGCGATACGCTGCTAACGCTGTGGGTGTAGTCTTAGCAGAACCAACTGGGGTTGTCACACGGCAGCGTTCCATGGCGGGACCGCCGAGTGATACCCTGGGCCCTAGAATAGCTGCTGGCTGTCCACAGGGACTGGCTGGCGATTATTCAGGGGTTGGGCTCGCAGTCTCTCACGGGACAGCGACCCAGGTGCATTCGGTGGCAGCTACAAAGACGAGCTACGGCTTGACTTCAGTGGTAGCCGCTATGCACCCGCCCATAGCTGCCGTGAGTGGTCCGCCACACACAGCGACCTTGGGCGAAGCTCTAGAGGGTACAGTGAGTAGCTTGAACAGCCTAGCTGATCAACAACCCACTTATGTCCTCGAGAGCCAGCGGAGCGTGGGTGATCCATTACCGTCAATGGGTCAATTACCCTCTCTTGATCGATCACTGTCAAATCAACAGGGCATAGCTCCATTGATTGACGCTGCCTATTCAGGTGGCGAGGTGACTGATCGGGGGTATGCACGCTCAGCTACCCGTGGTACTAGGCAAGCTCCCTCTAGCCAAGGGACAGCCGGTATAGCGGGGTACCCATACACACGGCTTGATCCCCTTGCGGGGAACGCAGTGAGGCATGGGTACAGTGGTACACAGCCGGGAGCCCTCTCGGGCACCTACGCTAGTACCGCGCCGGTACCACGCCAGCACACAGCTTGATCCCCAAACAGGGAACGCAGTGTGGCGAGGGTACAGCGGTCCACAGTTGGGAACCCTCACGGTACCCACGCTGATACCGCACCGGTACCGCAGCACCGCCTTAGTCGCCACAGTCTCTGTGGCAACAAGGGGAGGCGGTGCTGGTACTGCAGTACCATGGGGTTACCCTGGTGGCGGATCCTTTCAGGGTCAGCTGCCGGCGGGTATGCCCGTGGTACCCGCCGCAGGGTGTTTCTTCCACGCCCTAGCACCGTGGCAAGTGTCGCCTAGCGATGGCCACGCAGTACCAACATCAGCTGTTGACCAGGCCAGCCGGCATGGGGCTAACCCAGATCTTGATCAGGGTAGGCCCGTGCTGCTAAGCGCTAGGACGACGGCTGCGAGAGCATGCGGACCCAGTGGTGCCATGGCGGATACCTCAGGGTCTTGCGGGAGTACTCCCTCTTCTGCTGGCAGGTAGTCGGCGAGCCACACAGTGGTTATGCCTTCTTACCCGCTTTCAGATGCCCGTCCTCAGTTACCGTCATCATCGGAGCATGATACGGATACTGTGGGCGAGGGAAAGAAGTCGGAAGCTGAGTCCGGTAGTGACATCACTACAGTCTCCTTCCCCCGCTGCCCCGCGAGGGGAGCAACAGCACTGATCTTCCTCCGGACACCCCTAAGGGGGAGTCCATGGAGGAGGACCAGGGATCCTTTCAGTAGGATGCTCAGCTGCTGCTTCCTCACAGGGACGCCTGCACTCTCATTCCCGGCAAACCTCACGGGTAGATATCGTAGGGCTGTCGAGCTCAGTAGAGCTATGACGCCGAGTGCTTGCACGCTTCCTCTGCGTGTAACGCGGGAGGACCACGGGACCTACCTGAGGGGATCCGAGAGGGACCCAGATGTCGTCAAGCGTATCACGCGCAGACAACATCTGAGCTCTTCCGCATGAGGTGAGCCTATTAGCGGTGCTAACAGCTAGCCTCAACGAGAGCTCCATGGGCCTAGCCCATAGGGTGTCCACTCAGCGCCGGGGAGGGCCTGCCACTCCAATCGCTCAACGCGATGGAAAGGCAGGGTCCTTTTTCTCTTTGGATGCTTCTGCGCCACGGTGGAGGACCGTGCAAAGAAGCTACCAACGGGAGCACTCTGAAGAGGTCGGAAACTGCCCTTACCATGGGTAGGAGCTCCGACTTCAGCAGGCCGTGCACCACCAACAGTACCGAGCCCACTACCTCTGCAGCACCCATTTCTGGGAGGCGCAAAGGTAGCACAGGAACAGCTGGCAAGCCCGAAGAAGAGCAAGCGCTCTTCCAAGGGAAGCTAGGCAGAGCATTCCTGGGGGCTCAGCGGTTTTTCCACAGGGGACCTCCCAGTGGATCGACGACCGCTTATGGCTTTCACCCAGAGGTGGGAAACCATCTCTTTGAGCGCCTGGGTATGGTCAGTGGTGAGTGGGGGTTACAGACTGGCAACCCAGTCTCCCACATTCATCTGCACATTTCAGAGGTCCACAGTAGTGCCGTCAGGCGGCCCCCAGCGTCGGGCACTACTGACAGGGATCACACAGCTTCTCACGAAGCGGGCGATTGTCCCGGTCTACCCCCCGTTCTACGGGTGATCTTGGAGCCATTGGCTCCAAGGAAGACCGGCGACGGGAGCCCCATCCGGAACCGCAGGTTGTTGAACACGTTCTTCAGGCCCAAGAGGTTCAGAATGGGGACTCTCGCCCGGTGCTAGCCTGCTCCATCAGGGGCATGGGAACAGCATCGCTAGATCTCTCGGACGCCTATCTGCATATGCCAATCGCCTCTCAAGATCGGAGGCATCTGCGCTTCTAGGTACAGGATCAAAATTACCAGTTTTGATACCGCCATCCGACCTGTCCATCTCTCCCAGGGTGTTTAACACTCTTGGTCAGAGCGGTGGCAGCGCACCTGAAGCACAGGGGTGTCAACATCAGTTGCTACCTGGACGTTTGGCTCATATACGGACGCACTCCACTGAAGACTACGGGTCTCATGGGGTTGATAGTCCGTAGGGTGCGGGACCCTGGATTTTTTGATCAGCTCAAAAAAGCCCAGCGTGGTCCCCCGACGCAGACACCACTATTTGTAGGGGCCCAGATCAC
Source organism: Amphiura filiformis (assembly GCF_039555335.1). NCBI lineage: Eukaryota > Metazoa > Echinodermata > Ophiuroidea > Amphilepidida > Amphiuridae > Amphiura > Amphiura filiformis. The sequence continues at coordinate 54,483,181 of NC_092645.1, forward strand.
CCTCACGGAGGGGTTCGCGGTGCTCTCACCCGAAGCGGGTGGCGAACATGGTGCGGTGTGCCTGACTCTTGGCGAGTCTCGGCAAAACCCGCTGTGGCATGGATGAAGGTGGTAGGCCTAATGGCCAGTATGGTAGACCTCGTACTGTACTGCCGTTTCTACGTTAGGCTTACCCAACTACACCTTCTAGCCTGCTTGCAGGCCCAGTCGTCACCAATAACCCTCGCGGTTCCGTTGTCGGAGATCGCGCGAGAGGCACTCTGGTGGTGGACCCATCAGCCCAATTTGACCCAGGGTGTCAGGTGTCCTGCACCCCCGGTATGTCACGTAGTGGCGACCATAGGGTCAGAACGGGGCTGGGGGGGTCCACATCCACGGAGGCTCCGTCTCGGGCCTATGGGGGCCATAGAGACAGAGTTTCACATCACCCTCCCTCGCTTACGAGGAGGTGATCGTGGAATCACATACCGTTGTCCTGACGGATAACACAACCGTGGTAGCCTACCCCAACAGACAAGGGGACTCCGGGCCACCACGATTGAGCCTGCATGCACGACACCTGATAGGGTGGTGCAAGTTCAGGCAGATTACGATGAGAGCGATACACATCGCTGGCGTCACCAGCATCCTCGCGCACAATCTGTCACGAGGAAGGGTGTCGGGACCAGCAGAATGGTCCCCTGCTCAGCAGGTCGCGCAGACGATCTTCAAGGGTATGTACCACCCCTCCAAAGATCTGTTCGCATCTCATCGCAATCATCCACTGCCGGTGTACTGCTCAAGGGTCGCGGACCCCAAGCATTCACCGTGGGACGCTCTGTCCATAGACTGGGGAGGATGACAGCTTATGCAGTCCCTCCGATCTCACTACTCATGAGGGTGGTGGCCAAGATCGGGTGGGAAGACTGCATTGTCATTCTGCTAGCGGCAAGGCCGCTGGCACTCCCAGTACCAGATCTACTCCGGATGCCCGGAGCGGAGGTACCCAGTCTATCACTAGAGCACCTGCAGTTAGCTGCATGGCCCTTACCAGGGAACACGCAGCGGAGGGATACTTTTCATCAGAAGCTGTTTTTCTCATCGCCGGGGCTAGCGGAAGTCTACCCTCCGCACGTATAGCCAGAGTCTGGCTCCATACTACGCTTGGTGCAATGAGACAAATAGCTCTCCGCTAGAGCCTCTGTGCTGCTAGTTCCGGAGTTTCTGACAGAAAAGTTCCAAGCAAGACTTCAGCGGGCCACTGGGGCCAGCTATAAGTCAGCTGTCCCCTCCATTCACCGAGGTTTCGAGACGGGTCGACTATCATAGCCGATGGTTACCTTATTAGTCTACGCCTCGACGGTATGTTCGACGAGTGTCTACCAAAAAGGAAAGTGATCCGCCTAAGGGATCCCAACACAGTCTTAGATTACTTTAAGGGTCACCCTTTTGACCTTCCGTCAAAAGCGACGCTTAAAGACGTAACTCTCAAGATGGCTTTCCGGTTTGGCGTTGGCTTCGGGACGGCGGTGCTGAGTTGCACACGGTCTCGAGGTTAGCTTCCGTGTTCACAAACACTGGAGCGACACTGTTTCGGGCGCTCTGTTCTCGTGACTACTGAACGGGCGCGGTGCATACCGACATTCGTCCCTCTCCAATCCCCAGGGTTGGGCAAGGTTCGCTGAAGCCAAAGATAGGCTGGGGTGTCCGATAAGGCGCTGCAGCACTATTTCTTCCGAACACAAGCCTTGCGAGGGACTCACGACCGCATTCTTCACCCTTACAGAGCCTTTCGGTCCAACCGCTGTCGCAATGGCTGGTCCAGGTGTTGGTGGGGTCCGGGGCTCGCGGAGTGTTCCGCGTCCACGACCCCCTCGACACGAGCTATCTCATCATCTTGGGTATACCGTTCGGTTGTCCCTTGAGGAGATCTAGCAGGCGGTGTCCCGGAAGCCACCTTCGCCCTTCTCTACGATACTTCCGTTTACGTTAGTAATCAGAGACGGGCGGGAGGTTTACCGGGACATTGTTGGGCGATCATAATACGGTGGTGTACGGGTACCAGGTTTTCAGACTATACAGAATACTCAGCATGGTAAGAACCAGTGTCGCTATTCTTAACCACCAAACTTATTAAGTAAGGAGGTTTATGTCTGTGATCGCGTGGTCGCTTCCCGACCGTTGGGGGAAAATATTTTCTGACCTCGCGAAAACCATCGTTACCGCTCCCGATCCCTGATCAGATGCTGACCAATCTTGTACCTCCATCCGTCGGTTACTTGCTAGATCGATCTTTCAGATGTTGATGCAAGAAGTATCTTAATCAACATCGGAAGCGGTAAGATCGACCGGTGTACTGAGTCTAGTCCCAACACAGAAATGTTTGGTAGACTCATAACCGGTCGCGATCTTACCTTTCCGATGTTGATTATCCCGGACCCCGCCACCCCTACAAGTTTGGTCGAGTAGGGGATCCCAAGTCGGATAAGGGGCGATCATATGGTGTGACGTCACCTTTTGGGTGAGTCCACCGGGGGATCGGGGGGTTTTTGTTATTTATTCATTTATGTGGGACAAAATGACTATTGGTTTTTCCGCATCTCGGGATCGATGCAAGAAGTATCTTAATCAACATCGGAAAGGTAAGATCGCACCGGTTATGAGTCTACCAAACATTTCTGTTTGGGACTATTTATAGTGGTTTTACATGGTTACTGCTGATGGTTGTTGTTGTTCTTCAGAACAACATTAACTGATGATCGTCGACTATATAGTACATGATGTATGAACATACATGTGGAGCATGGACATTTTATAGTACTCTTAGAAGGGGGCGGATAATGTTATGCATCTAAATTACAGGTCTATATCTGGTGGGAGGGGGAGAGATTGGTCTCATCTGCTTCTAAAATTAATTTACCCAGACAAATTATATTTGAAATTTAAATGTTTAAATGAACCAAAATGAGGATAATTGTGGTTCATCACAGAAGCAAAACCTCTGTAACCTATTGGCAGTTTTGTTTTAAACATGTTCAGGGGCCACAAGTACATAGGAGGTTTTTCCTGCCCAGCGACTACGATTACTATCATCGTTGAATCAGCTACCATTAGCAATCCCATGCGTACGATAAGCTTCATGCGCTTCATTAACAGTTACAAATTACTTCATAATGAAATCTGAATCATGATAAGCCATACTATGTTATTAATGACTTAGCATTCCTAGGGGCTTGTGCTGTGACACTAATTAAAAATATTCATATTTAATTTTATTTATTATATTGTGGCATCAATGTCTCATCCCAATTAGATACTGTATGTAATGTATGTAGGGCTCAAGATACATTTTTGATGATGGGGCGTGTGATACTTAAGAGCGCATTCTACCAAAAAGCAGGGATGTGCAAAAAGTAGGCTTCGTGTGCAGGCCTCAAAATTCATGAAGCCATACTTCATTGCCATTGACAAATTTTTTCACCAGGGGCTATTTGGTGAAATTCATCGGGGCTTAATCACCCCCTGAGTCTTCTTATTTTGAACCATGCATGCCAAAAATTATAAACTCCAAAAAATCGTGAACTCATCATTCTTTAATTGTTTATTGATTGATAAATAAAGCATTTTACATTTTCAAATAAAAGGCAGAAAATCTGCCAAACAGCTGTATTATATATTCATAAAGGCCTATTGCACAGTTTTGAAATCAGTTAGTGTTACAAGTGGTGAACTTCAACTGGATTAAATTTCAGCCATGCATTTTTGAGACTAATTACCGACTAATTACCAACTGCGCCCACATCTGCAATTACAACAATTACACTCAAATTATAATTATAATTATGCATGATATTTATCCAATTACTATGAACACTGGGTGGCTCATTGAACTGACAGAAGGTTTGTTGTATACTAGGAAGGACTGAAAAAAGTTACTGGTTTCTTGTATAAACCCAAGCATTTATTATATCGGTCTACATGTTAGACCCGGCCCGCTCAGGAGTCACTATTATTAGAAAATATGTCATTATTGTGGCAAAATAGCTGAATTTTTTTACCAGTAGCAAGGACCGCGAAATTGGCAAAATAGGCGGTATTTAATTTGCACTGTCCACAAAATTTGACTGTGAAATCAGCAAAATAGGGTGTATTTAATTTGCACTGTCTGCGAAATTTGGATCAAATAAAGGGGTACTTGGGAAAATCTGGTAAGTTTATGTCAATATTTAGTGTCATTGAAAAGGGGTGTTTGAAATTCTAGCCATTGAAAACCACAAAAAAGGGGTTGTTTTTGGCCAAATTTTATCCTCGATTTTGCATGAAAAAGGGGGGTACATTTTGAAAAATCTCATGATTACCAGCTTTTGTGTTGATTTAGGGGACCGGGGATTATAGTTATTTAATGATATTGAGCAGACACACAGTACTTTATTTTTTATATTCAATGGGAAAAACATATTTGGTATTAGACACCATCCCAATTAATATAGTTTAGGATGGCTAAGTACAACATTCAGGCATACACACAAATAATTACGGACTCCTAAATTCTCTAATCATTGTAACACTTTAAATGGTAGCTAATGCTAGAACTTAAGGCTCAAGTTTGCGTACCACAATTGCTCTAGCCATGGACCCTTATGTCTATGCTCTAGCTATGTTAGATCACAGGTTGGATTTTCTCCGTAGTGCCAACAGCTCATGACATATGGTCAGGCTCGTACGAAGGTGCTGATTTTGAAAAAGTGGACTTTTTGCCAAAGGGGGGGGTGACGATTTTGTGAAAAGTGGACTTTTCCACCCAAATTTGGACCTTTTTTGACCAAAAAAACGTAAAAAACAGATTTTTTTTGGCTCGCTACACTCGCAAATTCTTAAATTTTGGGACTTTTTGTACACTTTTGCAAATTTGGGGAGGTGCGGTCACACCCCCGCCCCCCCTGCGTACGGGCCTGCATATGGTTATTAATGAGAAAAAGTTGAGCATCAAATATTGAAGTACATGCAAATGAAACTATGACAAGGTGTCAAAATATGAACAACTTGAAACTTCTCTGAATCGCATGCACACTTGTGACAGACAACCTATTGCCAGTAGTTCCCATGCATATTCTCTTGCTTTCAATTATGCAGAAGGAAGTGTCTTAGCTAGAATTGGTGCTTTACCTGTCATCGGAATAAAATACCTGTCTAAATTTGACTTTACAAAATGTTAACCAGGCTTCAGCAGCCCCTTCAAGAGGGGTTGAGTTAGTTCAAATATATCATAGACTTACGAAGTGGGGGATCAGTCCCCCCCCTCAATAAATTTGGTGCGGGCTGGAATACCTTTCAGCCCTCCCAATAATCCTAGGTGAAGTTAAAAAATTGTGATAAAATGGAGGGAAAATAGGTGTTTGTGACCTATATTTTGTAAAATTTTCTGACTGAATGGATGGATGGGGCCCGGTCCCCGCACTCCGTGCATCCGCGGGTATTCATGCTTGTCGGTGAACTTTAAAAACACCCCCTTTTGCATCTCATTTCGCGAAGTTTTTAGGGAAAAACACCCTTTTTTAGCAATTTCATGAATTATTTGCCTTTGACAATACCCTTTTTCGCTAAAACGCGAACGATATTGCTAATATACCCTTTTCTGGCAGAAACGCGTAGGCTGCTCGATGAAAATACCCTTTTTTTTTTTAATTTCGCGAACACGTGGTTTGAAAAATCACCCCTTTTTTGTGTATTTCGCGAATCGTGTTTCTTCATCTGAAAACACCCCTATTTCGCGAAATTTTCGACGAGCATGAATACCCGCGGATGCAAGGAGTGCGGGGACCGGGGGATGGGGTCACATTTCACCTTAAACTGTAGCATGTTTCAGAGGCATTCAATTCGCCCATCAAGTGAGCCAGTCTGTACAAATGACCTTACAAGGATGTACGGCATTTATGTCTCATTTTCGGCCATTTGGGTCTTTAAATGGCCCAAAGGCATATATTTTGACAAACATTGGCAATTTGCATTAAATTTAGCGAAAAATTGACTTGGCATACACATGATGTACATGCAGCGATGGGACCCAACAAAATTCTTGGGAAAATTGTTATATTGATTGAGTCTGCTTTCAAATTATTAGCAGCACACTACTACAAGTTTAATACCAAAACTTAACTTGATTATCCCCTTCTTGGCAGGGGGACACAGCCAGTCTCATTTCATTTGACAAAGTTGCCATTTACCAAGACCTTTGCTCTCTTTATTTTTGTGAAACTCATGGAATATTCATTTAAAACCTGAAAAGAGGGCATTTAATTTCTGACTCACAGACCAAGACTTGTAATTGGGCTATTCCATTTAAAATCCACACTACTCCTGTGGAAGATTTTGGAAATATCTTCCACAGGGGGAGTATGAAATTCAAATGGAATGAACATATAAGGTAGCTCCATTTGAATTTCATACACCCTCCGAGAAAGATGCAACCTGAATCTTCCACCAAGGGAGGGTAAGTTTCAAATGGAGTGCTAATGTGTTCATTACATTTGAAATTCATACTCCCCATGTGGAAGATATTTCATAAATCTTTTAAATTCAGGGATGTGAGAGTTCCTCTTTTCAGCTGATTTCCTCTTTTTTTGTTGACAAAATGTACGTGTTTTTCTTTTATTTTCAGCCCATATTTGGCGTTTTTACCCTGATTTTACGCTATTTTTAGTGATTTTCCTCGTTTTTGGTCTGTGGCCTCTCACACCCCTGTTTAATGGGTAGTGTGGATTTTAAATGGAAGAGCCCATTGCGAATGTCTTAATCATGCCTCTATTTGATGCATATCAGTTGTCCGTTCTGCATGCTATAATGCAAACCAAACTCATTAATATGTGACATGATCAAGGGGAATGAGTCACATGTCGGCAATGTTCAATTTGAAGCTTTTTACATCATTTTCTGGCAGTTTACAAATGCTACATTTTGATGCAAACCCCATCAAAATCGGACATCTGGTTACCGAGTTATGAGCAATTTATCAATGGCCGAAAACAATATAAAACAAAAGAATTTGAACACTGTTTTTGCCAATATCTCAAAAACAATATTACCGACATCCGACTCATTCCCCTTGATCATGTCACATATGTGTTGAATACGCTTTTCAATTGCGACCAGCACTCACTGTTATCCTGTGACAACCTAATTATTAACGATATCTTGATCATGACTCCACTAATGTATTAAGCTTTCCAAAGTGCAACCCTCTCGCTTAAAATACAAACATTAACCCAAGGCTTAATTCTGTAAATAGTTTACAGCTTAATGGTTTCGATCCTCCGAAATTCAATCACATTTCATGGATGATAGAACCGTGAACATATGATTTCTGGATTGTGGTCATGGAGCAGAAAGTATGTGTGGACTGCCATACATATGTGTCGTACATTGTGAAGTTGACACACAGGCAAAGCAAAAATACAATAAATTATACGAAAATTTGTGTTGTATATGTAAGAGCTCATTTATAGCCTCACAACCAAAGATGCTAAGGATTCCAGTGATGTTTGCCTGGTTCATGGACAAGTTACTGATGATGAGAACTCAATTTTCAAATTAATTGGCCTAGAGTGGATCCGATCGGGCCTCTGGCAAATATGTTTATTTCCCGGCAAGAGAGGTAAATTTCCCACCAACTTAGCAGGATTTCCCACCATTTCTTATATATTTTCCACCATTTCTTATGTATTTCTTTATCCAGAAAAGCTAAAAATTTCCGCCAAATGACCAAATTTCCCGGCAAGGAGATTGCCAAATTGCCTATTTTTTCCAGGCCTGGGTCAGATTGCATCATATCAAAAAACATTTTAATAAGCTTTAATTATTATGATAGACCAATAGCAAGGAGGTTGTTATTCATTGAAATGCAAATGCTACAAATTTCTGTCAGTAAATTATTTTAGAGAGATCTGCAACAATTTACAAAATAATAATTTTTTATTACAAAGACAAAACAATAAGACAACCCCAACCAGGATTTCAAAATTAAGCAATTTGTCCTCAAATTTGTCCAAATTTACTAACAAAACTTTTGGAACAACTTGTAACAGTGATTAATGTCATATAGCATCCCAGCAAGACTGATTCATTGCCCCATTTATGTGTGCAGACTGACGAATTCTGCTGAGTCATCACCAGAGAATCGGTTCACTGATGGAATTTGTCTTACGCATGATTAGCGCATCTCTTAATACCTCGGCTAACGTTTCCCCCTAGTGTATATTTACATAGGCGGTGTGTGGAAATGATTTCAGCGACACTATCCCCCATTAGTGTATCGTGTCACAGTTTGTTTTAGCGTATGGCATTTTTGATATATATAGCGGACAGTCAAGTGACTGGCTGTTGGCTTGGAGTTGACCAAATTGGCAACGCATTGATTATTGTTGAGGACTTGCATGTTTTGCATAATGCAATTATGATTCAGAAATCAGAATTGTTGTGCTAATTCCAAACTGATTGTTACCATAGTTAATTAGCATATTGATGAGTGATTCTTGCTGAATCAGTTTTAGAGGAACATTTTTTTATGCTGCGAGTTACCCCCCTGGGGGTACTAAATATAAATTTTGGTAGAGGTGTGTGATGCAGACCGTTGAACTTTGGGAAAGAACTGATTTTCAGGCCAACCGGACTTGATGAACTGAAATTGGGGCCACATTATAGGCTCATGGAGCTAAAAAATTCCCATTTGTTTTCCAAATTTGAGCTTCAAAAGAGCTACAGTTGTCAAGAGTTTGAGGCTCAAAGAACTGGACCAGATCCAAATGTGGGGCTGAAGGAACTACCGAGAGCCTAAAAAAGGGACCCTTGGCTGCCACACATATACAATACAATACAAAGCCTCAGAGCGCTTACAAAATACCTTAATACTACAACTTCAACTACAAATGAAGGTGCATCTTAAAATACAAACTACATTGTACAATACCAATAAGAACATGTTAATTAATTAAGGGAACGAATAAGTTTTAAGCGCTTTTTAAAATATATTTGTAGATGATAGGCAGCTTATTCCACTCTTTTGATGCAAAAACTGTGAAAGTTCTAAGACTAAGACTCTAGTCATGGGATAGTCAAGACGAAGATAATCATTGCAAGATCGGAGTTGTCTCTTCAGAACATACAATGATAAGCCATTTGACAAATATGTTGGTCCTTGGTTGTGAAGACATTTATATACAACACAAGCAAAAGTAATTTGAAAATGATCCTTTGGCGTATTGTACAAACCAGTACCACCTTTACATGTGAGTGCACTGTATAGTGTCAAACTGTCAACATAGGAATATTTGACTGTCGGGGATGTGCTATTTTATTGGGAATACTTTTAATTCTTAATGAGTTACTGGTATATTGTAAGCAAAATTCTATCTCTTGACAGGTCCAAAACTTCCTAATTAAGGTGACAGTGGTGATGAAAATATGATAGGTTTATGATGCTATCACTGAACATATGAAACATTAAAGTGACATTGTGATGATATCTGTGTTAGATACATGGTGAATAAAACAGGAGGATATAGTGACAGGTCTATGTAAAAGAGAGATTCTTTCGGTTGCAGAGTGTGAAAAATGGGGTGGGAGCAAATAGTGTGGAATTTGACCATTTTTACAGTTCAAGACTGATTATAAGTGCATGGACAAGATAACAGAATGTCATTGGACAAGGTGACATCAGACAAGAAATATGGGTTTATTCATTGGCGTATTGGCTGGCATAGTGCACATTATTTAATATAACCGTTGCTAGGTCAACTGGCTCACGCTTTCTTTGTTACGAACCACTGATTGAAACGATCACAACACAAAGCCTATGGTATATTGTCATTCAGAACAGGTGTACATGTATGAGCCCAGGCTTGAACCAGTGACCAGTGGATACTTAAATGAGCACTATATCAGCGAATATGAGACCTACTTCAATATTGATGTGGTTCTTGGGTTACAGCATACAAACCAAGATGTAGGACAAGATGCTCCCCTGGCTCAAAATACTAGGACAGAATGGACAAAATTTATGTAAACCTTCCTTTGGACTTAAAGATAATAAATTAAACTCATTTTAGCTTAGCAATTTTGTCCTGGTGATGGGAGTTGGGCAGCGGGACAACTTTGGAATGTTGCCCCCCCCCTGGAAATGTTGCCTGATACGCCGCTATTCTGGAGATGGGTCTGAGTACTATGTTGAGTATCATTCAAGTTCAGGTGTGTGATAATTTCATGCAATGGAGTTGTTACCCGCAGGCAGGCAAACCGAGAATTAACAGCTTTATTCTGCCATGTTTCTCTCAATCTGTCATGTCTGAGCACTGAGCACACAAAAGTGACAACCCTACTGACAACTTAATTTAATTTTAGTAATTTCATTAGATGAAGAACGCGTTGTATATGTAAGGTTTATAGGAGATAGAAAGATTCTTTTGAATATTTTTGGCCAAATTTCAGTCTGTGTGTAAACAGAGTGACTCAGGTCTGAGTAAAAGGGTTTCCAGAAAATAGTAATGATCCATTAGAGTGAAGTGATGAAAAAGTGACGGGATATTGTAAGTCATAGGTGTAATTATAAGACACATGTTCCTATGGGAGCTCAGAGGGATTCTCCTTCAAATGATACATGTTTATAATACTGAATATATGTGACCCATCACATCGAAACACGGCAGTTCTCGGAAAACCACATTTAAAGATAATAAAGAAAAAGGGCCTTGATAAATAAAGAAAATAATAAGAAATTTGAACTCTATTTGTCACATAAAATCACCATTCTACATGTGACATTAATGGAAGAGGTATCATTTTAAAGCTTAAAAGCAGTCCTCTAGCATGGTAAAATAACCTACAAGTTCATTTTTGACGACAACTGCCATGTTTCGATGTGATGGGTCACATATATCATTTGAAAGACATTAGTTAGACTGATCAATATATTGGACATACTCGAATTAACCCACGGCACCCATGGCATTTTGACGTGGGTGCCCATCCCCACTGCCGTAATGCCCTCAAAATATGTCCTTTACCCAAGGCAGTCACTTGTCGTGCCCTCGAAATGAAGTTGCCGTCGGTGCCCCAGCCCTGCCCCTTCATTATAAAATCATCTATCTATGTTTGTGTGTTTTCTTCACTTTTGCGAGATTGCCTTGGTGCCCTTCTCAAATTTTCAACAGTTGCCATGATGCCCTCTTGAAATATTACAAACTGCCATGCTGCCTTGACTTTTCAGTGAAAATCCAAGGCAATCTTCAACTTGCCCTAAAAAAGTTGCTGTGCCCCTTCAGATCCTTAATCATGCCTCAATGATCCTGGAAACTTGACCTGTACAACAGTGAACAATAACAGTTGGGCCCCGACTCCTGAGTTCACAGTTCTGTTGCCTTACCAGCATTAAAGAATGCCATACCTATTTTGGTTGAGGAAAGAAGGATGGAAGAAAGAAAGAAAGAAGAATAGAAAACTTTTTTCTCTGGTGCAGTTTTGAACCAGGGACTTCTCGGGTGCCAGCACAATGCCATTAACCTTGCCACATGGGTCTGTTGGCTGGCCAAGCTTTCTGTGCCCATATGACAATGTTTGGTATGGTTAGGCTTGATAAAGAATTAGGCTTGATAAAGTCTGTTGGCTGGCCAAGCTTTCTGTGCCCATATGACTATGTTTGGTATGGTTAGGCTTGATAAAGAGTTGTAACGAGTCAAGTCATGTCTTGTTCAGTGCAGTTTTGAACCAGGGACCTCTCGGGTGCCAGCCTATAGTCAAATGCAGCAAACCTTTGACGAGCGCGACTACCGTGATGTTGCCAATTCGGCGCTAACAACGCAGACGGCGCACAGTTCATTCATAAATTTCCACTCAGCAACAACATCGCCTTTTAGCAGCCAATCAGAGACAAGTGCGTGTAACGCAGTAAATACGTGATGTATCCTTACAATACTGGCGCTCGTCAAAGGTTTACTGCATTTTAGTATAATGCCATTAACCTTGCCACATGGGTCTGTTGGCTGGCCAAGCTTTCTGTGCCCATATGACAATGTTTGGTATGGTTAGGCTTGATAAGGCCGTATAAAATTAATGTTTTGGTTCTCGGCCCAGAGGATTTTCATGAATTGATGAGGGAGGGAGGTGTTTTTTTTTTTTTTTTTTTTTCAATGTAAAATTAGCATTGTCAGTAGTTTTCGGTCTTCTCCAACAGTGCTCGAGGAAGCGATGAGGCCCTTTTTTTTTTTTTTTTCAAATGTGAGATTCTGAGGATAAACCCCTAGAGTACCACAAAAAGACTTGGAAGTGATGCTTGTTCTCTAATAAACTTATTCATATGTATGAAGATTTCATAAATCATTCCAAAGTCTAAAAAATTGAAAAATCTAAAAAAAAAAAAAAAATCTGACAAATCCCAGAAATTGAGGAGGGAGGGGACGAGAACCAAAATATTAATTTTACACGGCCTAAAGAGTGGTAATGAGTCAAGTCATTTCTTATTCAAGTCCAGTCATTTCAAGCAATAATCTCCAGTCGAGTCAAATGACTCAAGTCACTGTACAATATCTGTGGGGAAAATCTGAGTTGAGTCTATTCATTTTTGAAAAGTTGAATCTCAAGTCATGACTTGCTACAAGTCTACATTGTAGTCTATAGTCGTGTTCTTATTTTGAGTTACACCCGGCGTAAACTTACGCTAACATTGATAAAAATTCCACTAATATTTTCGCTACTCCTACCGCGTGTCCACACCTAGCCTACTCCTAGCACTACGCCGACCAGTTCCACCAAGCATTCACTTCTGGTCGGCGTAAACATCGGCTACCACTTCCGGTGTTTCTGTGACCTTTTTCAACCACGCAATATGTAATGTCTTAGTTCCAACCAATAAAAGGTCAAACTTACACCGGGTGCCAGGAGTAGCAGCGTTCACATAGCAACTTACGCCTGGCGGAGGTTACACCCAGCTTGCTACTCCTGACTTTTGTCAGGAGTAAATCGTCGGACGTACGCCTGGCGGAACTTACACTGACCATCGTTCACACTGCCACTACTCCTGGCAGCGCCTACCGCTACTCCTAGCAACTTGCGCCGACCAAGTTCTGCCGGGCGTACGTCCGACAATGTGAACACAACTTATGGAATATTGCCCTAAAGCCTTGATAAATAAAGATCATTGTTTCTGTTTTTTTAATTGTTTTTTTTTAATTGTTTTTTAATGATGGTAGCACTTGATGTTAGGTCCAGGGACTCTCCAAATCCGAGAATTTTTTTTTTTTTAAATCGCAACAACAAAAAACTGTCAAAAAATGCAATTGGAGCCAAAATACGCAAATTGCGGCGCAAATAACGCAATTGCGTATTCTTAGCAGCCCTACTGTAACCCATCTTTTGAATATTCGCATTAATAAATCATAACTTTAGATTTTTTTTCATCAATTAAATAAAGGTTTGGGAAAACTGTAATAATCTGACCTATTTATATCTGAATGATGCTTCTTTTTTTCAAAAAAAAATCTTTACTTTGTAGTGACTTTCTAATGTGCTACCTAATGTAAATGATATGCATGATGTACTGGTTAGCCTTAAGGAAAAGAAGTCTCACCTATATTAATTTAGGGTCCCTCTTAGGAACGCTAGAGTATTCTAATGTGTGCATGCCCTGGCCTAGTTTTATATAACATTACATTACACTAACTAGAAGAAGTCAAAATGTTCAAGCGATGTAAATTTTTGTGCATCCGAGTTGCGTTATTTTACACCTTGAATAAACAGTGAATGCTAAAAGGATGACAAATAGGTAATTATGTTTATACATAATGTATGGGAAATTACAAAAAAGGCAACAAAATGATATTTTTACAAAGGAAATAAAAAAAAAATAGTTTAACTCCCAAGAGGAGGTTGCGCAGTTCTTTTTTTTTCATAACACATTAATTACAAATGTCAGAAATTCTTCAGTTTTACTATAGTCATATGAACACTCACACAAATCAAACGCATCATGAATTTTTTCCACATTCCAAAATTAGTAATACTATATACAGCAGAGATGCCATGCATATCAGTATGTTGAACTACTTTTGTTGTTTTTGAGGCCCATTTCAAAAGCCGACAAAGAACGTATAGAGTCACTGATATGGAGCACCGAGGGAGCTTTTTACAAAGAGCCCTTGACAAGCGAACACCTGAGGAGTTGTGTCGTCCCGTCAACGATAAAATGCAGTCATTTTGACGTGTGTCATTTTTTGTTTTTGAATTATTCCATTCTTAGTTTCCAATTTCCCTTGTTTTCCGTTCAAAGACAAAATTAGCACTTTCTTATATACAACAGATTTTATTGTACACTAAGCTTACCATGCTTACAGGTGAGAGAAAAACAATCAAATTAAGGAACTGCAGAAATTCACTTGTATTTTGAATTTGGATTCATGAAATGTATTACACTTTTGTCATGGGTTGCTATGGTTTTGTGGTTGACTCTGACAGGGTGGTTTTCAAAATACAGGGGCCTTGTGTGATCTGAGGTAAACTCCGATATTACAATACAACCACAATACAACACTTCAAATGCTGTTAAGTTTTTGTAAATTACGTACATGTAGCTATAAATGTTTTTGGAAAAGAAATACTGTCAATTTTGCGAGTGATAAGGATTCATAAAATTATCATGCTCACAGATATTTATCTTTTTAAATTTTGAGGAATTTTTTTGCAAACTGAATGATGAAAAAACAAATGATTTATATAATTATGTTTAATGATTCTCTTCTTAATGACAATTTTAGAAAAATGTATTAAATTGGTAGGTGTTTTATGCTTTAAAAACGTATTTGGCTTGAAATCAGTGGCAGCGCTTATGGGGGGGTGCAATTTTTGAGGAAAAAACCTAAATTACGTAAAATTTGTCGATTTTGCCCCCTGAAATTCACTTTGCCCCCCTCCCTCCCGAAAACTTTACTTTCATCCCAGGCGGCGAGTGGCATGATTGAGCCGGCAACTTGTGAAACCGCCCGGCCGTATGGCATTTTCCATATACTCGGTTAGTTTTGTGGGGTTCATTATCGAACCCCAACGGTTTTAGCTTGTATTTATATTATTAATTAACATAGGCCTATTTGTTTGTGATATTTCAAGCATTTTAAAATTTCAAAATAATCCCATTCAATTACACGGTTGACGATGGAAATTTACTGAATTTAGAGAATGCACGGCGACCACCACCTGTTTCATCCCATGTAGGTAAATTAGTAGAGAACACCCTCTGTAGAGATCCAAAAAAGCCGAGCATAGACGCTGAGGTTTATCAGGATTTGGTTGGATCCAACCAAATTGATTTGGTTGAATCTCAGTAAGATTCTATTCTTAGATTTTCACTGCAGGAGTAGTTTGACTTCAGCTCAGTGCCAGAAGTGGGTAAGTGCAATAGCTGCCATGTGTAGCTGCCACTTGTAGATGAGTACAATATACTGTGTCTGTATGTGTATAAAATTGCCAAATGTTCACACAGCAGCTATTCCACTTGCCCACTTCTGTCACTGAGCAGTTAAGTTTTCTTGGCATTTGTCAAACCTGATGCCTGAGACATGTCAAGGGCTCTTCCATTTAAAATCCATGTTTCCCCTGATTTTGGAAATATTTGTCTTCCACAGATCAGCACTGTGAATTTCAAATGAAATGAACACATTACGCAACTCCATTTGAATTTCATACATGATCTGAGAACGATGCAACCTGAATCTTCCACAGAGGGAGGATGAGTTGGTTAATGTGCTAATTCCATTGAAATTCATACTCCCCTGTAGAAAATAATCTTCCACAGTGTAGACTTTAGATGGATTAGTTCAATTGTGTGTATTTGACATGTGATAGCTGGATAACTTCACCACATCTGCCTTAGTGTCCCGGTTGCCTTGTGTCATCGAAATAATTGTAAGTACAAAATGAAATTTGGAATAGAAGAGTGAGACACAAGCCCTCATTAAGAATACCTCCAAGGTGGTGATATTCCTAGCAATGACGTTAAGTATTATCATGTTATCTTGTTGGAATGTTATAGACTTAAGGTCCGTTCATACTACCACCGCATTTGCGATGCGTTGTTTGCGATGCGGTGCGTTGTCGTACTGCATCGTACTGCAAACTACTGCATTGCGATATCGCAATAAAGTTAAATACATTTTAACTTGCAAATGCGACGAGTTGCGTTGAGTTGCGGCAAAAGTAATCGATATATCGGCATAAAAAGCAACGCATCGCAAATGCGGTGGTAGTATGAACGGACCTTAACTGGTGCTTCATATTACACACTACATAGTCATGGCATTTTTTTAAAATCATTTTGCAACAGGTAGAAGCAGCGCCAGAACTGTTTTTGGGGTGAAATCTACAAATTTGCTTAAAATTGGGTATTTTTGACCTATAAAGTGGATATTTTGAAGAATTTTTATTTGGAAATCCAATTTATATGAAAATATATGTGATGAATTAGCACTTGATTTTTAAATTGTTGTAAAATTAGTTTGATGATAAAAAGGTATTTGTTCCTGAAAAATGGCATATTGTAGTGTCATTGCAACTTGCAACTATCCGCAAATTACAAAACAAGATTTGGAACACACATCACCATCTCGTCTTAAAGATTAAGAAAAAAATTTAGTGAAAGAAGCAAGTAATAATTTTCTCCACAATAACTACAGGCGTGTTCAGATGGTCATAGAATTCTTGAGGATCAGCGTACTTTAGAATTGCGATTCCTAAGACAATCCCTGACTGTGTGTCCACTGGAATCCTCCAGTATCAAAATGCCTGATGACATCAGCTTGACTGGAAGATTACTGTGACCCATCTGGTAGTGCGCAGAGTTAAACCATGTTACAGAGGCTCCGGAAGATGTTACATTATAAATATTGGGGGGAGGGGCAATGGTACCTGGCCCAAATTATTGGGGGCCCAATGGTATTTTTCCATTAAGCCACTGAAATTATTGGGGGGGGGCAGGCCCCTGGTTCTGGAGCCACTGTATTAGATATAATTAAACCAAGATATAGGTTAAGCTTAAGCTCAGTACTTGGCTTGTAATGGCTTGTTCACACATTAGTAATGCACCCCTTGAAGGTCACTCGGGGGGTGGGGGTGTTGCAAAAAAAACCCAAATTTCATTGAGATATATTTGGGGAGAAACTTGGATTGGAATTATCCTGAAGACAGTTCACACGGCAGAATTCCACAAATCTTTGCTGGAGCCAAAAAACTCTCTGGTGTGTGAACATGCCTATAACCATTTTTTTGCTGTCACAAATGTCACTCGTGTAATACTGTACCTGTGTTAGTGAAATGGAAAGACGTTAACACAAAGGTACTTGAAAGCAGTCCATCAATTTGTTCTAAAATTAGCTTGTTTTTGCCTGCTCTTTCTTTGTACATGGGGAGTGTGGGTGGATGGGTGATGTGGGTGGGTGTTGGGTAATTATTGTGTTGGGAGATGGAGATGAGGATCATTAGGTGTAGTGAGATTTTAAAACTGCTGCCACATGATACTTTTCTTAAATTAAAGAGACAATGAATACCGTCTCTCCTCTCCTCTCCTCTCCTCTCCTCCTCCTCTCCTCTCCCTCCTCTCCTCTCCTCTCCTCTCCTCTCCTCTCCTCTCGTCTCCTCTCCTCTCCTCTCCTCTCCTCTCCTCCTCTCTCCTCTCCAGTCTCCTCTCTCTCCTCCTCTCCTCTCCTCTCCTCTCCTCTCCTCTCCTCTCCTCTCTCCCTCTTCCCCCTCCCTCCCCTCCCCTCCCCTCCCCCCCCCTCCCTCCCCTCCCTCCCCCCCTCCCTCCCCTCCCTCCCTCCCCATTTATCTCTCTATATCTTTTAACAATTTTTGTCACATCATACAAAAATGTCATTTTCCGTGTTGTACCTCCGATTCCGTGATTTTTTTCTCCTCTCCTCTCCTCTCCTCTCCTCCTCCCTCCTCCTCCTCTCCCTCCCCTCCCTCCCTCCCTCCCTCCCTCCCTCCCTCCCTCCCTCCCTCCCTCCCCATTTATCTCTATATCTTTTAACAATTTTTGTCACATCATACAAAAATGTCATTTTCCGTGTTGTACCTCCGATTCCGTGATTTTTTTCTGTTTTCCGTAAAACAGAAAACTTCGGACTCTACTTTAAACCCTTGGATGTGTTTATATTAGTACCGTATATATTGTTCAATTAGACACATACTTGTAACTGGCAGCGATTGTACGTATCTCAGTCTCAATGCTGCGATAGCAAAGGGTCGCATCATTGAATAATTCATTGGTAAATCCACATTGTGCTTACAGTGTGTGGGTACAAAAAAGGGCTGCTTAGCCGTAGCAGTGGGTGTGCATTTCTCTAAAAGGTTTCTAAAGGTATTGGATATAAAATACTATCTTTTTGTGATTGTTTTATTTTCCCACATTATATTGTAAGGAAAGGAAATTCACTATAATATGAAACTGAATTGTATTTAAGAGTGTTCTTTATGACATAATTAGCAAAAACATCCTGTTTCTGAATAGTAGGCTGTGTTGCTATTACAAAAAATACTACATTATGATTTAAACTGAAACTGTATCGCTCTACATATGAGACATGTTCGGACGGTCATAAGAATTCTTGAAGATCGGCATACTCGAGAATTGTGATTCCTAAGTCAATCCCTGACTGCTTGTCCACACAACTTCATTTAAGACTGAAATCTGTGAGTTTTGCGATGCCTGATGATATCAGTTTAGGAATTAAATCGGTAGCTTACTGTGACCTATATGGTGTTTGCACCAAATTTACCAGATTAAATATAATTAAACCAAAGTCATACTTAAAAAATTGAAAATTGCAAAATGGCTTGTTCACTCGAAAATTGCAAAATGGCTTGTTCACACGGCAATAGCACTCGAGAATCACTCGGGAAAATCACAAAATAAATCCCCTAAATTTCTTGGGATAAATTTTTGGATAAAGCTATGGATTGGAATCGTTAAAACAGTTCACATGGCAGATCTGGATTTGCCGAAGTTTTTGCTTGAGAATTGCGTTACTTAAGCATAATGCCTACCGTATGGACGTCTGTATGATGAGAGTTGCAGCGGAAGTGTAAAGGAGAAATAATCAAATAAAAGGATGTATTGAAACAGGAAGGTATAATATCATAAGCTGTGTTCACATTGTCGGACGTACGCTCAGTGGATCTTGGTCGGCACAAGTTTCTAGGAGTAGTGGTAGGCACTGCCAGGAGTAGTGGCAGTGTGAACAATGGTCAGTGTACGTTCCACCAGGTGTATGTTCGATGGTTCAGTGAAAGGTGTGATTTTGGAACCCTGTGTAGGAATCTACCCCGGGAATCTACTTTTGCTGTCCTGCTATAATCTTACTTCATTAGGCGAAGGCGCCATATTTAGCATTAGCTTTGGATATTTAATTATTCTCTTTATTTTTTCACCTGGGTAAGGTGGGTGGAAAATAATTAAATGTCCCAAGCTAATGCTAAATATGGCGCCTTCACCAGGACTGCCATCTATGGGGAATCTGCCATTTTGTTTTATTATTATTCAAAAATATTTTTTGCTTAAGTTTTGCTTAAAAACTGTTTTCCTGGTTATGTCCCATGAAGACACAAGTGTGTTTCCACAGGCAATGACCAGTAACCATAGTAACCCTCCAGCTACATTTCCATCTGGCCTCAGGACACCATCTTGTATCATTTTCACACTATTTTGCACAGTGGCCTGTAGAGGGCAGTATTACCACTGACCAGTTCTCATCCAGATTCATGGTCCCATAAACCAGGGATTGCTAACCACTGTTGATGATACCTTGTTTTCTAATTTTAATGACTTGTTTCAAAAATTTGAAGTCCTGGGGAGATGTTGATCGGGGCTGGGGGGGTGGGTGACATGGGTGGATGGACCATGCAATCATACCCCCAATGTCGCTCTAATGCGTTTGTTGACAAAATCAAATCTTGTTGCAATGTGTTTTTTTTGTGATAAAAAACACTTAAAAACACTGGCCCTTAGCCTGACATTAAAACGTTTTGACAAAAAACAGATTATTGAAGATAGATGTTATATCATCTAATCCATTATTTAATTGTTAATTAGTAATGAATTATAAATGTAGATCATAAGAAGAGATAAAGAAATGTCAAGTATACTGATCAGAGTGACGTCAGTGCAAAAAAACTACCTTGATAATGTTGACATCACAGCAGCACTAGAAAAAAGTATAGGTAAGATATTAACAAAATAGGACTTTGAGAAACTATTGTCATTTGACAAATTTGTTGGTGCATTGCATCCCGGTGGGTTCAGTTTGTATTTAAAGGTAGGACGTATGACCGTTCCAGGATTTGAAAATGACCCCTATTTCACGGAGAATCGAGGACATTTGCAGCAATTTTACCCACTATTTTGCGCGAAATCAAGGAAAATTTACCCCCAAATACCTCCCCTATTTTTATCATTTAGAGGACGCATTTTCATTTCACCCCTTATCACGAGGAATCGAGGACATTTTTCGAAATAAATACCCTATTTTTACCATTTCAAGGACGCTTTTGAATTTCCCCCTATTTCACGGGGACATGAGGACAATAACAAAAACTGTAGCGGGAAAACACGGACGAAAGTCCTAGAAATACACCCTATTTTTCATTTCAAGGTCAATTTTGCTCCAAAACACCCCTAATTTGGACAATCGCAAACAATTTTGTCCTCGAAAATTCCGCGGACATTCCTTGGAAAGTACCCCTAATTGGAACCATCATGCGGACACATTGTCAGTGAAGACTGAACCCACCGGGCATTGCATAGTGACGGATCTACACTTTACGGTAAAATCCATAGTGACAGATGTTGAGATTTCAAAAAAATTGTGAAATGCATAGTGACAGATAACTTTGGCAATCTATTACTTATGTGAGATGTACGATTTTACAACATTTTAATGTTTTGAAAATAACTGGCAAAGGTCAACTTTTAATAGACACATGAATGGCTGAACTTTAATGACAAATCTATGCTCAATACAATTCACCTACTCAACGTTTCCTGATGCCCATTTCTTGATAAATTTGGATTGTCGTCCTCCGTCACTACGGGGTACCAGGGTCAATTCCCGGGACTACTGCGTGACTTTTTTGTTCATGTTCTATCCTTTTTTCATTTCTTCTTTGCCTTCCGATAGCAAAAAAGCATGGTCCGTGTTAGGGTTATAAACCTATTGTCACTAAAACTGTTAGCCTTCATCAAGTTTCCTCCTTACTTTTTCTCTATTCATGCTCTTCTTAGGACCCATGGTCGAAGTATCATATACTGGACTCCCTCAGATTTTTAGTCAGGTCAGAATTTTTGTGTAGGACGAAAGAATAGATAATTTCAAAACTTTGGAAAGAATTAGAAATTTTTGGAAGATGTGGGAAAGTTTTGAATCCATGAATTTTACAAGTTCACTAAACTATGGACGCCAAAGGACTTGAAACAAGTCTATAAAACTGTCAGCAATTGACACTGAGGGGGTACTGCAAGCTTAATAGGCCATTGAAGGAAATCCCCTTGTGACTAATTGATATAATAATTAGCCACAGTATTAAGAGGCTATCCTGTTTCGTAACAGATATTCAGGGCAAAAGCTTTGGCTTGACTAGGTGTGAAGGTGTTTTACAGGACTTAAAAAAGTGTTAATCTGTTGATCAATACCTACATGTAGTAAAAGTGTGCTGAGGCTTGTGGATCAACGCCTAGGCGTTGTGCCTGTGCGTAGCGCACTATAAATCTTTTTTTTGACACTGGTTTGTCAAACTCTGAAATAGCATCTACTATCAGCTGAAGTTTGTTGAACTTGTACTACAAACTGTAGTCCCATAAACTGTGGCTCAAAATATGTATGAGTCTAATGTAGCCTATTGCAAATCTACGATGTAGGGGAAATTCCGTCACTTTCAATGTGGATGACAGTTATAAAAGCTAAAAATAAAATGTTGGTTAGTTGCGAAATGAGTATTGGTGCTCACATGTGATATTCGTTTACTTTAACAATATTCTTTGCACAGTGTTTTAACTTCTGACAAGCCTGACAAATACCGGTTACCAAGAATGGTTCGCCATAGGGTTGATCCTTCTTGCAAAACTGCACAGAATTAGTTCAGGCCTTCTGTGTTTAGCTGCCGGTGTTCCTGTTAACCCTATGAAAACTACCTGCTGATTGGCCAAAATTAATATTGTGTCCAATTTTGAACCAATCAAGGAGGGTATTAATAAGTTCATCTGCAAATGCAAGTTTGACCATAAATAGTTTAAAGCCTAGTCATAATTGGCAACAAGTTATCAACCAATCAGAAATGCTGTTAGATGACCAGTAGTGTCCAGGGGGTTAAGATTTCTCTCAATGCTCTGTGTGCTAGCCATAGGCTTCTACATGTACATAAAGTTTTAAAAGCGATCTCAAAAACCACTGAACCAATACTGAGTTTATTGGTACTCATTTCAATACATTCTTCATGCTCATGGTCATGAAAATGCACAATTTTGAAAATTTAAATTGTCGTCAGCAGTCGACACCCATGCAACTTGTAATATTACGAGTTACCCGAAATCACATTCCCAACACAAGTCGCAATATTGTACACAGGAGGGTGTGGGCCATCGTCGCCCATCGACGTGCATGTAAGGGAAAAGATACAACAATTACTTCACAAACATTTCAAATAATCTATGAGCAATTTTGAAATTCACCTTCCCTGCATGTATATATCCAAGATGGCCGCCATGTCACAGTATTGGTGGGATTCGCAAAAATCCCAACTGGTGCCTGAGTAAGAAGTATTAATGTTAGGCTTAGTTGATGTCTGTAGTTTATCCTAAAGTTCTTTGATGCAGCTCCACTATTTATTTTGATTGTCTTGAACCATGTAAGGAACTCTTCTAAAGTGGAACATTTGGGATCCAAATTTATCATTGTGGGATTTGCATGGTTGACAAAGCCAAGTCCACTCATCAACGAGGTCAGTTCATGTTTACCATGACTTTGCATTGATGTCAGTGAACCTTGACCATGAATTGAGGATGTGATTGCTCTGTTATGGTGCATTTAGGTGCTTGGTGAATGATTTCTGGATTTTCTGTTTTGCTGTAACTTTGATGAAGCATATCCATCTAAACTCATCCCAAAAAGAAAGTATCCAGTTTGATTTTATTCCATAAGTCACAGATGTGGCCTTAAATCAAAACCTACCAAAAGTATGTTACAGATAAATTTATTCCGCACAGTTTGATACCTCATGTGTTCAAATCAATGCTGAATTGATGACACAGTGACCATTTGAATGCAATCACCTCCATTTAAAAAGTTGCAGTAATTCGTATTGATTTGGTCCTGCTACTCAATTATGGGCAGCGATAGATCAAAGGCGCATCAGACGTCTCACTGAGAGCATGCGCCGCAGCTGTCTGGCAGTCATTGATGCAGCAGGAGAAGATGTGAAGAGTGAAGGGCAAAACATTAAGGAAGGAGTAAAAGAGTATCTGTATTCAATAAAACACATGAAGTGAAGTCAAACAGTCTTCATTCGTCTCTGTTATTGTGTACCTTTATGACGAATCTTGAGAAGCAGGAAAACCACACCAATAGGAATTACTGCAACTTCTAAAATTGAGGTTGTTGCGTTTAAAAGGTCGCTGTGTCATCAATTCCGGATCGATTTGGACAAATGAGGTATCAAACTGTGTGGAATAAATTTATCTGTAACATACTTTTGGTAGGTCTTGATTTAAGACCCCATCTTTGACTTATGAACCAAAATCAAACTGGATACTTTCTTTTTGGGATGAGTCTAGGTCTTAGCCTGTGGTAAAGGAAGGAGTAGGGTTTTTCTCATACATGTTCGAAAAGGCAAAAGGGGGAAAACTTTATTTCCTCATTTGCCAGGGGCCATTGGTCTTAATTATCCCAATTGTTCAAAAGTTGTTGGCTTGCTTCAGTCACTGAGATTGGTAGCCCCATCAGTTTTGCCCAGAGTGAGTACATTTCCCCAAACTTGACTGACAAAACTGGGGGAAATGGCCCCTTCCCCCCTCACCTTTGCACACTCCTCTCAAACTTTTATTGAATCAAGTTTGTGTCACCCTGTAAGATGTCCACACAAGGCAGGTGGTTTGTTTCAGATCACCCGGTGTCCTTGGTTCATCTTCTTTTAATGAAGCATGAATCATTATGCCCTGAAAGATCTGATAATGAGTTTAATAATAAGAACTATTTATAAGCAAGAGGCAAAAGAACTGTTGCTCAAGAAAAGTTTGCACAGCACAGTCTTAGTAATTTGTTACTACCAAGGAAGTTTGCAATGCTCAAGCGTAGATCTATTGAAGATATGTCGATCTATGGCTCAAGACCCCCGTGTACTAGGAGAGACAGCATCTGTAACTTAATGTGCATTGTAAACCCTTTAAGTGGAATAGAAAAGATGCATATTGTGTTAATGACTGGAGAAGGGATAACATCAATCCATATGATCCTTGGCCCAGTTTGCGAAACTTGGTTATAAACTTGTAACAACAATCATATTCATATGCCATGCACAGAATAGACTAAATTATCTTATTTTAATATGTATATTTGCATGCGATGTCCATTGTGTAGGACCAGAGAAGAAGAGGAGAATCTCTCTCTGGTAGGACATAACTTAACAGTTGTCGTAAGTTTATGACGGGAGTTTCGCGAACCGGGTCCAGAACACTACCTTGTGCTATAGGGTAGTTTACTGCGTTTATTTTGATCTGTATCACTTGATCTCAAGTCTATGTCTGTTCAAGTTTACAACTGCACCTTTTATGGGTACTACACCCCTGGCCAATTTTGTGCCTATTTTTGCATTTTTCTCAAAAATTATAGCGCATTGATGACAAGTAAGATATGTATATTGTAGGGGCAAGGACTACAACTACTGTACTGAAAATTCAGCAACTCAAAGCAAGTAGTTATTGATTTATTGATCAAATATTGGTTTTCCCTCATTTTTGACTGCAACTCCATAACTGTTGTCTGTGCTGAAATTAAATTTCCAGTGCAGTAGTTGTAGTCCCTGCCCCTATAATATACATATCTTGCTTGTCACCAATGCGCTATAATTTTTGAGAAAAATGCAAAAATAGACACAAAATTAGCCAGGGGTGTAGTACCCCCTTAATAACTGTTCCATGCTGTGGTTCACTGTGGCTGTGGTTATCAAGGTATTGATAACGTGTGTTCAAAGCGTGAAATTAAACGGAGCAAGAAAATGTGCACTTTTAAAGTGACCAATACATCTTTCCAACATATGGCAAAAGTTGTTGAATTAGAAACACTAAGTTGTGATATGACAACCAGTTCACAACTTCCACATCAAGGAATAAAGCAACTTTCTGTCCATGAGTTAGATTGTTCACAGAGTACCCATTGGTAGTGTTTCTTAATGTAAGCGTATAAATACCATGGAACTTTGTCATGGTGATATGAGGCGTGACAGCAAATGGTTTGTGTAAGATCAAAGCTTTGAAGCGGAAGCTAAGTTACTTTCAGGAAGTTATGGAAAAAGTGATAATTTTCATGTTTCATTTATTTTCACACGCATTGCCGTCCCAAACAGCTGCCACAAACATAAACACACAAATATTTATCCTTTTGTGTATAGGTCAATATGTGGATGCTTAGTATCACAAATTTTAAGATAAGTGAAACAGTTCAGCATTGGTAAAGTGTGAAAAATTAATCCCGCGAAAATTAGACATACGGGTTTTTAGAGAAAACCACCCAGCTTATAGTCTGTCAGTTAGGCAGTGGAGTACGTACTATGGGTGACACAGTGGTTTGATGTGGGATGTGTCATTTGGATGCACAAAGATATGTTTTTTTACCGGAGGATAAGTTTATAGGGAAAATTTCGACGGGGATAATATTGTCCGGAATTAACTTATGATAAGGTATGTCGATTTGTATGTGCATGTGTTTATGTGGAATGATAAACTTGGTGTGCCTGATGCGTGGAATTTAAACCAATGCTACATTCTTATCGCTTGGTTGTGCATATCAGAGCTGCAATAGTTTCGTTATGATGAACTATAATGATAAGTACTGTAATGCGGTTTTTAGCTGGTAGGAAAGTTTGTTGTGTGGCAGGGAAATACATGTACAACATGGTGGTTCAGGTTAACATGCATTGGACTATTTCAGTCAGTTTAATTCCATACAGTCGGTCTACTCAGAAGTACAAAGTACCGACGCAGACGTACACATTGTGCTGACTTTGAAGGCTCGAATACCTGCAGCAGAGACGCAGCACTGCAGACTGTTTACGCGCTGTATATTGTCACTTTGTACTTCAGAGTGGACAAACTGTAGTTTTATAAGTTTTGAATAGAAGAGAACATTTGGTAACTTCCATTTGAAATACTCACTCCAGCTGTGGAAGATATTAAGGTAAAGCCATAATACAGGGGGAGTATGGGTTTCAAAATGATTAACAACTCTAACCAATTACATTTGAAATTCATACTCCCCCTGTGGAAGATATTTCCAAAATCTTCCACAGGGGGAGTGTGGATTTCAACTGGAATAGCCCATTGGTCTGATTCAATCAGATCATCCCTCACATTATTTATGCAAGCAAATGCAGAGCTATTTGTGGAATTGTGCCCAATATCTATCATATAAGGATTTCTAATTGTTGTATTACCTGTGTGGTTTGTTTGGAGTGGGTATCCGTTCAAGTTCCTGATGCAAACATTTATTAAGACTAACCAGGATATCTGTAAAACAAAGGGAAGTTGTCTGTTGTGTTAATTAGTTAAAACTAAACAGGGATTTTTAACATTTAAAAGTCTTGACAGTTGCCTAATTGAGTAAAAACTGAAACTTCTAAAATAAGAATAAACTTGGCGGAAAAAAATAATAATAAAAATAATGAATACATATGAAGCATACAAGATGTGTCGCTCAAATGGGTAGGTTTGAGTGTAAAGTGTGCTGAGGCTTGTGGATGAACGTCTAGGTGCCTGTGCGTAGCGCACTATAAATCACTGCACTTTTTTAAGTTTTTCACAAGAAATTCTTAGACGTGGTTCTCCTTTAAAAAAATTAGGCACAAGCACATTGAATGAACGAGTTTCTGACCTAAAATACCTGATTTTTCGCACACTACATATAAAATTTAGATGCTACAAGTGAAAAATGTGTAACATATCAGTGGCGTGTCCAGCCACCAAAGCCCCCCCGCACTTTGTTAAAAATCATGTAAAATCAGCCGTGTTCTGGCAATTTTAGCCATTAATCCCCCCGCATAACTCTGAAAGCCCCTCTGAGCCCCCCCGCAGGAACAGATCCTGGACACGCCGGTGCATATGGACATATTAGCCATTGAGTTGCTATTTTCAGTAAAATAACCCTTAGAAATGGGTATGGGCTTGGCAACTCAAGCATACTTGCTGTGGCCCTATTTCTTTGAAATCTCTATTTCACAGGAATCGTTGCCAGAATCGATTCACTGTTAAGTTGTGAAATTTGTCAGTTTTCAGAAAGTGAGTGTAAAGACAAATTGAAGAGGCGTTAAAAATTTGCCTTTCAAGATGTGATTTACTTTAGCTTATTTACCATCAACAATTGCATTTGCTTTTAAATTTCAAAGTTCATTTCCGTGGCAACATCTCTGATTCTTTTACAATCTCCTTGGAAATTTTTGATGCGGTTTATTCCACATTGTCAAGATCCAGATTAGAGTACACGTTGATTGGAATATTTCGTAATGGTAGGCTTGTACTTTAATAATCAAGAATGGACTGTTCTGGTTTAAATCTACACCCCCTATGGAAGACATGACCATATAAATCTTCCACACAGGATCACTATGTGAAACGGAAAATTTGGGAAAATCACTACGGCTATACCATGTCTTGCGATCGACGATGTGAATGTCTGATATATACACAGTCCTTATGATGCATATAATGCAGCCTATAATCTATGAGACTTGCTTCAATTCACAGTGCTGTAGCCCGAGTCCTTCGATTGGGTGCACCGGTTCTTTCCAGGATCTGTGGTATGATTGAGGGGGCACTGGGTCTTGACTGATAAAGGGTATTGAGGGAGCACTGAATCTTATTGAGGGGGCACTGGGTCTTGATTGAGGGGACACTGAGTCTGATTGAGGGGGCACAAGGTCAAATTAACGCGGCTGTGTACTCTAGACATGGTTTCTTTCGCAAAATTGAGTTTTTTGATAAGTTTGTACTTTGTTATGTTTTTTATAAATACAAGGAATGAAAATCCAGATTTGTAAACTCCAACTGCAATATTTTAAGGATTTTATTTCACTATTCCACTCGTATTTGAGATTGAAAAGGAAAGAAAATCTTTGTTGTACCAGCAGGGTAATACGCTTAGCGCATAACCAGCGCATCGCGTTCAAATGTGATCGCGCAATTTGTTAACGCACAAATACGCTACGATACGCATACGCAGATATCTACAAGCGGCGCATCTTATGGAAGCACCACGGAAGCACTGATTTCACAAAAACCTAGCGGTCAAATGGCTCCGTTTTAGCTGATAAAATGTGGGTTTTTCAAGTTCTTTCCCCGATTTAAATATCAAGTTATGAATGGATTTCGCTCAAACTTCTCAAGGGGCTGTGGATTTACCCGATGTTCACGTTATATAAGGTAGAAAAACGAAAACTGCCGCATTCTCCTGTAAGATTCGATGAAAGTGCAGAATGTGACCACTTTAAACTTCAACGGCCATTCTTTCAATTTTCATTTTCTCGGTAAAATGACGATTTAGGTACACGATAACTCAATAAATACAGCATCTATAGGTAAGCAAATATGATCGTCGTAAAAAGCATGATCGACTCAAGAAACGGTTTTCTCATTTTTTTATATTTTGGTCTATTTATGATTTTAGGCATCATTTTGTGCAAATAGGCGTTTGTGAATTTTAAAAAGTTCAATTTGATGCCTTATATGGTCAATATCTCAAAAAATAAGGCCAATATCAAAAAAATAAAAAACCGTTTTTGGAATGGAGCCTCAAGATTGAGCTAAAAACAAAATAAAATATTTTGGAAAGAGTGTTTTTTGTTATGATGTACCTAACAAATATTGCCAAAAACTCACTTTTTGTGATTTTCTTCATAATTGTTGTTTTTACCCCAAATCTGTATTTATATTAAGATTTATTGATGTCTTGCCTTCATAAAAATGTATACTTTTTATATATCTTGCTGAATAATTACAAAGTTATTGCACTTTTACTACATGCATATCTGAGAGTACACAGCCACCTTAAGAGGCGTCAGTCGTTTGTTGAATGGAATTTTGACTATGATTGGAGGGGCACATGCCCCTAATGCCCCTCTAACACTAGTACGCTACATGTACATCATTCACTGTTCAATTTAGAATGCGTTGTCAGCATAGTTGCATCATGGATGATATAGATTAATGCGTTCTAATCTAGATTGCCATCACTTGTATGGATAGACTACGTTGAAAGGTCACAAGACTGGTAAAGGACAACTGAGTGAGTGGGTATCTTCCAGAAAAGATATCTAACCCTTCCCATAATCCTTTGCAACATAACTCATCACCTCGCTACATCAAATGACACTACTAAGTACTACACAGTGTCATCGCCCCGATATCTTCATGGCAGAAATCGCCATGGTAGGTTGAATCCACAGCCACGCATGGCCATTTTGTTCCGACCTTTGAGACGCATTAATGAGCCGAGGGACATCCCACCTAAGGCTACTGACAATAGCTCGGTAATTGGCTTCTCTTTGTGTAAGCGAGCTTGTATACGCCACGTGAGTGAGTGCTCACACTACACTGTGTGTGACCTTTGTGTGTATACGCCATGTGAGTGATCGCTCACATCAGAAAATCAGAATATTTCTGTCAGTTTTTCCAGTTCAAGACGCAATGGTTCTTTCTCAAGGCGCTAGCTAACGCACGATAATATCCGTTGAACATATGTGACGTGTCATGTCAAAAGGAGACACTTTTGGGCAGGTTATCAATTTGGAGGTTTTTACATATCTTAAATATAGAGATATTTTGCTCCACAACACTGTTTTCCCCAATGAAATCGGACATTCCTAAGCAAAGATATTGAGTTCGCAAGTTAAAGTATTATAAAATTGGAAATTGAGATATTGGCCTTTAAAAATATTATTGACAATGTTGAGAGTAGGTATTACCTTGAAAAATGTCTCAAAAAATACAAGATGCCACTTATATTCCGGTCTGAAACTCTCAGACAATATTTGAAACATTTATAACATCACAAATTTGCAACAAACCCAAATTGTGAAAAAATCATCCCTAGGCAGATTTTTGGCTATTTCTCCATTACGATCCTGCCCAAAAGTGTCTCCTTTTGACATGACACGTCACATATATGTTCAAGTGCAAGGAACCAAATCTGGTTTCTTTATACAAAATCATTTACTGGGATATATTCATCATTTTGTACCCGGTATCCAAAGATTTATCGTCTGAATATCAATCGTGCAAAGCACATTTACGATGTATCAATCCCGGTATTCATTTCAGTGTCTCTGGCTGTATAATGTAATTATTAACCGGGCGATGTCGGTGTGTACTATTACTTTGTACAGGTTCCGTTTGTTTTCATGTTGAGAATAGACTGGCTAAACATGGTTCGATAGTCAAGAAATAATCATATTTTACAAGATCTGGATATGCTCTGTTCATTGAGGTACTTTCTGTCACTATCAACCCATGTTGCACTCCGGGGTCACTCCCATTGTGGCCTGTACACCATCCGCGATAATCAACTTTTGAAAAGCACCCTAAACAAGGATTTAACCCTTGGCTAAAACGACACCCTAAACAGGGATTTCATTCATAGTATCAAATTTCATACCCTAAATTTCTTTTCTGCGTATTTAGCAATGTCAATTTTGCTACCCTTTTTTCCAATTTTTCATGTTTTTGACACCTAAACGCGTGATCGTGCCTACCCACTAAAAAACTTGACCCTTTTACGCGTTTTCATTATCGCGGATGGTGTACAGGCCACAATGGGAGTGACCTCCCGGGGTTGCACTAGATAGCAATTTAAAATCAGTACAGAAAATTAAAATGGGAGAAATGCATTATGGGAAGTCAAGATGTCTCCTGTGAGTGGGTATCTTCTTGATTTAATTTTAGATGTCTTCTCAGAATATTGGTATATGTCAAGTACGCTATAGTTCATTCGAGGAAAAAACTTCCCAAGACATCTGTCATCATATACTAGTCAGTGATTAAGCTGACATATCCAATTAGCTAATGACTGTGATACTGTCCATAGGCAAAATTTTAAACTACAAATTTGACTTGAACTTGAAGAAAATATTCACAATGGTGGTACAGATTCTATGGATATTGTCTCTGTCTGTATAGAAAACTGTAGACTCATAAGAGTCTATGAGAAAATGCTGGCTACATTGTACATTGGGGGATACTCAGTACTAATCACCATATTGGGTTGTGCCGCAAATATGGGTTTCATTTTCGGGCCTGTGATATAACCCGTTTGTAAGTCGATTTTGGTATAAATATTTCATGGTAACTGGAGCCATGAGCCCAAGTTTAAAAACAATTTTGAAATTTTGGGAAAGTTTCACAAAATTGTGTTAAATTTGGCAAAAAACCTAGGCTTATGATATAAAAATGTGTCAAATTTTCTTGGAAATTGGTATAAATATGGATCAACTTTCATATTCTTGGTGACACATCCCTACCCCCAACACAACCAAACATGAGTTACCTATCCCAGGACATGCATAGTGTTTGCTTTTAATGTTCAGTTTTTAATGGTCCAGAAAGAAACTATTTGCAAGGACTGTCTTTTGGAATTTGCTGGAGAGCATTAAATAGCTCTTCAGGAGCCTTCAAGGGGAGCTGTTTAGAGCATACAATAGAGTGTAAGGAGAGAATGGTCAACCAAGGAAAGCTAAAAATCAATCTCCTATATTATATTTAAGGAGAGCAGTAGAGAGCGATTGGTCTCGCTCTCCTCAAAAGGAAGTCCCTGTATTTGTATTTTGTCATATTTTTACAAAATCACAAAAAAAAAAAACTGCTGTGGTTAATTTGATCTAGATGCATCAGCTGTTTCTCTATTACACAAATTCACCAATCATAATGGGTCATGGAAGTTTGTTTTCTTTCGGACACACTGTAGATCCCGTTAATAAGTTCTGGTTGAGTGATATGTTATAGCTAAGACAAATGTATTGTGACTTGTTATGATGTAAGCAGGTATATCACAAGTGGTGTATTATATACGCGTTCGTATGTGAGTAGCGTACACACGTAGTTGACTACTCATCATTGATCTACCTTATATTTTACGGAAGGATTATTTTTTCAATTTTAGAAATTGAAGGATTTATTTTGTTGGATACATTCCGGATCAGTTATACTCCTTTCAGTATCAGTAAGTGATTTGTTTTGTTGATTTATGTTGATAATGTTTTGGAGGGTGCCTCATATATTTTGTAAAAATAATTCAAGTCCGATGTATACTCCACTTCGCGAGCCGCGATTTCCCAGGCCGTGAAGTAATTCCTTCGCGGAGCAGGTTTCTTCGCTTCGCGGAGAGTTGGATTTGGTTCAACTTTTGGGGGGTAGGCCAGCGAAGTTTCTATATGAAAGCACAGAGCTGGCAACAATTCTTCGCGATACTCGGCAATATTTTGATGAAGTGTACATGAATGCCTTCGTGCGAAGCTGCTTGAATTAATTTTTCATCACAGCTTCTCGGGAAGTGGAGTATACATCAGACTTTAGACTTTTTTGGGTCCTGACAGCCCCCCCCCCCCCATGAGCGACATACATAAGATTGTGTGTTATACATGTATACACCTGCTAAATCTAGCTCAGCTCTATCTAAATATTACGAAATGCCACTGTTAAAACCATTAGATCAAAAGTAAATCATCTTCAACAGTATTATAGGAAGCATTCTATTTGTAAAATTCACTCTGGGAGCACTAAAGAGATACCAAAAAAAGACCACTTCAGTGGCACAGTATTTTTGAAGAGCCTGCTAGCAAAGGGTGTGCATCCTTTTGAATTATTCCCGATCACGAATTGTCAGTGAGTCTGTTGCATGTTGAGATACTCCTGTGTAACTCATATGTAAATATAGCAATAAGATGGCTTGGGGCATTGATAAGGGTTTTTAAGCTTTAAAAGTGGTCGGGAAGTCACAACTGGAAGAATAAATTGTTTTTACAACGTCTTGTATGTTCCTTTAATTAATCTGTATGTTTGCTCGTTTATCATCGGGCTCCCGTTTTGTCTGTCAAATTTTGTCGTTTATAGTGATTTTGTATTTTTAGTTGATCACCACGTCAGTATTTGATAGGAGCGACCGGAGTGATTGTGTTTGTCCTGCACCCAGATGTGATGTTTTGCACCGCTGGGCGCGATACCTGAAATGGTCTGCCCAGAAATGCAGTAGAAGTAGGCTTTCCTGCGATTTTGTCAAATACATTTATAAGTGATTTGGTGGTACAAGAGTGCTAGGCCTACAGATTATTTGTGTACAAAGCATGGGCATCAAACCTAGGTTTGAACTATTTTCACCCTGATGTGGCAGTGACGTCAGTGCACATTTCATTCACTGGGGCAGCTGCAAATTGGCAGCATTCGCTCAAAGCACTGGCGTACATACACCCGCGCTTTAAGACGCCGCATACATGTAGATGCACAGATGAAACAGCTGCCTCAACGCAGTCAATTGACACCACTGCCACATCAGGGTGAAAATGGTGTAAATGTTGTTAAACGGTGATGACTGAACAGCGGTGAAACATGTTTGAATCCCTAAATGACGGATACATCTTCCTGTACTAAAAACTAACAATACTATATACATGTACATGCTAATAATTATAATGTGATACAAATGTAAGTTACCATCTGTACATCAGATGGCATATCATTGCAACACCCCCTTCACACACACATGCACCCCCTACAAACTACATACACACCCCCCTGTAAGTGCCTCCAAACGAGGACGTACAAAGTAAAAACACAATGTACTATCCAATCGAGGACTGCAGTGATCAACATACCCGATGGACATACACACTATGAGGGGTACGCCCTGTGCCAAGAGGGGACGTGCTCTAAATAGCCTTTATACATCTTTTCCGTCATCCTGCACCAATGACAGACTGTGGACAGTCCACATGTAGGTGTGTGTCCATGGTTGGAGGTGTGTTACCACAAATATGACCTTGTTTAGTGGTGAACACATGATACACCCTACACCCCAGCAAACAAACAAACACAGACATCACTATTTGCAGTGACATAGCAATGGTATACCTGTCTCATCAGGGGGGATCAAGACTATAGACAACCATGGTGTTTTGACCGGTCTGGTATTTGTTTACAAACATACAAACACACACACCAGGTGTGCTAAGGTGACTTCAATAGAAGGTTTCTGTGGTTGGCTAATTTGGTGCATTTTTGCAAGCAAGATACCCCGGGGGGGTCACTTGCTTACCAAAGTGGTACGCATGCTTGTCCCCAAAAACGTCGAAAAAGGGTTTGTTTTATTTACGCCATTTAGGGGTTCATTTTAGTTTCTTACACCGAATTACGCCATATTTTAGGGGTAAGATTTTCAGAGCCTTACGTCAATAAGGGGTGAAATTTTTCTACACTGATTACGCCATTTAGGGTCCATTTTTGAGGTGCTGGGACGAGCATGCATACCACTTTGGTAGCGAGTGATCCCCCCGGGCAAGATACACGGAACTTGGAGCATGAAAAGGGGCATTTTTTCCCCATATTTCAGGATTTTCTATTGACAACTACAATATCCTTAACAATCCCACACAAACCACAAGGAAGGAAAATGCAGCTCAATTGAACAAGTCAGACTAGCTCAGAATTGGTATTGGTAGGATATATCGCAACATCTCATATAGAATTGAAAATATGTCTGTTCCCTCGTTGCTTCTGCTCTAATGTTCAATGCTCTGAACTATTTTTTATTCAGTATCATCACAAGCCTTATGTATATATGTATATTTTCACTAGTAATTGAATTAGATATATAAAGATAACACAATATCGGTGGTTAGACAACTGTAGGACAGGTCATAGAGGAAATAGTCTACTTTATAGCCCCTTTATGAAATTCATATTCTACAATGTAATGTCAACTCATCTCATTGAAATTTACAAGTTCAGAACATTATTAGAACCGCTCCCATGCGAAAACAGTGATGCATCAAGAAACTCCTCTAGGCAGAGAGGGCGGTAACTGGGGATGTATTGTGTGTTATGGAAGGGCATAGCCAGGGTGACTTGTTGATCAAAAAGGAACTGCAAAGCAGTCTACATGTATACAGGAAAAGGAAAAAGCCTCCTTTGCTTTTGTTTTTGTAGCATTTTTATTTACATACTTTGTGAATTTTCCAATTTTAGCTTGTGATTTTTAATTATCATCCATAGACCTACATAAAGAACATATTCACACATATTTATTTTCACAGTAGCTATATGATGAGCGCAAAAACCACAAACATTAATGTTCCGCGAAAATTTTACAATTATACCTTCCTATTTAGTTCCGACTAAAGTATAGGTGGGACTAACTTCCTGTATCCCCCCCATTATCATGCGGTCAAAGGATGTACCACTAAAACAATAACATTGGTGTGTATGCTTTGTTTTCTGTTCTGGTGTGCATTACCAGGTGAATATCGGCCATTTTGTAGCCACATAGCAACTTGATCAAAGGAAATGTTGTAATGGTTCTTTCGAAAACAATAACACAGGAATGTATTGTCATCTTTTGGAGGAGGCATGGATTTGTTGCTATCGATACGTGGATTAATGGAGAAAGTAGGCGTTGTCCATGCGTTGGGGTAATGTTTGGATATTGTATGCGAATGTGGTTACGCAAAAGCGGACTATTTTGAATTGATAGATAAAAGTCATCGGTAAAACTACACCTTGTTATTACATCAGGGTATCATCATTTGATCTGAAGTGTTGCTGACTTACGTATATGGATCCAGTTTTGAAAATGTTGTTATATTTTGGAATATATTGTCATCCATCTGACGCTGTATGAAATTCAAAAGTGAATAAACCGATGTACTAGCGTCACACTTCTGCGGATCATAAATAACTTCAAGATAGACATTTTAGCAACAAGTGGTTGGATTATGTTGATGCATTGAAGCAATTTTAGAAATTGCCTCATTTTGCGTCGTCTGCTTAAGTCGTCTGCCGCTAATACCTCCATACATTGGGCTATTACAAATATTGTCTATAATGACTATACCAGACAGCGATTATCGTCGTCTAAAAACGTCAGCATGTATAATAATGTATGGATAACGTTTGAACTCTAATGAGTCGTCTCAATTGGTTCTCGTTAGCGAAGCATCTGTTTTAGTAGCACCTATTCTTTATTATGCGGTATACACTGGGTGAAGTGTTTTATTAGGTTCTCCAGAATTGGGTTGTTATGATGTGTGTTGGTTATGTGGACAGGATGGAGAGCTGACTGTAAACAATGATGGAGACATTAGCTGTACCAAATCAAGGTGTGTGGGTGTGTAATTATGGTAATTATTGCAGACTTAAGTGGTCTGGTTGCCGAGTCGGTCAAATTGTTGAAACATTTTTAGTAGACATGCAACTTACGGTACTCCAAAAGTATCATTGTACATACCGCTGTGAATATTTTTCATATTTATGTTGCATTTTAGATCCATGTACTCTGTCAAAATATTATAAGTTGTTACCATTACAACTTTGGACCATTCTAGTCAATGGTGTTTGCTGTATTGTTTGTTTCATCAACATTAATATCAATAGTGATAATTATTATGGGAGTGGTTGGCAGTCCCTGAATGGGGACAGATGGGAGTGGTGGGGGGGAAGCATTGAATCTAAAATTGTGTTGGATAATATTTTTCTGAAGTCCCCATCACAAAGAGTGTACTAATTTTTTTTTTGTTGTTGACAAATTTGGATCTAGAGGAGACAAGTTCTGGTAAAAATATGAATTATGCGGTAGAAACTGTAAAAATAATTTATAGCTGTGATCACATTTTGAACCTGCGTGCATTGGAATGAGGTATTATTTATTATATAGGTGTATGCTGAACAAAGTGACTTGTGGCCTATTTATCCTATCATGACCGTTTTAAAGACATTTCTTGTTTAAAATATGTTAAAACATCGTGTTCCTACATATATGGCCTTTGTCTGAACTAGGGTTACCAGACCCACAATTAAGTAGCCCAATTGGTCCAACTTCTGAAGATTTTCCCATCAGTATTGGCACCAGGATTGAATTTCAGGAGAGCGTGGGCAAAATCAACAAATTTTGTCCAAAATTGCCGCTAAAAGTGGAATTTTTTCGTCATTTTGGGTTTTTACTGGGGGAAATCTGGGGGAAAGAGTCCTGATGGGGGGCATTTGCCCTCACATCCCCCAGCACTGTCAATGGTTCCCATCAACTTGTGACAACTTCATGCACCACAGAAACCAGTGTAGTTAAAGGGAAAAAAACAAGCAACTTTTCAACTTTGGCTCCCACAAAAAATAGTAGCTTCCTGTCCCATAGAATTGATTTGACCTGTTGGCAACCCTGGTCTGCCCTGGCTTGATTATTTCCCCTCATATCTTGAACATGATTAGTATTTATAACTATTACAGGAAAAAGGATCTTATACAACACCAATGTAGGCCTAGTTAGCCATTATACCATGACATAGTATACTATATTTGGGTGTGTGGGGTTTCTTTGGCAGTTCCATCGAACACCAATAAAACCAGCGAGAAGAGGATGTTGCACCACATAAACCCACCTGGTATAGGCCTACATGGTAACAGATGTCACTGTTCATTCTCTGAATTGGAAGAGGTGGTGTGGTATTACTACTAATATATAGGACTGGATAAAATATTCTTGTTCACACTAAGTAACTGGGAGAGTCAGAGTGGGAGAGTATATAGCGACAAGATTCTACTGATTGCGTATAAAGATTTGACAATTGTAATCCCACTTGGTACCATACATCTCTATAAGACGTCATTGTTCAATCTCTGAATTTGAAGCAATTGGAAGCTGTGGTGTGGTACTACTACAAATATATAGGACTGGATAAGATATTCTTGTTGACACTAAGTAACTGGGAGAGTATAGCGACAAGATTCTACTAATTGCCTATATAGATGTGAAAATTGTAATCCCACTTGGTACCATACATCTGTATATGACCTCATTGTTTAATCTCTGAATTGGAAGCAAGTGGCGTGGTACTACAAATATATAAGGACTGGATAAAATATTCTTGTTGACACTATTAAAGTAACTGTGAGAGTATAGCGACAAGATCTACTGATTGCGTACCGTATAAAGATTCGAAAATTTTAAACCCACTTGGTACCATACCTCTCTACAAGACGTCATTGTTCAATCTCTGAATTGGAAGCAATTGGAAGCTGTGGCTTGGTACTACTACAAATATATAGGACTGGATAAGATATTCTTGTTAACACGAAGTAACTGGGAGAATATAGCGACAAGATTCTACTCATTGCTTATAGATTTGAAAATTGTTGTTCACTGAACTTGTGGATTCTCCAAGACAATTAACATGATTTAATTCTGGACATATGGTTTCAGCCAAACTACATGCGCTATATTAGGTCTACATAAAAGTTTATCAACAAGTCAGGCGTGGGGAAGCTGTTAATTGTCAGTATTTCTTGGATATAATTGGCACAATGTGTTGAGTTTACATTATAGTTTCGACAGAGTCATATGGTTCAAATCTGTTGTTTATTTGGTTGTGTCCAAACAGATTGGAAAAGTGTGAGCCAGTTGTGTCTAAGAGCCACCATTCTCTGTTGAAAACTGAGGAGGCCTTAAATACAGTGTATGTTATCATGAGGCACGTCTCATAACTGGCACATAACCAATGCATTTAAGTGAACTTAAGTCTCCTAAGTCAAAGGTCTGTTCATAGTTCACTGTTTCTATGAGTCTCCTGTATACCATTTTATTGTCAGTGCTGCATACCTGCATGTAGTTTGAGTCAATATATCACCTCCACTGAATGTGTGTTTTCTATGCACCATAACCATACAGCCATAGATCTGTGAAGGATTGTCTTATACTCACGGCTTATACTTTTGAGTGTGTGGTGAATTTCTACAATGATTTCCATAGCAGCCGGGTCTAAAAACGGCAAGATGCAGTCGTCGTTGGACAGTCTGTGTGCCAGTGCGTTATTCATGGGGAAAGGTGCGATAGGGATTGATACACCAACTGTACCCCAAAGTGAGAAGTCGGAGCAAAGCAACTTCGCGACTGAAAGCAATGTGCCTTGTTTGGGGAGTCTCTGCGAGAGTGCTTTAGACACAGAGAATGCCACTACAGGCGTGGACACATCGTCTGTACCATCTACGATAGAGATTGTAGTTGCAACGGAAGAGGAGTCTGTTCAAAGTGATTTGACGAATACAAGAAACATG
Source organism: Amphiura filiformis (assembly GCF_039555335.1). NCBI lineage: Eukaryota > Metazoa > Echinodermata > Ophiuroidea > Amphilepidida > Amphiuridae > Amphiura > Amphiura filiformis. Next base: position 54,522,746 of record NC_092645.1, read on the forward strand.
CCACATCTGGGCAGACTCTGTAGGAGTGCATTCATTGCAGGGAATGGTGCTTTGGGTATGGATACACTGGTTTTACCAGGAATGGATACGCAAGGTTTAGAATGGACACCAGGAACGGATACACTGTCTTTATCAAGAGCGGATACGCTACCTTTACCAGGAATGGATACACTGCCTTTACCAGGGGAAGGTGTGTTGTTGGTTTGCATATAAGTTTAATATGTAGCTTGCATCAAAACTGTGACATGTATTTTTCTCAAGTTGATTTCTTTTTTAAAATTCTAGGCCGTGTGTTTTAGATTTTTCAGGCACGCTCTCAACAGCTCCTCTTGAGGGTATTAAGGAGAGCTGTTCAAACCGCTCCCCTAAAATCTTTAGGAAGAGTGGCTGAGCTGTTACGGGAGAGTGGCGAGCAACAAGAGGGTTTTCAGTCATATTATGCATGCCTTTATTTAGGTACCTCTAGAGAATTTTGAATTGGGTGAAACCTATCAATAGATTTCAAGTATGTTCTACTGATATTTAGTTACAGTAAAGTTGGGTGAAGTCATAAAAAACAGCTCTCCTGATTGCAATTAAGGGGAGTGATAAGTAGCTCACACCAAAAGCAATTAAGGAGAGCTGTTGCCAGGTGAGAGCTCCAGCTCTCCTCAAAACAAAAGACTTGAAATTTCTTAAAGTTGTTCTTAAATGTGGCTGAATCCCACCATATCACATTAAACCGTGGTTGAAAAAACAAAGCAAGGAAACAGCAGCCATCTATACATACATTAATGTATATTACCTTGGCTGAAGTACTTCCTTATTCTATTCTTTGTCTTTATATGATACATACGTGCGGTCCCGGTGTTCTGTACCTCAGATTGTTGCACAGGCTTTACGTGCACAGATAACTTTGAGTTAACTATGCATATTAATCCCGGTACTATATGGGGGGTTGTGCTGATAGGCTGTGATAACTTATGTGAATATACGTGTGCACAAGTTGGGATTTTATCAATGCGTACAGTAACAAAAACCGAATATAAGAAAATAAAGTTGGTTGCCCAGATTTCTTCAGTCAAAACTTCTGCAAATGTTGATTGTTAAATCTGTATGGAACTCCAGTCATGTTTTTTAAATGGTTGATCAAATGTGGCTGAAGTGCACAGTTTCCACAATTTGTAGTAAAAGTTTCTAAAAAATGTTATTTTTTCTGTTTTCTCTCTCTCTCTCTCTTCTCCTTACAGCTTACAAATTCAACACCCTCCCTCGACTGGGTAAGAAGAAAAAGACATCAAAAGTAAAAGAATCAAAGGACGACATCGGAACAGATACACCCAAGACTGAGCCTAGTCTCAGACCCAAGTCTCAGAGGAGAAGCGCGTTTGAAATGACGCGACGGAAGCTGAGCCGTGGCTCCCGGGATCATACTCCTGTGTCCTTTGATGCAGCACATAGTCATAAAGGCCGGGTTAGCAAGGTAATTGAATTGAGTTTTCATTTCGTTTTCATATGGTTATCAATTATTGTACAATGTCATTATCAAAACTGGAATCCTATGTATATAAGGTGATCCTGATTAAGGGAGGCCTGATGCAAAATGAAAAATTCAATTTTTTTTCAGGGCCCCCTTTTGGACCTAAAATTATTTACCCTTTGGCCATAGAAAATAGTGTAAACTCATGTTCTACAAGAAAAATTAAGGTGATTTGTTTTAAAGCCCCCTCCCCTTTTCAGAGGGATAAAAATTTCAGGGCTCCTCCTTTTTGCATCAGGCCTCCCTGTTACAAGTGTTTGTGAGTGGTTCCTAACTCCTTAAAAAAGTTAATTTACAGAAATTAAACCAGAGAACCATTATACTACTACGTGCAATAGCTCTGTCAGCTATGGGGGAAAATTGGGGGGTATTTGGTCCTTGCCAACGGTACGCCGAAAAACCAAAAAAAAAAACCCAATTCTGCGTCTCTTCAGAAGCGTTCAAGTATCGCTTTCAGGTCACATTAAGTGCGTTTTTCAAATGTGTCTAGTATGCGATGGTGTGGTCACAAGACAACGATTGCCCCGAGGGCATTGCGAGCAAAACCGAATATACCCAATATTTGCTCCACGCATGTATCAAGATGGCAGTCAATCCGGGTTCTCTGGTTTTAACCCCATGAGAATTCGTCAATGAGAACTACCTGCCTATTGGTCAAAAAGTAGTTTTTCATTATCATTTGGACCAATCAGTAACATTGTTAGAATAGTTTCACCATGCAAAAAAATGGGGTGAATTATTTGCAAAACTCCATTCTGATTGGTGAAGATATCATGTAATTGACCAATCAGAGGCAATGTTAGATTGGCAGGTAGTGCTTAGAGGGTTAATTCTGTGAGATTGCTTCTCATTTTGAAAACTCTTCTTCAACTGTACTCACATCTTTATATGATTCAAAATGACAAAAAAAATATATTTCCTCATGGAAAGATACTATCTACAAGCTAGTAAGTGTCAGAAGTTTCATGTTTCTAATTATTTTGAAAGATGATTAAAATTATTTATTTGTTTTTCAGGATGTGGATAAATTACAAGGTTCAGAGAAGGCTGTTATGGTAGCACTCAAATGGTTTCTAGGTAAGTAACATCATCCATCAAGTCACATGTCCGTGACCCTTGTATGGATCTGATATGGGTAGACTGTAAAGTTCAGAAAAGGGATTGATGTTAGCACTCCAATGCTTTCTTAGTAAGAAACATACCCTGATCATCAAGATTCAAAGAAGACAGTTGACATAGATAGTCAAAATTGTTTATAGGAAAGACTTCATCCTCAAAGCATATGACCCCAATTCAGTGACCCCATATGGGAGTATCCCCTAAAGGGAAATCCCCTTTTTGGATTTCAGTTGTGTACATATATCTCTGTTTTCTATCTCTGTTTTCTTTTACAACCATGGAACAAGGAAGAATGGAGCAGAAATAAGGTCACTCGATTATGTGTAGTATAGATTACATGAATTGCTTGTGTATAGGCAATACAGGGTGTATCAAAATGATTGGTACCCATCAATTCCCAGTGATTGGGCTATTCAGCTTAAAATTCATACCGTACCACTCTGGAAGATTTTGGAAGTATCTTCCACAGGGGGAGTGTGAATTTTCAATGGAATATTGTAGAGATTTGCCTAATGGCGCTCTGGGGTCACTGGACTTCGTGGAATTTTAAGCACAACCTAAAAGTACCCTCCCGTAAAAATTCCCACCAACAAATAAGGGCACGGAACATGAATTCTTGTTGGTATTTCAGAGGAGGGAGCTCTTTATTTGCACATGAAATGGCCCTCATGGAGCCCAATTGCGCCATTAGGCGAACATTTACGGTAACACATTAGGCAGCTCCATTTGAATATCATACACCCTCTGATAAAGATCTAACCTGAATCTCCCCCCCCCCCCGGGAGAAAATCTTCTGCAGGGGTTGTGGATTCAAAATGGAAAAGCACATTATTGTCATTGCCACATCAAAATGCAACATAAGATCCACCTAATTTGTAGATGAATGTTATAAACAATATTTTACCGATTTCTTTTTAGTTAGGGCTTAGTCTATCTCTGTTGCAGAACCCATATTCTATGGCAGTACAGGGGAGGTGATGGGGGGGGGGGGGTCCTGTGAATTTGCTCCCCCAAAATTTGGGCTTTGCCACTTTCCCATTTGCCCCCACAATTACCATAATGCTTGTTTGTTTCCCCTTCCGTTCCATGGAAAGGAGGTAAGAAAATAAGTAATAAGTCTTCATGAATGGATGGATTTAAACCAGTTTGTTTAAATAATTCCATGTTTTGACATTATTTTATTTTATTGTAGAGTTTTTCATGTAATCTCCTCTGCTTCTATTCTCCAGATGTTGTACAAAAAGATATATTGATTATGCTACCAGGGAGTACAACAAAAGTGTTACAAGAAGTCATGGAACTCAATCAGCAGCTCAACACATGTCTAAACCATGAAGAAAGGTAGGTCACATTTACTATAGTCGTGTTCACATTTTGAGTTACACCCGGCGTAAACTTACTCTAACATAGATCAAAATTCCACAAATATTTTCCCTACTCCTACCGCGTGTCCACACTTAGCTTACTCCTAGCACTACCCCGACTAGTTCCACCAAGTATTCACTTCTGGTCGGCGTAAACATTGGCTACCACTTCCGGTGTTTCTGTGACCTTTTCAACCACGCGATATGTAATTTCTTAGTTCCGACCATGGTTCCGACCAACAAAAGGTCAAACTTACTCCGGGTGCCAGGCGTAATCTGCGTTTACATTGCAACTTACACCTGGCGGAAGTTACACCCAGCTCGCTACTCCTGACTTTTGTCAGGAGTAAATCGTCGGCACTTACGCTGACCATCGTTCACACTGCACCTACTCCCTGGGCCTACTGGCAGCGCCTACCGCTACTCCTAGCAACTTGCGCCGACCAAGTTCCGCCGGGCGTACGTCCGACAATGTGAACACGACTTATGTCGACAGTGTCGGTGGAGAGGGAGTCAAATGCATCCCAGTCAGAACTCTTGCCCCCCCTGCAAAAACCTCAAATTATGAACATTTTTGCTTTCTAAATTACAGCTACCATATTTCCTCGTTGTTGCCCTAGGGGCGTTGCATTTTCCAAAAGGGTGGCATTTATTAGAGGTCATTTTTAGAACGATAATTCCCGTTGAAATCATTAGGTAAGCTTAAAACTCATGCTGAAATTTTCGACCTATGAACTTAAAACGATGACTTCCTGTTCACTTTGGGGTTTACGACCAGATTTTTGGCAATTACTGACGCCAATAGCAACCGTGTGTGCACCATGGTAAGCTTACTACACAAGATAGCATGGAAATATCAGCATTTTTTAAACATCTTGGTTGAATAAAGTGGTGGGTGGCGTTTAATTGAAGGGGGCGACTATTCAAGGAATATGGCACATATATTCGTCTCCCGACTTCTCAGAACCACTGCTTCTGCTTTATAAGTGACATTTTCAAAATAATGACCAAGTTGATGCCAAAAATGTACATTGAAATTGTTCAAGTTTGAAATCCAACATTACCACAAACATACACGGATACACATACTAGACGTAGCACAATAAACTTCTCTGAACTGCTATCATTTCAATGTTTAAATTCTTGAGATTGTAAATATTTGTAACGTTCCTATTTCAACTTCAAATAAGGACCTACCCATCTCTCCAACTTCTCAGAACCACCGCCTCTGCTTCATAACTGGCATTTTCAAAATTACAATCAAGTTCATGCAAAGAATGCAATTGCACAAATTTGATATCCAACATTACCAGAAACATACATAGCACATAAAACTTCCCAGAACTGCTATAATTTCATAGTTAAAAATTCTTGAGATTTAGGACATTCGTAACTTTCTAGTACAACTTCGAATAAGGATCTCCCGAACTTCCTAGAACCACCTCCTCCGCTTCATAACTGAAATTTTCAAAATGATGACGGAGTTCATGCAAAGAATGTATTTGCACAAATTTGATATCCAACATTACCAGAAACATACATAGCACATAAAACTTCTCAGAAACCTGCTATCGTTTCATAGTTAAAATTCTTGAGATTTTGGACATTCGTAACTTTCTAGTACAACTTCGAATAAGGATCTCCCCAACTTCTCAGAACCACCTCCTCCGCTTCATAACTGACATTTTCAAAATTACGACGGAGTTCATGCAAAGAATGCAATTGCCCAAGTTTGATATCCAGCATTACACCACACCACAAATATACACAAATTTGAGATTTAGGACATTCGTAACTTTCCTAGTTCAACTTCGAATAAGGATCTCCCCAACTTCTCAGAACCACCTCCTCCGCTTCATAACTGAAATTTTCAAAATGATGACGGAGTTCATGCAAAGAATGCAATTGCACAAGTTTGATATCCAGCATTACACCACACCACAAATATACACGTAGCACATAAATTTCTCAGAACTGCTATCATTTCATAGTTAAAATTCTTGAGATTTAGGACATTCGTAACTTTCTAGTACAACTTCGAATAAGGATCTCCCCAACTTCTCAGAACCACCTCCTCCGCTTCATAACTGAAATTTTCAAAATGACGACAGAGTTCATGCAATTGCACAAGTTTGATGTCCAACATTACCACAAATACACATGCAGCCTATTAAGTTCTGTTGCTTCTCAGACTTGCTACGTTCCATAATTGTTCAAATTCTTGAAATTCGCCAATGTTTGGGCAACTCGCTAGTTTACATCCTAAATATTACTGCACAGTAATATAACATGGCACATGCCATTCATCTGTGATAGCTCCTAGATGTATCACTATGGATAACAATGGCCTCATCCCAATGGCATAGTTCAATAACCTCAATTAAACAATCAGAGTGCAAAATTTGACTTCAAGTTGCAGAGTATGAGTTTTTGTACCCAAAGTTTCAAATGTCATTTAATGAATGTACAAATGTATTGGGGTTAAGGAACTATGCCCTGATAGATGAGCATGTTGTGGATCCTAGTGTATGATGTATGCCATGATTCATCTCAAAGAAAGTTTTACTGAGACTATAGTGTGTCTTGTCTCAAGTTGAAAGTAATGCCACGTTGGATTTCACAGTTGCAGATACAGATTGCGTGCACTATGGACTAACCTAATCCCACAGGCCTTATACACACACATAATTGGCCCATACGCTGGTGACGCAACCGCGTTAATGCAATGATTCAAATCTGCCATTTCGAGATCCAACATGGCGTTACTTACTCTCAACTTGATACAAGACACACTATAGTCGAGCATCAACATGATTTAATGTGTGCTTCTGTATCTGCCAATCTTGTGCAGTATTTATTTTCAGTAGGCATGTCGGAACTAGAGAAGAACTTCCCATAATGCATTTCTCCCATTTCAATTTTCTGTACCGATATGCTATCTATCACAATGGGTCGCTAGTGATGAAATGTTCCTCAGTGACGAACAGAGCACATCCAGATCTTGCAAATTATGTTTATTTCTTGACTATCGACCCATGTTTAGCCAGTCTATTCCCAAAATTGTAAGCAAAGAAAACCGTTACAAAGTAATGGGATTGTTATTTGATGAAATGAGGGGATGTATCATGTTGCAAAGGATTCTGGGAAGGGTAATGTATCTTCTCTGTGTCAGAATACAGTGCTAGGATCTGAAACATGCTCATCCTTCAGACAGTTCTTTTAACCCATATGTTTGTACATTTATGAAATACCCTTTGAATGTATTGGGGTACAAAAACTCATACTTTACACCTTGAGGTCAAACTTTGAGCCAGTAGTGTTGAATGAAGGTTTACAAACTGTGCCGTCGGAGGTGAGATCATTTTGGCTTATACATTGTATACTATGGACCAAAATAGTCTCATCCTAAAGGCATAGTTCATTAATATCAATGAAACTATCGAAACAATCATAGTGTAAAATTTGACCTCAAGTTACAGTGTATGAGTTTTAGTACCCAAATTGTCAAAGGTCATTCAATGAATGTACAAATGTATTGGGGTTATAGAACTGTGCCTTTATAGATGAGCATGTTGTGGATCCTTGTGATAGTGTATAATTGGTATGCCAGCGATTTCTTGGCACAGGCTTTCGGTTTAGTTTAATGGTTTTCTTGGTACATGAATATCTTGCTTGGAAAAATAAATCTATCTGGAGATGTAATAGTTGCAATGTAGCAAGTAATTACTTGTGAATGATGTGCCTGAGTCATTTTGAAAGATTGCAATGATGATAACTTTTGAGTATGTTTTTAGTCAGGATGAATCAAAAGTTTACAAGGTTGGTAGGGTGGCCAGGAAAGCCTTGTCTCTTGGTTACATAAGAGATGAATCGGGATATTCCGCTGTAACTTTTACAACTGCTCAGTGCCAGAAGTGAGTAAGTGCAATAGCTGCCCTGTGAACATTTGGCAATTTACACACATATATTGTACTCATCTACACATGGCAGCTATATTGTACTTACCTACTTCTGGCACTGACCAGTCGATGTCTTCACATTTTCAGATTGGTTCTAAACTTATTCATACACTCTTAGATAGCGAGAACCAATCAGAGCAAACATTAGAAAAATGCCATTTTTCTTGCGAGTTGATGCATTATATATTTGCTAGCATTTTCCAACATTTTTAGTGACAATTTTGTTACAAAAAAGCAATAATGGGATTTTCTCATGTATGAAATAGGTTAATAACTGCGTATCACTTGTTGCTCAAGAAATTGTACAAAATGATGCACTTGTAGTGAGATGATGATGCATCTAATGCACTCCCCCTGTGGAATGCATTTTGTACAGTTTCACTCACAACAAGTAATACGCATACCTATATTGATAAAATGACTTCAAAATATCACACATCTGAAAGGCACAGTCTTTTTTCTATGAAATTTCAAGACTTTGTGTCAGTATTATTTCTTGGAAATGTGTCAAAATTTTAGGTTGGTTAGCCTGTTGGTTAAGGACAGGAAACATGTTTTCTTTTGACCTGAACTGACTAGAGGCTGTAATATTTCCTGACTTAGGGACCGTTCACAAACACAAAATTTTTTGGGGCCCCCCTTTACAGACCTCAAGAATTTCAGGGCCCCCCTTTTTGACATGAAAATTATGGGTCAACCCCATAGAAAAGCATATAAACTCAATTTTCCAGGAATATTTGTGGTCATTTTTTTCAGGGCCCCCCTTAGGAGGGTCAACAATTTTCAGAGCCCCCCCTTTTTGCATCAGGCCCCCCTTACAAGTGTTTGTGAACGGTCCCTTACATTACACAACTCAGTCCTGAAGTCCTGACATTCAGATTCTGTACAAATTTGTAACCAACACAAGCATTAGCACTGGGACAGCACTAGATTGCTCCGTGTGCTAGCCATAGGGTTTCAAGAAGTCCAAAGTTTTGACATATTTTCTCAAAATATCAAGAGCTATCTTAAGAACCACTGAACCAATACTAGGCTTGTTTGTACTCATTTCAATGCATTTTACATGCTGATTCCAAATATAGTTATGAATATTTACAATTCTGAAATTTTTTAATTAAAAACTTCTGCAATCAACACCTACTTGGAGAGAGTTAAGTAAGTAAATTTGGCTGTTAATTTCACAAAAATGAAGACTTTTTTCATGAAAGTGAAAATACCATTGTGACTTCGTAAGTTCTATAAAGTACAGTGCCTATTGCATTGGATAAGTTGCAAAAACATCCCATGTGTTGTCTTGGCTCAGGAAATAGTGAGTAGGCATTGTAATCGCAAAGTAAACCATGAGAATTGAGAAAGCCTTCTAATAACTGGTACCACCTAGCTACCCTGTGGTTTTAGGCTATTCCAGTTGAAATCCATGCCCCCTGTGGAAGACATGACTTTAATCTCCCACATAGGGAGTGTGAATTTCAAATTGGGTTACCTGAATGGGTGACTACATTTGAAATCTATAGGCCTACCCCTTGGGAGGGAGATTAAGGTCATGTCTTCCACAGAGGGTGTATGGATTGCAACCGGAACAGCCAAATACTCCTACAGAAACAAAACAGAGAGAAATATTTGGGTTAGGATGTCCTGTTACCATTTTGATGCAGGATTTTCAATTTTGTGGTTAACAGCTTTTTCTGCAATATTCTTTTAAAGGTAAAGAATGGTATCATTTTTATTTGCTACTTTCTCTTCAAATGGTCTGCAGACTCGCGCCAAATAAGAAAAAACATTTACTGTTGGATAAAGATCCTGCTCAAGGATCAAAAGCGCAGGCCATTCACGATCCACAACTTCATCCCCCAACTTACTCCAAACAAGTTAATATTTCTGTACCATCAGAAACTTAAGACTACATATAATGAATGTGTGCATAAACTTTCTTGCAGATTAGGTCATTTTGCGAAGATATATGGTCCAATTTGTAACTTGCAAATTCAGTTTCCAAATCAACTGAAATTTTGGAAATAAGTTGGGTTTTTTACGGATACATCATGTATCTATTGAACCATACCCTAAAAAGAGGATAAAATAAAAAAAAATACACATTGAACCAAATAAGAAATATGTGAAAATGTTAAATTTATCAATATATTTATTTTTCAAGACAAATTGAATGTATTTTATGGATTGAGATTTACAATATATGCCAAGTTAGAACTCCTCTAATCGCAAACCGTGATTATTAGCCCCTCAAATAGCTCCTGGTGACTGAATCTGCGCCCTTCTTTTGGCTGCGCTTTTGGGCTATGAGTATCAATGTCAGCGTTCGAAATTAGGCGCGTCCTTGCGTCAAATACCCGTGAAAGTAGGCGCGGACCCACAAATTTCCTACAGTATGGGTCTGTGTGACCCGTAAACATTGAACCAAGCAAAGAGCAGAAAATCCTAGTTTTGTTGTTCCACTGGAAAATCTGGTTCACATAATACGTCCAGCTCCCTGAATACACTTTCATTTTAGTTTCCCATCAAGTTTTCAACCCGGCTTTTCAATTTTCTACAATCTATATCGTGATCGCCGTAGCTAATTCTCTCTCTTTAAATTTCAAAGGCAAGGGTCTGGGGTCGGACCCTTAAAAATTGGTGAGGACACTTGAAATTTAATTCAAAGGCAAGGGTAATGGGGGGGGTCCGGAGGACCCATAGATTTTTTTTTTTCTTATTTTGATGCCTGATCAAAGCACACAGAGTCAGTGCTATTCAGTATTGCAAGAAGGTTTGCAACATCATATCATGGTATGTGTCTATTAGGCCAAATAAAAAATAAAACATGTTTCACATCCCCTACCGCTTCCTTTTTGAGGTTTCTTCAATTTTTTTTTTTTTTTTTTAAATTCAGTGACAACTTTTCAAAAAATATGTCTAGGAAATAGAGATGCTTTCTATAGCCTTGCTAATATACAAGAAACACTTTTATAAGGTTTTGTGATAGTTAGAGGTGGCCTATCTCTCAGAACAACAAATAAAAAGAGGCCTCCTCCTTTTTCCAGGCATTATTGTATACGCTAAAACAGCTCTAATTATGGGTATTTACACCGATTTTGCGATAAAAAATAAAAAGCCCCCTCTTCCTCCTTTTTTTCAAAAACCTGGACGTGAAACATGTTTTTTATTTTACTTGGCCTTATCGCTAGTTTAGAGAAAGTACACCTCACACTCACTCACATCCTACAGGTAGGAACTTCACCCTCAAGTTAACCTGCCCCAGGGAATCCTCCCCCTGTGGAAAATAAGATATGATTACTTATTAACTTATTAATAACTAATTGTAGCATACCCTGTCCCTGCCTCCTTCCCCTTGTGGATGATGACTAAGTCGAGATGATAGTTATGCTTCTAATCTGGGTGCTTACGATAATAGACCGGCCTATTTTAGGCTGCATTGATCACCGTGGCATGTGTAGTAACAAGAACTGTCATGTACAGGTATTCTCTTGTGTAATTATCAGATGTCACATTTTCGTGGAAGGTTCGGCTGATTAGGCCCAATCGAAAAAATATGCAGAGTTCACACGCAAAAAACTTTTTTTCTCTCTGAGATATAGTCAAATGTAACTGGCCAATAATGAAAATGGCAAAAAAATATGTGTTACTTTTGATCAAAATTTCAAAGTAGATCAGTTCTGGTATTGTGCCAAGTTCCATAGGGCTCCAATCATTTTAGCCCCCCCCCCCCCCTCCCAATTTTAAAATCTTCAGAATTAGGTATATTATTTTACTGGGTTTATGTTAGATACGTCTCATTGTAAAATAAAATAAAATCTAGCCAAGTTTAAAATATTACAAAAAGTGCAACTTACTTCGAATCAAACGACAAATCAAAGTGCATTGTAGAATGTGTCAATAAGACTAGGCAATAAGCCAGCTGAAATTCACATGATTATGCGTGATTTATCGACAACTCTCTTCTCACAGATTATAAGTAAAATTGACAAGTCAGAAAATCTATCAAGTTTCAAAAATGTCAGAAATTAGATTTTGTTTCATATTATTTGGAGCTTCATTGAAATTGCATATTATATAAATGAGAACAAAATTCATGTGATTATACATGAATTGTCTAGAACTCGCCTCCCAGAGAGTAATAGGTGAGGTGGCATGTCAGAAAATATATAAAGTTTCAGATATGTCAGAAAATAATATATTCTATATCATATTTGGATTTATATAAGAATACAGGTAAACATGCATATTATTTGGCTCAGTGGTTCTGGAGATGGACTTACTAAGTTACTATTTTGGGGTAAAAAGTCTTCAGCTTGCTTTGGTTCAGTGCAAGCAGAGGTGCCAACCAGTACTGAGTTGTAGTATTTTGTACTGAATTTACTAAATATTATGAAACGAAAAAAATGCTGAAGAAAACTGAAAATGTTCAAGTGTAGAATAATGTTAATACTTTTGTAAGTGAAATTGTGTGAAAATACTGATTTTGTATGGAAAGTACAGATTTTTAAAAGTCTTGAGAATATACTGACACATGTTTTAGAGGGTTAGCAGCTTTGTGCAAGTCATGGGTTTTTAGAATGCATCTGAAATCAATTGTAGCGAGGGAATTCAGTGCCCGGGGGTCACTCCCATTGTGGCCTGTACACCATCCGCGATAATGAAAACGCGTAAAAGGGTCGTTTTTTAGGTGGGTAGGCACGATCTGTGGCGTGATCGCGTTTAGGGTGTCAAAAACATGAAAAATTGGAAAAAAGGGTAGCAAACTTGCAATTGCTAAATACGCGGAAATGAAATTTAGGGTATTAAATATGATGTTAGGAATGAAATCCTTGTTTAGGGTGTCGTTTTGGCCAAGGGTTAAATCCTTGTTTAGGGTGCTTTTCAAAAGTTGATTATCGCGGATGGTGTACAGGCCACAATGGGAGTGACCCCCCCGGGATTCAGTGGGCTGATGGTGAAATCAATGCAAACTATCAAGAATTCACAGGCCCTGGGAATACTTGTTATATGGCACATGACAGAAGCTTAGAATTTTCTGTTGAAATGAATTTGTTCATGTTAATATTCATAATAATTTTCAGGTAGTATTATCATAAAAAGAATGAGTCCCTTTAAAAGTTCAAGCAGATATCTTTTTGGTCCTTGCCTTTAAGGGCTTGGATAGCAACATTTGCACAGTATGTTTGTGGGACTCACAAACTTGTCTATGAATAATTTTCCAATGATGGACGGCTTTTCCTCCCAGCTACATATCAGTAGATTTATTTTATAAAGTTTACTTTGAGGACTATCAAATGTCAAAAATATCAGTTTTTAATCATTTGCCATAAAATGTGTATTAATTAATATGACAAATTTCAAATATCAGAATTATTTGTTATCAGAAGGACATACATTCCTCTTTTTCACAATACAATTCGATATGTCTGATGTGCTCTCAGGTCACACAAAAAGTCACTAATTTGTAAATGTTTAATGCTCATCTCAATCATATATGATCCCTATCTGCCTTAGGTGGACTTGAAATTTATAAAAGTTTTTTCATGCCATATTTAATTTTGTGCTTTTTGTACTCCACTCAGCTATATACCGTATAAAAAGATAATACAAATTTAAAAAAACAAGACGCATTGAGTCGTTTCACAAACAACAAATCGCAAACAAGCAGCTACAGATAATTTTCCACTTCAATAACGGCGTGCAAAGCAAGGAGAGATTCCTTCATCAGTTGTCTTCCAAATGAGCTATTATAGTTGAAATCCACACTCCCTATGGAAGACATGACCTTAATGATCCTCCACACAGGGGTGTAGATTTCAAATGGAGTCACCCATTCAGGCAACCCCCTTTTGAAATTCACACTCCCTGTGTGGAAGATTAAGGTCATGTTTTCCACAGGGGGTGTGGATTTCAACAGGAATAGCCCAGTCTTTCAAATACATGCTCAGGGTAATGTAGGAACTGATCCCTGGGACTGACTGTAATAATAGTAGTCAGAGATATACAAGTCACTTTTAATCGCCTCTAACCTTTAAGTTGTAATCGGGGCACCGTGGTAATTAATACTTGTAAAATGCTACTAGTACCAAGGGTTGCCAAACCCGCGATTTGGTAGCCCAATTGGGCGACTTTTGAAGATTTTCCCCACGACTTATAATAACAATTTCCTGTTCAGTAGAAAACAATGGTTAAGAAAAAAATTGGGTGACTTTTCAACATTGGCTCCTGCGACTTCCGATAGTTTCCTGCCCCATAGAAACCAATGGTAAAGAGGAAAATTGGGCCACTTTTTGATTATTTAACCCACAATTCAGGCTGAAATTTTTTGACAACCCTGCTGAGTTACTGCAGCTGAAGTCATAGACTGGGTTACAGACCTTGCAGAAACATTTTGTAATTGATCTAAATAAAGAATTAAGTACTATTATTTATGTGCTAAATTTATTTATCAGTGTGCAGGTCTTCTATGTTTCTTTGAGTAAGACTATTTTCATTCATTTTCATTTCATATTTATTGAAAATAACATTGTGGCAAATAGCCAAATTGCGTCACTTTTTACAATATTAAAACATCAAAAAATTATTTACTATTATTATACATAAAAGTTATTAAAATACATATTACAAGAAATAAACATAAGAAAAACATTAATATTCAGAATTATATTGCACATAATTATAAAAGCTTATCTCCACACTCACCCCATCACACCACACTCACACACACCCACACCTAAGCACACCTCTTGAGTCTTACTCCCAAACACAGTGACCACAAATAATACTCGCCACACACCAAATCAAATAAGCATCAAAAAAGCATAAAAGAAACACAAAAATTATATTGCACATAATTATGAAAGCAAACCCCTTAACTAATCTTATATCCACACTTATCCTCACAAACACACCCCCACTCACTCTTAAGCGCACCTCGTACATGAACTTCCAAACACAGTCACCCTAAATAATATGCATACACACCAAGTCACTCAATACACTCATATTCACTGTCATAGGGCCTACCCATACCATAAAAATTGTCACATCAAAATAATTAAATTAAATTGCATCAAATTGTTAAACTGCATCAATGGGTGAAACAAAACATCAATTTTAAGCATTAAATAAGTTGATGAAGTGTGGAATTGGACTCTTTCTGAACCACTCAGTTCTACAAGGTAAACGAGTGATGGAATTAGAATTGCGCAATTCTCTGCCATGCATAGAACGCCTTGTAGGGGGAATGAGATTGGTCGTACGATCACATTTTGGCAGAGACTGAGCAAATTTAACACTGTGATTTTTCCTACGGTCAGAAAGAATCTGAATTCCACATTCTTCAATTGCATCAGTATATGAGTTGTATTTCTTGCCAAGTATTATTTTGCAAGCCCTTTTTTGCACTCTTTCAAGAGAATTAACCTGTTCACATGTCAAAGACGAACCCCATACAACATCACCATATTCTAACAATGGCCGTACATAGCCTTTGTAAATAACTGCAAGTTCATCAGATGTAAAACCAAATCTTTTAAGAGTACGAAGCATATACATGCGGCTATTGGTTTTTTTTAGCATTTCCTTAATTTGTTTGTCCCACTTCAAATCATCCTGTATCCAAATGCCAAGAATTTTAGCAAATTTAACAAACTGAAGAGGCACATCGTCAATAGACACAGTGGGAGCAGGTGGGTCATTCATGAAACAAACCTGAAGCCCTTGACACTTGGATGGATTTAGTGTCAAATTATTATTTTTGACCAATCAACAAAACTGTTCAGATCTTTTTGCAGCGTACTCTTGGTAGGATAGGATACATTTGATGCCAAAGATAGGTCATCTACATACTTCCACACACTAGCATCAGCATCTGATGCTGCATCATTGATAATGATTTGGAAACCCAAAGGGCCCATTTTTGTGCCTTTTTTCAACCCCCCATTTAAATTTTTGTAGTCAGATAAAGTTTGGTTATATCTGACACACTGTTGTCTACCAGAAATGAAACTACAAATCCATGGAATGAGTGATTCTCTCACTCCTATATGAACAAACTTGGAGATGAGTAAATTGTGGTCTATGAGGTCAAAAGCTTTTGAAACATCCGTCACGACAACAGTGCCCATATTTGACTATGTATATGTACTGATCAATTTCAGCTGATTGCCTTAAAGAGAAGAAGATCCTAGAAAATTTGGGATTCAGGGGATGGGTACAGCTCAGAATTTAAAGGAAGTACCGTTTTCAGCAAAGAATTATATGAATCAGATAAAAGATATTGCAACTTTTAAATCTATTAAAATATATTTCTTTTCTTTTCATCTGTTACCCACAGCTCTGTTCTCTCATCAAGGCACAACCAAGTCTACCAAGCCCTGGCGAAACTCATCCATTGGGCCGACAGAGTCGTACTTTACGGGACCGACGCCATGGATAAAGGGGAGGGTAGCGTTATCACGGAAGAAGTCAAGACTGGCATTAAGGAATTGGTAGACATGTACGTAGAGAAATTAAAAGCTCGGGAAAGGCGGATGAGCGCCGATCTATCATCGTCGATGGCGTCTCATACAACCTCGTCGGCACCGACCACACCAAAGATAGATCCCAAAGAGTAAGTGGGTGATTATTATGTTGTTGCCATGGTAACAGTTGTTGTCATGGTAGCCAGTTATTTGATTTTTCTTATTTTACAGGTTTTGATTGACAAGATTTGTTTAATAACTTGAAATGTTAATACTTTCAGCCCGGGACTTTCAGGTATTGCTTTTGAGAGGACGTTGTTGTTTGAGGGATGCTCCTCAAATTGTGTTTTCACTTTTGAGTTACCTCGGTTCTTTAGCCTGTGTCTGAAAGTTACAAATAATACAAATATTAAAATTTGACAAATGTTGACTTTTGCTAGCATGGGAATTGTTTCCCATTAACATGCACAGTTAGCTTAATTAAGTTACAAAATTGAGGTAAATAGGTTTAAACATAGATAGTCTTTTTATGGCCTATGTGAAGAAGTTGCCCATATTGCTAAAAAGTCATGGTCTGCTCAAGTAGTCACATAGAAAACTATAGTCAGCTTTGCCTCTCAATTCTCCTTATTAATATATCCCTGAAAGCCTTGGTGAATATAAATCCAAAGTTCTATGCACACATCAATGTGGACACCATCACTCTGCACGTTGTCCTGCATAGTAACAATGGGTGCATGGATGTGACATATTTAATGCGGGATACATCGCAATGGCTTTCAGGATTTACCGTAATGGTCTATTATATTGCAGCGATCAAAATAGAAGATTTGTCCCCGAAAATGCCAAGATAGCCCTCAAAAATAAAATTTTTAATAGAAGGTAGCCCCTGAGAGGTAACTATTTTGAGGCCTGTGACTCAAAGTAAGTGGAAAGTAGCCCCCAAAATTATTTTGAGGCCTCAATTATTTTGAGGCCTAGTGTATTATGGTTAATTTGGGGTGGTTTTATCAAACTTGCATGAAATAGGCTGCCAAATTGTAGGTTTGTGTGCCTAACAACACCTGGTTCCCATATTAGCAGATAATTGAAATTCATTCATTTGTGTATCCAATAGATAACATACCCTTGTTTAACATAGGCTAGACAGCGTATCTGGGTTACAGTAGCAAAATTGCCCGACCGGGTTTCTGAAGAGACAGACTCAGTAGCTGTATTTTATACTCGATTCACAGTCCATCACATCAGTGTGGTTGTGATTCAAGTGGATTGAGACATGTAAACCGCAAACTTGTCGCTTCAGTCCTATCACCTGCCAAAGTTAATATAAGACAACCTCCTTGTTACTCTAGTATTACAGTGGTTAGGCTAACCACATTTTAGAGAAAGAAGAAAATCTGTTTGTAGGGAAAAAAGTATGAAGCACTTTAGTAGAGCACATAATTATGAAGATGTATGTAGTCTAGTGTTGAATAATATGGTGACTGCACCAAATTCAAATTTATACAAACAAGCACCAGTGGCGGCGCCACACAGGGGGGCCCCAGTCAGAACTCTTGCCCCCCCAGTAAAAAACCCAAAATTACGAGAATGCGGCAATAAGCGCTTAATTGGTTGATTTTGCCCCCCCTGAAATTCACTTTTCCCCTCAATGCCCCCTCCCGGAAAAAAATTCCTGGCACCGCCACTGACAAGCACACATTCAGTGGTACAAAGTTGGGCTAAAAATAGGGCTTAACAGCTGAATATAGCTTGTGCTTATTAGAGTTAGGGATGGAGTTAGGGGTAGGATAAAAAGTTTGGAGTTATCAGACTTGTAGATCAGTATGTTATCGGCGGGAATTGTTCGGCTTTTACTACTAGGCTGAAAAGTAGATCCACGTTAAGAGCTGACCTGTCTGGTCCATCATATGCGGATTTAGGATTTGAATTAATATTTCATGATGCTTCTGGCGAAAAATCACAAGACGATTTTCGAAATAAAATAATGTTGATATTAATCCACGATGTTACAAGGCCTGTTGATTACAGGCATGAGAATTTTCAGTTTTTTTTATAGTCAAAATTTCCGCAACTTTATTTAATTTCAGCCTGTTTTTGGTACTTTTTGCCCAATTTCACGCGCATTTTCAGTTTTTTCAGTTTTTTTTAGGAAAGTGCAGTCTCATGCCTGTGATTACGAGCTGATCAAACTACATAGAAATATACTGTTGAATTACTAAAATTGGTAGGCTATGTAACCATAGGCCTTCACTAAATCTTAAAGTCCTAGTTAAAAGTTACCCATATCCTTAGGCTCTGCTCCAAGTAGGCCCAGGAAGTAAGGAACCTCTTAAGACTTTGACTGTTGCATAGACAATGACAAAACAACAAATTTGAATCTGTTCCAAGGAGTTGTAATAAAATAACTTGTAGCCTTAAAATAAACGAGCACTACAATTATCTTCATTACCTTAAAGTGCCCCAACATTTGTTTAATATAAAACCTACACAATTCAATGCATTCTATTGAATGCAAGGCCTTTAGAACAGCTGCCAAATTCTGCAGTCTGCGACCCATCCTTTGATCGTTAGTAGATATGTCAATCAAGCTGTGACCGTGGCATATTAAACTGTGCAACACTATCCCCCAGCGAATGCTAATATTTAATACCAGCAGTATCCTCACTATGGACCACAATGGCCTCATCCCAATGGCATAGTTCAATAACCTCAATTAAACAATCAGGGTGCAAAATTTGACCTCATGTTGCAGAGTATGAGTTTTTGTACTTGAATTTTCAAAGGTTGTTCAATGAATGTACAAATATATAAGGGTTAAAGAACTGTGCCCTGATAGATGAGCATGTTGTGGATCTTTGTTAACACTATCCCCCCCCCACCCCCAGCCAATGCTAATATTACCAGCAGTACCCTATAGCCAATATTTTGGCTAGCCTAAGTTCACCTAAGCCCTCATTCAGCTAGACAGGAAGTCATTTGAATCCCCTAATGCCAGCTGTCGTTATTAGATGAGGATTAATTCCATTATATTAGTCGACATTATGTAGCAGTAGGTTTATGCTATCAACAAAGTTAGTCTGTATTTGTTGACAATTTATAAACATGAACGTTATTATTAGAAATCCTCCAAAGAATAATGTGTTTGCAAACATTTATGTTGTTTAACTGTACAATGTTTTGAAAGAATGGAACAGAGCAACAACTTGAAAGGGCAGATTACAAGGCGTAACGGGGGGTTAAGTCTTCAAAGGCCCAAAAGGTCCACTTTTGCAAGCGTTGCAGGTGAAAATTTATTTTAGTTTTTTGGTCTAAAAAAGTCCAAATTTCCCCATTTGCAAGCATAGTGAGTGGAAAAATGCTTTCTTGGTCAAAAAAGTAGAAAATTTTGGGAAAGGTCCACTTTTGGGGGAATAGGTCTAGTTTTTCAAAATCCACCCCCCCATTAAATCCTGACTGTGCCCCTGGTAGAATGGTATAAAGTTTAGGTTATGGCACATCCAGTCATAAGTTAGCCCTACCACAGGGCCCTTTTTTATTACACATATGCTACACCATGCTATATACTGAGAACTGCTAAAAAACCCGTCACAGCTCACAACCCACTAACCGCTGTCCCCGAGAATTAGCTAGCAGTCACTGGCAGTATAATCTGTGCTGGCAGCAGCTCTCTGGACATAGCCAGGTTTTATGATATAGCATGGTTTTGGATCACCACAGTCAAAAGGCCCTATACTAGTAGGGCTAGTCATAAGTACCCAGGAGTCATGGGTATGGAGAAATCTGAGGACATGAACGTAAGTATAACTAATTGCACCAGCAATTCAGGGCCCCAGTTGTAACTGAGGGGAGGGAATTACTTGTTTTGCTTCCCAGAAGGAAATTTGTGAGTTGCAATTTAACAAAGTTAGTTGGGGCTCAGGGGCAATTCTTGTGGATTGAAAATTAAGAAAATTTAAGTTAGTCAGGGCTAGGGTGTTATTTTGCAGATTACAAATTAGGAGAAGTTGCCAGCTGAAAAAATCTGCATGGAAAGTGCTAGATGTTGGATCCAGATACTCTATATAGATTTATGTCAATATGAGTCCTTTAATGGATAAAAGAGAGGAAGTTATATATATTATAGACCAAAGAGGATATTTGACAAGATCTAGGGGAAAAATTGGACTCATCAAGATAATTCTTATATAATACCCACTTCTTTTTGGATGAGATGATAAATAAGGAAATCCAAGGAGTCTAGATGACCACAGTGACTGGTCACTTTTTGTGCCGGTCACTGTCTTGACACTGAGCAGAAGGACTAGGTAAATTTGGTTAAAAATAGTAGCAAACTTGTTACTGGGGACACGCTTAATTTTTTCGTTACCTCAGAAGTTTATGATATTTAACTGTTGAATTTGAAGGAAGGTAGCAAGAGTTTTGAGATATCTATTTTCTCAAAATATCAAGAGCCTCTCAAGAACCACTGAACCAAGACTAGGCTTGTTTGTACTCATTTTAATACATTTTGCATGCTGATTCCAAATATATTCATGAAAATGTACAATTCTGAAATAATTTTTAAAGAAATTCTGAAACTTGTCGTCTGCAGTCGACACCCGCCTGGAGCGGGTTAAACACAACATTTTCGGGAGTATATATAGTAGTAAGTTTATTAGGAGTGATTGGCAATTATTTAGAAGAGATGTTGAAATCAGCTGCACCTGTAAATTGGGAAAAAAATTAATGAAAGCTGATGACCCAAAAGTTTGGAAATGTGGCTGTTGCTCAGTTTTAGCCAAAATGTTGTAGCAAATAAGTTTAGGTGTGCTGTGAGAACCAAGAAATCCATGAATCCCGCTTTTTAACCCCATGAGAACTACCTGCCGATTGGCCAAAAAGAAGTTGTCATTATCAATTGGACCAATTGGCAACATTGTTAGAATAATTTCACCACACAAAAAAATTGCGGTGAATTATTTGCAAAGGTCCATTCTGATTGGTAATTAAAGTGAAGATATCATGTAATTGGCCAATCAGAGGCAATGTTAGATCAGCAGGTAGTGCTCAGGGGGTTTAACTACCATTCCTTTCAATAATTACTGACATGAATATCATGGTGCTATGACATCGGGACTCAGCTTGTTGTTGCTCTATTTTTATTTTACTCTTTTAAGGTCTAATTGATTAACATAATTAATTAACCCAATTAATTAATTTAATCATTGGTCATCAGACTTTCCTTCCCTTTTGATGCCATCTGGAAGTTGTTTCCTCTTTTAGAATCTGACTAGTGTGTTCTAATATTATTTACATAATTTTACACAATTTTTACATAAATATATACTGTATTTGTTCCATTAACCGCCCATGCCCAATAAGCGCCCACCCAGTGACTATACAACAGGCAAACTGTGATATTAGTTTATTAACTTATTAACTGCCCATGCAAATCTGAATCATAGTCTGAAACATAGGACATGGTGATGATGATGGATGAATATTTTGTGTGCCTTTTTATATATGTGACACGATCTGGTCCATAAGAGGCCAAAGGAAGCATTTTTGACAATTGAGTTACTATAATTATTACCTTATACAAACAATAGGCCTATCATATCTGAAAACACTGAATGTTCAGCATACTTGGTTCTAAAGTTACGCAGTTTTGTGATGTCTATTTTCTT
The DNA here is from genome assembly GCF_039555335.1 of Amphiura filiformis. Taxonomy (NCBI): domain Eukaryota; kingdom Metazoa; phylum Echinodermata; class Ophiuroidea; order Amphilepidida; family Amphiuridae; genus Amphiura; species Amphiura filiformis. Next base: position 54,544,835 of record NC_092645.1, read on the forward strand.
ATGTATTTCATTGTTTTTTGCCCCCTATTTTTCCCTTTATCTCAATTTCATATTTGCAGCCTTTGGCCTCCATGGACCAGATCGTGTCACATATTCTCGGCTTAGACAATGTAAAAAATAAGCTCCCACCCAAAATGACTTTGTTAAGTGCCCTGGGCGGGTTAATGGAACAAATAAGGTAATACATTACAGAATTAAAGTTTGAACCAAAAATGTGCAACATACCTAAACCTTTTGTTTGCACTGTGGCAGGGGAGGGTTGTGGTATGATCAGCGGAATGGAATCACCAAGGACTTTGTTTCTTGCAAAAATGCCCCACCAAGAGAAAAATGTAAACTGAAATTGGGTGTGAAGATTTTCAATCATTACATAGGTATTGGAGGTCCTCCAATACCTATGGTCATTACAAGCTCTTAGGTATCTCTATGCTGGACTGTCACCTATGTCGATTTAAGGGATCTGGAATGAGCGTTTTGAGCGTTTCGACAGTATTTTTTGTGGGACATGAGAGCACATCAGACATATCGAATTGCATTCTGAATACGAAGAATGTCTTTCTGATATCAAATAATTTTCATTTTTGAAATTCACGATATAATACAAATTTTATGACAAATTATTAAAATTTGATATTTTTCACATTTTGATATATAACAGTCCTCAAGTAAATTTTATAAATCTAATGACATATTCTTAAAGTGTATGTAGCTGGGAGGAAAAGTCGACGATCAAGATATGGATTTTTTTCTGAAAAAGACCTAATTTTTGTTGGTATTTTGGGGAAAAAATCCATGTCTTCAATACAAAAGGTCAAAATTTTCAATTGATCGTCGGCTTTTCATCCCACCTACATACACTTTAAGTATAAATCATCAGATTTATAAAGGTTACTTCAGTACTGTTAAATATCAAAAATATCAATTTTAATCATTTGCCATTAAATGTGTCATTGCGTAATTTCAAAAATCAAAATTATTTGATATCAGAATGACATTCTTCAGTATTCAGAATGCAATTCGATATGTCTGATGTGCTCTAATGTCCCACAATAAATACTGTCCAAACGCTCATACCCCATCCTTTAAGATATTCCACTATCTGATAGGTCTATGATGATCTAAAATATTCAAGGAGCATCACGGTTTGCAAACAGGACTATTCTCGCTGGTCGCTTCGCTCGCTATTCAAGGGCAGGGCTATTTCCAAGCTTTTTCTCAATTGATCATCATTCTCTATCTCATCCCTCCAATTTATATACGAGACCATTTTCACCAGAAAAATTATGCAGCCATTTTGGCTTCCTTTCTTCCAAACACAACATGATTCATTTTCATTTAGAAATAATATTACAGATTCTTTTACCTTTAACCTGTATCTGGGGATAGTTTTCACTTCTTAGTTTTCTTTTAGGGCCGTTTCATACTTTTCATTAGGACTGATATATACCTGACATCCCATGTTACTTTGTTTTTCAACATATTTATGTTTACTTTTCCAACATTTTGCATTTTGTCATTTTGGAATGTGCATTTGAATTGAATTAATCCTGATTTTGTTGTGCATTTTGATAACTGATTTGTAATTTGTGTTTTTTAATCCTAAAATGCATTTTGTTTGAATAATAATATTAAAATTTTGTCAAAACAATGAATCCAACTCAGTCGGGGCATAAAGTTTATGTCGGGGTTTAGAGCTATAAAGACCTATCTGCAATAGCTGCCAGGTGTCATATATGTAGAATGCAGAAATGATCAAATTGTCTATAGGGCAGCTATTGGAGATAGGCCTTTCTTGCCCCTAATCCTCGATGTGGAGAAATTATACATTTTGGCACCCAATTTATCAAGTGAACAAATAATTAATCAGTAAACGGCTCTTTTCAGAGCCACCAAAACCTTTATATTAGCAGATAGGTGAGATCTGCCTGTTATTTGTAGACAAGTGGCAGTCTTTAGTGAACGGCTCTTTTCAGAGCCACCAAAACCTTTATATTAGCAGATAGGCGAGATCTGCTTGTTCTCAGTTGACACGGGGCAGTCTTCAGTGAACGGCTCTTTTCAGAGTCATCAGTAGACAAGGGGAAGTCTACATGTCTCATTCTTTGGTACTTTGTCCTGAAGAAGTCAGAGCTACTCCTGACGAAATTAAAGCTTGACAGTTCTAAACTTGTCCGACGGCGAACCCGCTAAAAACCCACTAATTGTTATGAATTCCCGTTGTAAAAGCCTATCCCACAATTCAAATAATTAATGTTCAATAATTTTGCCTCAACTAAGGATTCATAATAATTTGACAATATTTAAATATATCTTGAATAACCTTCAAAGCACTGCTATTTGTGAAACTATATTATAGCATAAGGCTTCAGCCTTACTGAGAAAACCAACTGGGTCAAGATTATTTTGCAAAATATAAAAAATGCTAACATGTTTCTGTGTCTTTTGTTTTAATACAAGACGGTTGTAAGTGCATTGTATTAACCCCCTGAGCACTACCTGCTGATCTAACATTGCCTCTGATTGGTCAATTACATGACAATTTCACTTTAATCACCAATCAGAGTGGAGCTTTGCAAATAATTCACCCCATTTTTTTTTTTTTGCGTATTGAAATTATTCTAACAATGTTGTTGATTGGGCCAATTGATAATGAAAACTTCTTTTTGGCCAATCAGCAGGTAGTTCTCATGGGGGTAACATAGTAGTTACGACCTACCTTATGGTATTCAAGTTTTTTTATGTTAGTAATGCTTTGAAGCTTATCCTATACATTGTACAACTTCACTTGAGAATCTTCAAATTCCTACTTCTGATATTGTACAGGCTGTATCAAAATGATTGGTACCCATCAGTTCTTATTGGTATGGAAGAGATTGCTACATCAAAATGCAACATAGGATCCACATAATCCACATCCATATATGTGACCATCCTCCACAACTGAGCCCGGATGTCGCCAGTGCCACTATTGAGATATGCTCCATTGAACTTAACAATAGGAAACAAAGGATTTATTGACTGTTTTATTGATTTTCACTACTTAAATGTCAAGTACTATAGACATGATATACATCATTTTAAAGCTAATTTCAAGCAGAATATTTTGGTTGAATATCTCAAAAATGATGATTGACGACTTCAGGGCTCAGTTTTGCTGAGGGGTCACATATGGTCATTATGGTAATTTCAAGAAGACCATGTTGCATTTGGAAGAAGCAGAGTTTTCAATAACCATCAAAACTGATGGATACCAATCATTTTGATATAGCCTGTATCCTGACTTCAGAGAGTATGGCAAACAAATTCTGCGACATTTAAGAAATGAACTCCAAGTGAAGTTGAACAAATATTTTGGTTTGTATCTCTAGAATATTATTGTAGATTATTTTTAAAAAGTCAATCTTTAACCATCACACTGCATTGGGGCTATGATGTATTCCAGTCGAAATCCATACACCCACTATGGAAGACATGACATTAATCTAATACACCGAATGTGAATTATGTCTTCCGTAGGGGTTATGGATTTCAACGGGAATAGCTTATGTGCACACTATAGATGGGTGCAGAAGTTAGCACAATGGGCAAATATGGAACTCAGTATAATCACAGTATAAAAAGGTGAAGGGTGTTGGGTTGATTAGAGAGGGTAGTGCAAATTAACGATAAATAAGAAAACGACTTGTTGTATATGGCGCACTATGCCGATCAAATTAGTCTTAAATTGCCTTCATTTCCAAGATGTGACACGCCCGGGGTGACACGCCCAGTACATACGCAGTATTCTGGAAAACAAGTCTGTATCGGTACCAAGGAAACACATCATATTTGCACAGTGGGGAAGGAGATTGACTTTTATCGTAGAATACATCCTCATTGATCATCATTATTTTCTTTTGTTTTGATGTGGTTCAATCAAGCAAAATATATCTTTCAAATTCTTCAAATTTTATGGATTTTCCATGCATAACAATTTTACTATTATCAATTTGATTTTTGATACAACAGTTTGGATACTCAAATGAATAAAATTAGAATTTAAAAAAAATTCAAAAAGAAAAATTCAAAAAAAATTCAAAAAAAAAAAAAAAAAAAAGATTAATATTAATGATAAAATTTTCGCTTGATTTGGGTCACATCATAGCATGTATTTATATCATCCTGCATCTTCCTATCTCTATATTTAATCACCCTTCCAGTCCATCACTGGTGTTTGAAGAGCGCCCTCTCAGTCCTCGTGAACAAGAAATTCTCCAGAGAACCCCGATTTATCCGTGGTCGCCCAGTGGTGATTCATGACGGCAGCGTGGTCGGAGGGTGGTGGCGATTATAGCGCCCCTCCTAAGCCACCCCTACCGATACAGAGAGTGTTGATTGCACAGTTTAGCCAAGAGTAAGTATCGAGCTTTGCGAATAGTCAAGCAGAACTTCCAGTGATTTACCACACCACAGTACCGGAGCTATCCCTGGGGTGGGGTGAGGGGTGGGGTGTAAGGTGGTGGGTAGTGCATCTCCTTAGTAACTCTTACCAATACACAGGGTATAAAATACCAAGCCTTGTGAAAAGTTGAGCAAAATTGTTAGTGATTTACCATACCACAGTATCAGAGCCATCCCTTTGGGTGGGGTGAGGGAGTTGTGGAGGGTTGTGGGATAGTGCCTCTCCTAAACCACCCCTACCAATACAGTGTGTTAATTAGGCAGGGTATAAAGTACCAAGCCTTGTGAAAAGTCAGCAAACTTCTCCCTGTGAATCACAATATTACCAATACCGGAACCATCCATGGATTGAGAGTGGGGAGGGGTGGGTGGTGTTGGGATATTGCCTCTCCTAAACCACCCCTACCAATACAGAGTGTTAATTGGGCAGGGTATAAAGTACCAAGCCTTGTGAAAAGTCATGCAAATTTCATCCGGTGATTGACAATCGGTACCACCTATGGGATAGACACTAGGATCCAAAACATTCTCATCTAATAGTGCACAGTTCTTTAATCCCAATGCATATGTACATTCATTGAATGACCTTTAAAAATGTGGGTACAAAAACTCATACTCTGCAACTTGAGGTCAAATTTTGCACTATGATTGTTCAATTGCGGTTATTTGGACTATGCCATTGGGATGAGGCCATTGTGGTCCATAGTGAGAGTGTGGGAGGAATGTATTCAGAGTCTATGGTTTAATAGTGATAGTAGTCATAGTACACCACCTCTGTCACCCTTTGAGGTGGGGGGGAGGGGGGCAAATTGTGTAAATCTTGTCAGCAATATGGTGAAAACATAATTTATCATCCCGCAAAATGTGGTTAGTACATGTACATGTAACACCTGCAGACACTTGGCAAATTCAAATAAAGGCAGAGAGGAAATAATATTCATGTGTTGATGGGTGGGTTGCCAATAATGCCAGTCACTGACTGCATAATCTAGAATATCGAGATGGTAATTCAGTGAGAACATTCATGAAGCAGTTTGCTTTATGCTTGTGATTATTTTGGTTTTCTTCATTTTGACAAGAACATCAAGAATAATTATGCAATAATAGAATGAGGATGTGTCGGGTACCAAAATTAATATTCCACAACTTCAATCATGTTGGGCTATTGCAGTTGAAAGTCTTATACCTCCTATGGTAGGCATGCATTTAATCTCTCACACAGGGAGTAGAGATTTCAAATGGAGCTACCCATTCAGGTAACTCCATTTGAAATTCAGACGACTCCTTGTGTGGAAGATTAAGGGTATATCTTCCATAGGGGGTGTAAGGATTTCAACTGAAATAGCCCGTTTTGAGCTAATGGTAAATGAACTGCTGCATTGAAAAGATGCACATTTTGGCTATTGATTGAGAAGACAATTAATCCCATGAGAACTACATGCTGATTGGCCAAAAAGAAGTTTTCATTATCAATTGGACCAATCAGCAACATTGTTAGAATAATTTTGCCACGCAAAAAAATTGGGATGAATTATTTGCAAAACTCCATTCTGATTGGTGATTAAAATGAAAATATCATATAATTGACCAATCAGAGGCAATGTTAGATCAGCAGGTAGTGCTCAGGGGGTTAAGTCATGTACTTGTTTGAAATTTCACTCTGACTCAGAAAATTATGTGCAGGTTTGTCAAGATCTTTGCTTGACCCCAAAGAAAATATCCTACCCTTCCCAGAATCCTTCGCATTATGATACATCCCCTTGTTTTATCAAATGATGCTCCCATTACTTTATACATGCTCCCTTTGTTTTCATTTTAGAATAGACTGGCTAAACATCATAAAATGTGGGTCATTGTCAAGAAATAAGATCTGGATGTGCTCTGTTCATTGAGGTACTTTTTGTCACGATCTACCCATGCTGCACTAGATAGCAAATCAGTACAGACAATTGAAATGGGAGAAATGCATTGTGGGAAGTCATCTTTGGCTTTACCCCAACCCCAAATTGCCAGCTTGTGCCGCTAATTGATGCAAAGAACATCTCCAGACTCAAATGTGGTTTATCACTGGAAAAGATGCTTGGCTGTCTACATGGCCGTCAAATATATAGCTATAGTCACGCTTAGACGATCGCTTGATTAGTACAATCAATCAAGCGAGTCAAGCGATGATGACACTGATGAGGTATACCTGAGGTGATTTACTAATTAAACTGTACTAATTGTAGGTCGTTTAACTGTCAGGGGGTGATGGGTGTGATCGCGCTATGCATGAAGTGAACTTTGTGTAAATTATTTAACATTATGTCAGGATGTGAAATTATAACTGATTTGTGTAAAATGTTAATGGTGGTTGGAATTTCTTATTTGGAAGGTGAGTGTTTAAGAAATTGCAATCATCATTAACAGAAAGCTTCTTACAAATTAGCGAGTCTTAGCCCGATAAATTTTTTTAAATTTCATTTCATCGACATCAGCTGTCTGCTTGGATTAAATATTTATGCATTGAACAAGTGAACAATATTGTCATTAAATGCTAATAATTAGCACTAAATTCACTTCAATATAGCCCATTAAATGGAAAAGTGGATAAAAGACAACTATTAAAGGGGCATTTTGTGATCCACAGCCTCATCTTCCACTTTTCCCCAAAAAAGTTGAGATTTTTACACCACTGGATACCTCTGGCTACATAATGTTTATGTACCAAATATTTCTTGCAGATTAATTCGTTTATCAAAAATATCGCCAAATTTGAATTTACAACACATTGTCTATGGAGCAGTGTAATACACAAAAAAATCATGCATAACTCGCAAACGCAAAATCGGAATCAACTGAAATTTTGGAAATAAGCTTTTTTCGTGGATATCTACCGAAAAATGTCATAAAAAGAGGATGCTAGGATCACAAAATCCTCCTTTAAATCATACTTGTGTTACTCTGACAATGCATATTCCAAAAAGTATATGCATTCAAATGGATAAAACTATTTCATGAATTAACAACTTGACATCAAGTAATATTCAGCATTTACAGGTAAGATATTACTTACAGCATTTGGGGCATCTTGACTTAAATATAGGATTTTATTTCAATATCTAAACCACAATGTATATATCTGAATCATGAAATGAAAATATGATTTGATGATAACTCTTTTGAATGCCTGCATGCAACATTGGACTATTCCAGTTGAAATCCATACACCCACTATGGAAGACATGACCTTAATCTCATACACAGGGGTATTCAAATGGTGTCACTCATTTGGTGTACCCATTCACATCCCCTGTGTGGAAGATTAAGGTCATGTCTTACACAGGGGTGTATGGATATCATCTGAATAGCCCATAGACTGATCATTGCCAAGTGCATTGTCATGTTACAACTTTCCTGTGTTAGAATTAAAATATCATTAGTTTTTTATTTTTATTATTTTGTATTGTCATGTTTAAACATTCCTGCATAAACATTGAAATATCATATTTTTTAGTTTTATTTATGATAATCCTTAGAGTATCACCAACTGCATTGTCATGTCTCAACCTTGCTATCCAACACCGTGTATGAAATATCATGTTTTAGTTTTTATTGATGATATCCTGTATTTCATATTATTCAAGTATTATTATGGGTTACCAATGTTTTTGTTTTCATACATTGGTGTATGCATGTGAAACTGCATATATATATGAGACTAGCTTGGTCATCTGGGGGTACATATTCCCCGGACATATTCACAGATTCCCATTTGACGGTGATGGCGTATCCCCATTTGGGCAAAGTGTCTTGTTTTGCCTAGAACTGGATCTAGTTCCTCAAGGGGGGGGGGGTGCGCCAGCATAGGACTGGTGGATTTTGTAATGTCAGGGAGGGGTTGTCATGGTCCCATATACTAGGCACTGAACAAGTGCTAGTTTTGCCATGCTTGTATGGGTACTAACTGGTGCTCAATCTGTTTTGGGAAAGATCAGGGCAAGACTTCTCACAGGGGGCAGGTGCCCCTTTCCCCTCCCTCCCCCCTTGGCTGCACTACTGTTTTCCATTGACAAATCACAGGAGGGGGAATTTATTACAGATACTATGGTATAATTATTTTTAAACCAAACATTCAAACGCTTGTCTTCAACAGTATCTGATATGTATGTAAATCAACAAACGTTACCAATAGTGATTCTAGAAAAAGGAAGTCAACTACTTCCAATCTTTTACACAATACATGGGCAAAGTGCAAATGATAGGTCATCATAGGCCTACAATGGCCGAGTCCCATCAAACAAATTTCAATTATAAACAGGGCCATGAAGTTGAGAAATTAGGGGAAAGTGACTGCATTTGATATACACACTTTTCTTGTTTCACCCACCTAGAGCCCACGGAGCCATATGCCTCCTTCCTATATACCAAAAGGTCTATATTTTGCAGTGGAAGTACCCCATGCCTCCCATCAGAACTCCTCCCCCCTAGAAACCCCAAATCATGAAAATTTATGATGTACAAATTGGGAGAATTAATTCCAATTGTTACATGCAAGCAATATTTTTTCCCAAAAAATGTCCACATTTTTAGAAATCCAACAATATGGAACAACTTCTATTCCTCCCAGTGTCGTGCTATGTCACATCTAGCACACAGCAGCTGGAGGGAGTATCCCATCATGCATTGCAGTGTATCTGCTTGCTGCATAATGTATACAACAAATTAGTTAGGACCGCTTAGATGTTGAGCGCTATGGATAGTTTCACTATACTTTAGGGGACATATTTTTTCAAAAAATATTCTAAGCACCGAGTAATAGAGGCCGTCAGCCTTTTCTGCGGGCTCTGCCATCTTGTGGGTACTGCTGTTCTGCATGTCATGCATTAGACATTACGCCCCGATTACGCGGAAGTCGCAGTGCGTGACGCACCTCTTCAGTCAAGCTTCAACACGGTGATCTAAGCAACAAGGCACTCCAAACCCAAAAGATAGCGGCGTTGACGTCACAATGACTACCTCTATTGGAAGTCGAAGTGAGGGATTTTGTGTACATTTTCTATGGCAAGTGCAGTATTATTATGGTCCTGCAAAGCATGATGGGATACTCCTTTCAGCTGCTGCTGTGCATCTAGCAAAACAGAATAATATTTAAATGAAAAAAAAATGAGTACATGTAGCGCTATTGCATTTGTCTGTCGGTGGGAGTATTATCTAGAGCTATACTGGAACACATTACATACAGAGCAATAAGCAAAGTGTGTCTGAATCTTCAGTTCTACCCAGGGCTGTGTTACATGTTTAGTTGACGCCTAAATAATGGCGGGTTACAAACTTGCTCCATTTTACTTTCTAATATGAGTTTGATAAAAATAGCAAACTCCAAAAGCTGCTATAAGTAAATTGGACTATTGCAGTGTGAATGCATATACCCCTTATGGAAGACATGACCTTAAATCTCCCACACAGGGGGTGTAGACTTCAAATTGAATCACCCATTCCGGTAACCCAATTTGAAATTCACACTCCCTGTGTGGGAGATTAAAGCCATGTCTTCCATAGAGGGTGTGTGGATTTCAGTTGCAATGGCCAGTGGCGTGTACAAGGGGGGGGGGGGTCATTCAGGGGAACTGTGGTGGTCACTGTTCATGCCAGTTTGAATCTTTTCCAGAGGGAGTATGGAATTTTCCCCCTGTGGAAGATATTTCAAAAATCTTCCACAGGGGTAGCGTGGATTTTAAATGGAATAGCCCAATGAAACAGTGTTAGACTCACTATAGGATCCACAACATGCTCACCCATCAGGGCACAGTTCTTTAACCCCAATACATTTGTACATTCATTGAATGACCTTTGAAGATTTGGGTATACAAAAACTCATACTCTGCAACTTTGCACTATGATTAGGCAAAATAAAAAAATAAACATGTTTCACGTCCCCTCCCGCTTCCTTTTTTGAGGTTTCCTCAATATATTTTTATTTTTGAAATTCAGTTATAACTTTTCAAAAAATATGTCTAGGAAGTTGGAATGCTTTCTATAGAGTTGTTAAGATACAAGAAACATTTTAGGAAGGTTTTGTGATCATTGGAGGGGGTGTAACTCTCAGAACAACAAATAAAAAAGGGCCTCCTCCTTTTTCCAGGCATAAAAAATAGAAAATAAAAAGCCCCCTCCTCCTTTTTTTCGAAAAACCGGACGTGAAACATGTTTTATTTTTTACTTGGCCTTATGTAATTGAGGTTATTGAACTATGCCATTAGGATGAGGCCATTGTGGTCCATAGTGACTGTATGATCGCAACTGAATATCAGAGTTTGCTTATAAGCAGCCATCAAATTGAATATCTTGTAGACAAGCATTCTAGATGTATTCCATGTTCTATATAAGTGTTTCAAAGGCATACTTTTTAACCGCACACCACTTACGAAGAAAATAATACATTCGATGTACATGTATGTACTAAGGTGATGCAAAGTATTAGGCCTACTATTTAAATCGGAACCATGAAAATGGGGTTCTATTAAACAATACGGGCAAAATTTTAAATTGTGACAAATATAAAACCAGTCCTGGTGGTTTTGTTTCTGTAAATTATAATACATATCCAACGTGTTCAATATCACACCACCCATGAAAAATAAAATACATGGCATTGGCACCACTTTGAGTGGTGTATCATATTTGGCTCGGAATAGGGAATTCCGTTTGATTACTTCGTTGGTGGTGTGCTGTCTAACATATCTCAGCCATGATGGCCTCTCTGATACAGACAAATACAAGCATGACAAGACTGACGCCAAAATAATGTCATCTCAATTTACATCGTTCATAACCTCCATTTGACAATCATAGCTTAAACATTGACCTCAAGTTTTGGGTATGAGTTTATGTACCCAGAGGTCATTTTATGGATGTACAAGTATATTTGAGTTAAGGAACTGTGTCCTGATTTGTGTGTTATTGTGAGATATCATAGTCTCGTTTGTTAACCATCTAATCTTTCCACATATTCTCACTCATCTTGTACATTTGTGATTGCCAAAAAGTATCGGCCCATTTCACAGGCCAAATCAGCAAAAATCCGCCCAAAATATTGTCAGAATTCAATTTTGGAGGTCATTTTGAGCCTGGAGGGCTCTTTAGATCTTCAATTTGAAGTCACTGTTTAAAGTCTCCCAATTGGGCTTCCAATCCATGGGTATGGCAACACTGTTTACATTCAGTAGTCTGTACCATCCCTATAGCTTGAGCTTCAATTTGAAGTCACTGTTTAAAGTCTCCCAATTGGGCTTCCAATTCATGGGTATGGCAACACTGTTTACATTCAGGAGTCTGTACCATCCCTAGCTTAAGCTTCAATTTGAAGTGCCTATTCACAGAGTGAGATATGTTGCATTGCATTTGACCCAATTTAAGGGGACCCTGATAGGTCTGATATGATACATGTATGCCGTAGATATTAACAGAACACTCCATGCTAAAGTTTCTAACAAATTTTCAGTTTTTTTATTGTTCAATTCACAGCTTAAGAGATCTTTCTCAAAAAATTCCAAACGGCTCGCCAAAAATCGCTTCCCCCCTCTCTTGGCCCGCCAAAAATCTCTTGCCCCCTCTCGGCTTGCCAAAAATGCTTACCCCCTCCCCCCATTTTGGCTCGCCAAAATTTCTTGCCCCCAATTTTACCCTCCCCAGGGCTCATAATTATTGCACAGCCCTTATAGCTAGGGAAGATCTTACAAGAGTTTTGTTTGACCCAGGCGCGTCGCAAGCCCATGGGTGCCCCACTTTTTGGCACTTTGTGCATTTTTTGCACTGTTTTGAACTTTTTTGCAACTTTGCATAACTTTGGCGCCCCACTTTTTGTCCCCTTGCTACGTGCCTGGTTTGACCTGATTTAAGGGGACCATAATAGGTTGGCTATTTATGTAAAGTAATTTGATCGTTGATTTAACATTAAGCACTAGAGTGTAACATTAGTCTCACATTCAAGCTTTGCCTGTGACCTGATTCAAGGGGACCCTAATAGGTCTGCTATTTGTATAAGTTGCATTCAAACCGCCCTATGTCACATCCCAAGCATTCAAGTTTGACATGAGAAAAGAGGACCTTTAGAGGTTGTCTTATTTTTGTCAGGTTTTGTCATTTGGTATACTGCAGTTTCCCAAAACCTGAAGAGGTTGTCTTCCTCCCTTTCTTGTCCCCTCCCCCCCCCCCTCCTTCAGCAAAACTACTTGTAAGCTCTAGGGCACAGTGGCACGTAGTAATGAAGCCTTTGATGAGGACACTTACAGGAATTTCTTGTAGAAAAGTTGTTCCCTTGTTATCCTGTGCCTTGATAAACTGTGCCTGTTCCCTTGATAAACTGTGCTTGGTTTTTCTACTAGTTGTATGAGAACCTGATCAAAATTAAAAAAACCTGTCTCACCACCCTTGTGTTGTCTGTTATGATATTACTATCATGCACACATGTGCGTCAGGCATGCATCATTATGTTACAGGCTTAAGATATATTACATTTATCTTCATTTTCTTCTAGTCTAGTCCTTTTCCTATTCATTGAGCTCTCATAGATATAGGCCTGACAGGCATTCGTTCATGTTTTCAATCATTTTCTCCTCTCCCCTAACTTTCTAATTCCAGACATCGATCATGGATGTGCTATGTCTCAATCAGGCATTCTTTCATATTTTCAATATTTTCTCCTCCCGTAATTTTGTAGTTGCAGTATGATGTGTCACATCGATCTTGGATGTGCTATGTCTCAGTCAGGCATTTCTTTCATATTTTCAATATTTTCTCCTCCCGTAATTTTGTAGTTGCAGTATGATGTGTCACATCGATCTTGGATGTGCTATGTCTCAGTCAGGCATTTCTTTCATATTTTCAATATTTTCTCCTCCCGTAATTTTGTAGTTGCAGTATGATGTGTCACATCGATCTTGGATGTGCTATATCTCAGTCAGGCATTCTTACATGTTTTCAATATTTTGTCCTCCCGTAATTTTCTAGTTGAAGTATCACTAGGATCCGCAACATGTTCATCTATCAGGGCCCAGTTCCTTAACCCCAATACATTTGTACATTCATCGAATGACCTTAGACAATTTGGGTACAAAAACTCATACTCTGCAACTTGAGGTCAAATTTTGCACTACGGAGTGTTTAATTGAGGTTATTGAACTATGCCATTGGGATGAGGTCATTGTGGTCCATAGTGTATGGTGTGTCACATCTATCTTGGATGTGCTATGTCTCAGTCAGTACCGGTTTCATTTATTCTCCATCTTCATTTTGCACTTGTCATCGTGTGTTGAATCGAACCAAAGCTAGATGTAGTTCAGGGCATAACAAGGATGAAGCTTTGGGCTATTCCAGTTGAAATCCATACACCCCCATAATGAAAACATGACCTTAGTCTGGCACACAGGGAGTATGAATTTCAAATGGGGTTACCTGAATGGGTGATTCCACTTGAAATCTACACCCCCTGTATGGGAGGATAAGTTCTTGTCTTCCACAGGGGGTGTATGGATTTCAACTGGAATAGCCATGTGATGAAGCATTCTGTATCATGAGGAAGATTAAAAACTTTGAAAATGATGAGCTCAACAATTGACATAAGTAGTTAAATGTATGCACATGTCACATCTATCCGGGCATCTATCACAGTGTTTGAAATTCACACTCCCTGTATGGGAGAGCGAGTTGGCGCAGCAGTAGTTCCCCGCCTTGGACCACTGAGGTCCTCGGTTCTAGCCCCGGTCGTGCCCAAGGACTGTATGTGCATTTGGTTTATCCCAATTCCATGCTCGCTCTCCGGTTTCCTCCTGCTTTCAAAAAATCGGTGATAAGTTGTTTGGTCACCAAAAACTTCCTTCACCCAATGGAATTTGTGGAGCTGCACAGAAAATTGGTGGATGTTACAATCTAAGTGCGGATAGGTCTGCGCCTGAGGTTCGGCTGCAACTGACCTAGTTGATGCGATCTGATTGTGATGATTCACCATGGCAGCGAAATTACAGCGCTTTGAATCCTTCAAGATCCGAAATTTATTATTTGTATTTTATGCAGACCAATGATATGAAGCCCAAACATTATCAACTTAAATGTGCATACAATTACAAAATAGTTTGAAATGTAGGCCCACCCATTGGCAAAGGTGTAAAAATATTGGTTTTTGATCCTTTTCAGGATTTTAGTTAAGAACATAACCGAGACATCTTTAAATTGCACCTGACACTTATTAATTTTGATATTAAAACATTGTTGAGCTACATTTTTTTCTTTATACCTAAAATCCACACTACCCCGGTGGAAGATTTTGGAAATATCTTCCACAGGGTGGAGTATGAATTTCAAATGGAATGACACATTAGGCAGTTCCATTTGAATTCCATATACCCTCTGATAAAGATTCAACATGAATCTTCCACAGAGGGAGGGTGAGTTTCAAATGGAGATGCCTAATGTGTTCATTCCATTGAAATTTTATATTCCCCCTGTGGAAGATATTTCCAACATCTTCCACAGGGGTAGTGTGGCTTTTAAATGGAATGGCCCAATATACTTGGTATGGATGGTAGATCTTGTATTCCGTGATATATGTAGCAAGACCTAAATAATTAGAAATTTTGCTATCAGCAGTAGACAATTTTCCAAATGCCGTCAAATTTTGGAGCACACTGGATTTCCCTTGTGGACCTCTCATAACAGTGCTGTCTAGCGGGATATTTTTAACGGTATTAATTTTTCGCAATTTTAACTGCCACAAACAGATGTGTTTTTGTTATTATTTATGGTTTGAAGCTACATATTAAAGCATATGTGTCCAAAATATTTTCACTGGTTTTTAATTTCATGGTTTTGAAGTTAACCATGAAAAGTGTTAAAATTAAAACTTGGTGAAAATATTGTGCAATACAGTATACGCATTCAACCACCACTTTGCCTCGTCAAATAACTTGATTGGTTTCGGTCTAAAATTACTACCATGAAATTAATTTTGCTGTCTACTAATCTGATGGTACATGTATCATGATGAAATTTTGTTCACATAATAGCGTTCTGGGAATTCATTTTAACTGAATTCTAATTAACTAGGATAGGGTTAGGATTTAGGGTGTAATTTACATTTGGATTATAACTAAACCAGAAGTAATTGGGATGCAATTTTTTTTAAATTGTATGTGTGCAAAGTGAATGGGGAAGGGTAAATTTAAGAAATGTGCCAAAATTTGGCAAGTTTGGTCTAAGAAAAGGATTTTCGGGGAGGGGGCTGGCAAAGGTTTTGGCAATGAGGGTAAATTTAAGAAATTTGCTTAAAATTGGGCAAGTTTTGTCTAAAAAAAGGATTTTTGGGGGGGGCAGGACTGATAAAATGCCCCTCACTTATACCCCGGCTAGTGCTGTCACTGCCAGTGTGGAAATTAAGTTTATTAAGGAGTTGTTCTTTTAACATATTATGTGATCGTTTGAATATTCATGGTCATGTTATAGGCATAGATAATAGTTACACCAATGCCAAGGTCTTTTGTGGTTTTGTTTTGAGAAACAATAGTCTTTATATCATAATGATGTCATCAATTGTAGACACGAAACACAATAAATAAAAAATAAATAAGTAAATGTTGACATTTATATAGCGTCTTTCACATGTATCAAAGTGCTTTACATTTATTCCGCCGTCGTTAGAATATGTCAGCTGCCATACAATGCCCAAGGCATGCTCATACCTTTGGGCGGCGCTCAATGGACAATATCCCTAATAGCTCCCCATTTCACCCTTGGGTAGAGAGAGGCAAGTGAGGTAAAGTGCCTTGTCCAGTGCACAACACGATGGCACCGCTGGGCTCGAACTCAAGCAACCCTCCGATTAGTGCAGGTAGAGCCCGTATCGCCATGCGCCACCGTGCTCCCCACGCATAGGCATAGATAATAGTTACACCAATGCCAAGGTCTTTTGTGGTTTTGTTTTGAGAAGCAATAGCCTTTGTATCATAATGTCATCATCAATTGTAGACACGAAACACAAGCTTTGCCAAGTCCCATTGCCAGCTGTATTTAAAAATAAGATTGGGCTATTCCAGTTGAAATCCATACACCCCCTATGGACTACGGAAGACGTGACCTTAATGTTCCACACAGGGAGTATGAATTTCCTATGGGGTTACCTGAATGGGTGATTCCATTTGAAATGTACACCCCCTCTGTGTGGGAGATTAAGGTCATGTCTTCCATAGGGAGTGTATGGATATCAACTGGAAGAGCCTTCTTACTCACCCAATTCAAGAACACACCTCCCCCCACAAACCACATGTGCAACCACTGCCAAACATACAAAGTCAAGGTTTCGTATTTTGAGTAGTATTATTTGTCTTACATTGGACAAATATACATTTACTTGCCTTACCATGGATTTTTATTCATTGAATTGCAGACCAACCCTTACCCTACACTCCTACATATAACTGTGGACATCATTTATAATGTGTTTTTTTTAAATATCTGCAGTCTACAGACATCCGCTGTTCCCATGTTTCCACATGCCACACGCTTTTTTTTTTTTTGCAAATGTGTGTGTCCACAATTGATAGTCAATACAAACGTACACACACCCCATATGTGTTTGCCGACAAAGGGGGACCCTGTACACGCACATTTGCTGTGCCTAATTGGGGATGTTGACCCCGTTTTACACAAATTACACTTTTTTTGGATGTTAACTTACACCTATCAACCGGGGACTTTTTTTTTAACAATAGGGGACGCACTCTCATATGCATTCAATTACACATCTTAGCTAAATGGGGACGGTGGTCCATGGTTGAAGTGTCAAGTTTCATAAAAATATCCCGGTCTAATATTCATCTTACTTAAATTTGGCCTCTTCAAGATTCATTTTCCCCAGTTAGTGGCGGCACTAATGACACAGACAGCAAGGTTTGATTACATACAATTTCCTCATTCAATCAAACCTGCTATCTTGTCATAGCAAATTAAACCTTAGCCAATAGAATTATTCAGGAAGTTAAACTATTATTGATAATTATCTCTTTATAACTCTGATGTCATAAGCTGTCAGTTTAAATTATATTCAATAACTGAATAGTTGTTTATTGTTCCTGTAATTGTGTTAAGTTTTATCAACCTATAAATATTACAAATATGGTGGGAGGTTGTGTGACAAATAGCATACAAAAAGTATGTATGTGACATGTTCAAACTGTTGGAAATGATTTTAAAAAATTGAACGTAAAAATATCACTTTGATAAAAGCTTGCAGTTAATATCAGGTGCTAGTGTAGAGTGTTGATATGGAAATATGTAGGATTTCTGCCAATAAATTATACCCAAAAGATATATTTAAAGTTGGTGTGGGTTTATCAAGGGTATGTATATAATTATACGGTGCTCTACTTTAAACTTGCTTTTTTCAAAAAGTTTTTTACTTTTCCCTCTTCTGTACATCTAAAATTTCTTCAATTTTTGCTTAAAGATATCACCTTTTTCTTAGTGTTTCCTTTCCCTTTCTTTATATTTCAGCAAATTTAGTGTCATCTCAAATTTGTCAATGATATGCATAATTGGACTCACTATGGACCACAATGGCCTCATCACAATGGCATAGTTCAATAACCTCAATTAAACAATCATAGTGAAAAAATTTGACCTCAAATTGCGGAGTATGAGTTTTTGTACCCAAATTTTCAGAGGTCATTCAATAAATGTACAAATGTGTTGGGGTTAAAGAACTGTGCCCTGATAGATGAACATGTTGTGGATCCTAGTGACTATTCCATTTAATCCACACTCCCGGTGTAGTTTGGAAATATCTTCCAACAGAGGGAGTATGCATTTCAAATGGAATAAGCGCATTAACCAACTCTTATTTGAAACTCCCCCACCCTTGATAAGTTTCAGGTTGAATCTTTCTCAAAAGGTGTGTGAAATTCAAATGGAGCTGCCTAATGTGTTCATTCCATTTGAAATTCATACTCCCCCTGTGGAAGATATTTCCAAAATCTTCCACAGGGGTAGTGTGGATTTTAAATGGAATAGCCCATCGTGTTATACTTCATACTGATGAATAGCAAACTTCTATAAACTGTCTGCAACTTTTGGTATTATGTTGCCAACAGAGGGCGATATTATTTAAAAAAATTGCAGTGCAAACTAGGTTTGCCTTGGTTGCTATTTGCGCTCAGCAAAAAGCAAAGTAATTATGTAACAGCATTGGCTCAAAACTGTACAGTGATAACTTGCATTTACAATTTTGTTCCTGTCCTCTTTATTACAGGGAGCCGGATGAAGCGCCACCCCTACCCCCGAAGAAACTAAGTGGCACCCCGGGTTTAGGAGGCAACAGCAGCCCTGGGATAGGAGGCAGCACGCCAAGTATGACCAGCAGCAGTACGCCCAGTTCAAACCGTACTTCAGTTTATGACAATGAAGACCCGATCATGTTAACTCCAGGTGGCAATGACTATTATTTATTAGACAGATCGATTTCGGGTAGTTCCGTGTCGGTAAAAAGCCACCAGTCCGATTTGAGCAGCGGGTCCGCACCTAGCAGACCCGAATCCATGTACAGTAGTCAATTTTCAAGTATGCTCGGAGACGAACTCGATTCGGGTATCAACGTTAACCCCGATGCATCGTCACGATTATCCATGCACTCTGTAACTAGCACATCTTCATCGGAACATCCGGACAAATTATCAAACGATGAAGGTAGCGCTTTTAGCGATGGCGCTGCACCAGAACTTCCTGTGAAGAATCGACCTAGAGTCGAACGTAAGCTTTCTCAATACGATAACTTGTCGCCGGACGAAGCACCCGAAGTGGTGAAGAGGTGCGAGAATTTACAAGAGGAAGAAAAGGAAGCATTTTTTAAGAGACAATTTTTCCAATGTTCGACGTCGGCCCAAGGTGCAATTATTACGACTCAAGAGGGAACTCAGTTGCAGGTATCGCACGAGATGATGAAGAGAATAAGTCGAGAAATTACGGGGATAACACCGACTGACGATGAACCACCTCCACTTCCACCAAAAGGGAAACACAGTAAGTCATGTTTTTTCAGTTCAGTTCATTTCAGTTTTATTTCATCAAATTCATCCATTAAATAAATACAATATAAAAAGCTTTTACAAACATCGTATAATATGGTGAAATGATGAGGATGCCACTGAACGCAGAGCGTGTTGTTGTGGCACCCTTTACAAAAGTTAGTATTAAATAATTATGATAAACAAAATTTTTAGCATAATAATAAATACAGTAGCAAGATATATGCCTTGTGGGTTAGGTATAAACTTATTATCACAAGAGCTATGCTTTCAATTATAAATCAATGAGTAATGATGGTGAAAATAACAACCAAACCTACACAGTAGGTGTAAAGGGGTTGTAAAATCCCAATATAATATACGAGGGGGTATCAAAAAGTTTTAGAAATCGCCCAGAAGTGAAAGAGCTATATCAATGAAATTTTGTCAGTGCAATCACTGGTCCTTATGTACATTATGGTCCAAAAATGGTCTCATGAGTGTGTTTACTTATTTTACAGGACCTAGATGTCACTACCTGCCTATGTAACCGCATAACCAGCAAAATGGAGAAAATTGAGGCATGCAGCATGATTAAGTTCCATTTTAAGGGTTACAGTGCCCAGAAAATCTGTAATGAAATAAAAATTTCTTTTCCAAAAAGCGACAGTGACATATCACAATCACCACCGAAGATAACTTTCATTTCATCATCAATTTTCTAGGCACTGCAACCCTTCAAAAGCAGGATCTTAATAATGCTGCTTGCCTCAATTTTCTCAATCTTGCAGTTTATGC
Organism: Amphiura filiformis; assembly: GCF_039555335.1. NCBI lineage: Eukaryota > Metazoa > Echinodermata > Ophiuroidea > Amphilepidida > Amphiuridae > Amphiura > Amphiura filiformis. Next base: position 54,565,102 of record NC_092645.1, read on the forward strand.
GCAGTAACTGGGGCAGCAGGTTATTGGCATCTAGTGCCACCTGTAAAATAAGTAAACATTCCTATGAGACCATTTTTGGACCATAATGTACATAAGGACCAGTGATTGCACTGACAAAATTTCATTGATATATCTCTTTCACTTCTGGTCGATTTCTAAAACTTTTTGATACCCCCTCGTAAAACAGTTCAGGCATGGCATAAGTATTACGGTACAATAATAACAAAAATGTAAAATTAGCCCGGGTGAAAGCATAAGCACATGATTGCACGTGTTTTTGGTGTATGGGTGGGTGTTTGTTACTATGTCATGTGCTGGAGCTGTTTGTTCATAGATGGTGATGCTTTTGGTGTAGGGGTGGGTGTGTGTTACTATACATGGTGGGGCTGATGGCTTTTAGATGGTGATGTGGGGGTGGAGTGGTAGTAGTAGTTAGAGTTTCATCAGGTCTTTGCAAGAAAAAGAAAGAGGAAGGGAGGGAGGAAGGAAGGAAAGGAAAACAAAGGAAAGAAAGAAATGTATCTGAGGACTCTGCTATTTTGTAAATAAAGCGGTCTAAAAGTGGGAGAAAAATTGACAAAAGGTCCATTTTTTGGTGATAAGGCTTTCCAAATTTTTACGGTGTTTAGGCATACTTTTTACAAAAAATATATGCAAGCGCACTATCGTTCAAATAAGATCCACTTTTTGGAAGTCTACTTCACCCACTAAATAATTCCTGGGTAAGAACCTAGCCTGAGTATTCCTGATATTTGTTGTTGAAAGTAAAACTTTTCATAATTATAAACCAACTTCAATTTATTCTCTGTATTTTGTGCACTTCCACCAGTAAACGCATACTTAGATCTTCTCGGTGGCTACACAGAAGACCAGTTTCGTATGACATATTACCAGGCCAGCTGTAACGGGTACCAGGGTTTTAGTGAGCATCATGACAGTATGGGGGAATACATCCAAAGACGAGAACAGTTTTTCCAAGAGACGTCGGAAACGTATCTCCTGCGGCAACATCATCACACGCGGATGTCGCGATTAAGGCGGCATGCTTCGGACGGGCACTACTCTGACGACAGTCACTCGGATTCAAATAGCGATAGTTTGGAAACACCGCCATCATTGCCAGGGAAACGAAAAGAAGGAACGATGCAAACACCGGTGAGAATAATGTGAAGAATGCGCTATTCCAGTTGAAATCCATACACCCTCTATAAGACATGACCTTAATCTTTTACACAGGGATTATCTGCATGGGTGACTTCATTTGAAATCTACACCCTCCGTGTGACAGATTAAGGGCATATCTTCCACAGGGGGTGTATGGATTTTAAATGGAACAGCCTGGTATCATTTTTATCACTGCAGACTACTTTTTGCACTTTTCATGCATATTTACAATGGGTACAATACTGTAAAAGTTGAAATTTTCACTCTTCATTTATTTTCACGCTACAAACTGCTACAGTGAAGATAACAACACACAAATTTATTCCTTTTGTATACAGGTCAAGTAAGGAAATTTAGAATCGCAAATTTAAAAACAAGGGAAACCATTTTAAATGGGCAAAGTGCAAAAAAATGATCATGTGAAAATTTCCACATCATTGCAATTTATGCAAACGGACAAATATGAGACAACTTTAAATGACCACATCTGTAACTCATTATTGACGGTAGAGGGCGACATTGTCAAAAATTTACAGTGGAAAAAAAGGTTTTGGTCTCGGTTGCTACCCAGCAAACACAAAAATGTTCCTAAAACGTTGATTCAAAACATTTTATTAACATTTAAATGTCGGGTTATATCTCCCACATAGGGGTGTAGATTTCAAATGCATTTCATCTGGTATAGCCCAATACGGTACTTGCACATGCATGTTATAAAACTTTATGCAGCTCCCAGAGTATCAACCTTTTATGTAACAGTGAAAACCATGCAAAATTTCTAACGGTGTCAACAGCAGCAGCAACATTATATATTGTCACAGTTCAGATGCAATTCAATGGCTGCCGCATGTATATTCAGCCCTCGAATTAACCCACGGCACCCATGGCATTTTGCCGTGGGTGCCCATCCCCACTGCCGTAATGCCCTCAAAATATGTCCTTTACCCAAGGCAGTCACTTGCCGTGCCCTCTAATGAAGTTGCCGTCGGTGCCCAGCCCTGCCCCTTCATTATAAAATCATCTATCTATGTTTGTGTGTGTTTTCTTCACTTTTGAAAAATTGCCTTGGTGCCCTTTTCAAATTTTCAACAGTTGCCATGATGCCCTCTTGAAATATTGCAAACTGCCGTGCTGCCTTGCCTTTTCAGTGAAAATCCAAGGCAATTTTTAACTTGCCCTAAAAAAGTTGCCGAAAAGTTAATTCGAGGGCTGTGTATATTGGGTATAATATTGTCGCATAAAATACTGAGAAATATTTATCACAGTTAATAGGAAGGGCACCAATTTGTGGTCATGATATTAAAGGGGCATTTCTCCATTCGCAGCCTCCTCTCCCATTTTCTAAAAAATATTGAGATTTTTAACCATTGGGAAACTGGCTATAATGTTTGTGTGCAAAAGATTTCTTGCAGATTCATTTGCTCAGCAAAACTATCGTCCAATTTATTCATGTTCTGGAGCAACACATAGCCCCGGGGGGGGCACTCGAATTTTTTTTTGGTAGGGGTGTGCCACCGCCAGCTTCGCACTCGAGGTCCAAGGAACTGATCGGCCGGCCAAAAAGGGGGTCTAGGGAACTGATTGGCCGGCCAAAAAGGGGGTCTTGGGAACTAATTAACCAGCCAAAAAGGGGGGTCTTGGGAACTGATCAGCCGCCAAAATCTGAAAATGGGGTCTCGGAACTAAACCATGCAGGCCAAACCAGGGCTCAATTTCGTTATGTTTTTGCCACAGATTTTTGAAGGAATCAATTTCACTTTGATCAAGAAAATCATTAATGTAAAATTGGTCTGGGATGGCCTACGATGGAAATCTCAGCAAAGCAAAACAGCATTCGGATCAAAATTACTAGACCCTGCAGACCTAGCCTACCTAGGCTATAGCCTACTGATAATTATAGCAGCAGCGAGCAGCATTACATATTAAGCCCACCATAAAAACAAACCCACAAAAATATTTTTTCAGTGCCGTAATTACTAAAGAAAAACATTTAGGCTACATTGAACTGTCATGCATACATGAGACGATTGAGTGAAGTGTGCAGAATTTGACAACCATTCCACTATTGGAACTAAACCAGTAGATCGTAAATTACCTTTTAATTCACTGTTATGGCCAGCTGCAAGGGCGTGTACATAATTATTTGAGGTACTTTTCCTTATATTTGGCAATTTTATTCCCAAAAGAGATCTCAAAATCATTTATTTCCAGCAAAATGTTTATCAGCTGAAGGCCTCGGCACTTTCGCCCGGCCGGCAGTGCTGCAATCACTGTTTACAATCAACCAACCAGTGTTGCCACTACTACAAAGTACAAGGAGCCCAAAATCCCGCCCAAAATCCACCTTATTCCTTACAATGTGTTTCAATGCTATGGGGAAGAAATTGATGGAAAATTCCCCTTGAAGCTTTTGGGCTCGAAATAGTAGGACAGAAAACACGCCAATCAAAATGCCAATGAGAGCGGAGATCGGTGATCTGAGAGTCTATGGAACGGCTAGAAAAATTTTTGGGCTTCAAGAGCGGCAATCAATGAATTTAGTGGGTCTAAGGAACGGCTAGCGGCTCTGAAAAAGGGGGTCGTCGCCGCGGCACCTCCCCGTATAGCTGGGGAATGCGAGTGCCCCCCAGGCACATAGCCTATGGAGCCTATGCAATTCACATCATGCATGACTCACAAATTATGCAAAAGCATTTTGTGTGGATGTTTACTGAAACATGCCATAAAAAGGGGATCAGGGAATACTCTTTTAAAACAATATTTGCGTTCAAAAGAAGATACATATATACAATAAATTATAAGATAACACTCAATGTTAATAGACTGTATACACAAGAGAGCATATTGGATACAATGTCATAGCTCTACATATGTTTTATCCATCAAGCTGGGCAATTAATCTTTATTTGTTTTTATTTTATAATAATTTGACTTCGATGCAGCTGAATAAGTGGTATATTGATCGATCAGGTGATATTAGATGATTGCATATCAATATTGCAGATGGCGATAAAAGGGGGTCAATTACAGATCGTATTTGTGGCTTGTATTTTGTTTGTTTGTGTTTTTAGTTTGTTATTGGTTTGTTTGTTTGGGATAGATAGGCCTGTAAATAGAAAATGGCATAACAAATGAGCTGAAGATGTTGCCAAGGGTAGCACTCATGCACTGCCAATGGGCATGTGATGGGGTTGGAATCAATTTTGGTGTTTCTCCTATTTTCTACTTTGGAGGAATTTTTGTTTGTCATGTTTTGGTCCATGTTGATTGTTAAGTTTGTTTATGTTTGTTTGTTACTTGCATAAGAAGTAGGGCTGTTGTCAACAAGGCTGTTGTCAACAGTGCAATTTTCCCGATTGTCAACAAGCATGGATCAATTGTCAACAAAAAACTAATCATTAAAAAAATGACAGAAAAGCTTCAGATATGCTTAACATCACCATTATTGGTCATGAAATAACTGCATCGTCTTCCATTTCATTTGCAAGTGGTGCAGATTATCTTTCCATTATCAATTCCAATAAACTGATGTTGCGTATGGAGTAATAGTTGCATAAAAAAAAAAACACATAATAAATTATGGTCTCTGAACTCAATATTTTGACTTTATTGGTGTATTGCTTTGTCGACAACTTGTCAATGTAAATTCTACTCGACAACAGCCCTAATAAGAAGTGTATTAAATATATCTTATGATGTTTATGTAAATCTGAAGAGTTGGTTACAAGGAGCCAAGTTCAGATTTTGTTTGGATTACTAGTATGTGTATTATATGTCATATGATTGTGTCATAAGACCTTGTTTACATGAGTTATAGTTATACAATTGTACCCATGAACTTGAAATGTGTGAAAAACATGTTAGATAACACAACATGTTAGGTAAGATGTCCTTAAAAAAAGATGACATACAAAGTAATCATCCTATAAATCATAACAGTATATTAACATATGTTTTATAATATTGTTTACATACATTAGGCTATTCTGTTTAAATCCACTTCCCCCTGTGGAAGATTTTGAAAATATCTTCTGCAAGGGGAGTATGAATGTCAAATTGAATGAGCACATTATGCAGCTCTGTTTGAAACTTGCCTTCCACAGAGGGAAGATTCAAGTTGAATCCTTCAGAGGGTGTATGAAATTCAAATGGAATTGCCTAATGTGTTCATTCCATTTGAAATTCATACTCCCCTGTGGGAGATAGTTCCAAAATCTTCCACAGGGGGAATGTGGACTTTAAATAGATTAGCCCATTTGAAGTTGCTTTTTAGCAGTCTGTTTTGTGCTTGTAACTTTGTTCCAATTTTGAGAATGAATTCAAAACAATTTATATATTGGTTTTCTTTTAACATAATTATGTGTTTTTGTATGATTTCAGGATTTACATAGGTTAAGATTGCACACAAACCCAGAGAAGCCGTCACATCCCATGCATGACGTGAAACGAAAATGTGAAAGTATGGTAGAAAGTAGTCATCATAATAATCATGTGTAAGTAAATAATCCAAATTATATAAAAAAAATCCAAACTATATTGAATCTATGATCTGGATTGGAGACTCATACCAATCCTGAGAAGTCATATTTATAAATCAAAATCAAGTCATATGTGAGATAGTCTGATCTAACCATGCCGAAGGCAACATTTGTGAAATTTAGATGCACACAAAAATAAGGAGCAAAACAAAAAAGGAACACACATAAAGGGGGTGAGTGCAAGCAACCTTTTGCAAGATAAAAGAAGAAGATTTGTCCTCAAAATAGGCGTAGATCCTGGGGGATGGGGGATAAATCCCCCCAATATTTTGCCAGGGGGGGTGGTCCATACAATCATCCCCCCAATGTTGACGTCTGTATGTGGGTTTCTGACCAAATTAACTTCAGCCTATTTTAGCCCCCAAAGTGCAATTTATTCCACTTTTGCACAATATTTCATCAGTTTAGCTTCAAACTGGCAAAAATTTGCGCGATTTGTACCATAAACTCAAATTACACCAAGTAGACATTTAGTAAATATCTTGCAAAATACGAAAATGCCAATTTCATATTGTCCCTTTGATGGAGCCACAAGTAAAATCAAATTGAATAAATTAATGACTTCAAGTATAAAATAGTATGCATTTGTGAAATACCCAGCTCTTGTAGCTTGCATCTTTCCAGTATTTAAATGTAGTATACAGAATAAATGGCTTTGATTTTACGTTTTGATATTAATCTGTAACATCTTGCTTATAATTATTTGATTGCAACAGAAATACTCCCGAGTCCTCACCAGTACACTTACCTAGCCACGCATCAACAAAAGAATCTGAAAGTACTGAAGAAGAAGAAGAATCTAGTGAGCCATCAACGCTACAACTACTAGACACTACTCACCTATTATTATACAGTACAGAAGTAAGTACAGGGTCGGATTTACCATTGGGTCAGATTGGCCTGGGCCCAGGGCCCCCACATTGACCTGTGCTTCTTCCTTTTCAGGCCGAAAAACATCATGTTTTGGGCCAAAATTTTGCATGTTTTGCGCGCACAGTCCCTTTGTATAGCAAGATTCACCTTCATTTTGGGCCAAGATAGTCTGAAATTGAAATTGTTTTGGCACTTTTGGTCCCATGCATGTGAAGTGTCAGAGCTATTCGAAAAGAGAAGGGGACCATCCCCGGTTCTGATATCTACAATCAATCTAGGTTCTTGGACCGTGCTTAGGTAAACTGTGCGTGTAAAGCCAGTGTGATAATACTCGAACTTAAACTTTATATAATCAGTGATGAATATCCCATTTGATCAGTTAATTTCATGTCAACATCAGATTTAGATAGGTCTGTCCGTATTTTTCTGAAACTTTGTTTGAAAATTCCGAACGTTAATAAATATGGCTGTCATTTAAGATGGGTTGTAGCAAAATTCTAATTTGACACTCTTGATCCTAAATTCTAGTAGTATGCATCAGAAAAATACACTGATCATTGGGTATTAAAAATAAAATATGGAAGATTTCCAGGAAAGGCAAAGCTATTATTGTTTGGATTTGTAAAATGTGTGATTTTGTATCAACAATCCAGATCTGTTCTGATTTGGTTTGATATTTGGAGTATATTATTTAATATTTCTTGGTATGTGTTTGTTGTTTTCACAGGAGGAAGGCAATCCCATCAAGGGTGGTCCTGTAGAAGCACTCATAGTTTATGCATGTGATGCAGATAGGAAAGGTGGGTTTAAAAAAGGCTTTTGATGCTGTTGACCACATGTGATCTGCTACCATGAAATGAGCGTAAAGTCGCAAGTTGTTAGTTTCGAGCCATCCTGGCTGCTGAGAGGATGTTCTTTGTTTGCCACGCACCTGTACAAGCCAGTAGTATGTCCTTTGTGATTGAATGGCCAGTCCTTTAATTTTTGTGTCTACATTTACAAAATAGACATATATTTGTACTGAAACCAAAACATGTTTAATAAGTTTTAGAAACTTTTCTGCAATAGTATACTGTAAAAACTCGATAGTTAGCATATGTGCTTACTATCGAGCGCTTTTAAAACATACAAACATGAAGAGCCCCATCCACAAAAGTTTAAAGGGTTTTGAGCAAATCATCGATACACATAGTTATATACGAACAAGTAAACCTGCAAATGTGTGTCTCAACCCCATTAGCTCAGTTGGTAAAGCGCCAAATTTTGGTACAATTTCATGTTTTCAAAAGAGCTAGATAGTAAGCACATATGCTAAATATTTTACGGTAATTTGTGTAATTTTCACCTATTTTTTCTTTCAGATTTGGTGTATTATGAAGCCTTCCTGTCCACCTATAGAATGTTCATTAGTCCTAATGAGTTACTCAGCAAACTGTTGAATAGATACAAGAGATTCAGGCATAAACCGGACATGAAATGCAAAAGGGCAAACCGCAATGCATTCTTCCTATTGCTAAGGGTTGCAGGGGAATTACTGTAAGTAACATTGTTTGTGGTTGCATAACTTGCTTAACTTATTGCTCTCCATGCGGGTGTTGACTTCATAAGTTTCAATTTTTTTTAATTCAAAATTTCAGAATTATACATTTTCATGACCATATTTGGAATCGGCATGAAAAATGCATTAAAATGGGTACAAACAAGCCTAGTATTGGTTCAGTGGTCCTTGAGATAGCTCTTGATATTTAAAAAAAAATTATTTTGAGAAAATTTCTCAAAACTTGAACTTTCTATGTTGAAGCCTATGGCCTTCACGCAGGGCATTAATTAGCAGTCATGTTAGAGCATTTGATATGTCATCAGTGTGAGAGGTCCTGAGTTCGAGCTCTTGGGTGGTTAGAAAATGTTTTCGTAAAAATAATTGTGCCAACTTGAAATTTCCTTGGACAAGGAACAAGCTGCCTAATTTTCGCTTGTTATACCCGTACATTTACTTCGGGAGTTGATAATGATTGCGATGGTTATACGTGGGTAGACTAGGAGACTGCGCCTATATTGAGCTGCGTCCCTGAATTTTGTATATAAGTTGTGGGCCACAGTGGCCATCAAAGGTGTTTGTTTAAACGGTTGCTCCGTGTGGAGACATGCTTGGGTCCTGATGGGACCAGGCTCAAACAAAATGTTCAAGCCAGGCTAAAAAGTCTATATAAGCATGCTGGCCTGTATGGAAAGAGAAGTGAGAAACAGATTTGAAGACAAAGAACAAGGAAAAGAAGGCCAACAATCAAATTAACAATTTTACTGTCAGCCTTTGGGTGCAGAGGACAGTGGGTTAGCGTCATGCACTATAAATCCCCCAATTTTTTGTTTGTTTTGTTTTCAAGCTTGCAAGATTTGCAACATGAATATGCACTTATCAAGAATTCATAATTTTGCTCCTGAAAATGTTTTTAATTTTTATAATTTTGCATCATAAACAATGTAAACCAATAAACCAATGGAAACAATATGGTACTACTTTTATTCCTAAACTTTTAATCCCCGCAGAGGCCAAGTAGAAGACGACATCTTGAAGATGTTGATGGACCTGGTATTCCAGCTGCTCTGCGATGGTGAACTGATGTTAGCAAAGATCCTGAGGGACAAAGTCTTGACGAAGATAGAAGACAACAAGAAGGCTGCTTTGAAGGCAAAGGTATCGCTACCAGCTATGGGTGTGTCCACTGTGTAAGTACATCTGAACAAATAAGTTTCCCCAAATTTATTTGCCCTAAAAAATAGCCTGTGTTGTAGAGTGAGTAATCGGGTTTTCACCGGCCAACAGGGCTTCTGGACATGTGTCTTAGCTAGCCACCCATTTTAGACAGGGAGTTTGCTCATGGAATGGGCAAAATTAATGCATTTGACAGATGCTGTATTATAATTGTAGGTATTGACAAAGGCTGCTGACCTTTTTAGTAGACCAGCTTTGCAAAACAAGGCCATAGCAAGACATATATGAACTCTTTGAACCCACAGTGAGCTGTAGAGGTCTGGTAAATGTTTTAAAGGTCAAATAAGGACAGGCTTTTTATTCAAATGACAGGCAAACCTCAATTTTTTGCTAAGACCCTGCTGGACATCTCTGTTTAAATGGCTGACAGATGGAAACTCCCTTCATCCATGTTGAGACTGCTCCTCCTCATTCCAATGCTGTATAGTGGGATATTTGTGACACGATCAAGGGAAATGAGTCGGATGTCGCTAATACTGATTTTGAGATATTGGCAAAGAAAGTGTTTAAATTCGTTTGTTTTATTTTGTTTTCAGCGATTGATAAAGTGACATAACTTCACAAAGAAAAGTCATATCAACATGGGGTTTTCAGTTTCAGGGCCGACATGTGACTCATTCCCCTTGATCATGTCACATTTTTTGCTGGGTTCATTTTTTACGATTTTATCAATTCTGGACAGTTTAGTGAGTGTTTAATTTAAGTTTCCAAAACATTCACATAAAGTACTATTTGTAATCAATATTTTTGCGGGGTTAAAAATTTGTGGCTGCTTGTTTGACCGCGAAAATTAAACCCCAGCAAATATTTTTCCGCTATTCAGTATATGCCACTTGTCATATCCCTCTACCAGACCAGGGATCCATTTCACTAAACTTTACGAAGCTTTGTAAGTGTCTAAATCGTTTGTAAATTCCATTTCACTAAACTTACAAACGATACCCTTCGTAAGTAATAGGATTTACTACAGGGGCTCATCATAAAGTTACATCTAGTATTGGGTATTTGTAACTTACGAAAGGTTACTTGAGTTGCGAAGGGTTATAAATTTAGTGAAATGGACCCCAGGATCTTTGTCTATGATTTTGGCTTCCTTGGTATTCAGGGGCGGATCCAGGAATTTTCAATAGAGGGGGCGCTGAGCCACCGTCGCTGCCGCAGCGGCTCGGCACCCACACAAAGTCAGGCACCGCTCTGCAAAAATACATTAAGTCGGCGCCGCTTTGCAAAAAATAGAGGTGGCGCGCGCCGGGTGCGCCCCCCTCTAAATCCGCCCTTGGTATTGAACCTTTATGAGATACAGCAGTATATTTTAACAGTATAGCGAAAGGCGCATAGGCAACAAAGCCATCTCTCTTATTATGTACCTGCAATTATTTATCTATGATTAACATTTTCATTTTAACAGGAGGACAACTTTATGGGAGTTTGGTAGTCAACAACTGGCAGAGCAAATGACTATTCAGGATTCAGAACTATTCCAAAAGATCGAGGTAACTAGACAATTACTGTGTCCAGTAATTAGTGCCCCTTCCCCCTGCTTTTTTAGCACTCCCGCTGTTTGATCCAATTAAGTGCCCTGTTTTAACTCTCTTCACGCGGATGTCGACTGCAGACGACAAGTTTCAAAAAATTTTTAGAAATTCAAAAATTTCAGAAATGTAAATTTTCATGACCATATTTGAAAGCAGCATGAAAAATGCATTAAAATGAGTACAAACAAGCCTAGTATCGATTCAGTAGTTCATAAGATAGCTCTTGATATTTTGAGAAAATATTTCAAAACTTGAACTTTTTCCATTGAAGCGCATGGTTAGCACGCAGAGCATTAACATACTTTTAGCATGAATAAGAGTAAAGAACTAGTAGAATCTCTGCAAAATCATCTCGGCACAGACAACAGCAGTGTGATGTTTGTTCTACAGCTCTTATATCTATTTTTAACTACAACATAGTCTTGCATGAAAATTTAGTTTCAAAATAGGATTCATTATTATGCAACCCCTTCAGATGATTTAATTACTTCAGGAAAATGATGAAGATGCTAGTTAGGTCAAATACCGTATATAGGGTGGGTTAATGTGGTGGTCTTCTCACCACTGTGGCCGGGGTTTAATTCCCTGCGGTGCCACATGTGAGTTTGGTTGCCGATCCATGCTTGTCCTCGCAGGTTTTTCTCCAAGTGCTCCGGTTTCTCTCCTGCATCTAAAATCAGACCTCTTCCCATATCCCTGTCCCGTCATATCCGGATGGCATCCCTTAAATTTAGTAGGCCTCTGAGCACTATTGGGCTCAGCCTAGTTTCAGCTAAATGTTATAAATAAAAAAATAAAATAAAAAATATAATATTTCAAGTTGCTTGGATTCAATTATGCACCAGTGTAAACATGCTACTATTCATTCTATTTCATCCACAGATTGCAGAAGTCTTACTCTGGGCAAAAGAACAATCTGAAGAGCTTAGTCCAAATCTTACCATTTTCACAGAACATTTCAACAAAATGTCCTTCTGGTAAGTTCTATGTTCTTCTTCTTTGTGTCCTGAATGATGGATCAATTGACAAAATATTTGATTTGGATCTTGACTTTTAAAAATCCAATGTATATTTTAGAAACTATGGTCAAAAGTAGCACAATCATATTTTTTTATTTTCTTTATATGTGACATGATCAAGGGGAATGAGTCACTTATGTCGGCCCTGGTCGAAAATGAGTTTTACACATGTTTCTAAAGAAGACATTTAGTGCTTTTAGAAACAGAAAACCCCATGTTGATACGACTTTTTGAAGTTACGTCAATTTATCAATCGCTGAAAACAATATAAAACAAAAGAATTTGAACACTTTCTTTGCCAATAACTCAAAATCAATATTAGCGACATCCGACTCATTTCCCTTGATCGTGTCACATATTTGCCTATGTCTCAAATCAAGGAAAATGGATTGATCAGTTTTGCATCTTCACATGGAGTTTTCAGTTGTGTGATTTTTACATACCCGGCGGGTTTTTCCTGGTTGAAGGTGTACGGGGGATGTCGCCACGGTTTTGGGGCACCTTTTCAGTGATTTTGGTATATTGATGGGTGGGTTTTCAGTGCCCCAAAAAGCATCCAATTAGGGCAAATTTGGGTGATTTTCTGTGAAAAATTGGTATACTGATGGGTGGCAAAAACAGCAAAAAGTAGATATAGAAAAAGTAGGCATCCAAAAATGGCACATCCCTGTACAAAATCCACCCACCCGTCACATTTGCTTAATTTCTTTGCCTGTATGCATTGATACAATGTATTGCTTCCAAAATTGTGGGGAGCAAAATACAAATTGTTGCATATTGTATAATAGGCTGATAAATAGAACTGATAAAAGCAGAGTATGAGTTCATGGTGGCAAATGTTGCTCATGGTGTTTGCATGCATTCAATATCATAACAAGTGTGTGTTTTTGTTTTGTTTCAGGGTGAGGTCAATGATCTTACAAGAACAAAGACCTGACATGAGGGAGAAGATAGTCACTAAATTCATCAAAGTCATGAGGGTAAGAAGACATATTAACTATCCATCCATAACTTAATCAAACTTTTGGTAATATAAATTTGGATTATCTAACTGAAACAATGCAATTTTCAAGGTTACAATATGTGACACGATCTGGTCCATGGGGGCCAAAGGCGGCAAATTTGAAACTGCGATAAAGGTATGGATAATATGGAGTAAAAAACAATAAAATACAAGAGAAAATAGACATCAAAAAACTTCTTAACTTTAGAATCAAGTATGCTAGAACTTTTTTCAGTAAATGATGGCCTATTGTATGTATAATGTAATAATTACAGTAACTCAATTTTCAAAAATGCCTCCTTTGGCCCGCATGGACCAGATTGTGCCACATATATCTTCATCTGAATATGACTGCATAAAATGGTTATTATCACTTACTTATCAAAGATGTTTTGATTTATACAAATTTCAGCAACAAAAACAATGACATAGTTGAGATATTAATTAGTAAATCCAGTTAATAAGATTTTGGAAGTTTAAAAAATTCAAATATTTTCACATCCAACCATAAAAAAGTATAAAAGATGTGACAGATTTTGGAATCTGAATTTTTTTTAAATAATTTGAGGCCACATTAATATTTTGTAAATTTAAACTGGATTTTGTTAATTTCATCCATTTTCAACTGGAATTTAACATAAAACTAGGAAATATTTCCAGCTGCAACTGGAAATTTAGATGGCAGTGAAATCTTCTGCAGAGGGTGTGAGGATTTTAAATGGAACAGCCATGTATTTTGTCCTCAAATAAGTGTTTGACCATTACAGTAAATCAGAGAAAACTTTACTATACTTCTTGTCATTAACAGCATTTGAGGAAGTTAAACAATTTCAACTCGTACTTAGCCGTATTATCAGCACTAGACTCCGCCCCAATCAGAAGGTTAGAGTGGCAGGAAAAGACTGTGGAGGGTCTGAAGGAGTATTGTACACTTATAGACAGCTCGTCATCCTTCAGGACATACAGGGCAGCTCTGGCTGACGCTGACCCACCATGTATACCATATCTGTAAGTGAACATATTCAGTTATTTGTCGTATCCAGTAGAGTCATTCTTTTCTATATGTGATAACATTCCCTGTGAGAAGCGGTACACCTTTAATTAATCTGTAAGCTTCTGCCAATGTACCATTGGTGAATTCACTAGGCAAGGGAGTTCCTCATTAAATTTTAACATCATTTAGGCTCACCCCTTCACAACAATCCAGTGATAACAGTATTAAGGGATCTAAAATGAGCGTTTATTGCGTTTCGACAGTATTTTTTGTGGGACATGAGAGCACCTCAGACCTATCAAATTGCATTCTGAATACAAAGCATGTCTTTCTGATATCAAATAATTTTCATTTTTGAAAATCACAATATAATACAAATTTTATGACAAATTATAAAAATTTGATATTTTTCAAATTTTGATATATAACAGCCCTCAAGTAAATTATATAAATCTAATGATATATTCTTAAAGTGTATGTAGCACAGGGTCGCGCTTAACCTGCGTTTCTCATGCAGACAGCGATATTTTTAAGTTTAGGCATATATTCATTTTTGCATATCAGTTCAGGGGTTTTCATGCGCGCAGAAAAATGAAAACATGTGAAAGAAAAATAAAAGCTTCGATCTCCAATATTTACGGCCCGTCCAGAAATTATGTAACATAAAATGCAATGTAACATAAATGTTGAATTGAAGTCGCCCGTAGCATTGTAACATAATTTAAAAATAGAAATAAAATACACACCACCGCATAATTACACAGATTGCGATATTGTCTAGAATCACTGCTGATGAATTATTGCAGTACTGAATGATGACACACGTACGTGAGTTGGTAATTTCTAATTCTAGGATCGGAAAGAAATGCTTTGTGGGTGGTGTGTAGAGATATGCCATCAGTGAAATACGACACAATGATCGGACGTAGAAGAAAAAAATGACAAAAATTTGCCCTTGAATTATGTTTTATAGTCATAATACTCCAGTAATCCAATTATTATCATAATATTTGGCCTAAACTTGAACTCATTTGCAATGAAATGTCATTTTTATTGAGTAAAGCATTGCTTCCATGTGGTGCCAATGGTGTTGAATTCTGCACTTTGCAAGTTGAACTGCATTTTGTGGAATTCGGCGAACTTTTATGGCATAAAGCAACACTTTTATAGTAAGTAAACTGCTCGGGAACTTTCTTAAAAAGCGAGATAGTTGGTTACCGTTGGTTCGTGCCGTGAAAAGCGAGATCACGTTTTTTGCTGGGCTAAACAACTATTATACCAATGGTACCGGTAACACATCATTATAGCCAAAATCACAAAATCTGACACTGATACATATAAAATGGTACATTCAATACTTAACAGATTAGAGAACCCTCATTTTAGGATTTGAGCGCATATTTTTAACACTTTCAGGGGGTTCAGGGGTTCTGAGAACCCCTGGTTTTAAAACCTAGTGCTACCCCTGAATTGTAGCAGGGAGGAAAAGCCGACGGTCAATTGAACATTTTGACCTTTCATATTGAAGATATAGATTTTTTCCCAAAAAGACCTAATTTTTTTTGGTGTTTTGTCGGCTTTTCATCCCACCTACATACACGTTAAGTATAAATCATCAGATTTATAAAGTTTACTTCAAGTACTGTTAAATATCAAAAATATCAATTTTTAATGATTTGCCATAAAATGTGTATTAAATTGCTAATTTCAAAAACCAAAATTATTTGATATCAGAATGACCTTCCTTGTATTCAGAATGCAATTGGATATGTCTGATGTGCTCTCATGTCCCAAAATAATTTACAGTACAGTGCAGGTTGAAAATTTTCAGTGTTTTAGCTGATTTTATATGCCTGTGTTATGTGTTATGAACAGGATTTAAAACCAAATAGGCTGACGAACAAGTGAAAACTGGGTCCAACAGTTGCCACCACAGTAGATAGAGCGAATGTGATATTTCCCCCCCTGGTATAGGCTTATTTCTGGATCTCGATATAGATAAGTTAGCAGTTTTAACTTTTTAGGCTGTACATTTGCCAACAATTATGGAAGATGGTCGTAGGATCATACAATTAATATTTTGTACCAATCAAATCAAACAAAATATTACTAAGGCAAAATAATATTTAAAAACTGACAAATGTGTTTGGGCCATAATGATTTTGCAGTCTCCCGGCTCTCTCGCAAAGTCTCTGCTTGAAGGAATCGATGCTGGGTGCTGTAGTTGTCTCGCTGGTCAACAAAGTCCAGTCAGCGAATTGTCCTACGGAACAATGAGTACTTGTAAACATTCTTTGTGGTGCTGATGTTCATTACACTGCCCAACACAGTTTTTGGTGACTTTGGTTTGAGAGTTGTTTTTAGGTAATTTTGGGTCGCTGATTTCAAATATAGCATTAGTTTTTGCATATCACATCAAATTTTCACTCTATGACTATAAATCATGTAGAAATATACAAGATTCCATGTGTTTCAGAGCTCCATTATGTGGTGCAAAGCATCATGGGAAGGTATGATTGTCTGCTATTAAGCTGTAGGGGAGACCGGGGCGTGTCCGCCCTATTTTCTTCAATCTCGCCTAGAGAGGGCAATTCTCATGTTAGAAGGCTATAGTTTTTACATTTTTAAGCTGTATACTATAGCTAAATACTACCACATTTGTAAGAACATTGAGCTTTCAGTAACGGCAGGAGAAGGGAAAATAAAATCACGATGATAGGGCGGACTTGCCCGTGCTGGGGCAAGTCCGCTCCTATGGTGGGGTAAGTTCGCCCTGATAAAAAGAAAAGGTTATAATAATGCAAAACAATTATAAATTTAATGCAAACGTTTAGTAAAGGGTATATTAGGCACTCACTCTCTTCCAAAGAGTCTACTAAATTTAATGGAGGGGTATAATGTAAGCTAATAAATGTAGGGGACCAAAATGAGCAAAACCTTTATTTACAACTTCGACATTTATGGTTTTAGAGCATAAACGGTTGCATGTAGTTTTACCCTTCTAAAAGGTATTATTATCAATATATTGCATAATACGCCGATGGGGCGAATCCGCCCGGGGAGTCCGCCTGGGGAAAACACAGGGCGGACTTGCCCCTTCACATACAGGGCGGACTTGCCCCTAACGGTACTTTTTTTTTTCTTTACCTTGTGTTATGCCTACTAAACACAATATGTCGATCCTTTAATTGCATAATATGTTGGGCAAAACGTTCACCTTCCAAATGAATATAAGAACCAAACCGTCTCTGCAAGGTCTTGAGATTATTACAATATTACTAATTTTTAAAATGTAAACTTCCTTGACTCAAAAACGTTTTTTGACGATAATTACTCTGGCGAAATGTGTCGGACTGTCTTGTTTTCTTGGGTACTTAGCTACGACGTGTGTCAGCTTTTTACATCATCATTGTACTTTTCCAACAGTCACGAGATCAGAAACATGGGGTGGGCGGACTTGCCCCGAGGGCGGACTTGCCCCGGTCTCCCCTATTTATCAGTCATCATGTATCATGTACAATATTTTTAAGACAAAGGCAAAAAGTATAACTCATCCTGTCCTTGCTTATTAAACATATGTGTTCTAAATAGTAATTCATGAAATTTCACCATTTGTCATAGAAAAAAACTTGACCTGATAGGGAAAACTGATGCCATATTTGAAATCAGCGACCCCAAATTAGTTAAAAACAACTCTTAAATCCAAGTCACCAGAAAAAAAGTTAAATTTTGTTGGCCAGTGTTATCTATTAAAAACATGCAAAATACTTTAAAAATTACAGTATTTAGCAAAAAGAATTCACATTTTCGGTGCTGTTCTTCTTAACAGCACATCTTGGTGTAATGGATTTTACATCTTGTAACTAAGTGGTTATGATTTTTAATTTCTTATGCCAATACTTTGTTTCCTTGCAGTGGTCTTATTTTACAAGACATCACCTTTGTACATATCGGCAATCCAGATTTCATACCAGGCCTAGGAGATGACAAGGAATGCATCAACTTTGTTAAATGCTGGCAATATTTCAATATCCTAGACAGTATGAGGAGGTTTAAACAACAGTAAGTGGATCTTCATTATTGTATAGTTTGTTGTTTGTTCAAATGCGGACTAAGTATGCAAGTTGTGAATTTAAGGGTACACTCGATATTGTTGGTCGAAGCAGACAAAAAACAAAATCGATTTTCATTGTCTAAATCAATATATTATTGAAAAATAATACTTTGATGTTTTGCAAAAGTTCATTCTACAAATCATAAACTTTGAAAACTTGCTTCCTTTATTGTTGTTAATGAGTTATGTACGTTTTACAAAAGTGTTATTGTTTCAGCCCTAACATAACTCAAGAACCATAGGACCTGCAAAAGTATATCTATGATATTTGAATTCTTCTACACACTCGCTATGAAATGATCAATGCAATTTTTGCCAAAGTTCACTACCATTTGCAAGATGCTGTGAACTACCAATTCGCAACAGTTTAAAAAAGTTGCTAACCATAATATTCACAGGGGTACTAGCAGAGGGTACATCTATTATGTCATGAAAAGGAATTTATATTTGTTAACATTAACTTAGATTATTTTCAAAAATCTGCATGTAGCCTTTGGGACACCAGGTACCTGCTTGTCTGTGCGGGACTTGAACCCTGTAAATGAATCTGTAGCTAACTTTACAGTACCAATAGCCCTTACTTGCGAATCACATCATACTTCAGAAACTAATATTATTTCTTTTGCTCTTTTTTTACCCAGTCACTATGATACACTGAAGAAAGATCAAAGAGTGCTGGCATTCTTTGATGACTTCAACAACTTCATAGATGAGGAAGCAATGTGGCAACTCTCCAAGGAAATCAAGCCCTCAGGGAGGGGTACAAGAGCTACGTGAGACAAACAATTAGATTAGACTGCCAAGATTTTTATCTTGGGATTTATGGGAAATCAAGCCCTTGTGGAGGAACATAAGAGGTAATATAGTTTTCGGCAAGATTCTTCAGTGGTCTGCGTATTTGACGCTGTTTAAAGCGTAAACACTGAAGTGGGGCTCTGATTGGCTAATTGAATCACATCAGCACCTCATTCGCCGATCAAGCTGGGTAGCTACGTGTACCATAGTTCTTTATACGCGATAATCCGGAACATCAAACATTTCTAGGACTCATTCTGCAAAGATTTTTGTCTTGGTGTTTGAGAGGAAATCC
Source organism: Amphiura filiformis (assembly GCF_039555335.1). Classification (NCBI taxonomy): domain Eukaryota; kingdom Metazoa; phylum Echinodermata; class Ophiuroidea; order Amphilepidida; family Amphiuridae; genus Amphiura; species Amphiura filiformis. Next base: position 54,584,205 of record NC_092645.1, read on the forward strand.
AAGTCCTTGTAGAGGAATATATGTGAGAGGTGCTAGCTACACGCAGGATCATAACATCAAGGACTCTCTGTTGCAAGGGTCACAACAACAAGGACTCTCTACTCTGTTGCAAGGATCATAACATCAAGGACTCTCTACTCTGTTACTTTCCAGGAATTGTTCTTGATGCAGGTTTGGATTGCAACGTAACAACAGATTACATTGGTCAAGCGTACACTGAGCAAACCACAAAGGGTTTTTTCAGAAAATATTTAAATGTCTGGTTATATAACATGTTGTTAAGAACATTCAAAACATTTTTGAACACTAGTTAGTTGTTGACAAAATATTTTGAACATTTTTGCCAAAAAGTATTTTACAGTTTTGACAACATTTTAAAAATGTTGTATTTTTTTCCTATAAATATGTTTCAAAAACATTTTCATGACCTTTATATAACCCAACATTTAAATGTTCTTATAAATTTTGACCAAACTGCTTCTATCATGCTTTAAAAACATTTCTGTGTTTGAAGATCTATCAGGAATGGTAACCACTTTTTACTACAAAACAATGGCTAAAGCTCCATTCATACTATGCTGCACTTGCATGTGCGTTGCGTTCCGATATATCGACTACCATTTGTCACAACTCGTTCCATTTCTAGGTTATCATGTATTTAACTTAATTGCGATACCGCAATGCAGTGTTTTTGCAATACGATGCAGTGCAGCATCGCACCGTAAAGCAATTGCGGCGTAGTATGAACGGACCTTTATGGGAAACAGTTGGCAACTTCTGTGATTTTACACATCGTTTGGGCTGAAAACTTCCGCCGACCATGCAGCTGGTCTGATCAAAAGTAAAGTGAACAAAGTTTAAGCATCTTATACTCATATTGAATATATACATGTGTGTCAAATTGGTAACTTTGGTCTATTTTCCATGTCTTAAATTACTTACTAAATATTGACTTAATGGGTACAATTACCGAATAAGGTGCAACTTCCTAGACTTGAGTCCAGTCCTCGTTTACGGAGTTTAGGGTTAGGGTTTAGGGTTGGGGTAGGGCAGTCTTGTAATAAGACTAGTACAGTTGCGCCCTATTCGGCAATCGCTCCACTTAATGTTCATACATGTGCCATGTCGGAAGCATGTACATTGATTATAAACGGTAACATGTTTGTGTGCCAAGAATACAAATTATATATGGCTTGTGCCGCCAGCTAAGAATTTTCTGATTTCATTAATTGGTGTGAACAAAAAGTTATCCATGGGCCCTGCTACACATTGTCGCTGGGCAGGAAAAACCTCCTATGTGCTTTTGGCCCCTGAACATGTTTTAAACAAAACTGCCAACAAGTTACATAGGAGGTTTTGCTTTAAACATGTTCAGGGGCCAAAGTGTGGTGCTTTGTCACCACCTTTGTTAATTGTACCAGTGGACATTTTATATATAGGGTTATTCCAGTTGAAATCCATACATCCCCTATGGAAGACATGACCTTAATCTCCCACACAGGGGGTGTAGATTTCAAATGGAGCCACCCTTTCAGGTAATTTTATTTGAAATTCACACTCCCTGTGTTGGAGATTAAGGTCATGTCTTCCATAGGGTGTGTGGATTTCAATTGTAATAGCCCTGTCAGTGCTTGTCCTCAAATATTTGTTTGTTTGTTTGTTTGTTTACCCAGGTTGGTCCGTGAGGAACATATACTAATCCACGGAAAACCATGGACCGTTCCAAGCTCATACAAATGCACAAGCCTGAATAGCCAGTGTAGGCTAATATATGCATGCTGGCCTAGATAGCTTTGATAAACAAAGCAAGAAATGGAAGAAAATAGCTAGGAAATGTCCTCGAACACATGTGGCACTTCCACAATGCATATCATGAGAACTATTTAAGGCAAAAAAAAAATGAAAAGAATGGTATGCATGCAGCTGCACGTTACGGAATGTGTGACTGGCTCACACTTATGATGTAAAAACCGAATAATATTTTGCCAATTATTAAGCCGAACAAACTTTAGTACGATATACAGGGTTCGAATTCGGCTGTATTGCATAGCAGTTTGCTCCTTATTTTGAAGTAACTGCTACCCAATTTTGCATTTGTATAGCACTTTTTATAATGCTTTAGTATATGGAAGTATCCTGATTAAGATGAATTAGCCAAAAACTGCTATGCAAAATTTTTAAACGAATTCGAACCCTGACGATATACAAGATCACTATGTGATTTGAATCCTAATACCTCTTTGTATGTATTGTACAGTACTTTAAGAGTGGGCATGAGATTAAGTACTTGGCAAGTATGTTTGGAATGTCTCAAGAAAAATGCTGATGAGGTAGCAATGAAAAAACGTTTGATCAGAGAATATAGACAAAAAGCCATTGGACTATTCCAATTGAAATCCATATACCCCCCTGTGGAAGACATGCCCTTATCCCTAACCACACTAAAACTCACTAAATCTTATTTGGAAAACACTACGCATGCATACGTCCCACTTGATTTCATGACACAATTAGTCGTGTATACCTACGGAATCACTGGCCAGGCCAGCAAAACCCCTGTGGCTTCCGGTCGGCGATCTTTTGATTGGCACGCCAGGGGTGCAAGGTTCGAATCCTGGGGTATCAAGCGACTTCATCTTCTCTCCTTTTTCGTTTCTTCTTTCCCTTCCAATAGCAAAGAAACCATGGGTTCGGTTAGGGTTAATCTTCCATACAGGGAATGTGAATTCAAAATGGTGTAACCTGAATGGGCGACTCCTCTTGAAATCTACAATTCCTGTGTATTTTGTGATTCCAGCATTCTCTTTTTATGGTATGTTTCAGTAGATATACTTGAAAAAAACTTATTCTCAAATTTTCAGTTGAATCTGGTCTTGCATTTGCGAGTTGTGCATGATTATGTGTATTACAAAGACTCCATAGGCCCGGGTCCATAGGCCACTGTGTTATAATTTCTTTCTGTTAACAGAAATAAATTCATATTTAATGACATGTTTGCCGAGCGAATGAATCTACAATTGATGGGCTATTCCATTTAAAATCTACATTCCCCCTGTGAAAGATTTTGGAAATATCTTCCACACAGGGAGTATGAATTTTAAATGGAATTAGCATATTATTAATCAACTCTATTTGAAACTCACCCTCCCTCTCTGGAAGATTCATGTTTAATCTTTCTCAGAGGGTGTATGAAATTCAAATGGAGCTGCCTAATGTGTTCATTCCATTTGAAATTCATACTCCCCCTGTGGAAGTTATTTCCAAAATCTTTCACGGGGAAGTGGGGATTTTAAATGGAATAGCCCAAAATACTTGCCTTCAATGTATCCTGGCTATTCCAGTTAAAATCCACCCCCCCCTTTGAAAGACATGAGAAATGGACTCACCAGTTCAGGTAACCCCATTTGGAATTCACACTCCCTGTCTGTGTGGAATATTATGGTCATGTCGTCCATGGGGGTGTAAGGATTTCAACTGGAATAGCCCGTTTGTGGTCACCTTTAAGCTATGCAATGTTGTCACATTTGAAATGTTTATTTATGTTGCATCTATTTTTTTTGTTCCATGATGTCAGTGTAAATAGTATTTTTTTCTCCAAAATAACAGTAATTTATGAACAAATTTAAATATATTGGATATATTTGTATAGTTCTCATGTTTGTTGACAATATTATTTTATTCTTTGGCAAGTTTTGTATGCAAGTTTATCATATTGAAATTTTGTATTACTTTTTTCCTTTGAAGCTTCCACTATCTTATTGTTATAATTTGTTATCATCTAGCTTTTGAGGGTTCTGTAACCCACCTTTGCACAGTATTTTTGTGGGACCTGAGAGCACATCAGACACACCAAATTGCATTCTGAATATATGAGAAATATCCATCTGATATCAAATAATTCTGATTTTTTCGCAATACGGTAAATTATTAAAAATTGAAATTTTTGACATTGAACAGTCCTCAAAGTAAACTTAATAAATCTAATGATATGGTAATTAAGTGTATGTAGCTGGGATGAAAATCCGACCATCATATAAAAATTTTGACCTTTTGCATTGAAGATATAATTTTTTCCACAAAAACACCTAAAAGTTTTAACTAATTTTAGGAAACAAATGTATATCTTCAATACGAAAGGTCAATTTTTTCATATGATGGATGGCTTTTCATCCCAGCTACATACACTTTAAGTACCTATCATTAGATTTATACAATTTACTTTGAGGACTGTTAAATGTCAAAATTAAATTAATTTGCCATAAAATTAATACTTTCTCGCAAATTTCTAAAAATTAAATTGTTTGACATCACCAGGACATTCCTCGTATACAAAATTATACAATTTGGTGTGTCTGATGTGCAATCAGCTCCCACAAAAAATATGTGAAAACGTCGCTATCCGAGCCCGTAATCTGCCTCTTAAAATTTACAAGCAGCAGAAGGGATTTGCTCAGTGATAAAAAGAGTGATTATGGGCTTCCTTGCATAAAACAATGGCACTACCAGGGTTTGAACCCCCATCCTCACAATCATGAGTCCATACTGCTGAGCTGCTGTGTACTCCTTGAAAGATAAGAAATTATAGTTTCAGCAATCTTTCCCTTTTTCTGACTCTCTCTATAGAGAGAGTCATAAGTAATTATGATTTCTTTTAGATCTTGTTTTATATGCATCTTGTCTTCTGGTTCAAGATAATCTTTTAATTGCTATAATTTTGTAAGCTGTGATTTCCATATAGAAAAGGTGCTTTTATTTTGGGTAATTCAATGGGTGCTTTGGTGGATAAGTCATCTTGTTAGGCAGAAATGGTTATTGCATTTGAAATCCAGGTACCCCCTAATATGGAAGACATGCCCTTAATCTCCCACACAGGGAGTGTGAATTTCAAATGGAGTCACACATTCAGGTAATCCGTTTGAAATTCACACTCCCTGTGTGAAATATTAAGGTCATGTATTCCATATGGGGTGTATAGATTTCAACTGGAATAACCCATTGTATGTTACGTGTTATCATTTTGTGCTGCGTAAACTATCACTGAAGTGTCAGTGAACAGCTCTTTTTGGAGCCACCAAACTTTATAGATTAGTAGGTAGGCAAGGTCGGCTTGTTCTCTGGCAAGGGGTAGCCTACATGTCTCAGTCTTAGGTACTTTGTCCTGAAGAAGTCAGAGCTACTCCTGACGAAAGCTTGACAGTTCTAAACTTGTCTTATGACGAACCCGTAAAAACTTACTAATTGTTATGAACTCCCGTCAGTAAAATCATATACCATAATTTGTCCACAAATTAATGACAGAAGATAACTTTTTTTTTTGGTACTAATTGGGCCATAAAAACAAGATTTTCACCAGGTTTTTAATTTTGCACTTTTAAGTTTATTGCAGAACCAAGCCTGCGGATGTATTTTCAGCTCGCCATCTACGAACTTTGCATACCGCAAACCTGCTACTGAAAATTTATGAATTTAAGAATGAAAAAATATCACTCTGTATCATGTTTTTGATATTGAAATAAAAAATTAAAATGTATGCTGTGCCAAAAATAAATCAACTTTTAGGAGAGAGAAAGTTTCCAAATTAGAGCCATATTCTATGTGTCAGATCTTCTGAAGCTAGAGATGATTTCCAGCGCACTGGACCCAAAAATTTGGGTCAACAATTCGCTGGTACATTTTCAAGTTGTGCCCCCCCCCTTGTACTCGTTTACACATGGCAGCTATTGCACTTGCCCACTTCTGCCACTGAGCTGTCGATATACAGTATTTATTCTTTGTATAGTGGAGTCTAATTTGTACTCAGATATGGAATGTCAAGATTTTTAATGGCTTTTTTCCCCAATTTACAATTGTCCTTTGTCCAAGATGAAATATAAAAGCTTTTTATTTTCCAGTTACAATATATTAATATTAATATTTAGGTTTAACCGTCACGAAAGTAGTCCGACGAGTAGGACCTTTTTTTTCTTATTTACCAGACTATGTTTAGCTCAGACTATGATCACTATCTCGTATGGTGCAAGAAAGACGAATCGTGAAAGTCCAGGCAGGTTTTTCCCCTTTTCCACCCTTTTTAGAGATGTTTAATATCTTTGTGCCACCTACTGTTTTCTGCCCCTACCAAGGTATGTATTTTTTTTTTTTTAAACACCCTTTAATTTTTATCAGGTGTTCTATGCAAATATCACATTATTGGTGTGCTAGATTAAAGAGCCTGTTTTTTCTTCCTCTTTTTTTCCATCGTCATACGGGCCGGTTAGTGGACTTTCGTGGTCAATCTTTCTTGATGATCAGAGTCTACATATAGTTGGTAACAAAGAAAAAAACAGGTCCTATTCGTCAGACTACACAAAAGCCTAGTTAATATCAAAATAAGCTTATTATGCAATTACCTCCATTAGCTATCCCAACTTTTAACACTAACTGTCTTCTTACAAATATTTTCAATTATCGTGTACAGTATGTGTGTAGCAAGAATAGCTCAAAAGATTTGGACACTCAATTTCTTCTCATTTATTTTTTATTTATGGAAATTCTTTGATATACACTACTTATATATTATGCATATGTTTTGTAAATGTCCGACGTACTGCAAATAATTATATGCAGCAAAATATTGTTATAAATGTGGATGGTTGTATAGTAAGTAATGCCCATTGTTAAAATTGTGTATAAAAACAAAGTATACATGTATATTGAATTGTATTATGAATTATCAGTGTCTGGTCATATGTTTACTGGAAGAAAATATTTCTTAACTTCTTGAATGTATAACTGTATTGTGTATTGTACTGGATAATTATTATTGATATCGTTATTCTGGGCATTTTGTTTTTGTCATATATTATGATATTAAATAAATTCCTGCAGCATATAATTGTGCAAATGAACAAATGAATTTATTGTACTTGTGTGAGTGGATTAGCTTGTTATATGTGTGTAGAAGTTGGTGGTTGTGCCCCCGTCTCTGTTTAGATAACTGAATACATGAATACAAAAGCCACCCAAGTCCATGGGAAGTGATTTTGAGAGAAAAACCTGTGTATCATTTTAATTCCTTCAGTTAGATTTACCTGGTCAATATGGTAAGTTTTACGTGCAAATGAGTGGATTAACCTGTATTAGGTATGACGATTAGCATTTCGGGGACATTCAGGGGTTCATTTTAAATTTTGGGCTTGGGTGGTTTTTTGAATCATATACAAAGACAACAATGTTAGAATGAGATTACCACTAGTAAGATAATACAAAATAAATCACACAGGTATGTATAATGTTGATAAGCATTCTGCCATGTAATATAAACCACACAGTTTCCTTTATTAAACCCTTTTTTTTTTTTTCAAAAGTCACTCTCTAGCAATGAATGTGTTACAAGTGGACTTTTATACATACTGGATTTCAATCAATGTGTTACAAGACTCAAATCATGGAATTGGGTGATTCTTTCATACATGCTATTTTTCACATGCTCAATAGACACAGAGGATGAATTTGAGTTGTTCTTTCATATATTTGACAGGCCTATGTATAGCAACAATTTCCCATGCTTAACTCAATTTGGCCAAAGTATGGACTTGGGTGGCTTTTGTATTCATATATTCAACTCTCTTTTTGTTTGATGTTGATGGCATCCTTGACTCATCTACGGAACCAACTGTCTTCCCTTTCCAACATTTGTACACTGTCCCAATCTATGGAGTGGGCAGAGCCTGTAGCAGTTTTGGCATGCTTATTAACAATGTCGAGCAAAGCCATCAGACGTACCTAAGAGCCACTACAGACTTTTTAATGGTTGTATATAGTAAACTGAGCTCAAAAAGAAACTTATAATTTTTCACAAGGTCATATCTTGAAATCCTGTCCATCAAATTGAACCAAAATTACACACAGATTTACTTTAATACTCTACTCTTAACACATGTCAGTAACCAAGCAGTTATCCAACTGACACAACAGCACAATGCACTGGCATGGGACAGCTTCCTGGACCACATTCACAGCCCAGCCCTGTTTCATGAAAAAAGTGTATGAAAAGCAGAAAGCGGCACCGTTTTATCATCTGTGCAAGGATCTTGTGTGCATTCTCACAGATTTTTTGTCCTGGGTGCCAAATGTTGGGCTGTGAAAGTGAAGGAAGTCCAGGAAGCTGTCCCATGACAGTGCATTTTGCTGTTGTGTCAGTTGGACAACTGCTTGGTTACTGACATGTGTTTTGAGTAGAGTATTAAGGTAATCCTGTGTGTAATTTTGGTTTATTTTGATTGACAGTATTTTAAGATATGACCTTGTGATTCACAAGTTGTACAAAATTTTCTTTTTGAGCTCAGTTTATATTCAATGTAACATGTCTTTGTTATTTAATCCAGAATCTAGAATGGGAATAGATTAAAAAGTGAAGACATGTTACATTGAATTTAATTATTCGACGTCAAATACTTAGTGTCATTATTTAATCTTTTTCCAGTAATGTTTTAACTTCTAACAAATGTTTGAAGACGTAAAACCGAAAACCAGACATTCTACATAACATATGAACATGTTACATCAAATATTTTATGTCAAATACACAAAAGTCTGTATGGCCCTTTAGACCCATTAACATATTGATTGATGAGGTGTGGTATAAAGGGATGTGACCGTTTCAAATACACAGCATGCAGACTTAACTTCGTCGGTCGCAACACATAGTGGCGTAGAGTGATTTTTCAAACTTTCCGTTTCACATAGTGGCGTACAGGTTTAGAGCTCGCTATTATCCTATAGTAGTTATTTCTTGTTTACTATTAAAGATACAGTGTAATAGTTTGAACCTTAAACTTTTGATTTCAAATTGAATCGGGCCACTGAGAGATAACAATGGATGAGTATCGACTCAGTTACTAGTAGCATATCCTTCAAAAACGTTTTGCTCGGAGACGTATTTTGTTCTTCACGTACGCCACTATGTGTTGCGACCGACGACTTGTGTATACTTGGCCGCCGAGTTGTTGCATGACAAAGATGGACCATCTAAGTTCTTTAACAGCTTTTAAACACTTAACGACCCATTCAGTGATTTGCTCATTTGCTAGGCCTACTTGCATTAATGATCGCGAAAATCCAGTGACCGCTCCCATTCCAAGTATTGGGCTGATTAAAAATGGTATGTAGCCTACATTACCAGTCATTATCCACGGACCCGAGGGAGGGTCTACCTTACGATGGGATTATGACCAAGGAGGATGTATTATAGGCCTATAGATGAGTTGACTTCTGACGTCAATGCCTGAAAGTATGCGCACGCGTCATCACAATTTCCATTGTTTTTTGCCTGGCAGTATGCGCGCGCATCATATTTTGTTCAGGGCTTGTGTTTTTGAAGCAGCGCCCGCAGGCGATGCTTCCCTATTTAATTTCACTGAAATGGCTTGCATACGATTAGGTGATATTCCTCAACTTTCGTTGATACACCATTCAAAATACATTACGATAATCGAGCTCAAATGAGCCTAGAATATTACAGGTTAGGCGCATGCACATGCTGTATTTTGTTATGAGTTTGATTTGCATGGCAGTACATGACTGAGAAAGAGAATAAGCATAGTTTGTCTTTTTAACAGTCTGTGCAAGGGTGGGCCGGTTTGTAGTATGTATTGACAGTGTAAGTAGAGGTTAACTAAGGTGAGACCACCTGTATGATGATTTTCCAACTGTAGGATAGTCATGGTAGCCGATACGCTACGCTACGCTACGATACGCTACGCTACGCTACGATACGATACGCTACGCTACGCTATGGTAACGAGTCCAAAAAACTATAAAACTTGGTTTATCGATTGGCAAGGGGCGATTATTATAGCATTCAATCTTCATTCAATGTACTTGTAAACAAACCTGAACTCCTTGGTTATCGATTAGCATGGTCTTTAACATGTTTGTCACTCGATCTCAGTCCTATAACTTGATAATTTCTAGAACCTCGTCCTCAATACAACACAATTATCATGGTTGTCCTGTAGATATCAGGCGAGAACTTCGTTGGAAATAGATATATCATGCTCAGTTCATGAGTTGATGATTGTCCTGTAGTTTCATGGAGATATCAGGCAAGAACTTAGTTGAAAATAGGCCTACATACTTTTGATTCATTATAAAGAATTCACTCACTCATCACTCACTAATCACTCGCTCGCTAATGAAAATTACCATCGGAAATTATGAATTAATTCTTTGTCTTTGGATTAAAAGTTAAATCAAAATCACCCCCCCCCCCCTTACAAAACAATTCATCACAGAATCCAAAATTTCAAAGATTTCCTTTGACGCTGCTTAACCCTTTTAAAGGGTTTTTTTTATTAAAACTCCTGCCACATCACAATAATTCTCAGGCTGATAATTCTATTGAACAGTGACAGTAGTGATCGCATGGAGATCACTCGAGCATATCGATATACCAGTCCCTTGCCTTTGTTGATAAACATTGAGGTCACCTCATCTATAAAAAAACCCCTCAATATAGCTTCCTTGTAATGAGCAGTGGCAGCACCACGGGGGGGGGGTGCCCCCAATCAGAACTCATTCCCCCAGTCCCCAATAGTAAAAAACAAAAATTACGAAAATTTACACTTTTTGCGCCAATATTGCGCAAAATTGGTTGATTTTGAAGTGTCTGGTCACTCATGGCGTCTTGTCTTAGTCTTACTCTACCATGCACTGAGCACTGATATTTCTATTATAATATTTTATTTTATTTTTACTTATTTTCACTTCATAAATTTATTTTCCTGATTTTTTTGTATATTGAATTTTGCTTTGTATCCTCCGGTAAGGACGCATTATATTAAAGTGTCGGTTATTTATTTATTTTTTATATAATTATTTATTTATTTATTTATTTAAATATATGCATTGGTAAGGTTTCTCTTTGGTATGGATCCTTTCATGTGTTGTCTTGTGCCCTTACTGTGAGAAATTATTGTTGCAATATTTACATTGGTAGGGTTTGTCTTTGGTATGAATCCTTTCATGTGTAGTCTTGGAATTGCCTGTGAGAAACTCTTCTAGCAATATTTACAATGGTAAGGATTCTCTTTGCTATGAATCCTTTCATGTTTATTCTTGTTACCTGCCACTGAGAAACTCTTATTACAATATTTACATTGGTATGGTTTCTCTTTGGTATGAGTTCTTTCATGTCTGGTCTGGTCACATGACTGTGAAAAACTCTTATTACACTATTTACATCGTTATGTTTTTTCTTTGGTGTGAATCCTTTCATGTACATTCTTGTTACTTGCCACTGAGAAACTCCTGTTGCAATATTTACATCGATATGGTTTCTCTTTGGTATGAATTCTTTCATGCGTAGTCTTGGAATTCGCATGTGAGAAGCTCTTGTTGCAATATCTACATTGGTAAGGCTTCTCTTTGCTATGAACCCTTTCATGTTTATTCTTGTTACCTGCCAATGAGAAACTCTTATTACAATGTTTACATCGGTGTGGTTTCTCTTTGGTATGAATCCTTTCATGTTTAGTTTTGTTACCTGACTGAGAAACTCTTGCTGCAATATTTACATCGGTATGGTTTCTCTTTGATATGAATCCTTTCATGTGCAGTCTTGTTACCTGACTGTGAGAAACTCTTGTTGCAATATCTACATTGGAATGGTTTCTCTTTGGTATGAATCCTTTCATGTTCAGCCTTGTGATGTGACTGTGAGAAACTCCTGTTGCAATATTTACATCGATATGGTTTCTCTTTGATATGAATTCTTTCATGTAGTCTTGTCACGTGACTGTGAGAAACTCTTGCTGCAATATTTACATTGAGATGGTTTATCTTTGGTTGGAATCCATTCATTCTTTGACTTCCCACACGATGTTAAGGCCTTTTTGTCACCACAATGATATTTATTTGATTTAAGGTGGTCTCCTATAATATTGCCCTTTAGTATTTCTTCCAAATTTAGTTTCTTCAAACAAATTGTCAATCGTTTATTATGTTGATCATGTACTGATTTCCCTTTAGTACGAGTCCGTTCATGTCTTGTCTTGTCCTTTGCCGATGTAAAAATCTTACATCTGTCACGTTTCTGATTGGTGCTTATCATATGATGTACATTCATCTTATCTGGACTAGAGGAACTCTGCGTGCAAGATTGACGCTGGAGAGACAACTTTGCGATGTTTTTTGCCCACAAATGTCGGCGATATGCTGCAGCAGCCTGCTGGAACGAACCATTCCTGTATGGGTGTGTCCAGTTTTCATGGAATCTTAAATGAAGTAAATATCGTCTAGAACTAAAATAGAACCTTCGTTTGCAATACTTGCATGTATGACTGGCAGACGGTCAACCAGATAGGGAATCTTCATGATTCTGCACAAAAAAAAATGAAAAACACACAAGAATGAACATAAAACTTTAATAATGCTGTTGAGACGTACCTTGACCTGAGACGAAAATAACCCGGTAAAATACCTATCAGTAGGTATGTCACAGTGGCTGCACAATAATTCTGCTACACTGTGCATGCAAGCATAACAGTGAATTGAAAAGCGCGCGCTTCAAAGTTGGCCAATTTTAGAAAACATCCATGTCGATAAATGAATTTCCTCAGTATGCTTCATTTATCCAAATTGTTTGAATTTTTAATATATGGTGTGTGAAGCCTTTCCGAGGCTACCATTGGGTCCCTCAAAATTAAAAATTGTTTTGTTTAAGAGCTACTGTCTGTTTTTATGGATTTTTGAAGATCGCTCATAAATAAGTAAATATAGGCCTATTGAAATAAAGGGACCTACCACCATTTAGCTGAAATACTAATCTTTCTTAGCATGTAAATTATTTCCGTCGAAAACGAATGAAACACTTCGAGAAAACTAGTTGAAACAAAACATTATATCAAAGATATTTTTAGGGAGTAATTTTCCAAACCTCAATAGCTCTAAGCCATTGTGTGTGTCCAAGGCCATACTATTTTTGTATACGCGGTACAGTGGGGATGGCTTTTCCGTTTACCATTTGTCATCCCATGTTAATCCAGATAACAAAATGTTCATTTAAAGTCTCATTGCAAATGAATTATGATTTTTACTTTTCGGATTTGGCTTTGAGCAATGGTGACATGTTTACCATGTTTACAGAAAAAAATGAAAATTCTATTCCAGACATCGTCAAAATGTCAAACTTTGTATGTTTTGTATTATATTTAAGTAATTAAGTGCAGTTTCTTTATTCAACATCATAACAGGTTCATACTTGACATATTTATGGTGAATGAATAGACTTTCATTAAATATTGAAAAAACACAAAATTACTCATGCCTAATTTACATAAAAATATCATGAATACATAATTACCTGTAATTAGCTAATTTGCATAATTAATTACTTTTTGTGTATTTTTTGTTATCAATTGAAATAACTCTGTATACATATGTGTGCAAAAAAAACCGCACCCTGATATCATGTACGGTTTTCTATTGGCATCAATTTTGCATATTAATTAGCTGAACTTTTTTTTCACCTTTAATTTGTCTGCAGATTGGCTGAATTTGCTAAAATAGTATATTTGGTTAATTTATTATAATTATTCAATGATAGATTTTGAAATTTTGTTTTCTTTAACGAAGTTAGGAAAGATAGGCATTTAACCTGTGGTACTTAAATTAACGCTGCTTTTTCAAGCAAGCGTTCAAATAAACCTTCAAAATCTCGAAATGTGCCAATTTTGTCATTATAGCCATTTGTGGCAGGTTTTAATTCCATTTACGAGCATCTTAAAATTGACACTACATCACACTGCATTGACCGATTTCAATTCCGTTTTTTTGATTTTTGATGCTTTAATAAAGCTCATTCATGTAGAAACACTAAATAACGTTTTTCTGCTTCGCTTATTTTTGAGGTGATATACCTACTAACAGCAACGCCGCCCGAATTATGCGCGTGCAATGACCCTCCCCGGGGAGGGGGTTGGCGGGTGTTCTTAGTGGAAATGGGGGTACAATATAGGCCTACATGGATGTGCGGCAGATTCGGGATGCATTTTCAGCCATTTAGTTTAGACTCGGGGTGTATTTTCAGGTTTATTGATGGCCATCAATTTCATGAAAATTTGGTGTGGGTTTTTTTGTCAAATTTTTCTCGATCATTAACGGGGCATTTCGTGATCCACAGCCTCATCCCCCCACTTTTCCCAAAAAAAGTTGAGATTTTTACACCACTGGATACCTCTGGCTACATAATGTTTATGTACCAAATATTTCTTGCAGATTAATTCGTTTAGCAAAAATATCGTTAAATTTGAATTTCGTTCTGGTGCACCAGAACGAAATTACAACACATTGTTTATGGAGCAGTGTAAAGCCCGATCCTGACTCCACATCGCAGCGCGATGCGATGCTGCGATGCTATAAAAACTGTAATCTGAGCCAGGTTTTTACGAGCTCAGCGGTGAAAATTCTCATCGCGCGGTGGAAATTTTGGTCCGCGAAAAAGTTGAACAAGTTGAACAATGTTCAACTTTTTCGCATCGCGCTGCGATATCGCAGCCGTGCATGCTTCTGATTGGCTGCTGGAAAATCAAGGTCGGTAGAATGACCTTAAAAGGAGATGCAGACCCCACATGTTTTTAAAACATCGCAATATCGCGTGATGAAATTAAAATGTACATTATAATTCCATCGTGAGATGCTGTGAAATTTGAAAAGTATCGCAGCATCGCATCGCGCTGCGAAGTGGAGTCAGGATCGGGCTCAATACACATAATCATGCATAACTCGCAAACGCAAAATCGGAATCAACTGAAATTTTGGAAATAAGCTTTTTTCGTGGATATCTACTGAAAAATGTCATTAAAAGAGGATGCTAGGATCACGAAATCCTCCTTTAAGTCCCAAATTATTATTGTTTTTTAGCAAGGTGTGCGGGTCTGTTTTTCGTCAAATTTATTTTGAAGTCGGGGGTAGTTTGTCGGAGTCCAGCCGCATATCCCCACCTAAACCAAAGTTGAGAGCCCCCCCCCCCCCAACCGGCAATGAGCCAAAGTCCAGTGCCGTCGACAGGGGGGGAATCGGTACCCCGCCACATCATGGCCCTATTGGTTCCTTCCTCGCCATAGGGCCATGACTTCCGTACTATATTGCAAAAGGGGGGGGGCACCCGTGGAGGCAGCGGCACTGAACTCATGTCGCAGTTTCAAAGGTTCACCCTGCATTCATAAAAGTACTCACATGTTCAGTTTTGTGATATTATTATAACTGCTAAATTGTTGGTCTATTGGCTTGTATCTATTGTTTGTGATATTTCAAACGTTTTAAAATTTCAAAAGAATCCCATTCAATTACACGGTTGACGATGAAAATTTACTGAATTTAGAGAATGCACGACGACCACCACCTGCATTTGTCCCATTGATCATTTTAGCTTGAAATCGGCAGACTTTCTGCACTTCGCGCGTAAGTTATTCAGAGAAACTTAAAGGGGCATTTCGTGATCCACAGCCTCATCCCCCCACTTTTCTCAAAAAAAATTGAGATTTTTATATCACTGGAAACCGCTGGCTACATAATGTTTATGTACAAAATATTTCTTGCAGATTAATTCGTTTAGCAAAGATATCGTGAAATTTGAATTTCGTTCTGGTGCACCAGAACGAAATTACAACACATTGTCTATGGAGCAGTGTAATTATACACACTAGCGGGATACCCGCGCTTCGCGCGGATCCCCGCTAGATGAGTAAATGGGAGCGTTCACTATAACAGGAAGAATTAATGAACAGGTAGAATTATTGAAAAGGTACATTTTTATTTACCTAAATCTGTCTCTGCTTACATTTTCTTTTTTAGTTTCTTTTGCTTAGCTTGTGATTTTCCGTTTCCATGTTATTTATTTATGTAACCCGTTCCCATTATTTTCGAATTCTGTTCTTTCTTACATTTCCCTTTTAGCATCTTTTTTTTATTTGCTGCTTGTGATTTCCCGTTTCCATGTTTTTTATTCTGTTCTCATTATTTTAGCTTCTTTTTTCTTACATTTCCTGATTAGTTTCTTTCCTTCTTTGTTTCGTTCCCGTTTCATTTAGTTACTTTAACCCGTTGGTCTAATTACTCGTACCTTTTTGTCCTCATTTTAATTTAATTTTTTTTTATAGTACCGCTTCATCCCATGACCCGTCCATGTACCTTTTTGTCCTTTATTATTTTTCCTTCTTTCCGTATTATCATGTCCACTGGTCTCTGGCTCGCAAATCGTGTGGCTCTGCGCCGTTTACGCGCGCATTGGCGTAATGCGCATTACGCACGCGACGCCGACGCGCTGCCGGCCAGCTGCAGTGACGCGTAGGCTGGTAACCGATTTTCATAACAAAACCCCGTTTTTACCCATATTTTCACTGTTTTTGCAGCCAATTCTTGACCGTTTCCAACCAAATTTTCGCATTACCGTCTCGGTATAGTCTTTGATTTCCCGTATGAATTTGGTGACTTTTGGATCGAAACTGACGGAGCCTTTATACACATAGATAGATAGATAGATAGATAGATAGATAGATAGATAGATAGATAGATAGATAGATAGATAGATAGATAGATAGATAGATACAACATTCCCCTATTTATAGTAAGACTAGCGGGATACCCGCGCTTCGCGCGGGTCCCCGCTAGATGAGTAAATGGGAGCGTTCACTATAACAGGAAGAATTACTGAACAGGTAGAAACATTGAAAAGGTACATTTTATTTATCTAAATCTGTCTCTTCTTACATTTTCTTTTTAGTTTCTTCTGCTTAGCTTGTGATTTTCCGTTTCCATGTTATTTATTTATTTAACCCCGTTCCCATTATTTTCTAAATCTGTTATACATTTCCCTTTCAGCTTTTTTTTTTTATTTGCTGCTTGTGATTTCCCGTTTCCATGTTTTTTTTAATTTAACTCTGTTCTCATTATTTTAGCTTCTTTTTTTCTTCTTTGTTTCGTTCCCGTTTCATTTAGTTACTTTAACCCGGTGGCATATATTACTCGTACCTTTTTTGTCCTCATTTTAATTTAATTTGTCTTTATAGTACCGCTTCATGTTGTTTATACAACACACATCTTTTTCCCGTATTATTTTATTACGTCCTCTCATAGCGTGTCTGCGGACGTGTTCACGTCACCCGCTATCATAATCCCGTGACCCGTCCATGTACCTTTTTGTTCTTTACTTTTCCTTCTTTCCGTATTATCATGTCCACTGGTCTCTGGCTCGCAAGTCGCGTGGCTCTGCGCCGTTTACTCGCGCGCATTGGCGTAGTGCGCATTACGCACGCGGCGACGACGCGCTGCCGGCCAGCTGCAGCGACGCGTAGGCTGACAACCGATTTTCATAACAAAAAACCCGTTTTTACCCATATTTTCACTGTTTTTGCAGCCAATTCTTGACCGTTTTTAACCAAATAAAATGCATTACCGTCTTAGTATATTCCCCGATCTCCCGTATGAATTTGGCGACATTTGGATCGAAACTGACAGAGCCTTTATAGACATACCCAGATAGATAGATAGATACAACATTCCCCTATTTATAGTAAGATAATCATGCATAACTCGCAAACGCAATATCGGAATCAACTGAAATTTTGGGAATATGCTTTTTTCGTGGATATGTACTGAAAAATGTCATAAAAAGAGGATACTAGGATCACGAAATACTCCTTTAATCTGGGAGCAAAACGCCACTTTACAATTTTTTGCGCGCTTCGCGCTCATTTGTCTATAGTAGTAGGCCTAGTGCTCGGTATGTTCATATTTCATTATTTTAACTTGAAGGGACCAGATCACGGAAATCGTACAATAAACGGAATAATTGTGACCGCTCAAACACGCTATCCGCTCCGTTTTAAGTTCAACATTTGTTCATAAGTCACAGCGCTCATATCAATCAACTCGCCTTCCGATCCGCCAAAGGGCTGGCTATATGATTCGGAGTGCGGCTTTGTGGACATAGCGTTTTGGAATCCTTTTTTTCAAATCTGATTTTTTTGGCATATTTGTAATTTTTACCATACGCATGTCCCAACTTATACCACTGGCTTAACCCCGAAGGGGTCACTCCCATTGTGGCCTGTACACCATCCGCGATAATGAAAACGCGTAAAAGGGTAGTTTTTGTGGGTAAGCACGATACGCGCGTAACGCGTTTAGGGTGTCAAAAACATGAAATATTGGAAAAAAAAGGGTAGCAAAATTGCAATTGCTAATACGCGGAAATGAAATTTAGGGTATGAAATTTGATGCAAGGAATAAAATCCCTATTTAGGGTATTGTTTTAGCCAAGGGTTAAATCCTTGTTTATAATGCTTTTCAAAAGTTGATTATCGCGGATGGTGTACAGGCCACAATGGGAGTGACCCCCGGGGGCTTAACCTACTTGGAATCAGTCCAATTTGAGCGCCTCTTTCATGTCTTATTAAGACATTAAATCCCCCGTAGCACAGCTGCTGTGATCAACATAATTGGTGCTTTCTTTTTCTTTCATTTTACCTCATTTATATTTCTGCTTCAAATGACCAGAAAACCTTCATGGCAGTTGTTTAGGCCTACCGTACTATATTATAATTTTCTCATAAAATTTGACCAAAATCGTATATTATGTTAAAAAAAAAAATATAAAACCTAGGATTAAGAAAAACTATAAAACCCGAGTTAAAAGTAAAGTAGAACTGCCCTACGCGGGGTTCGAACCAGGAGTGAATAGATTGTGCGTCCAAAGATTTGCTGCTAATAAAGTCATACGAGTGGTTCCATATTGTTTGGTTTTAAAAGCGATCTTATTCTTACTCAGTGGCTCACTACTATACTATTTATGGAATTAACATCATCCAAAAAATGTAATACCAACATTCATGCTGACTTAAAAATTGTTTAAACGTTGGGAGCATTTTTTTTCAAGGTAGATAACGAACAATTAGTAACGAAAGGTTGTTTCCTATAAGGAAAACAATAAATATTGGCTTTCAGGGCGTTTTTGACGCCCGCGCTTTTTCTTGCTTGATGATATGAACGTTTTTGTGTTTGTGACACGCATTTTTTCCTGATAGGGTATACTTTGGGCATAGGCTTCGTTATTTACCATATATTCAACTTTTACACGTTATTTGTTGCTTTATACAGTCTAAACGCAGGACAACCGATTCTTTTGTTCTGCTTAGTCGCGCTAAAAGTCGATCGATACATGTTAAAATCAGCACAATTCCGAGATACACCTTTTGCTATGAAATTTATTTTCTCGGTCAAATATAAAGCAAAATTTTTTTTTTCTTCAGTAATGTCAAATAAAAACATAGTGCTTGGATGAACATTTTTTTTAAAAATCCTGGTGTTAAAATTAAGCATCAAATTGTGTCTTTTATAGGCCTTTAGTTCGCCCGTGAGCTTTTTGCAGAATTCATTTTTTAGCGTCTCAAACTAATATAGTTTGCTAAAGAAAGATATTTCCCACCTTTGTAAAGCACATCGTGTGGGTCTATATATCATAGTTTTGTCAGAATTTCCGTTTTTATTTTACCCTTTTCCCCTCCATGCTCCGAAAATGTCAAACTTAGTACTTTACCTCGAGAGCAACCAGCACAAATAATCGATATTTCAATTGTTGTCAACCCAGGTCCCTTTTCCATTGAAAACCAGGATTGCCTGACCAGCGATTTGGTAGCCCAAATCCCCAATTCTGGTAAATGAGGTGGATTTTGGAAATTTGCTCCCGTGATAGCCTGCAATTTCAATTTATAGGGGCTATGGATTCCATGATTATGAAAACCATTTTGTCTGTTTGTTTGTTTGTTTATTTATTTACCTAGGATGAGGTCCATGGGAAAATCCACTGTCCAAACCTAGAAAAATTCGCGTGTTATTAGAGGGATTTTAATTTTCTGTCCCTCCTATCTCCAGGTGAATTTTGAATGACCCCCCCCCCCCCATCGCGGGTTGGCATTTTCATTACACCCTTCAGACTTGCGTTCGGGTTTGTGTAGGCCTATTTGTCATAATTTAGCGCTATAGGACCTACTTTGTAAATGTATAGCTATATAGCCGTGCTATATAAATATTATAAGGTACCGGTATGTAATATTATGTAGGCCTATGGGGGTGGGGTGGGTACTCAACACATTTGAACCATGACTTACAATGCAAGGCTCATTGTTACCATAAATGATTTTTCCTTTAGGTCATTATAATAGGTTGTTATAAACTTCCGTGTTTAACCTTGTATTGTTTTGGCTGCTTCATTATGACTTTCGGTGGGTTTAAGCAATTTCAAACAAACACAAACAAAAGGCACCATACCGAAACACTAGGTAATTTCTTTGCTATATTGAAGTTCTGGCAAAACTGTATCCAGGCCGGGCACCCAGAGATATCGATCCACAATGCTAGTATTTCACGCGTGGATTTGAAAAATTTTTCAGCTGGTATTCAAAAATTATGGAATCAAAACGGAAATTCTGACAAAACTATAATATATAGACCCACACGATGTGCTTTACAGAGGTGGGAAATATCTTTCTTTAGCAAACTATATTAGTTTGAGACGCTAAAAATGAATTCTGCAAAAAGCTCACGGGCGAACTAAAGGCCTATAAAAATCAAAAATATCACACTAAAAGACACAATTTGATGCTTAATTTTAACACCAGGATTTTAAAAAAATGTTCATCCAAGCACTATGTTTTTATTTGACATTACTGAAGAAAAAAAAATTTTGCTTTATATTTGACCGAGAAAATAAATTTCATAGCAAAAGGTGTATCTCGGAATTGTGCTGATTTTAACATGTATCGATCGACTTTTAGCGCGACTAAGCAGAACAAAAGAATCGGTTGTCCTGCGTTTAGACTGTATACGAATGTTCAATGCCTTATCCGTGCCGTGGTCATGGTACATATTTTTAAGCAGAAAACGACACGTGTCTTCCATTTCTGGAGCTATTTTGCTAAAAGGGTGTTTGCCGGCTAAATTTTCAACATTGTGTTAGCTTGTGTTTATACATCCTGGTTATACGTAACACCATGCTCACAACACGTAATAATTTTCTGTCGTCACGAAGTTGCCGTCCTAATGAAAAGACGTAAAAGTCACGGTGAGGGCCCATATACTGCGGCTAGCTTTGGAGTAGGCCTAGAATTAGAACGCAATTTGTCATTTTTAAATCTTACCTTTTACCATGTAAATTGTATCGCTCGCGCTATATATCTTGCTCAAATCAAGTTACGTGGAATTGAGTTAAATATCAACTCAAATTCTGCCATTCGTTGTACTTGTTGATTTTCTCCTTTACAATGTAGTATTGATTTCGTAAATATGAAACTGCCTCTCTACTGCGGGCTCTCTACTTCTTTTATATAAAAAAAGACACCTCATCCTGTTACGGTATATAGGCCTACACGTACGGCATTTGTATACGATGACTAGAAAACTCATATAGGCCTACTACTGTGCACTCCAAAAAACGAGGTTAGCTATCACTATTGAATGAAAGGACTTGAACTTTGCCGTAGAATATTATACCATTTTGCATCACATGTTATTGACAAAACAAAGATCAAAGTCCGCGTTTCATATTTGCATTTCATGAAGGCTATGTAATAAACTGTACGTGTCGGGGGGTACATCGTCCACATCAGATAAAGAATTATTTTGTACAGGCAGGAAACGAACCAATAGAAGTTCGACTTGCATCAAATCACGTGTCTTTATAAACTGCCCGCAGCGCAGGCTGCTGAGAGTACAAAATAAGCTGAACAAATATACTCCGTGACAATATAAAAAGCACATTCCTCAAGCACATAGTTGCATATTGAGATTAATTGATTTAAGTCTATTCCTAGCTATAATGAAAAAATATTACATGTATATTCTTTTGATATAATTTGAAGAAACCTATTGTAAGACTTGCAGTTGAATGAATATGGCAAGGTCCAGTCTGTGTATTGAACTTCCAGTCTGTGTGTTGGAAACAAAAACTGACAAAAATCGAATTTGTTCTCAACTTGGCAATGCAACGTTGAAGATGCGTAATTAGCTTGTGCATGTCGTAAAAATGAGTTATTTCAGCTGATGAATAGCCATGATGGCAGCAGAGCATTCGTAGTGGGAAGGAAACATATTTTTTTATCGTACAGGTGGTGTGCTTTAGGGAGTGTTCATTAATACTTTGGTAGGGGGCTGGTTTTTCTCAAATTTTTCGCTCGAAAACTTTTTGGCCCCCCCCCCCCCCACCCTCGATGGACCGCTAAACTTTTTGACCCCCTCTTTTGACAGACAAAACTTTTTTGACCCCCCTTATCGTATAACAAACATTATACTTAATTGTGATGCTTCCAGTGCAATGGTGTGGTATCTGGGTCACATGTAAATGATATTAAGGGAGGAAAATGTTTGAAACATTCCCGGTGGGACAATTGTGCATAGGCCTAATATACAGCAGTGAAGAGTAAAACCCCCATGATGCTTTGCGAGTAAAGCATATTATCGAATGAGTAGCAACTCTGACGTCATCATTTTCATGTTGGTCCTCAAAGGGTAAAGACCATTCTCTCACATGTGACTTCATCATTTTTAGATGGGGTATAAACCTAAAATGTTGAGTTGATTTGTGGAAGGAAATTATACTTAAAAGCAAAGATTCATGAAAAGAACTTGCAATGTATCATTAATCATCAACATTGGAATCGGTAGTTTCTTTTTTACAAATCAAATCAATTCGCCACATGACCATTATCAACCACATCTAACATTTCTCAAACCCTACACCCCTGTATTGGGCGATACCATTTTACGCAAGAAATATTTCTATTGAGACCTCAAACAAAACAAGGTTGAATTTAGCCCTATTTATAGAAAATATTTAATATGAGGCTAAAACTTTGATATGAAATAAAGAACCACTAATTAAACTTCCATTTATTGATGGGCCTAATACAAGCACAAGGTATTTTTAACTTTAAACTTAATTTAGATTTGTCCCAAATCAGGGTGTTTATCTGTCCAGGGATAAATGAAATAGAGGACTTATTTGGAGGTTCATAGCAGGCCCGTACGCAGGGGGGTGCGGGGGTGCGACCGCACCTCCCCAAATTTGCAAAAGTATACAAAAAGTCCCAAAATTTAAGGATTCGCGAGCGTAGCGAGCAAAAAAATCAGGTTTTTTACGCTTTTTTGGTCAAAAAAAGTCCAAATTTGGGAGGAAAAGTCCACTTTTCACAAAATCCCCCCCCCCAACCAATAAAAAAAAAGTCCACTTTTTCAAAATCAGCACCCCCAAAATCCTGCGTACGGGCCTGGTTCAAAGGCACAGCAGCATAATTTGGATCCGTGGCTATTATGATAGTACAAATGCGCGTGAGCCGCGCATGAAAATTTTGCCATATTGAAACTTGAATGGTCAAATATTGTTTTAAAAATTGGAACTAATTAATATGCAAAAAGCTAATATGAGATTAATTTGGTCAAAATCACATACACGTACACAGGCATCAGTTTTGGTCCCTATAAAGACCATGGCACCTGGGCCCTGTGCCCACTCTACCCTAATATGGTAAACCATGGGCGTATGTGAACAAAATAATTCCGCAATGAGAAATAGTAAACTGAAGTGTGCAGTTTATGTGCAAAGAAATCCAATTTATTTGCAATATTTTCTTGATTTAGTTGTATTTTTCCCAGTTTTTGATCAGATTGGTGTATAATCATGTTTGTAGCTAGACTTCTCCGTAGTCCACTTGCCCATTGTGCTTACTCTTTAAAACTCTTGATTTAATAATATTTGTGCACAATTGATAGATTTTCACATCTGATCTTTTTAGTCACCACACTCCCTCTGTTTGTTGGCTGCCCAAGTGGACTACTTACTTTCGATTGCGGTTAACATGTTTAACACGGCTGTCTATGGATGAGATTGTCGGATTTCTGGCCTACTTAAACCCAATGTGACATTAGACCCAAACACACATCATATACACAAACCCATCTCAATATGTGACTTGACCTTGATCTTGACCGTGGTGACATTTGAAAAAATGGCTGTAAAATCAAAATTTTAGCCTCCATTTTTCCCCCTCAAGATGTGGGTGATAGCAGATATTTGTAATGAGTGAATTTTGTCTACAACTTAGGAACAAGTGATGTAATGAAAGATCAAGCACAATTATCAATAATATTATCATCATAATAATATTATCATCATATGATCCTGTTTTCAAAAATGCGGATATGTTTTGAGGAGTGTGTATAGCACATGGCTGCATTGATGTTTTGTTTTGTTCCCTTAAGGGGGTACTACACCCCTGCCCAATTTTTTGCCTATTTTTGCATTTTTCTCTAAAATTATAGCGCATTAGGGACAAGTAAGATATGTATATTATAGGGGCAAGGACTACAACTACTGCACTGGAAATTTTATTTCAGCACAGGCAACAGTTGTGGAGTTAGTCAAAAATGAGGGAAACCAATATTTGATCAATAAATCAATAACTACTTGCTTTAAGGAGGCACACAGGATCACTAATTATCCATTATTATTCACCTCATAACTCGAAAACTATTTATGTAAAGTATATAAAAGTATACATTTTTTGAACGGAAATGAGCTCATCAATCCATTTAAAATGTCAGTTTTGGGTCAAAAAGTACAATTTTCGAGAAAATCCCCCAAAACGGCTTTTTTGACCAAACATTTTTGGTCCGCCATAAAAAAATTATTTGAAAATCAAAAACTGTAAAACATGAATTTTATTAATTTAGACAAATAAATCTAGAAAGTGTTTTTTTATTTTTTCGAAATTTTGCTTAGTTTTTAAAATATAGGCAAAAAATCAGTAAAAACGTATGACTCGTGTTCAAATTTTTGAATCATGGGTGATAAAAAAAGTTCTAGGCCCTAATTTAAAAAAATAAAAAACACTATCTAGATTTTGGCCATATCTAAACGTTTGACTTAAAAACTTACCTCAGTGATGCTTCATTTAGACGCTATGGCGGACCAAAATGGTTAAAAGTGGTCAAAAGTGAACTTGCCGAAAATCGCGATTTAGAAAAATACAGCGGATTTTAGGTCCATTTTGAAGATTATTCCATAAATATATAATCCGGTGACTTGTGACGTTTGGTCAAGTTAGAAAATGAGAAGGGCGTCCAACTGCAGCAGATTGGCATTTTTTGGTGATTTAGAAGGTAAAATATACAATTTTACTAAATTATCCGTGCACATTCGGCAGATATTTATCCACGTGGTGTAATCATTTTATTTACTGCAGTCTTGTTTCCATGGTGCAGCAGAGCTTCCGGCAAGGCCGCGGCGTCGCGTCAGCGTTTGAGGAGCGACAGGGCGCGCGGACAGACAGACAGGTTACGCGAATAAGTTGCACAGTGCATGGTAGTGTTGCCGCGAACGAAACCATGATTATTTAAGCACAATTTTGTCCTGTTCCGTAAAAAAAAGATCATGCTCTGTATTAAAATTTGCGGACATCAGAACATTAAAAGTAGCATAGAATAACTGACAAGCAATTATTTTAGCAGATAATCAGGAAGTTTTATGAAATGAAGAATAAATTGAGACATATTATAATTGTGATTTCTGTTTTGTCCTAATTTTCTTAATTTTGCTTTGAAAATGCAATGTTTTTAATTTATCGTTTTTGGTTATATTCTTTCCCTTTTTTTTTTTTTTTTTTTGGTGTTGACAAATATTGCATATTATGTTCATTGTCCTTTTCTGAACCGCAAACATGATGTTGTTACTACTCGTTGCTTTTTCTTTTTAGTTAGTGCTTGAGAGGCACCACAACGGCCCGTCCGCGCCAATGAGATTTTAACGCCCGTTATAGCTAGGCCTACACCACAGGAATCCCAAGTAAAATTTGAAAAGATTCTGATGTGTCGCATTACTCAATATTCCGTTTTGTTATTGTAATTGTTTGTAGTTATCATATTTTATTTTCAACTTTTACGGAATATCAAACACGTATAAAGGTCATAGGCCTATTAGGCCTAAAGCTACAATAAAGTTGTAAAATATTTTGTACCGCATAAAAAGTGAATAAAATACAACAACAAAAATTTTAAAAAAAGTGTGTCTGTTGTTGTTTTCAATCAAATAAACGTGTAAAAATTGGGGTAAAAGTTGTAATATGTCTTCTTGTAAAACGGACAAAAAGTAGGCCTATATATTATGTTAAACGGGCAAAACACGGAGAGGTCACAAGAAAACTGAAAAACACGGAAATTGACATAGCCTAACAAAACCGAATTTCAAAAGTAGAAAACGGAACACTTGTGGCTTTAAATTAGATTGTGGTTTATGCAGTAGGCCTACCGTATAGGCATCATGCTGTAAAGAGCGTTTTAAAACACTGCATGAAAACATTCACGAAAAATGCTTTAAAGCAGTTTACCTTTTAAAGTATGCAGAAAACATTATAAACGTGAAAGTTGAAAACCAGGCAAACATTGCAAATAAAAAGGCATTCGGCCAAAACATTCGCAAAAAGTGTTGTAAAACCAAAAGCTTTTATCGCAATCATAATCAATCAGGAGAGAGAACGTTTGAAAACGAATCTTAAATCCGTGTTTTAATAACACTTTGAAACACTATTCAGGGCCTTAGGTATCTAATATAGGCCTACCGGTAGTAACTGCTTGCCTATTTTTATGGTCTTCAAAATTAAGACGAGACTGAACGACCGCAGAGGCCCCCGAACCAAGGCTGGGACTGCATAATTATAAGCTAATATAATAGGCCTATATTCTTGACCAACTACACCAACTTGGTAAATCAAATAATAACAATGAAATGAATGATGAATGAATGAATGAATGAATGAATGAAATAAAACAAATTTTTAAACATAAAACAATAAGCCTAATGATGTACGGGCTAAGTCTAGCCTACTAGCAAAATATTTAGGGCGTACGTTTTCTATCGTATCTACCAGATTGCGTCATCATTACAGGACTTCTTACGGGTAACTACTTCTTACAGATAAATTTCATCTTTTCAAGTTCAGAATGAAACTTGAAAAACAAAATAAAAACAAACAAAAAATTCACTAAATTATGTTCATATAAAAACCTATAATTTATACCACTATATCAGCACTTTTTTTGGCGAAATTTATCGAGTAGGCCTACTGATTCTAGGATGGGGACGGTGGTGGTCTGTCGGCCCGCAGTTTCGCAATGCAATGGTGCAAGCTTTACCTACCTTGGAAGAGATCAATACGATAAAATACGGTAGTTATCGCGATTGGCGCCTCAATCAGCAATCACCTCGCCCATCCAGTTTATCATGTGTGCGTGTCTTTGCTAGCTGTACGCCGCAGTACGCGTTTCGAGAACGCGATATATTGCGGGAAAACAATGATTTATTTGCTTTTGCATTTTGACGAATTTTTAATGAAAAAGGGTCTTTAAAATAGCTTTTCTTATGGTTCAAATTTTAAGATTTCTTTAAAATCTATTAATGACAGGATAAAATACGGTTTGAAGATGACATTAATGATGAAAACTCAATTTTGGCCATGTAACACTTCAGTGATCCTGTGTGCATCCTTAAGTTGCTGCATTTTCAATACAATAGTTGTAGTCCTTGCCCCTATAATATGCATATCTTACTTCTCACCAATGTGCTATAATTTTTGAGAAAAATGCAAAAATAGGCATAAAATTGGGCAGGGGTGTAGTACCCCCTATGGGGGAGAGAGCAAATTAAATCTTTGATCAGCCCGTAATCTGGGGGGGCTTTTACTACTACTATGCTGAAAAGTATACCCACGGTAAGAGTGATATACACCAGGCACAAAAAGAAACTCGTCAGTTATATTCATCCTTGCTGTTCAATAACTTGATAATTTTGGATTATTCTGAAATATACATTTTATTAATTGGTTTTTCTTTTTCATTTGACACCCTGTTCGTGAACATTGAGCAAGAATTGACCAAGATATGCGCCTCAAACTCTCAAACCCCAAAATGAAAAGTTGCAATTTTAACGATTCAATTGTGCCTGTACACTGTGCGCTTTATTGATTGGCCCGTGGTGCTTGTGTGCAATACAACGATGCGTTCCCATTGAAAATCATTGAAAATGCGACTTTTGTTTTTGGGGTTTGCGGGTTTGGAGACGCATATCTTGGTCAATTCTTGTTTGTTTTTCACGAACAGGGTGCCAAATGAGAAAGCAAAGTCCAATTAACAAAATGTATATTTCAGAATAATCCAAAATTATCAAGTTATTGAACAGCAAGGATGAATATAACTGACGAGTTTCTTTTTTGTGCCTGGTGTAGTTGACCTGTAGGGTCTATATTGTTCGTGTTAAAGAAAGTAGACAAAGTATAGGACTTCAACTAATAAATTGTGATGCTTCTGGCGAGTTGTCACAAGACAATTCTTAAAATAAAATATATTGATATTAATCCGAGTTGTTATGAGGCCCACCGATTACAAGCTGATCAAACTGTAACAACTAAAGAGAAACTCACTGACATTGAAATTGACTTTGATATTAAAGTACTGTTGAAATAGACAAGGAATAAAGACTGAACAAAAATGTCATTTTGTTATCAAAAGATTTTATTTACATAATTACATAGCATCTAAAACATACCAGCAATGCCAACTTTTATCCTGGTCTTATAAGAAAATGGTTGGCCTCAACACTTTCATAACTCTGATAAAAATATAATGGGATTCTACTGTCACCACAGTTTCAGCATAAAAAAGCTTTCAGCAAGTCAGAGGGGAGCATGATCGGATGACTCTGTGATGATTGCACTCAATTATTGAGACAAATAAAGCCAACTCACATGAGGAATGGTATGGGTTCCAGGCCTTGCCGTTTGAGGCGAGCGATCGCTCTCGCTCACCACCGCTCGCCCAAACTCAATTTCTAGTGAACGCATTTCCACTCGCCATAGACACTAAATATCGCTCACTGCCAATCACCCAAAATTAAATCCAATTTACAGCATTCAAGTTTCAGCATTTAGTCAATGTATTTGATTTATCATGATAATAGATTAGCCTTAATCCCTGAAAATCAGTGAAACACTATGGCCCACAAGAGCCTCATCCCAATGACATAGTCCAATAACCTCAATTACATAATCATAGTGCAAAATTTGAGCTCAAGTTGCAGAATATGAGTTTTTGTACCCAAATCTTCAAAGGTCATTCAATGAATGTACAAATGTATTGGGTTTAAGAACTGTTCCCCTGATAGATGAGCATACTGTGGATCCTAGTGAAAGAGGGTGTCAACAGTGCATAAGTGTTTCATATTGGTATGAATTATCTTTCAAACTAGAGAGTGATTCAACCACTACAGTATATACTACTAGAGAGTGATTCGACCACTCGCCTAGCATCATGGTAGCGAGTGATTGACCACTCGACCTCAAAAACTAGATGGCAAGGCCTGGGTTCTAAACTCCTCAACAAAAGTTTGGAAAGTTTTTTCGAGCATCTGTATCTCATATTATTTGTGACATATTCATATTGTGTTACATATCAATGGATAGCTACAATACTCCCCTTTACAATGACACCCCATTTGAAACAATAACATTTTTCACGGCTGAGTACACGCCTTGTGAATGTAATGGGGTCTCAAAAAGAATTTGCCAAATTGACCGTTATTCTGTGCAGCAAGCTGCAATCCCATATCTTCACAATCTGGGACCTAATACAATCCTCCAAGATGACACCGCTCGCCCCACATAGCCACAGTAGTCAACGACTACCTACAGAATATGGGAGTAGAGTCAAAATGGCCTGCCATCAGGCCAGACCCGGGGGCCAGAGAAGCCCATATGCAACCGCATTGAATGATCTGCGACGAATCCTTCTTGAAGAATGGAATGCCATCCCATAGTAACGTGTAACCAGGTCGGTGAGCAGCATGAGGAGAAGGTGGCTGCCTATGGTTTTTCCACCCGCTATTGAGGTTAGTGGCTAGCGTTGTTTGAGCACAGAATAATGGTCAATTTGGCAAATTCTGTTTGAGACCCCACTACATTCACAAGGCGTGTACTCAGCCGTGAAAAATTTTATTGTTTCAAATGGGGTATTATTGTAAAGGGGAGTATTGTAGCTATCCATTGATATGCAACACGATATGAATATGTCACAAATAATTGGAGATACAGATGCTTGAAAAAACTTTCCAAACTTTTGTTGAGGAGTTTATAAAGGAGATTCCAATGCTTGACATAAGGGGTGTCATTTCTGTAGTATGCTTTCTGAAGGTGAAACTTTGTCACATACAACCATCAATCAATATTTCATTGGTTCTTAGTAGACTGGATACTTTAGTGAAAAAAGCTGAATATGCTCAAAAAACCCTGAAAACAATGTGAAATTGGGGTAAAATAGCTCAAATTGAAAGAAAACATGTAAATTGAGCAACACAAAAACCTGATATCAGCTTTAAAGCTAAGAGGTTTCAGGTCTGAAAATAAAAAATGAATGTATTTTTATAATTTGGAGCCTTACTATACAGTTACGGCACAAAAAGTGGACATTTTCGTAATGTGGGGCAAGAGTTCTGACTGGAGAAGTATTTCCCCCCATGCCCCTCCCCCTCCCCAGTGGCGCTGCCACTGTACTGTTCCCAATAAAAACACAGTAACTGTAACATCAAAAACATTGCAGATAACTGTATTTTGCTCCCAAAGTAAAATGCCAGTATCTTCAAGTAAATGGCAAAGCAGGCTGCCTTTTTACTTGAATGGTAGGTGCAGGGCCTCGACAGTAAATTCAACTGGTACATGCCTACTTTTGCTATTCGATTTTCCAAGCGATTCCCGCTGTTGTTTTGGCTCCACTCCAACGCCCCTGGTACCAGAATGGAGGTTGCCATTGTACGCTGAAGAAGTGTCGATGTATGCTGAATAGGCGTCCTCGTGCATGTATCCTAATCGTGTGTATTGCGGTGATGAGAACAATGGCCATCTGCGTGACATGAGAAATCACTGGAGCCACAGACCACGCCCTGGTACGACCACGCCCTGGTAGGTAGGTATGCCATCAGTCTGCTCAGTAAAACAAAGTAACAGCTAATCATATTTAAGCAGCATTTTCACTTAGAAAGATTAGTACTTTATTACTTGCTACACCAGGGGGCGGTTTATCAATCAGTGTTCCTATTGTTCTTATTGATTACTCGCAGCACCAGGGGGAGCTTTATCAATCAGTGTTCCTTTTGTTCTTGCCTTCTTGGTCAATTCCTCTCGGACAGCCTGGAGGGGAAAAAAAGAAAGAAAAATTTAATAGAAATTCAAGATTTTTACAATTTGCAGATTCCATATCCTAATGAGAAAGACCCTGCCAAATTATGCACTGAGTTCCTCACAATGTTAGAGACTGTTCAATATTTACACCGGGAGGTAGGGTGGGAGTTTTAAGGAATCCAATTTTTTTGGGGGGGATTTCAGAAGGCAATAAGAAATTTTTACTTGAACCATGAGGGGAAATGTTAAGTTTTAAATAAAGATAAAGGGGAAAACAAGGGGGGAACCAACAATTTTGAGCTGACGTGAGGGGAAACGCAACATTTTTTAGTCAAAACTGGCATAATATTGAACGATCCCTTGTGTTCTTAACTTGTGCAAAAAATATCTCCTACACATTTTTGACAAAATTTGTAAATAAGGTCATTAAAACTAATGAATATGCATAGAACTTGAAAAATACAACCCTCACAAAAGTACAAAATGTTTTCAGCTGCCTCATCCTTCAACCTAGTCTTTGTCAAAGACTGACTTGAGATAGTGTCGGACTCGCGATCAAGGGGGGGTGAGCGGCGAAGCCGCGAATTCGAGCCGCGAAGCGGCGAGTACGAGCCAAGTATGGGCAAGTCAGTGTGCCCACTATGGTTTCCGAGAGTGTGTGGTTCCCAGTAGTTTTTCTCCCTATGGTTAATATAGGTACACGGTCTGTAACACAGACTACCTTCAACCTGTATGACAATGATGGCCAACAGAATTCCTTTGACAAAGAATGGACTATACCAGTTAAAATCCATACACCCCATATGGAAGACATGACATTAACCTTCCACACAGGGAGTGTAAATTTCAAATGGGGTTACCTGAATGGGTGGTTCCATTTGAAATCTACACCCCCTGTGTGGCAGATTAAGGTCTTCCATACCAGGTGTATGGATTTCAACTGGAATAGCCCAATACACACTTGCCATCAACATTTGCCGACACTGTTGACGACTATCAGAATATCACATGAACAGCCAATAAACCATGGCTGTTTGATATATAGAATTGGCTTCATTATTAACTAAATGCAAACTATAGATGGCGCTATTTATCCTAAATCATATTTCTTTATTTGCAAGGGTTAGGTGATTAATACCGCCATTAAAACAGCTGGAATAGGTGAAACAAGCAACAAGGAAATTTTATATACATATTTTATCAAACAATAAATGGAATTATTTGTATTAAAAGCTTGAAAGGGAAATTTCCAGTAACTAAATAGCGCCACCAATTTTGGCATTAATAGATACATTTTATATCCGAAAAAGCTTTACAAAATACTATGAAAGTGAATAATTTTGTAAAAGAGGGGAAATGAAAGTTGAGAACGACTCAAAAGCATCTGTATACATTAGCATGATATCGCTTTTAGCTGTTTAAGCCTAAAATTTGGTTATACATGTTTTGTTTGAAAATCTAATAAATGATCCCATCAAACAACCGTGAAACGGCACTATGTAATTATTCACTGGGCACTTTTGTAACAGGAAATCTGCTTTATTTTTAGTCTATTTAACCCCCTGAGCACTACCTGCCGATCTAACATTGCCTCTGATTGGTCGATTACATGATATCATCATTTGATTCACCAATCAGAATGGAGCTTTGCAAATAATTCACCCAAATTTGTTTGCGTGGTGAAATTATTCTAACAATGTTGCTGATTGGTTCAATTGATAATGAGAACCTCTTTTTGACCAATTGGCAGGTAGTTCTCATGGGAACTCATATCTTCATTTGAATCACCAATCAGAATGGAGCTTTGCAAATAATTCACCCAAATTTTTTTGTGTGGTGAAATTATTTAACAATATTCCTGATTGGTCCAATTGATAATGAGAACCTCTTTTTGACCAATCAGCAGGTAGTTCTCATGGGGTTAAGGTACTTACATCTTCTGCTTTGCGTTTATTCAATCCTTTACTCTGCAGCTGCTTTTCAATTACCCTTGCATTGCTAGCATAGGAATCTGCAATTTCTCTCTGTATTATGAAAAAAATAACAAAAACGACACAAACATATGAAAGAATTCCATCAAAAACTACTGAAAACAATTAATTCCTGAAGTATAAAAAAACTCAACATCAACACCAGCATTTTGTAATTCCAGAGAAGATGAGAAAAGAGGAGATCGCTCGAACATATAATCCGATTACCCACAGTTAACCTCCATTCACTTTTCTTTGTTTGGGGTACTTAAAACACCACTTGAAACTTCCTTTGTGGTAATCTGTTCATCCGACACACGCTCGACTGATTCGGTAGTTCTCTCAGTGGAGAAAATATTCCACACACGGAAGTACATCATTAAATTCCCAATTTCGCAGTCAAATCATGCTTTTTTTCTTTAAAGAAAAATAATACTAAGGTGACCATTATTTTTAAACAGTGCTGTAGTCAAGACCTCTATGTCCGAGACCGAGACCGAGACCAAGACCTGCCTGTCCGAGATCGAGACCGAGACCAAACCTTCCGAGACCGAGACCACCCCTTCCGAGACCGAGACCTCTAAGTTCCGAGACCAAGACCGAGACCGAGACCTTGGTTTAATCCCGGGGGATACTCAAGTTTGGTTTGGGTAGGGGTGTGCAGCTGGGAATTTGAAAGGAGACCCATCAATGTACCAATTTTTCAAGAAAATGGACCCAAATTTAACAAAATGTGTCTTAATTTTTGCAACTTTTCCTCCAAATTTTGTGAAAATTTCAAAAATGTTGGCTATAGTGGAGGCAAAATTGAGCTATTTTCATGAAAATTTGAAAAAAGGGCCCATCCAAATACCCAATAAAGGAGGTACCGAAGGCTGAAATTGCTACCCATGTTTGCAGCACGCCCCCATATGGCCATTTGTACTGAGTACCCCACCCCAGCTTAATCAGAGTGGCGGCGGAAGTACTAGCATTTTTGATTATGAAATAAAATTTAAAGCTCACATCCGAACATGCTCACTTTTGAGTCATTTATAACTCCACATATTGTTAAATCCCTAACCTCATACATGTCAGTATCATAAAAATGATTTCTGCATCTTTATTCTTAACAATTTCTTCAACATTCATTGAAATTTAGGGTAAGGAAAAAGTAATGATCAACAACAGAAAGTCAAATCTTTTTCTTCAGGTCTCGACAGGTCTTGAACTAAAAAACGTCCGAGACCGAGACTTTTGAGGTCCGAGACTGAGACTTTTGAGGTCCGAGACCGAGACCTTGACATCCGAGACCCGAGACCTGCAAAACCAGGTCTCGAGATGGTCTTGAGACCGAGACCTGGTCTCGAGACCTACAACACTGTTTTTAAACGAGTGAAAAAGCATCATAAATATCGCAACTCCCATTAAAAAAAATCGAAAGTTTTGTTAAGTTATGGAAAGTCAAGCATAATTAATTTTCCAGTAAAATTAATATAAGGTCAAAGGAAAAGAAATTTAAATGATATGTATTTGAATATTTGCGGCAGTTTACGGAAACTTAAAACTAGTGTAATCAGTAATTCAAACTCGTGTCAGTTTCTCCATATACTCCCGTTTTATGTCCAAACGTGTCCAAAAATGCTATTTGGATCCAAAATGAGGGTCTTTTTTCACAGGGATCTCGGGTCAACCTTAGCAGCCGGTCATGCCAAACAATACAGAAATTATATTTCGCGGTCAACTGACATAACAAATTGATATCCGGGCATGCGCCGTTTAGAGCTAGACAGTCGTGACTCGCAAAGCCACTTATCGTATTAGTTGATCAATCGGATTAGATCATTATTTCCATCAATAGGCGGATGCACACATTATTTATTTGATGTAGGCAGCAGCGACCTCCTCTTTATCATCTTCTCTGGTAATTCTGATTCAAATCGGTTTTCCTAATCCAGGCACAATTTGGTGCTTGGATGCAAGGTTGTAAATGCTTTGTTATTACAATGTAAGTTTACTGAACTTCTTGTATTCAACTGACACAAGCGGTAACTCTTAATTCTAACCCTAATCTCAAAACCAGTGGTGGCACCGGGAATTTTGGAGTAAAATCCCACCGGCCCTCTGGCACTGGCACTGCCACTGCTTTAAAACCTGTGGGCCTGGTCCTTTTTTCTTGCCAACTTACATAAAAAGATAATTTCCAATTAGGTGAAGTCTAGCCACCATTGATTGATTCATATATTAATCGATCAATAAATCAAGCGATTGAATGATTTTGAAACATACCTCCTCTATTTCGTCTTCTTCCTCCTCAACGGTTGACACGGTAACAGACGCATACTTGCCCATCTCTTTGGTTTTCTTGGTCAACATAACCTGAGAAAAGAAAAAGAAAATTATGGAAAAATTATTCAATAAATAAAAACACTTATGTTGTAAATTCACTTCTAGGTCTTGGACTGGTCTTCAGTCCCCAAGGCTCACATATTGCAGATACATAACGGTGGTGGACTTACTGGACTTTTTGATATGAGACCTGTTTATCAGGGATAATCTGTGTAGCTCGGTGGTTAGAGCATCAGACCCACTATCCAAAGGTCACAGGTAGGTATGTCCATAGTTTTTTCCACTGGCTTACCTGCCAACACATGTTATGTTTCCATGTTTAAATGTGCTAGTTAGTGTATGATGCATGGATCGGAACTTTCCCCTGTAAGGGACCGTTCACAAACACTTGTAGGGGGAGGGGGGCCTGATGCAAAATAATTTAATCGCAAAAACCACTTTATAGACCTCAAAAATTTCAGGGCCCCCCCTTTTTGACATGAAAATTATGGGTCAACCCCATAGAAAAGCATATAAACTCATTTTTTTTTTCAGGGCCCCCTTAGGAGGGTCAAAATTTTCAGCCCCCCTTTTTGCATCAGCCCCCCCCCCGTACAAGTGTTTGTGAACGGTCCCTAAGTTACATGGCTTTTAATTTGTTCTGTATGGCATACTTTTCAAAAGCTGCTTTCCTGGAAAAGAACTGCAAGGAATCAGGACAATGGGTTATTCAAGTTAAAATCCATACACCCCAAGACATGACATTAATCTCCCACACAAGGGGTGTGAATTAATTTCAAATGGACTCATCCATTCAGGTAACCCCATAGGGGTATAGACCGTATCGAATAAACTCAAGCGGAACGGTATAACAATTGAAATGGCAGCCACATTGGTTCTAAGTTTTAAGTGACGGAGGGACATGTGTCTAGTTCGATTCCAAAACCATTCATCTCTATCACATGTTTTATTTTAGTATTGTGCGAATTGCCCTGTGGTACCTTATGGTGGACAGAATTTTATTTAAATGAGGACAAGTGACGTGGTATTCGATAGGGTCTATACGGATTTCAACTAGTTAATTTAATTTGAAAAAGGGCGTATCGCGCACCCTTAGAAATCAACTTCTAATCGATGTCTGCAGATCAGAAAAAAAGCATAGAAAACAATAAGCTATGTTAACAAATTCAAAAAAATTAAGGAATACTTTGTTGTGGTTTTTGACAAAATCTGAGCAATTTTGAAATTTGACCCTGTTGACCTCTAGGGACACTTATTGAATTTGTTAACATTTATTTTTTTTTGTTTTCTACACATTTTTTCTGATCTGCAGATGTCGATTAGAAGTTGATTTCCGAGGGTGCACGATAGACCCTTCTTCCAACTCAACTAATTTGGTATCTTACCTTTTTACGAAGTGGTTGTTTAATCACTAAAGGTTCCTTTACGGGACCTTTTCCTGGCTCAAATACTGCACCATTTACTATGAACACAACATTGTTGTCTTTTTCTGAATGCTGGTAGAATAGTAATAAACCACACCTAAAAAATAAAAGATTTAAAACCATTTAATAGCAAAATGACTTTTTGTGTTTGTCATCTTTTTTGTTTTCATGGAAAACACCCAGTTTGACTTACATTGTAATGGTTATAAAAAGTACCCCTTGTAGTGACTTACTTTTCAGATCCCAGAATGCTTATAACTATAAGGTTGAACACAGCTATTGTGAATTAATATTGTAGTGTCTTAGACCTGGCCCTCTTCACAGCAGAGAGACTGCTTCAATTGATGAAGATTAAATATGAGATTGACATAAAGTGAACGCACATCTCTTCATTCGATTTTCATTATCTTAATTATATAGATGAAGCGAAAGAGCTTCAATCGATAAAACGATTGTTTAATTGAATAAAGTGATTTTGTAATGTGAACACACGCATCTTCATTTGATCATTCGAAGTGTAACACAAATATCTTCATCACATGAAAGCATTTTCTTGTGTGGGCTCTGCCTTAGCTAGAAATTGAGGTGTTGTGTTCTTATCATTTTAATTGGGCTATTCTATTTTAAATCCACACTACCCCTGTGGAAAATTTTGGAAATATCTTCCACAGGGGGAGTATGAATTTCAAATGGAATTTTAACTGGGCCATATGGAAGAACAGGGGAATACTTAAATTTTCCCCTGAATATGGACCCAGTATAAAGAAGAAATAATTTTCCCCTGAATATGGACCCAGTATAAAGAAGAAATAAACAAACAAACAAATGGAACAAGCACATTAGGCAGCTCCATTTGAATTTCATACACCCTCTGAGAAAGATTCAATCTGAATCTTCCCCGGAGGGAGAGTGAATTTCAAATAGAGCTGCAAATGTATAACATTCCATTTGAAATTCATACTCCCCCTGTGGAAGATATTTCCAAAATTTTCCACAGGGGTAGTGTGGATTTTAAATGGAATAGCTCATTATAAATTTGACCATCCAAGTTTAACATTACATACAAACAATGAGTGACCAAGCTTCCATGTAGGCTACACAGAACTAAGGGTTTCACGTTTAACCAGGAGTAAAATCCCCGTCCAAATGATTTGTAGACAGGCTAAATTGGAATTTCATCCACTCAATAAATATTGATAAAACATACAGGTATGCAGCACACAGCACACCCCTGCCAAATTCAAGTTGAGTGCCCCTCCCCCCATCAGAATGGAATTTATGGACTATCTATATACAAAAGGCTTTCATACTTACTTCTTACATTTCTTTCTGTACTGTTTTTCAATTCCTTCAGGTCTGTTGAGATAAAGAAATGCATTTATTCTGCTGCTAAAAATTAATTCAAAACATTTAAGTACTTTTAACCTTTATTTTTACGATGTGTGAGAGAATTTACACTCTTTCAGCCATGTCACAAGACTAAAAAGGTAAACACTTTTGTCTGGTAATCTGACAGTCTGCTGAAAAACATGTTATGGTTAGATTTGTATATAGGCTGTTGTAAATGGTAAGCTAAATCTTAATAGTTTTCCCCAGACCTGGCGGACATACCATGGTCTCCAGTTTACCTCGGGGACCAATAGATTCCACCAGATCCCTCATGAGCAATAAATATTTGTATACACCAATCCGAGAAGCGTTTACTGTATTTGGCCCTCTATTGACGGCAACACAGATGTACCAGCGCGGGAGATTTAATTCGTAATTCAATACTCATGATTGTGTATTGAATATCACTGTTGTGTACAATTCCCGGGTACAATTCTGTATAGCACACAATAAATAATGGATGGAACCCCCGACCTCGGGACACCGCAGTTTTACATCGGGGACACCGCAGTAATGGCGAAGTCGGATAGGTGTATACTATGTTGTATGTGATATATTCATTGCGCATGCATACATCCCCATGTGATGTGATGATGCAATCACCCCGAGTGATACCAACGGCTTAATGGCCGGGCCGAAGAAAAACCTGTAGGTAGCAGTCGCCGACCTACTGTTTGGAACATGAGGGGTCTCAAGTTCAAATCTCAACAAAAAACAAGCATTTTTCTCTCCTTACTCTGCAAAAGAGGGGGTAAAATTTGTGAAATTGTCCTTGACCTTGAAAATATGGGTCATTTTAAATTTCTAGAACAATCATGTGTTACGCCTTGTTTGTGACAGTGACTGCACCGGGCTTAGGGCATTTAGGTCCGATTTCTCGAAGCTTGGCTAGTGGTCAGGAATGTGGATCCATTTTATTTATTTATCCTTCTAGGTAATGTATGATGTGAAATTGTAAGCACTGGTATAAAGGACTTTTGGGCTTACACCTGATGGCTTAGGAAGCCTGACCACTAGCCATGCTTCGGGAAACCAGCCCTTATGGTTTTAATGCTTCTACATGTACTTCAACTGTTGGTAAATATATAGCATACCTTCTAAGATAGATTATTTCTCCCTTCTCACATGTCAACTTGTGTACATGTTTACTGGAGTCAATCACCCTGGCTTTGTCTCGTTTTCTAAGTGGTAACTTGTCCAAGGCACAGTCTGCAGTGAGAGAAGTGTATGCAAATAAATACAATGGGTTAAAATGGGGGTATGATCCCTTGTTTATAATATAAGACTGTCTTTCAATGATTAATTTTCCAGATATGGGCATTCAAACAGCATCCTTGCCTATATTCT
Source organism: Amphiura filiformis (assembly GCF_039555335.1). Classification (NCBI taxonomy): domain Eukaryota; kingdom Metazoa; phylum Echinodermata; class Ophiuroidea; order Amphilepidida; family Amphiuridae; genus Amphiura; species Amphiura filiformis. Next base: position 54,623,913 of record NC_092645.1, read on the forward strand.
GGTGGCTTTGTTTCAGTTTTGCTGTTTTATTTTGCCTTTCAAATATTTTGTGTTCCATCTTGGCGCCGTGGTCTTTATGAAATGGCGCCCTATAAATGCCTTGTATGTAATGTATGTAATGTAATGTTTTACACCTCAAAATCTACATTCTTTTTGTTTGACACTTTTTTTTTTTAAAGGAAGAGGCAGCTAGTGCAAGGGTGAAAATAAGCAGGAATGGGCCTTGTTTCAGCTCATCAGATTACTGCGTCTGTTATGATTGTCAGGTGATGGAATCAGCTAAGCAGAACCCCACTTCCGTGTTTATGCTGTATTGCTGTGTGCACTGCACGCTCTCAAAATGTAAACAAGTGCTGTTCTTCTTTGACAGAAACTGTAGTAGTGAACACCCCTTATTAATATGTTTGCCTGGTTCCTTTAATTAACAAATTAAGTGTACTCACAATGTTCTTGTCATGTTACATCTATATAGTTATTACGGCTATGCATTTTAAGTTTAATAATGCGTATGACGCGTATCATTGACTTAACAACAGCAGATCACATCAGCAGCCAATCAGAGACAAGTGCATTTATTTAACACAATGGCTACGCGATGGATGTAGTAAAGTATGCTCATTACTCACTCACATACTATTAAGGAAAAACCTTGCTGCACCTATTTGCAAAGACCTTTTTCACTGTCCGAATTGATGCAGTTTATGGTTTTTAACATGAAGTTGTGTTCTGATTGGGTAATTGAATCACATCATCATCACATGCAGATTGTTCTGTGAATGAGGTGCTGAAGTATTGATGACGTGATTCAATTACCCAATCAGAACACAACTTGTTCTTTAAATGAAAGTTTTAACATGATCGTTCGGCCAGTGTGAAAAGACTCCTCTAGACTATCTGCCCTATTTCATGATTTTGCGCAGTTACAGATAATGATGGCGTGACTAAGTTGAGTGTGAACATGAAGTTGAGTTCTGATTGATGAATCACGTCATCATGATCATCACGGGCAGTGCGAAAGGTCTTTGCAAAATAGTGTACTGTAAATTGGCAGGTATGCCAGGTGAATTTAAAAGAAAGCCAAAACTAGATGCAGATTGTTCTGTGAATGAGGTGCTGAAGTGATGATGACGTGATTCAATTACCCAATCAGAACACAACATTTTATGGAATTCGGTGAACTTTTATGGCATAAAGCAACACTTTTATAGTAAGTACACTGCTTGGGGACTTTCTTAAAAAGCAAGGTAGTTGGTTAAGGCCCTTCGCACTTGATTATTAGTTTCCTGTTTACCGCCCGCGTCCAAAATTGAAAATCTCAAAATAATTAATTATTTTATTTTTATTTCTAATTTTCTCCTTTAAAATAACTTTCAACTACTTCTACTTGCCATTTTCTGACTTATAATATCAACAATAATGATGAATGAACAAAGAGTAGGCCTACAACTCCACCTTCACTTATTTATAAAATCAAATATTGTTGTAAAATAATTAAATGCCCGCTCTAGTCAAAACAAGTCAATAGTTGCTTGTAATAGTTCAAACTAAATAAAGAAATTAAAAGATAATTAATAATTAATAATTAAAAGTCACCTCGTCCCTTTTTCAAAATCTTTAACAGGAAACTAATAATCAAGTGCGATGGGCCTAATAGCGAGAATCGTGGTGTGAAAACGAGATCGTGTTTTTTGCCGGGCCTTAACTATTTATTAGTAACGCATCATTATAACCAAAATCACAAAATCTGATACCGGTACTGATATATTGAAACGGTACATTCAATACTTGACAGATTAGAGAACCCCTTATTTTAGGATTTGAGCGCATATTTTTAACACTTTCAGGGGATTCAGGGGTTCTGAGAACCCCTGATTTTAAAACCTAGTGCAACCCCTGCTACTCATAGCACTTTCCGTGGCACAGTTACATCTTTTCAAAGATTGACTTTCATCAAAAAGATTCTGCTAGCAAAATTCCCCAAAACAGCATTACGGGGGTGTTTCTAGATCTTAGTCTCATGATGATAGCAGCTTTTTTTAAATGGAACTGCTATCAAAATACCTCTAAAATTCTAGTTCACCACGTAAACTTGTATGGCTCAAAATTCGGACCGCTCGCGATTAAGTTTACTGCTTTCTGTGTTTTGAAATTTGTTGACGTTTTAACGATCCCCGATTCCCGGTCGATTATTTTAGCTGTGTCACGTCACATGCATGACGCGCTGGTGGGTACCAACCAAACTTCAGAAAAAAAAACCTCGATCGCCGATAACGATGTGATATGGGACTTACATAGGATTACACAGAGATATTTCTTGCCAAAATTTGACCATTTCTAGGCAAGTTGGCCCTACTTTGTCTGCGTTATGTGAAAAGGACAGTCTTAAGTAAGTATAAGTGCAACGCTTTTGATGTTTTGATGTTTCGGGAGACTGGGAGGGATCATAATAAAAAAATGATGGAGCCTATTCTTGACTGTGTAATATTCCTTCACCACATTGCCGTACGGTAACAGTCTTATACGATGGACAGATAGTATCAGTTTGTGAATAAGGACATCGTATAAGTTCCTTGTACCGGTACTACTAAAATTCCATGTGTGAGTGTCTCATCACCATGCATAAAAAATCATATATTTGGGTCAAGTGAAGTATAGAAAACATATTTATGTAGGTTTCCTTGACCGACCTGTTCTTGAAAAAATTGAAATTTCTATGTATGTATTGTGTTTGGTCCCTGCCATGGTCTAGGTAGTCTAGATTATTGGTTTTCCCTATAGCCGTGTACTCGCTGCGGAGTCCCTAGCGTCCTAGTGAGTAGATTTTCTTGCAATATTTGGCCTATTTACCTTCAAATTTGATCCTTACATGTACTTTGATTCCAGAACAATAATGAAAAATTGCATGTGTGGGTGCTGGACATGTCCAGTGATAGCTCTGATAATTTACTCCTTTTGTAGCCTTCAAACTTCATATATTTGTGCTGCTTCATCACCCAAGTGAAGAAATAACATCTATTATCCTGGGTTGTGATGTGTATTTGCCCATTTTTGTGTCATCCGACTATTCTGGAGTTAGAAGTTTTCAACTGATTTTTCCTGTGTGACCAGCCTGCAGAATTCATCTACCCTGCATTTAAGCTTACCATCAGCCTGTGGAATTCTACAGCTTTGCTTGTGGTGGGAAATCTGTTGATGGTCTACTGTCTCTGGATCTTATCCAAGGCCTTCCTCAAGTAACAGTAACTGCTTCTTACCTATAGCCTTATTCCTCTGTCATCATCTGAGGTGAGAGTGTTCCTTGTTTTAAGCTTACCAACTGTGCTGTCATCATAGTCTCTGTATGGGGTCGACGCCCATCGGTTTGTGAGAGACAATGGCACCATCCAATACATCCATTATCCATGTGGCATTTCTCATTACTAGTGCCACCCTGCTTCACCTATGTACTGTTAACAACAACCCCGGCTTTGCCAAGAATCTTTCTGCATGTTCATGTGGAATTTACAAGTATAACATTATCCAAGATCCAGCTATACGTAATGACAATCTATGTGATGGAGTTCACGTAAACATTCTAAACATGAAGTATAAACCTCTGGTGAATGAAAAACATTCCAGAAATCAATCCCTTCTATACCTGAGTCTTCTTCTAATTGCAAACTCATCTGACATTGAACTGAATCCAGGCCCTAGATCTCCAAATATCCATGCCAAATCTGTCACCGTGTTGTTTCCTGGAAACAACGTGGAGTTGCATGTGATGATTGTGAGAAATGGTATCATGTGGAATGCATGCATATGGAAACAGGAGTTTTGAATGCCTTCAAAATGTGTCCTGGCATTGTGTCAACTGCGGCATGCCTAACTTCTCCTCGAGCCTGTTTGATACAACTACGATAATAGAAACCAGTAATTCTTTCTCTAGTTTGGACACAAGTAGCACCTGTAGCAGTGAGCGGAGTAGTATTAGCTCTGTTAACAGCCCTGGTTTACCTTTTGTCATCATCCTCTCCTACTGTTCACAGTAATAAGGGAAAGACCAAGCCCAAGCCATCCGCACCAATGAAAATTCTCAACATCAATTTTCAAAGTGTCAAAAATAAGAAAGAGGAACTTGGCAACTTAATTGACTCTGTAGACCCAAGTATCATCATTGGCACAGAGACCTGGCTTAACAGTAGCGCCTATAGTTCCGAGATATTTCCACCATCGTATGAAGTCATCCGTAAAGATCGTAAGGATGGATATGGAGGTGTTTTACTTGCCATCCAAAAGATTATGTCTTTGACCGTATAGAAACTGTTGAAGATGTTGAGTCAATTTTGTGAAACTCACCCTTGACAAAAACACTGCTCTCATTGTGGGTTCACTATATCGCCCACCAAACAACAATCTCGAGTACTTGGAAAAATGTGCTCCCAGATTGAAGAAATTGCCACCAAATTTCATGAATGCTGTTGTATGGATCAGTGGTGATCTGAATCTCCCGGACATCAACTGGACTACTCTGACAATTGACGGACATCAGTACCCCCTCAGTCTAAACCAGCGTTTCTTGGACCTGCACTCTGACATCGGCCTGGAACAAATGGTTTTATTTCCTACAAGGAGAGATAATACGCTTGACCTATTTTCTACCATCCCATCCCTTGTTAGCAGATGTACTGCGTTACCAGCACTGGGTGATCATGAGCTAGTGTTTGTGGAATCGAGCGTTACTCCTAAGAGAAGAAAGCCGGTGCCACACAAGATTTTTCTGTGGAAAAATGCTAATATTGACAATATGAAAGAAGAATGCCTTGTCTTTCAAAATCAGTTTACTACCAAGTACACTACCAGTAGTCCCATCCAGCCGATGTGGGCAGACATCAAAACATGTCTTCTCAACATCCTTGATAGAGGTGTACCTTCCAAAGTTGCCACTACAAGATACAATCAACCTTGGATCACAAAGCAGGTTAAAAGACTCACCCGGCAGAAGAAGCATAGCTTTAATAAAGCTCGGCACTCTAAGAAACCAAAAGATTTTGAGAGATACAAGGTTCTTAAGACTACATGCAGATCAGCTTGTAAGAAAGCATACAATGATTATGTGACTAATATCATCTCTCCAGAATCTTCCTCAAATCCCAAGCGCTTTTGGAGCTTTATTAACAAAAAAAATGTGACAATGCCGGAGTTTCCCCATTGAAAGCTTCCAACGGTATCAGCTACTCTGATAGTACAACCAAGGCAAATATTTTGAATGATCAGTTCTCGTCTGTATTTAACATGAATGAGGATGAAACCACCATAAAAGACAAAGGATCTAGTCCTCACTCAGTCATGGATCCAATCATCATCCATCCTGATGGTATCCATAAACTGCTCGCTGGTCTCCAAATCCATAAAGCGTGTGGACCAGACGAGATCCCTACTAGACTGTTGAAGGTGCTGGCAGACGAGCTTACTCCCGTCATCTCTTTGTTCTTCCAAGCTTCTCTCAACCAAGGGATCATCCCAGAAGATTGGAAGAAAGCCAATGTTGTGCCAGTTTTCAAAAAAGGTGACAGGAACAAAGCTGAAAACTACCGTCCCATATCGCTGACATCTGTCACATGTAAACTTCTAGAACATATCATCTGCAGCAGTATCATGCATCACCTCGATAAGCATAACATTCTCAACGATGCCCAGCATGGCTTTCGCAAAAGACGATCATGTGCGACACAGCTTATACAAACCATCCAAGATCTGGCAAAGAGCATCGAGAGTCGAGACCAAGTGGACGTCATCCTGCTCGATTTCTCGAAAGCATTTGATCGAGTTCCACATTTGAGACTTCTTCACAAACTTAAGTTTTATGGCATTGAGAACAGCACATATGCCTGGATTGCTGATTTCCTGAACCATCGCTCTCAGCAAGTGATTCTGGATGGAGCCACATCTAGATCATCTCCTGTCCACTCCGGGGTCCCACAAGGCAGCGTGCTTGGGCCATTGCTCTTTCTCCTCTTCATCAATGACTTGCCTGATGTTATATCACCTCAATCCACGGTCAAGTTATTTGCAGATGACTGCATCCTCTACCGCAAAATCCAGAAGGAGGAAGATGCAGCTGGTCTTCAGCATGATCTCGATCAACTGCAGAAGTGGGAGAAAGATTGGTTGATGGAGTTTCATCCCCAAAATGTCAAGTGCTCCACGTCACCAACAAAAAGAAGATCTACAAGATACCATATAACATTCATGGCCATACACTTGAAGAGGCAGACTCTGCTAAATACTTGGGCATCAATATCCACCAAAATCTCACCTGGAACCCCCACATTCAGAAAGTTGCTTCAAAAGCCAACTCTACCCGTGCATTCCTGCAAAGAAACATCAATCAGTGCCCTAGGGAGACCAAAGTCCTCTGCTACAAGACACTTCGGCGCCCTGTAATGGAATATGCCGGTGTTGTCTGGGATTCGCAGACTCCACTACTTACATCAGGAAACTGGAAATGGTACAACGAGATACGCTCGCCTGTCTTCCACGACTACAGAACTACCAGTAGTGTCTCAGCCATGCTTTACCAACTGCAATGGCCAACCCTACAGGAAAGGCGTGCCCAGGCTAAAGTGGAAATGATGTACCGCATTGCTTACGGACTTGTTGATATTCCACAGTCCTACCTTGTTCCAACTGTGATGCTACGTGGGCACTCAATGAAATATCATGTGCCATTTGCCAGGACAAATGTTTACCAACATTCATTCTTCCCAGATGGAATCAGGCTCTGGAATGCACTTCCCCAGCAGCTTGTTGACAGCACCTCCCTGGAATGCTTCAGAGGGCAGGTGCAGTCCGTCCAGCTCCGCTAGACGACTTCCAGTTTTTATCGCACCTTAGATGTAGTCAGCACTGTAAATTTCCTGCACCCACCATGCAAAAAGTACGAATATACGCTATGTGCGGACTGTACTATATTGGAAGAAGAAGAAGAATATCCAGCGTAGTAAAAAAAAAAAATTTTTTGGCGTTTATGATCGTCACGATGAAGCATTTTTCAGGACAAAAATGGTTGCTCAGTTCTTCGCCTCATTTGTGTTTGTAGTAGGCAGGTGGTAGGTTAGTCTCGGCACGGGCTCGCACACACTGTATGTGTCTATAGGAACGACGAGCGTTAGGACCGACGCAAATTGGCTGTGCAGAGATTGATGCTGATCAATGACGTATTTTCACGTAACTTAATCAACCAGTCCTTCAACTGCCTACGCACGGTCATCGGGTGGTGCTTGTTCCGCCATGTTTATTGTTTCGAGATCGGGGCCTTGGGATTTAGGCTATTTTATTGGAACCAAAACAACAGCGGGAATCGTGTGTTAAATCGACATAGAAAAGAAGAGGAGGGATCAGCGAAATTTACTGTCAGCCCTCTGGTCAAACCTTTGTGCGCACGCGCAGTGAAATTTGTCATTTTTCATTCGTGATCATTTTTGTTGGACGCGGGGAGAGAGGCGGCTTCTTAAATCATCTTTATTCGCCGAAATTCCAAATGATATTGTGTTTCAAGAATTTGGTAAGAATCCTAGTTAAGTTTCTGATTCTTACAATCCCTCATTTCAAATATATAGTTTTGGTTTCTCTATTGTTCAGAAACCAAAAATCAAGGGATTAAAATGTGGAGATGAACTGGTATGCAATCATAACACTTTTGTGCTGGGAGGACACAAGAGGGTATATATAATCAAAAGTATAATGGCCTAACCATACGTATATATAATAGCCTATTGTGCTAACATTTGAATTATCGATATCTATCAACGCCAAGCGACTTTTGATGCTCTCTGCCGTAGGCGTGCACACTTCCATGACACCATAAAATTGCACCCAAGTTCCGATAAGTTATGCATAGACATCGTTGAGACATAAAAGATGGATATATACGAGGCCTAGACCTACATGTAGAAATCATGTGCATATATTGAGGGGTGGGGGGGTGTTTTGTTTATTTGTCTGAAATATAAACGATACATGATGTTGTAGATGATTTGATTATGAATTAGATTATTACCCGGAAAGCACAACCCATACTTCTTACCTATGTTCCCTCCGCCACCTATATATATATCCTCCTCCCTCCCCCTCCCCACACTCGATATCGACTCTTCCCTATTATTCCACTCCACTCTTGAGCCCCCTTCTCCCCCTCCTTCCCTTCCCACTTCCAATGCTCTCTCCCCTCTGTTTTCTTTCTCCCTTACCCCCCCCTCCCCACACACACACACACACACACCCTCTTTCCCTGGCGATCTCTTCTATCTCTCTCTCTATTCTCCAATAAATAAATTGAATAAAAGTTAGTTTAAACCAGCTTTCTATGATATTGATCTTCCGTCATGCGACATGCACATAAATAGAATTGTGTATAATAGTGTTTATAACACTGAAGTCATAATCTGTCAAGTGCCTATTGTAATGTCTGTGGAAATATTTTGATGGTCTATATATTTTCACAGTGAAATCAGCTTAGGCTAATTAAGTAGTCTCAAGTCAATGCTTTCAAACTAAATCAATGCTTTCAAATGTAGACTTCTTTGTTCGACTTCTCTGCTCGTGAATATTGCACTGCGAAATTTAAACATTTCTTTTGTATACTTAGAGTAGGTAACTTCAAATCAAATAATTTTACTGATCCACACCACTTATAAGAAACTGAAACCAAAACCGAAACTGACTGTCACAAATGTTCGGTTTTAAACAAAAGGTAGAAACAATGAGTTCGATATCTTATGATTCAAGTGGTTAGGCAGGACAATAGGAAAACACGTGACCAAAACCAAAACCAAAACTAAAACTATATATTTGAAATGAGGCAATGTATATATGAGTACAGTTTTATATATGCATCGTCCAAATTTCAAAGAAATTTGTTAAAATGAAAGAGCGGCGCAAAGTCTTAAGCGTGTAAATCACATTCACACACAAAATGGGAAAAACAAGTCTCAGTGGACGAACGGCGTCCATGAGCATGATGAGACTCAGCGAGTCTAGGTCTAGGCGAATTTCGCTGACTAGCAAATGTGTAAAACTAAGGTTTGCCTGGCATACCTACAATATGTCGATCATGCATGTTCATTTCACAATCACATTTAATCAAAGATACTCATGAGTATCTTTGGTTTCATTTTCAAGTTTCAGTACACTGTCACTGACACTGCACTGTGAGTGACTGTACAGCATGGCCAGTCAGTCAAAGCTAGTACAAGGAACTTATACGATGTCCTCATTCACAAACTGGAGCGGTCCGAATTTTGAGCCATACAAGTTTACGTGGTGAACTAAGTCAAAGCTTAAGCTGCTTAATTACTTCTTCGGATCACTTACCAATAATAAGAACCATTTGTCCGCAAAGACAATAAAATGTCTGTAGCGGTCTGTCTTTGTCATACTCTTCCCTTTCACGATTGTCAGAAACGACAATACTTCTTGAAATTACTTTCGGCATTGTTTTTGTTTGCTAGTTTTGCACTGCCTTGGCTTCGGCCATTCATTTGTACACACAGCTGAAATGAGCATGTGAAAACGTCATCAAAACGTGTGCGCAAGATTTTCATTCAGGGTGATCCGAATCAAAAGTTATTTGTCGTAAGTTATTGTGCGCTAGGGACACCATTCACAAACACTTGTTAGGGGAGGGTTAATTGATACAAAAGGGGGGGCCCTTAAAATTTTTGACCCTGGACTCTGAAAAAAATTGACCACAAATTTTCCCGGGAAAATTGAGTTTATATGCTTTTCTATGGGGTTTCTGAAATTTTTGAGATCTGAAAAGGGGGGGGTAAAATTGGGGGGGCAAGCAATTTTGGCGAGCCGAAAGGGGAGGGGCAAGCAATTTTTGGCGAGCCGAGAGGGGGGGCAAGCGATTTTTGGCACACATTCATGGGGCCGCCTTTAAAATAAAACGCTCTAGGCATAAAAAAAAAAAAATATGCAAATTTTCCTGCTCGCTGCGCTCGCAACATGTACCGGTATAGGCCTATGGACCATTTAAGGTTTGAAAATTGGGATCACCAAAATTTGGCATGCACAGGGGGGAAGAATTTTTGGCGGGCCGAGGGGGGGGCAAGCGATTTTTGGCATGCCGTTTGGAAATTTTACCCCCCCGGGCTCATAATTATTGCACAGCCCCTAATTTCAATATGTTCACCTGATACCAAAATCTGCATATTGATGGGGGGTTAAGTGTGTGGGTGTGTGTGTGTGTGGGGGGGGGGGGTAACTCTCAATCAGGTTACCTTTAAATGAAATGTGGCATTAAAGGGGCACTGCCTGATTTTTTAAAGATATAATGTATTTTTTCATGGGACGTCTATACAGACAGCTTTAAATTAAAATATTTGACGCGTTCTTAGTCAATTTTGTGCAGATTCCAAAAACATTATATGTACAAACATAAATGTGGTAGAAACTCCTGAAATTAGACATTAAAGGAGGATTTCGTGATCCTAGTATCCTCTTTTTATGACATTTTCAGTAGATATCCACGAAAAAAGCTTATTTCCAAAATTTCAGTTGATTCCGATTTTGCGTTTGCGAGTTATGCATGATTATGTGTATTACACTGCTCCATAGACAATGTGTTAATTTCGTTCTGGTGCACCAGAACGAAATTCAAATTTGGCGATATTTTTGCTAAACGAATTAACCTGCAAGAAATATTTGGTACATAAGGGAGCGATCGTTATTTATGACAGAGGGGGGAATGGGAAAATTTAAAAGTGACCTGCACGATACCAGATGTATAACTATTTTTAAATGCTTAATCTGACACTGCTTCTTTGAATAATATGCTACATGGATTACATATGCATTTAGGCCTGATGGCTCTGCAAAAACAAAATGTTCCTTTGGTCTGCATGTTGGTCATTCGATGTGCTGCGCACGCCACTGTACCAGCGCGGTACCACTGCTGGTGGGTCCTGTGCAGTAGCAGCATTGGTACTATGTAGGTATACGCTGTGTAGGCCTACCAGTCAAGTAGCGATGGTGTACCTGTACAGACGGCCGCAATATTAATCTTGTAGTGTAGGGTTGGTCGGGTATGTCTTTGCTCTTCAGTAACCGACTCAAAAAATCACAAAAATCTGTTTACAAAAACTTTCATTTAAGCAATTTTTGCCCCAATGAGCTGATTTTACACGCATGCACCCCCCCTGCGGGGGAAGACTGCAAGTGACAAATTTCGCCAGGGGGAGGTAGCCCTCCATTGGCCAGAATTTAACCCAGCACTGCACTTTACTACTACAAAATGCACCTCGTACATGTCGTATAGCATTTTACTTTCATTAACAAATTGCACCCATAATTATTGTTTCTTTGAAGTTGACAATAATCTTAACTTTCCCCAGACGTAACTTTACATGGAGCGACTCGGCCCGCTACTCAGTGCTTTTGAATTTAGTGTGAAATCGCCGCTACCTTCAACACTAAATTATTACCCGCCTCCCCAGTTCAACACCAATTTGTATTGTCAGTACGGGGCGCGAACTATTTTAAGTTAAAACTAGTTAAAGTCATGTCAACCAGTAAGTGATTGGCAACATAATTTTGTGTATGTTAATCTGCAGCGGGCTGACATGTATTGAATAGACTATTGAGGCCCGGTCTCGCAAAACCCAGAACATGTCGTTAGACTATTAGTATTATCTGTTCTATCAAGACTAAAAAACAAAATAGAATATCTCAAATCGATATTTAGTTACATACCGCCTTTTTATACAAAATGAAGTCTACTGTAGTAGACCATTTAAATTTATCACCTCTCTAATCTCACCATGGAAAATCCACAAATCCTGTTCTGATCCAACAGCTATCTATCCATGAGAAAACTTTTTTCTCTGTATTGGGCAGGGCAGTCACTGGGGATGTGGATGTGTTGTGTTTTATGCGTGGAATAATATGAATTGTTTAAAAAAGGAATGCAATGCAGTCTATACAAAATGGTGAACGTTCATGTAGTGATACGACCTTTTGGCTTCAGTTGTATTATGTATTGATAGACTGTTCCCACGGTTTATGCACAATTAATTTTGCATTGAGTACAGTGTGAAGTTATGTTGACATTTTGTGAGAACAAAAAACGGTCAGAACTTAGGAAGTGGTACAGAAAGAAAACCGGATAAAGTGACAAAACAGAATTTAATAAATAGACATATAGTACTGTTCTTTAGTGTTCTTAAGCCAATTTCATAACTGCACTCTTAAGGGATCTAAAATGAGCGTTTATTGCGTTTCGACAGTATTTTTTGTGGGACATAAGAGCACCTCAGACCTATCGAATTGCATCTGAATACGAAGCATGTCTTTCTGATATCAAATAATTTTCATTTTTGAAAATCACAATATAATACAAATTTTATGACAAATTATAAAAATTTGATATTTTTCAAATTTTGATATATAACAGTCCTCGAAGTAAATTATATAAATCTAATGATATATTCTTAAAGTGTATGTAGCAGGAGGAAAAGCCGACGGTCAATTGAAAATTTTGACCTTTCATATTGAAGATATAGATTTTTTCCCAAAAAGACCTATTTTTTTTGGTGTTTTGGGAAAAAAAATCCATATCTTCAATACGAAAGTTCAAAATTTTAAATTGATCGTCGGCATTTCATCCCACCTACATACACGTTAAGTATAAATCATCAGATTTATCAAGTTTACTTCGAGTACTGTTAAATATCAAAAATATCAATTTCTAATGATTTGCCATAAAATGTGTATTAAATTGCGAATTTCAAAAACCAAAATTATTTGATATCAGAATGACATTCTTCGTATTCAGAATGCAATTCGATATGTCTGATGTGCTCTAATGTCCCAAAATAAATACTGTCCAAACGTTCATACCCCAGCCCTTAAGGTTAGCAACTATTTTAAACTGTTGCGATTTGGTAGTTCACGGCACAATAATTTAACCCCACAAACGTGGTCAACTATTTGATCCTAAATTGTTTAGGATCAAATAGTTGCCCACGTTTGTGGGGTTAAATTTGACTCTTTTTTAGTAAGAATCGGGGTCAAAATGACCCTTTAAAAAAATAAAGGCCGTAAGTGTGTAGCCCTACTATTCCAGAAGCATGTTAGTAAGAAATATATTCCGCTACCTAAAGCCAAATACTTGTTGATGAAGTTGATGCAGTGGCGGCGCCACAGTAAAAACCCAACATTACGAAAATTTCCACTTTTGCGGCAATTTTGCATAAAATTGGTTGCTTTTGCCCCCCTGAAATTCACTTTTTCCCCTCACTGCCCCAGTAGCGTAGCCAAGCTGCGCCCCTGAAATTTTTTTTTGCCCCCCCCCCCCCCCGACCAAGGAAGCTGGCCACACCCACCCGAAAAAAAAATCCTGGCGCCATGATGATGATGATGATGATGATGACGATGACGATGATGATGATGATGATGATGATGATGACGACGATGACGATCGATGATGATGATGATAATGATGATAATTAGGCTACAATAATAATAAAACTTTGATAAAAACTTTTACCAGGTGTCAAAAAGAGAAATTTAAACAGAACATCGTTTAACTTTAACGGAAAACCGTTAGAACGTTCTCATTTTCCTTACTACCGTGAGAAAACCCAACACAATTTGCCTAATTGTATTATAAATGTCCCGCGCTTTTTTCTCTGCGGTGTAACGGGTCTTACTCGACACGTTACCGGCACGTGCCTTATAAACACTTAGGCTACACGAATTAATGAACCGTACGCATAGCCAAAAGGGATAGGCGGGAAGTTATTAGTATTTATAAATTAACCCGGCTGCATCGTCTGCAGTTTTTGGAATCAAGATAATTAAAAATATTAATATATATATTAAAAAAAACATATTGGACCAATACTAGACAATAATGTTTGTACCCATTTGATTATTATTTTAACATGGATTTTAATCATATTGTAAAGAAATTATGAAAAGTTTTCGAACTTTTATCAATATTTTTGATCGACTTTGATTCCTCATGGAATGGGTTAAATATTCATTGCAGCATACCGATTCCCATTGAGAAAACAAAGGCTGACAACCCAAGTCGCGTGTATATTATATGGATCCTAGATGTGGGTTTTTATAACAGTATAGTTATGTGACGTTGGTCAGATTGTTCATTTAATAGCTTGCATTTGTAAAAATTGTCAAATTCGTGACCGCAAGAGGAAACCCGCATCTTTTGAATTTTTTTTAATCAAACTGAGATTTATGTGTAGATTATCATTGGCGTGGAGGTGTCTGATTTATTTTGAATAAAAGGACTGCATACATTATGGTTTGTAATATTATTATCTTCAGTAGATAGCAGATTGTGCATCAGTGAATTATTGAATATCGTTGAATTGCTATCTTCAGCAGATAGCAGATTGCGTATCACTGAATTGTTGTATATCACTGGATTGCTATCTTCAGTAGATAGCAGATTGTGTATCACTGAATTGTTGCATATCACTGGATTGCTATCTTCATTAGATAGCAGATTGTGCATCACTGAATTGTTGTATATCACTTGATTGCTATCTTCAGTAGATAGCAGATTGTGTATCACTGAATTGTTGTATATCACTTGATTGCTATCTTCAGTAGATAGCAGATTGTGTATCACTGAATTGTTGCATATCACTGGATTGCTATCTTCATTAGATAGCAGATTGTGCATCACTGAATTGTTGTATATCACTTGATTGCTATCTTCAGTAGATAGCAGATTGTGCATCACTGAATTGTTGTATATCACTTGATTGCTATCTTCAGTAGATAGCAGATTGTGTATCACTGAATTGTTGTATATCACTTGATTGCTATCTTCATTAGATAGCAGATTGTGCATCACTGAATTGTTGTATATCACTGGATTGCTATCTTCAATAGATAGCAGATTGTGTATCACTGAATTGTTGCATATCACTGGATTGCTATCTTCATTAGATAGCAGATTGTGCATCACTGAATTGTTGTATATCGCTTGATTGCTATCTTCAGTAGATAGCAGATTGTGTATCACTGAATTGTTGTATATCACTGGATTGCTATCTTCAGTAGATAGCAGATTGTGCATCACTGAATTGTTGTATATCACTGGATTGCTATCTTCAGTAGATAGCAGATTGTGTATCACTGAATTGTTGAATATCACTGGATTGCTATCTTCAGTAGATAGCAGATTGTGTATCACTGAATTGTTGTATATCACTGGATTGCTATCTTCAGTAGATAGCAGATTGTGCATTGCTGAATTATTGTATATCGTTGAATATCACTGGATTGCCATCTCCAGTAGATAGCAGATTGTCCATCACTGAATTGTTTAATATCACTGGCCAGATTGCTATCTCCAGTAAATAGCAGATTGTCCATCACTGAATTTTTGAATATCACTGGATTGCTATCTTCAGTAGATAGCAGAATGTGTATCACTGAATTGTTGAATATCACTGGATTGCTATCTTCAGTAGATAGCAGATTGTGCATTGCTGAATTGTTTAATATCACTGGATTGCTATCTTCAGTAGATAGCAGATTGTGCATTGCTGAATTGTTTAATATCACTGGATTGCTATCTTCAGTAGATAGCAGATTGTGCATTGCTGAATTGTTTAATATCACTGGATTGCTATCTTCAGTAGATAGCAGATTGTGCATTGCTGAATTGTTGTATATCACTGGATTGCTATCTTCAGTAGATAGCAGATTGTGCATTGCTGAATTGTTGTATATCACTGGATTGAGGAACACTGCAAAGTAGATGTATAACATGTATAACAAGTGGAATTTCGGAAGATCAGGAATATTACAAGAAAAAAAAAAGATTTTCTTCCCACACCGGGAATCGAACCCGGGCCACGACGGTGAGAGCGCCGGATCCTAACCACTAGACTATATGGGATATGATGTAAGATTAATGCTAAAAAAATATTATTATTCATTTGCAATTTGATTACTAACTATGCGTTTTTGCAATTTTTTGCCTGCATTTTTTTAGAATCTTGAATCTTGTCATCTCATCTTCTTGTCCGAAGAAAGGCGACTTGACGAGATCCGTAAGTCAAGTTAAGGGCTCGGATAGCGACGTTTTCACGTATTTTTTGTGAGACCTGAGAGCACATCAGACATCGAATTGCATTCTGAATATGAGAAATGTCCTTCTTATATCAAATAATTTTGAAATTGGCGATATAATACACATTTTATGGCAAATGATTAAAAATTGATATTTTTGAAAATTAAATTAAAATCAAAATTGTATAAATCTAATTACATGTAATTAAAGTGTATGTAGCTGGGATAAACAGCCGTCCATCATATGAAAATTTTGAACTATCGTATTGAAGATATAGATTTTTTGTCAAAAATGTAGGCTTGGGGATGTATATCTTCATTATGAAAGGTCAAAATTTTCAATTGATGGTCGGCTTTTCATCTCAGCTACATACACTTTTTTTAAAGTAAGTACATAATCTTAAGATTTATAAAGTTTACTTCGAGGATTGTTAAATATAAAAAAAATATATAAAAAATATCAAATTTTAATAATTTGCCATACAATTTGTATTATATCGTGAATTTAAACATTCAACAAAACATTTGATATCAGAAGGACCCACAAGAAATACTGTGCAAACGTTGCTATCCGATCCCTTAAGTATATCTTAACTTATCTTGTCATGTCATCGTCTCATCCCTAAGTCCAAGTCCACTTACAAATTAAGATAATTATTTTGTCCTTTCGGTGGCACTTTTGAGAGACTTCCATAATGGTGAGCCTCTGTCAGGCCCGTACGCAGGGGGGAAAGTATACAAAAAGTACCAAAAAAACTTTTTTTTACCCTTTTTTGGACAAAAAAGATCCAAATTTTGGTAAGAAAGTCCACTTTTCATAAAATTGCCTCCCTCCTCTTGGAAAAAAGTCCACTTTTTCAAAATCTGCACCCCGCAATGAAATCCTGCGTACGGGCCTGGCCTCTGTTCAATTCAGCATCGAAGTGGTTACGTAATTCTCTTGGTTACCGGATCACGCTACTTTGGTATGCCTTCGAGTGCCATATACTTTATGTGGTGATCATTTCGATCGTGGTTCATTACTCTAGCGCGTGATCCCGTTGACATAGTAACATTACGTAACTTCGATACTGAATTGTTTCCTACCACATGAAGAAAAAAATAACAGGAACCCTGAAGAAGTAGATGTATAACGTGCATGTATAAGTGGAATTTTGAAAGAGCATGAATGTTACAATTATAAAAAATAAAAGGAAAAGAATTGCTTGTTTTGCTTCACACACCGGGAATCGAACCCGGGCCACGGCGGTGAAAACGCCGGATCCTAACCACTAGACCATATGGGATGTCCTGTAAGTGTTCAGCTAAATGTATTATTTATTTACAATTTAATTACTAACTAAGCGTTCTTGCCATTTTCGCCTGTTTAGAGTTGCACCCTATTCGGCAATCGCTCCAAAATATGTATAGGCCTATAAAACTTTATGATGAGGCTTTTTGTAGAGGCTTTTCCACCCAATCCCCCCGAAATACCACCAGGAACAGGCCCGTAAAATGATAAGCAAAAAATGCAAAAGCACATAGTAAGTAATTAAATTGCAAATAAATAATATGTTTAGCTTATGTCTTGTATCCCATCCCATAATTATGGTCTAGTGGTTAGGATCCGGCGCTCTCACCGCCGTGGCCCGGGTTCGATTCCCGGTGTGAGAAGAAAATCTTTTCCTTTTCCTTTTTTATTATATTCCTGTTAGTGTATAATCAAGTTAGTGTATTAAAAACAAAACCTGGGTTTTACCTGAAAACAAATCGAATTTCCTTGTAATAGCAACACCACATGGAGTACTATTGTGACACCCAGTTTTTGTTACTTATTTGAAAAAATATCCACTTTCAAAGAAAGTCATGACAGAAAAGTGTTAACATTCGCTGAGACCTAACGGGATTTTTGTGTTTCCAAAGCATTGAGTGAGAGTTTACCAGAAATTCTATTGAAATTGGAACGTTTTTCTCAACATTTTAAAAATAATCTGGTAGAAGTTGGGTACCATTATTTTGGAAGGTCTCATTATACAGATTTGTAGGTATGGTGATTTTGGATAGTGAATGGATGAATAGTAAATTAATTATACTCCTCACCAAAAACATTTTATAAAAATGATAAATATAATTCAGTTCATAAAATGCAGAGAGTGTTTCTAATTGGCATATTTATTCTTAGTGTATTAACTCAGTGATCCCAGCTGTCCTTCAACCAATTACAACAATTCGGCGCGGTATTTGAATCTTCTTCTGTGCATGCTTTTGGCTTGGCCCATTTTTAAGAAAATACAAATTGTATGCCCTATGAATGTTCTGATGTTATTGGTGAGGAGTATAATTCACAATACACTCCAGACGCATAATAACTTGCCCTATCCTTTGTTATAATGCACCAACTGTGACATCTTTCGAAAAGTGGTCTCGCGATCACTGTTATACTTCTAAATTTTGCTTTTTGTCAATTTGTGGCCCTTTTCGGCGAGTCTAAATTTAATTTTGTCTTAAATTTAATTTTGTTTATTTATTTATTTTTTTGCCAGACAAGATCAATTTTTTTCGTTTTGTGTGTATGTGTGTGTGTTTTGGTATGTACAGTTGTCTGTTGTATTTTCGATGTAAAAAACACAGAGGAAAACAAACTACAATCAATCAAGAGGTTCATGATGTAAACTATGAAATATATTATTGTGATACAATTGGGATACAAATGTTTATTATGTTCAAAATCAGTTACGGAATTAAAGACGGAGAGGGTGATCGACTACATTGTATTCATATCATTCCATTTTGTGTAGGCCTACCCATGTTTACAAATAGGATTCCCACATTTACATGACTAGTGACATGAACAAACACTTCTCAATAGCTTCCATGAATTGTCGAGGTTTAGCCAATGTAAAAAACGTAGAGATGTACTTCACTTTTTAAGGAAGAAAAACCATTCTTTATATTGTCTACAGGACACTCATTTTGTAAAAGATGTTGAAAATATAATTCGTTCTGAATGGGGATTTGATTGCTATTTTAGTTCATATAAAAGCAACGCAAGGGGCGTGGCAATATTATTCAATAATAATTTTGAATATAAAGTTAATCAGTTTAAGTGCGATACAAAAGGAAATATGCTTGTAATCGATATTGTAATAAATAATTGCAATATAACATTGATTAATATATATGGTCCCAATAACGATGAACCAGAGTTCTATGATAATTTATACAATGTAATTAATGAGTTTGATAACGAACATATAATTATATGCGGCGATTGGAATTTGGTAATGAATGAGGCACTTGATACTTACAATTATGTTAGAGCTAACAATCCAAATGCAAAAAAAAGAGAGTGGTAGAACTTTGCAATTCATTGAATTTGACGGATGTATGGCGCATAAACAATCCAGATTTACGCAAATATACATGGCGGCAACATGATACTTTGAAACAAGCCCGTCTTGATTTCTTTTTAATATCGTCAGAATTAAATTCCAAACTATCTAAATGTGATATCAAACCAGGTTATCGTACGGACCATTCATTAGTCGATATACATCTAGATTTCAATGACATTGAGCGTGGCAAAGGCTACTGGAAGTTTAATAACTCTCTTTTAAAGGATACAGAATATGTTAATTTGGTGAAGAAAACTATAAAAGAAGTGGTAGAGAAGTATGCGGCACCTCCATATATTTTGTCAAATTTAAACACAACCCATCCTAGAGATATCCAGTTTATAATCAATGATCAACTGTTTTTTGAAATGATTTTATTAGAAATTCGTGCTAAAACTATTTCTTACTCAGCTTTCAAAAAGAAAGATTTGGGAAGATTGAGAGAGAACTTGAATCTGAGATAACAGAATTATTTACAAAGGTCGCCTCGGGTGACCACACTTTAAATGTACAATTGAATATGAAGCAAAACGATCTTGAGAATCTGCGTAAAGATAAAATGAAGGGGGTCTTGATAAGATCTAAAACTCGCTGGTTTGAGCTTGGTGAAAAACCGTCTAAATATTTTTGAACATGGAAAAACGTAATTTAGTTAACAAAACAATAAATAGAATAGTTCGTACAGATGGTTCTGTTTTAACCAACTCAAAGGATATTCTTTCTGAGGCAAGAAATTTTTATAAAGATTTATATTCGGAATCTGAAACTGATGATAATGCTGATGTTGACTCTGTTTTTGCAAATATAAATACTCCAATCTTGTCAAACGCCCAGCGCGATAGTCTTGAGGGTCCTATAACATATAAGGAACTTTTAAATGCTCTTAAAAACAGCAAAAATGATAAATCACCTGGATCTGATGGATTTAGTTCGGAATTTTATAAAGTATTTTTCAATGATCTTGTATGGTATTTGCTTCGTTCGTTAAATTATGCGTATGAAAATGGACAACTTTCTGTAACTCAAAAATATGGTATAATCACTTTATTACCCAAAGGAGATAAACCACGTCAATTTTTGAAGAACTGGCGGCCTATATCCCTCCTAAATGTATCTTATAAACTCGCCTCGTCGTGCATCGCAACCAGATTAAAATCCTGCTTGTCCGATATTATACACGAACACCAAAAGGTTTTGTCACGGGTCGATATATTGGAGAAAACATACGTTTAATGTACGACCTGATGAGTTAGGCAGAGAATAAAAATATTCTTGGCCTTTTTCTCATGATTGATTTCGAAAAGGCCTTCGATTCGGTATCACATACATTTATAATGAAAATATTAGATAAATTCAATTTTGGCAATTCGATTAAAAAATGGATTCGTGTTTTTATAATCAAGCTTCATCATCAGTACTAGTTAATGGATTTCTTTCGGAATCTTTTAAGGTGGGTAGAGGATGCAGACAAGGCGACGGACTAAGTCCCTATTTATTCATCCTTTGTGCGGAAGTCCTAGGTATGAAAAAAAAAAAAAATCAGAATATTAAAGGTATTAGAATAGGGGATGCAGAATATCGCATATCTCAATATGCTGATGATACTGTTCTTTTCTTGATGGCACAGAGAAGTCAATGAATGAAGCTTTTAAAATCCTCGATTCGTTTGAAAACATGTGTGGTTTACGGGTAAATATAGACAAAACTAATGTTGTGTGGATTGGGTCAAAAAGTGGTAGCAATGAAACAATTTGTGATCATTTGAACGTTAAATGGATTCATAATAATAACTGTTTTAGAGCACTAGGTATTGACTTCACTGTGTCACTTGAAAGAATGGTGCAGATTAATTATGTAAAAACAATGGAGTCAATTCATGAATTAATTCACCAATGGTCAAGACGTAATCTTACAGTTCTGGGCCGTGTAACAATAGTTAAATCACTTATTTTATCTAAGCTTACCTTTCTGATTTTAACTTTGCCTAATCCACAATACGAGTTAATAAAAGATTTAAACCAAATAATATATAAATTTATATGGAAAGGTATTGATAAGGTTACAAGAAATCAAATGATCCAAGATTATGGTCAAGGAGGTGTGAGAATGGTTGATGTCCAGTCATATATACATGCACTAAAAATAACCTGGATTCGTAGAATCATTAAAAATGCGGAGACAGAGTGGGTAAAGCTTTTTCTTCAGACAACAGGTATAAACCGTATCCAGGACATTGAGGGTGGATCTACTAATATTATGAATTTCATGAATAATAACAATGATAAACCGAATCAATTTTGGAAAGATGTTTTTTGGGCATGGTTTAGTTTTTCTAACTCAAAACTTAGTCATCAACCAACTACCAGACAGGAGGTACTGAAAAGTTCACTTTGGTACAATGAAAACATTAAAGTGGGTAAACAAAGTTTGTATTACCAGCATTGGGTTCGTAATGGTGTTGATCTTGTAAACGATCTATTAAATGAGAGAGGGGAATTCCTCTTGCTGGAGGATTTTATGTGTATATTTAATGTTCGCACAAATTTTGTTGAATACGGTGGTGTAATATTGGCGATCAAAAAGTCATTTCCAAAATTCTTTGACAAACCTGGTGATACCCTTGTTTATCCCACTATTCCATTTCACTTTGATGTTCTCTTTAAAGATAGGTTCCAGAAGAATATACAATATTCTTGTTTCGAAAAAACAATTGTTCGTAAATATGTACAAAAATGGGAAGAAAAGCTTGAAGCTACATTTGATCCTTCAAGATGGAATGTTATTTTTAATACACCCTTCAAATGTACAATAAGTACTAAACTCAGGTGGTTTCAATTCAGAATAATTCACAGAATCCTTGGTACAAACGCATTTTTATTTAAAATTGGGATAAAAGATTCCAGTATGTGTACCTTCTGTCTGGAGGAGAGTGAAACTTTGATTCATATGTTTTGTGATTGTCATGTGGTTAGGAAATTTTGGGATGATGTGAAAAGGTGGATCGAAAACAAAGTTAATATAAATCTCTCTTGGAAAAAAGATAATCTGCTTTTTGGCGTTGGTCCTAGCTATATTGTTTTGGATTTGATTCTAGTTTTATGTAGATTTCATATATATAAAATGAAAATGAAAGAAAATAACCCTTCGATCCACATTTTCAAGAAAGAATTGCAAAATCATTATAAATTAGAAAAATATATTTACATATGTAACAATAATATTGGTTTATTTTATAAAAGATGGGGTATTTTCAATTCACTCTGTAGAGAATAAGATTTAGACCCTCATACACGCGGAGAGGTTTTGCATGGCTATGTGTAGTGGCAGAACCTCGTAATGTGAGGTTCTGTACTTGCATAGCGTTGTGTGATGAGAGCTTCTCTGTGTGTATGAAATTATATTTCATCATGTGTATCATGTAATATCATTGTGTATCATGTGTATGCTTAATGTTTACCTCTGTTTAAAGTTAAACTTGAATAAATGTTTTTTCCTCTGAAAAAAAAGGAAAAAAAAAAAAACAAAAAAAAAAAAAAAAACTGTGACATCTTTTGGGTTATAGAGGTTGTGCATGAAATTATTGATTGGCTCCAAACAAAGGATTTGAACCGGTGTCCTTCACCGAAATCATGGCACAGTGCAGTCCATTCAATCATGGAAATAGTAGATGAGAAGGAATCACAACGAAATCGATCGCCTGTGACTAATCCCGCTTATCTATTCTTCATTACAAAGGAAGAGGACTCAACAAATTCCCTTTTGAGGACACTCATATTGCCGCCATCAGCGTGATTTGGTAGCATAACTGGAAATTCATAGCGATAAATCTTTGCGCACAAACAAATTTTGAACCGGTTGTTGTGACCTTAGTTGCTGAAGCGCACTTTTAACGTTCATTTAGACTGGATTTTATCAACATTTGCAACAGATTTCTGCATTTTCAGATGCAGAGAAGTCACAACAATACAAATATTGGGAAATTTAATTAAAATACGTTGTATTTTCGGATAAAGATACTTTTAAAAAAGTTTTACATTTTGTAAGGATAATCGTATTTTCGCTGACCCCAAATTTAATTCAAATGTAAATGTATAAAACAAGTTGTTCCGATTGTTTCCGAAAAATGGGAACAGATTCTATCATAAGACAAACGGAAAATCAATTCTATCAAATTGCCTTCACATGTGCCCCAGACCGACCACATAGGTAAATTTGCCCCTAAATGTTTCAAATATATGACTTTCTACTTCCGGGTGTCCCAAAAAAAGGTTACATGTAGATTTTTGAAAATAATATTATGTTAATGTTTACAAATATAAATTTCCTTTTCATGACATAATCTTTGTACCCTCTACTAGTATCCCCGTGAATGTCAAGTTCACAACTAGCGTAGTTTCCGCATTCCACGCATTCCTGAGCATGCTGTTTACGTGACATAATGCAACACGAGGTTCATTCCTACCGTAACCCCGCGCATTTGGCGGGCATTTGAGTAGGCCCAGCTATAGCATGGCAGATTGCAGTGTTTTATTCTGATGAACAGAGAATCAAACTTGTTCAGTTTTACTTCAAGAGTTCAGTCAGAAATGTGCAATATTCTTGCAGTATAATGATAACACAGCCGCGATTTAAGATGGTTATTAATTTCACTATGTTGATGACGTGGAGATGACAGGAGATATAGTGTGCAAAAACACCGTCACCAAAAACGTCTTTTTCTCTAATGCCCATCTTCCTTTATTTGTTATCAACAAGAGTCGGAAGTCAGAAGCACTTAAACTGATTTATTTTCAGTGTACAATATTTAACATGTCAATATGTTTCTTTTGTGCAATAAGTTCAACCATTAAAAATAAGAGAAAAATAAAAGTAACAAAGAAAAAAGGAAAACAACTTGTGCCTGTGTTCAACTTTCGATGTGCGATATTTTGATGGTTATTGCCACTCTTGACACCCTGCCATTTCGCGGTCATAAGTTAAGTTGCGTTTAAGATACAGAGTTGAAACTTTGCACACAAGTGCAAGAAGGATGAAAAAGAACATATACAAAATTGACATTGGTTTGTTGTACCATTACAAAACGCGGCTCATTTTCTACATGTAACCTTTTATGGGACACCTTGTACATCCTTCCCACCAGGCATTATTTTTGGCTATGTTATCCCATCTGTCCCATAATGCATTCATATTTCGCGCCCTTTCCTGCTCACAAGGCCGCATTTAGTCCATAAGCATTGGTCGCTTGACTGCAGCTTTAGAATTGAAAATGTCATGTCATAGAAATGTTACGTCACCGATGACCATCGTGTTGGGATATAATCCCGAGGATTATGATATAACTATAGCGGTTGACGTGTATAGAAACGTCAATGTACATGTCGGAAATGTGATTGGAACTTTGATGATGGTTAGTTGTGATTCCTTCTCATCTACTATTTCCATGATTCAATCAAATATTTTCATCAACCTATTTGATCGTAGTGTATTTGTTATGCGTGTGAGACGACCTCTCGCGGTAGATTGCAAACATGCTTTTGTTGAATGCATTTGAGTAGACCGCCATTATTGTGAATTAGTAAAAGGATCAAAGAAAAGAGGGTGGAATCACTGATCAAAATGCATGATTACAATGTTCAAACACCCCTTACTGTAAATAGATTATCCCATCAAAAGTTTCAAGTCATTAAGAATCATTACTCGTTGACTGCCGATAAACGTCCCAATAAATCGGACTTAGTCACCGGTCAGTTCTCATGATAGATTTCCATGGCTAACGATGGTTAACTATGAAAAATTTTCTAAGTTATTTATTTTGAGCTCTTTCGAGTATCGACGAGTAATGGATATATTCTGTAGATTTAGGTTTTGTCTGTGACTGCTAATGTGAGGCCGTCGTAGGTCGTACGGGGCTCAAACTCGGTGGGTGGGTGTAGCTCTGTCCTGGCAAGAAGACGTTTATGTTCGTTAAGTCATCCGACCCCGGGGCCCCCTCCCAGGGGTCATTTGAGGTCAAATGACTAAAGACTGTCATATGGGCATGAAACTAGGTCGTACGAGGCTCAAACTCGGTGGGTGGGTGTAGTTCTGTCCTGGCAAGAAGAAGTTTATGTTCGTTAAGTCATCCGACCCCGGGGCCCCCTCCCAGGGGTCATTTGAGGTCAAATGACTAAAAACTGTCATATGGGCATGAAACTAGGTCGTACGGGACTCAAACTCGGTGGGTGGGTGTAGTTCTGTCCTGGCAAGAAGATGTCTATGTTCGTTAAGTCATCCGACCACGGGGCCCCCCCTCCCAGGGGTCATTTGAGGTCAAATGACTAAAAACTGTCATATGGGCATGAAACTAGGTCGTACGGGGCTCAAACTCGGTGGGTGGGTTTAGTTCTGTGCTGGCAAGAAGATGTTTATGTTCGTTAAGTCAGCTGACCACGGGGTCCCCTCCCAGGGGTCATCTAAGGTCAAATTACTAAAAAGTGTCGTATGGGCATGAAACTTGGTAGGTACAGTCAACATTTAAAGCAGCATTTTTGAAGGTCATTTTGGGGTCATCCAAGGTCACCACGGGTCATCTGAGGTCAAATTAGTAAAAGCTCATATATGGGCATGAAACTTGGTAGGTACAGTCAACATTTAGAGTTATAAGTTTAGGTCATTTTGGGGTCATCCAATGTCACCCGGGGGTCATCTGAGGTCAAATTAGTAAAAATTGTCATATGGGCATGTCACCATCAGCCTGGTAATCGCGCCCAGCCGAGAACCGCCAAATATGGGTAACCGCCTAGTCTATTTTAAAACTGATGCATCAATGACTATGTTCATCATGTCATATAGAGGCCTTGCATGCGACGTATCATCCCGTAAATATAGCGGACTACTCAAATGCATTCAACAAAAGCATGATTGCAATCTACCGTGACAGTTCGTCTCACACACATAATCCTGCACTACGATCAAATAGGTTGATGACAACATTTGATTGAATGGACTGCACTCCGCCATAACTACGGTGAAGGACACCGGTTGAAAACCTTTGTTTGGAGCCAATCAATAATTTCATGCAGGGCCTCTATTGTATCATTCTCACATATAGAAATACTAAATTTGTTCACTATCTATATTTTTACTTCTAGTAGAGCTCCAATCTAAGGGTTAAAGTTATGTTTTAGGTTAGGTTAGGATTTTTTAAAAGTACCCAGTACAGTGAACCTTATGGTACAAATGCGCGCGAAAATTTTAGCATAGGCCTATTGAAACTAAACTGGTGAAATATGGGACAAAAGTGGAATAAATTCGCGCAAAGCGCTAAAAATGGCATTTTGTGGCTATAAAATGGCCAAATATGAGGTTAATTTCGACACAAACCAATACACAGGCGTCAATATTGGGGGTGATTATATTGACCATCCCCTGGCAAAATATTGTGGCATTTATCCCCCCCGATCTACGCCTATGTAATTTAGAGCCCTGTGACTCCATCGGTCTCCCTCTCCTCTCTCTCCTTCCCCCCTTTTTTTTCTTCCTCCCTTGGCGGAAACTCTAATAGGCACACTACCAATATGCGATAAGTAATCTACTTCCTCTTCTTTCTATATCTAACCTCCTTGGGCCTACATATTAGTACTGATATATCATACGCTGGCGAAATTACGTAATTAATCGGATTAATTAACATACTGAGCAATAGGTGAAAACAATTTTGACAAAAGGAGTTGTCCTTGTCAATTTGTAGACATGTACTTTTGATTATTTACATAGCTTCTTCTCCAATCACTGTGTAAAACATCCATCCAAAAATCTGATTGCTATTATTATATGGATGAATGGACATATCACAAAAGGATTGCTTATCTCAATAGGGCATGTACTTAAGCATTTTTTTTAACTGACCGGCGTTATTGGGCGTTTTATCGGAGGTCACCGAGTAATGCCGAAGATCAAAATCGATTTTATGTATTGTGTATGTATCATAGGACGCTCGTATTAATTGTCTCTATGCGCTTGAGAATTCAACAATATAAATAATGGTAGCTCTATTATAATACACATTAATGTTTTAAGCAGATAAAATTCCAAAATATAATACGTTTTCTGCCTTTGCTTGTCACGTGGTAGGCCTATGTTGAAGTTGTGATTATATTTTTAAATAAGTTTCAGCTGAATAACAAGAAGACAAGTGGCCTAGTGGTCTAAGGCGCTAGGCTCATAGAGTACTAAGCGTTGCGCCGTGAGTTCGAACCCCGCCTCTACCAAACTTTAAAAGAAGTAAATTAAAATTTGACTTTTTTAATTTCATATTTGGGAAATGTGACTGGGAGAATTTATGTATGGTGTGGAGTGGTGTGATAGGGCATGTACTTTAACTGGCCGGCGCGGTCCGGTGACTAAGTCTTTATTGGGCGTTTTATCGGCAGTCAACGAGTAATGATTCGCCTGGTCCCAGATATCTTGCTGTAAATCGGTCAAAATTGAATAAAAGTAGACACGGAAGAATATTTTTTCATCGCTTTACTAATAATTTCTGTTAGGTCTGACCGTGTTTAGCAACTTTTCTTTCATGACTTTTTGCCAAAGTGAAAACTTTTCGATATAAATCATAAAAACCGGGTGTCTAAGTTATTTGGACAGACAATAGAGCATGTACGCAAATCGTAATAATGTGTAGAATAGAAACTTGGTGGTATCTCATATGATAGTCGTATGATGCTTAGCCTGAGTCACTCGGCCTATCTCGAACAAAATCGCCATGCGTAGCTATTGAAAACGAGAGGATTCGCCGTACTATCACGGCAATTTTTGACACGAAGATATAGGGATGATGACGCTGTGCTGGATTATATTAAAGTACGTGATTGAAGTATACCATGTTGGAATAAATTCAATAAATTTAATTTAATCGATGCACTATTTAATCCTGCACATTATGGCACCACATTGAATCCAATGTGACCTTCAGAAGTAAAGTTACAAGCAACTGAATAGACGATGGTCCAGTTTTAAAAGTGACAAACTGGCCTATACAAGGCGCAAAAAGGTTCCAACAAGCGCAACCAAGAGACAACACAGTTTCGTCAATGAAGCTTTATTTAAAGCAGTTTTTATTTCAGTTTTTACTTCTCTGTACTTTTCATAACTTTCATTTTATTTGTCAGTTCTTTTGTTTTAGTTTTCTTTTGTTACTTTTGTTTTAAATTAAAGGCACGCTAAAATTAGCCATTCACAACTCTCAAACCAGATGTCTAGTGACTCTAGTCCATGGAGTTTTAGGGCAGTTTGTCACTTTTAAAACTGGACCTTCGTCTAATCAAATGCTTGTTACTTTGCTTCTTGAAGTCACATTCATTTGGAACTGGGTTTGGAAGATACCTTCCCCAAATTCGAACCACCATCATCCATGGTTCGATGTAGAGAGTCTTTCGTATTCAGAGGAAATATTGCAATTACACACCTTATTGCCTTTTAACAATAACCAATGACACTAGCACATATCACTTCAGGGCCATGGATTCCTGAAAAAATAATTGTTCAAAACAGCTTAAACTAGATATTTTTACTATCCCCGTCACTTTCAGCAAAGTAAGTTTAAAATTGAAATTTCACAAATTAAACTAATTTTAAATTGAATTGATGAAGTAAGGCGATTGAAACGCCCTTTAAATTAACGTGGGAGAGAGATTTTGAACTGCAAGTTCCGATTTACCATATATCTACAGGCTAGATTTATCATGCTAATTCGCATCCAAACAATCATGATATGTGTACCCACACACACGTACGTGCGCCCAATTTCCTCGAATAACTCCAAATGTTACTTGTGATCATTGGACGTTCACAGATATGGTGCCAAATTATTTGTATTATTAAAGAGAAGTAATGTAACTTATTTAAGCTGTTGCAATCAGCTCCTCAGTGCTAGTGAGAACTGGGATTAGCATTAACAGGGTTAATCCAATAGTTAGTAGAACATGATGCAGTCATGTCTACAGTAGAATTCATCTCGACCTTTGCAGGACTTAAACCCCATTAAAAGCTATTAAACCAAGATAACACTCATTGAAACAGCTCAACTGATTAAATCGGATCTTCTCTGGTTGTGCACATGTGTCTGTTTTATATGTGCGGTATTGCTATGAGGTGCTATAATACAGCTTCAGTTGGGTAACTGATTATAAAGGAAACGCAAGGAAACAATGGTATGTTGACATTTGTTCACGAAATGAGACAATGGCCTGCTTTTTGTTAACCAGCATTCTTGAAAATGAGCAACATAATGATTGTTGACTTAACACGGTTTGGAAATAATTTCTTCATATTTTTGGTGTTATCTGTCGTTTACATATCCTTCCTAAAACACAAAAGTGCGACTATTTCCAAACACCTAAATTAGCTAAAAAATTTGGACATGTTACAAAACTATATTTTCTAGAATTTCATAGAATAGTTTAAATGTAGCTTGTACCGTTTTTTTGTGGCATCCTTCAGAACGGAGCGGTCCGTTACCAATATAGCTCAATATTTTCGGTCAAATCTCCATTCAATTAACACGGGGAGTTGGCTAGCTATGAGCTAGCTATGCTTTGCCCTCACTCATATTCTACGAAAGTGCGACTATTTCTGAACTTCTAACCTAGCTGTAATTTTAGGTCATGTTAGAGAAATATATTTGCTAGAAGTTTGGAGAATAGTTTAAATATTGGCCGGTTATTTTTCACACAGTGATGTTAACTAGGCAAACGCAATATACTTCTAACATACACTATTTGTAAAGGTCGCGCGTCATTATGGTGAGAGCACTGTGTATTGTGTATAGGAAAACGGACAGTAAGTAACTGCAGTATGATACTAGTAAAAACAATTATTACATTTAAAGAGAGATTTACCATGGTCCAAAGTGAAACTTCAACTTCGAGAAGTTGGTAAGTAGTACTATAAAAAAAAAAGTAGTACTAGTATTAATCATCCACCACCTTCGTTGGAAGAAATGTTGAAATCAATATAAATGTATTATTTTTTTTCCTGATTATCATCTAGGGATCATAAGATTGCGGTTGTTTATTCAATCTTAAAAGAAAAACGAAAGTTTCCAAACTTTTATCATGCACTAGCATGCTATACGGTAGTCCTATTAAAGAGGTATTTTGTGATTTTTGCCTCCTCTTTTTAAGGTACGGTTCAATAAATATGTACGAAAACAACTTATTTCCAAAATTTCAGTTGATTCGGACACTGAATAGCTCGCTACGCACAGGCACAATGCCTAGACCTTGATCTACAAGCCTTAGCACACTTTACAGGTTGACTCTGACCACTACGGCCCCACATCATTCCATAAACCATTTAACAACAAATCAGGGACTTATAGTGCTACAAGAGCGCACACTCTAGACATTCCACAAATAACCATCGCAACCAGGATTAAAAGTGGTTTTCCAAGTAAAGTGTTGGATGCGTGCCGTTAGATCAATAGGCCTATAAAATAAACGCCGTCCCAGCAAACACAAAAACGTTTTTAAAACGTTTTAAATAAGTTATATTTTGGGTTTTGGTTTAGGTAAAAACGTTTTAATAACATTAAAATGTCGGGTTATATAAAGGTCATGAAATCGTTTTAAAACGTATGTATGAAAACACACTACAACAATATTTTAAAAATGTTTTCGAAATGTCATTGTAAACGATTTTTGCAAACATTTTTGGCCAAATATTTTGTCAACACTTAAATAACATCATGTTAAAATATTTGCACACAGCAAACACAGAAATGTTCTTAAAATGTTTTTTACAAAACGTTTTAATAACATTTAAATGTCGGGTTATATAAAGGTCGTGAAAACATTTTAAAAACGTTATTGTAAATATTTTGGGCAAACATTTGTTGCAAAATATTTTTTCAACCCCAAAATAACATTCTGTTTAGAATGATTTTTACCAAGTTTTCAAAAATGTTTTTGGAATGCTATTAAAACGTTTTTATACCCTTTATATAACCCGACATTTAAATGTTTCCTGTAAAACATTTGTGTTTGCTGTGCAGTAAATTACCAACAAATGTTATTTAATGTTATGAAAACGTTTTATACCATTAATGTACCCTTTATATAACCCGACATTTAAACGTTTTCTGACAACCTTTTATAACCGTTTGCGAATGATGTCGAAAACGTTTTGTGTTTGCTGGGGTGTCACACAAAAGTCTTTGAACATGGCAAAAGTTCGAAGTCGGCAAACTAAATTTTATAGGCCTATTGGTCTAACGGCACGCATCCAACACTTTACTTGGAAAACCACTTTTATCACCTACTATGCGTGCCGACGTAGCAACCTTGTCTTGCAACCAGGATTAGCCCCCCACGAGACAATAGCAGTAAGTTCCTTGTCCAGGGTAATTTCAAGCTATCTCAATTTTCCACAAGAGCTTACCAGGCACCGCCAGGGTTCGAACCCGCTACCTCTCGCACCATAGTCAAACACCTTAACGATTGAGCTAACTTGACTTCAGTAGATAGCAGAATGTGTATCACTGAATTGTTGTATATCACTGGATTGTTATCTTCATTTGATAGCCGATTGTGAATCACTTAATTGTTGTATACCACTTGATTGCTATCTTCAGTAGATAGCAGAATGTGTATCACTTAATTGTTGTATATCACTGGATTGTTATCTTCAGTAGATAGCCGATTGTGAATCACTTAATTGTTGTATATCACTTGATTGCTATCTTCAGTAGATAGCCGATTGTGTATCACTGAATTGTTGTATATCACTGGATTGTTATCTTCAGTAGATAGCAGATTGTGAATCACTGAATTGTTGTAAATCACTGGATTGCTATCTTCAGTAGATAGCCGATTGTAAATCACTTAATTGTTGTATATCACTTGATTGCTATCTTCTGTAGATAGCAGATTGTGTATCACTGAAATGTTGAATATCACTTGATTGCTATCTTCAGTAGATAGCAGAGACTGCAGAGTGTATATCACTGAATTGTTGTATATCGCTAGATTGCTATCTTTTGTAGATAGCAGATTGTGTATGGCGTATTATCACCCAATTGCTATCTTCATTAGATAGTAAATTGCGTAACACTGGATTGCTATCTTCAGTAGATAGCAGATTGTGTAATGTGTATACTGAATTGTTGAATATCACATGGATTGCTATCTTCAAAAAAAAAAAAAAAAAAAAAAAGAAAAAGCGCAGGGATTTATAGCTCGCTACGCACAGGCACAACGCCTAGACCTTGATCCACAAGCCTTAGCACACTTTACAGGTTGACTCTGACCACTACGGCCCCACATCATTCCATAAACCATTTAACAACAAATCAGGGACATTACTGCTACAAGAGCGCACACCCTAGACATTCCACCAATAACCTTCGCAACCAGGATTAGCTCCTCGAGTTTCGTACGGGTTACAACGAGACAATTAGCATTAAGTTCCATGTCCAGGGGAATTTCAAGCTATCTCAATTTTCCACAAGAGCATACCAGGCACCGCCAGGGTTCGAACCCGCTAACTCTCGCACCATAGTCAAACGCCTTAACGATTGAGCTAACTTGACCTCAGTAAATAGCAGAATGTGTATCACTGAATTGTTGTAAATCACTGGATTGCTATCTTCAGTAGATAGCAGATTATGTATCACTGAATTGCTGTATATCACCGGATTGCTATAGTAGATAGCAGATTGTGTATCACTGAATTGTTGTATATCACTGGATTGCTATCTTCAGTAGATAGCAGATTGTGCATCACTGAATTGTTGTATATCACTGGATTGCTATTTTCAGTAGATAGCAGAATGTGCATCACTGAATTGTTGTATATCACTGGATTGCTATCTTCAGTAGATAGCAGATTGTGCATCACTGAATTGTTGTATATCACTGGATTGCTATTTTCAGTAGATAGCAGATTGTGTATCACGGAATTGTTGTATATCACTGGATTGCTATCTTCAGTAGATAGCAAATATTTGTGTATCACTGAATTGTTGAATATCACTTGATTGCTATCTTCAGTAGATAGCAGATTGTGTATCACTGAATTGTTGAATATCACTGGATTGTTATCTTCAGTAGATAGCAGATTGTGTATCACTGAATTGTTGTATATCACTTGATTGCTATCTTCAGTAGATAGCAGATTGTGTATCACTGAATTGTTGAATATCACTGGATTGTTATCTTCAGTATATAGCAGAATGTGCATCACTGAATTGTTGTATATATTACTGGATTGCTATCTTCAGTATGTGTATCACTGAATTGTTGAATATTACAGTAGATAGCAGATTGTGTATGAACCTGAGAGCACATCAGATACCGTATATCGAATTGCATTTTGAATACGAGGAATGTCCTTCTGATATCAAATAATTTAGATTTTTTTAAATTCGCGATATAATACAAATTTTATGGCAAATGAGTAAAATGATTGATATTTTTGAAATTTAACAGTCTTCGAAATAAATTGTATAAATCTAATGATATGTACTTAAAGAGTATATAATTGGGATGAATAGCCGTCCATCATATGAAAATGATGAACTTTCGTATTGAAGATATAATTTTTTTTTCTTCAAAAAACACCAAAAAAAATGTAGGTCTTTGGGGGAAATGTATATCTTCAATATGAGCCTCTGTTAAATTGTTTCATACCATATGAAGGAAAAAAATAACACGAGGAATCCTGAAGAAGATGTATAACAATTAACATGTATAATAAGTGAAATTTTGAAAGATCAGGAATTTTAAAATTAATAAAAATTAAAAAAAAAAATTCTTCCCACACCGGGAATCGAACCCGGGCCACGGCGGTGAAAACGCCGGATCCTAACCACTAGACCATATGGGATGTAATGTGAAAGTCGAGCTAAATATATTATTTATTTGCAATTTAATTACTAAATATGCGTTATTATGTTTTTTAAATATTATTCTGCATGTAAAAAGTTTTAATAGAATGCTGATACGTAGGACCCTCGTGCCTACATTACTGTTTTCGACAGGAGAATTGTATTTTATAATAAAATTTTGACGAATATAAAAGCTATCAATTTGCTTGATGGTCAGTAAGTTTGTGAATAATTAGGCAAAATAAACATGTTTCACGTCCCCTCCGCTTCCTTTTTGAGGTTTCCTCAAATATATTTTTATTTTTTGACATTCAGTTAAAACAAAAAAAAAAATATGTCTAGGAAGTTGGAATGCTTTCTATAGCCTTGTTAAGATACAAGAAACATTTTAGGAGGGTTTTGTGATCATGGAGGGGGTGTAACTCTCAGAACAACAAATAAAAAAAAGTGCCTCCTCCTTTTCCAGGCATTATTGTATACGCTAAAACAGCTCTAAGTATGGGTATTTACACCAACTTTGCGATAAAAATAGAAAATAAAAAGCCCCCCCACCCTCCTCCTTTTTTTCGAAAACCCGGACGTGAAACGTGTTTTATTTTTTACTTGGCCTTATTGATTGTGGTCTAAAACCATGAAAACATCTATTCAATATGGAGTTAAGTTAGGCCCTATCGAGGCTGCACAACAATGGAGTACGATCGTGCATTATTGATTAGGCCATTTTTCAAGTGCAGTTGACCATGTATAGAACTCCGATCACATTTCATAGGCCTACAGTATAGGCCAAGGCCTAATATGATGAGGCTAGGTTTTTATTTCATTTTAAAAATGAAGCTACTACTGCCAAAATGTTTCCATAGCTATGCCCCTGAAATAGCCTTTTCCATCCAATCCCTCCGAAAATGATTGAGAAAATATAATTGTATCTAAGCAAAAAATGCAAAAGCCCATAGTTGGTAATTAAATTGCAAATAAATAATATGTTTAGCTTTAATCTGGAATCACATCCCATATGGTCTAGGTTAGGATCCGGCGCTCTCACCGCCGTGGCCCGGGTTCGATTCCCGGTGTGGGAAGAAAATATTTTCCTTTTTTCATTGTTATTAAATTCCTGATCTTTCAAAATTCCGCTACATACTACAGTAGTACTATCAAGTTCTTTATGTTATTTTTTTTTCTTCGTGGCAAAAGAAGGAAATTGAAAAGAGGGTCGAAGCTCTAGTGCCACCGAAAAGCCGATATCACTATCTTGGTAAGTCGACGAACTTTACATGTACCTTGAGCATCATAACTTACCAATGGGGAAAAAATAAGGAGAGCGATTGCCAGTGTAATCTACAAAATATTCAAAACGTAAAAGGGGCCAAAGTTAACAACAAAAAAAAAAAACTTGTTTCCTTAGTATTATATCGTGAATTTCAAACATTCAACAAAATTATTTGACACCTGAAGGTCCCACCAAAATACTGTGCAAACGTTGCTATCCGATTCCTTAAGTATCTTAGCTTATCTTGTCATGTCATCGTCTCATCCCTCCGAAGTCGACTTACCAGGAAAATTATTTTGACTTTTCTGTGGCACTTTTGAGAGGCTTCCATAAATGGTGAACCTCTGTTAAATTGTTTCCTATCCAATAAAGATTTTAAAAAAATAACAGAAACCGTGAAAAAGTAGATGTATAACATGAATAATAAGTGAAATTTGGCAAAATATAAAAAAAAGGAAAAGTATATCTTCCCACACCGGGAATCGAACCCGGGCCACGGCGGTGAAAACGCCGGATCCTAACCACTAGACCATATGGGACGTGCTATTTTATTTACGATAAAGATATTATTTATTTGCAATTTAATTACTAACTATGCATTGTTGCCTGCATGGTTTTTTTTTAATTAGTTTTTTAATTAGTTTTTTTTATTCTTGCATGTAAAAAGTTTTAATAGAATGGTGAAAAGTAGGCCATTTCTCAAGTGCAGTGACCCATTGAATACACTATTAAAACAAATCTAAACAAGTTGTTGAAAAGTTTAAACAACCACTGTTAACCGGGTACATCGCTCTACCTTGATAAAAATTCAACAACTTGTTTACCAATTAAACAACTTGTTTAAAAGTTCAAGAAACAGTTGTTTAAATTTTTAAACAAGTTGTTTAATTTTACTAGGTTGAGCGCGGCGATGCACCGGTAAACAGCGGTTGTTTAAAATCTTGCAAGTCGCTAAAACTTATTTTGGCCACTTTGTACGTTTTGAAACTTTTTTTGGTAGATTACACTTAGGCATACTGAATTACTTGCTATCTTCAGTAGATAGCTTTTATCTGTAATTTCTAATCTCATGTTTTATATATTTTTTCTTCTTTTCAAATTACACAAAACAATTGTTATTTCACAAATTTATTTAAAAAAAACGCCAATTTTCAAATTGAGTTGATGAAGCTAGAGGTACGGCAATTGACACACCCTTTAAATTAACGTGGGAGAGAGATTTTGCACTATACAAGTTCTGATTTATCATATCTGCAGGCTATAATTATGCTAATTCACATCACAGATATTCCAAACAATCATGATACATAGCCTCACATGTGTGTGTACCCACACACACGTGTGCCCAATTTCCTCGAATAACTCTAAATGTAACAATTCGAACCATTTCTCACTTTTTCAGGCTTTAGGATGATCCGCTAGTCAGCGCGGCGGTGAGCACATGCTTGCGCCCACTTCGTCCGGCCATGAGCCACGGCTGTCGCCCGCCGTACCGTACACGTTACGTTCGTGGGATGAACATGGTAAAGATTTTCCCACCATCTCTGACACTCTATAATACCGTTTCCTAATTTATCTAAAAGCCAATATTTTACGCGTGATCATTGGACGTTCACAGATGGTGCAAAATTAATTGTAATTAATGTAACTTATTTAAGGGCTGGGGTATGAACGTTTGGACAGTATTTATTGTGGGACATTAGAGCACATCAGACATATCGAATTGCGTTCTGAATACGAAGAATGTCATTCTGATATCAAATAATTTTGATTTTTTGAAATATGCAATTTAATACACATTTTATGGCAAATCATTAAAAATTGATATTTTTGATATTTAACAGTACTTGAAGTAAACTTTATATATCTGATGATTTATACTTAAAGTGTATGTAGGTGGGATGAAAAGCCGACGATCAATTGAAAATTTTGACCTATTGTATTGAAGATATGGATTTTTTTTCCCAAAACACCAAAACAAATTAGGTCTTTTTGGGAAAAAATCCATATCTTCAATATGAAAGGTCAAAATTTTCAATTGACCGTCGGCTTTTCCTCCTGCTACATACACTTTAAGAATATGTCATTAGATTTATATAATTTACTTCGAGGACTGTTATATATCAAAATTTGAAAAATATCAAATTTTTATAATTTGTCATAAAATTTGTATTATATTGTGATTTTCAAAAATGAAAATTATTTGATATCAGAAAGACATGCTTCGTATTCAGAATGCAATTCGATAGGTCTGAGGTGCTCTCATGTCCCACAAAAAATACTGTCGAAACACAATAAATTATCATTTTAGATCCCTTAAGCTGTTGCAATCAGCTCCTCAATGAACTCTGGGATTAGCATTAACATGATTAATCCAATAGTATAGTCAAGATTAATTTTTTACAGAAAGATTTACCATGAAACTTCAAGTTCGAGAAGTTGATAAAGTACTATGAAAAAAAACCCAGCAGTGCTAGTATTAATCATCCACCTCCTTCGTTTTTATGAAAGAAATGTTGAAATCAATATAAATGTATTATTTTTTTCCTGATTATCATCTAGGGATCATAAGATTGCGGTTGTTTATTCAATCTTGAAAGAAAAACGAAAGTTTCCAAACTATGCACTTTAGCGCATGCTTAGTCCTATTAAAGGGGTACTACACCCCTCGATAAATGTGTGTCTATTTTTGTATTTTTCTCAAAAACTAATAACACAGTGGTAACAAAAGTTATGTATATTAGAGTCAAGCGGTAGCATGACCAGCAAGTTTTAAAAAAAACGACTGATAAAGAAGAATAAACAGATGCACCGCGGACTATATTTACACGAAACAAAACGCTATTGTTCTGTGATATTTTTCGCTGGGTACAAAATATATCTAAAACCATGCTAAATCTTATTTACTGTCCAAAGTGTAATATTTTAATAACTCATTAATTCAAAAAGTTACACCAATCTTACAGTCAATCCGATTGTTTGATAATAAACAAACATTCTTGTATTATTTCACGCGGTATTTCATAGCCAAAATTAGTGTAAAATCATAGCTAATCATACTGATATCCAGAATCTTTCGTCACTGCTACAGCCATACATGGCTGTCACTGTCGCACTACTTTTTGAGATTCACTTTCAAAATATACCCTAGCATTTTCCTGGATACCCTACATACAAATTCTGGATCCCATTCGCGAAAAAATCAAGTTTTTCACAATTCTTTTATTCTTTCCGGACCACAGCATACATTCATATTAATAAATACTCCACTTTCACACCTCGTTATATCGGGACGTCCCCGTGGCGAAGTGGTTAAGGCCATGGACTTCTAATCCACTTATGAAGTTTTGCCCAAGTTCGAAACTTCCCACCACCTTTTTTAAATGTTTTATAACCAATTTATTGTCATAAATCAAGAATAACACCATTTCGAACATCCATTGCTATTGTGATATTATATTTTTTTTCATCAAACAAACATGTTTGATTTTTTATTCACATTTAGGCCTAGGCCTAGGGCATACTTTCACCATCCAGATGCTTTCACCATGCCTGACTATCATGATATCTTCGTCATTTAAAACACATTTATCAGTGGCTCTGTTCACAGCTCAGACTGAAATTATATTTGGAATAAATATTATAAATTGTCACAAATTAAAATCACAAACAGCGAAAGATCGCCAACAACTGCCGCTGAATATTGTTATCCAACTAGATTTCCCCACAGGGCTATAAAGAACCACAAACCGCGAAATTTGGATATATACTAGATTGCCCTGCAGGGCTATAAATAATCACACACCACGAAATATGGATATCCAACAAGCTTAAACAATAAATTAGCTCCCGATAGAGGGCAGGGCTTGATAAGGGAAAATCACAAACCGCGAAAGATCGCCGACAACCGCCGATTAATAGGGATATCCAACTAGATTGCCCCGCAGGGCTACAAAGAACCACAAACCGCGCAATTTGGATATCCAACCAGATTTCCCACAGGCCTATCAATTATAAAGAACCACAAACCGCGAAATATGGATATCCAACAAATTAAGACCACAAACCGCGAAAGATCAACAACAACTGCCGCTCAATATTGATATCCAACTAGATTGCCCGCAGGCTATAAAGAACCACAAACCGCGGAATTTCGATATGCAACTAGATTTCCCACAGGGCTTCAAAGAACCACAAGCCACGAAATATGGATATCCAACAAGCCAGATTATAAAGAACCACAAACCGCGAAATATGGATATCCAACAAATTAAGACCACAAACCGCGAAAGATCAACAACAACTGCAGCTCAATATTGATATCCAACTAGATTGCCCCGCAGGGCTATAAAGAACCACAAACAGCGAAATTTGGATATGCAACTAGATTGCCCCACATGGCTACAAAGAACCAGAAACCACGAAATATGGATATCCAACAAGCTTAAACTATAAATTAGCTCCCGATAGAGGGCAGGGCTTGATGAAAACCACAAACCACGAAAGATCGCCGACAACCGCCGCTTAATAGGAATATCGAACTAGGTTGACCCGCAGGGCTACAAAGAACCACAAACATTAAAACACGATTATATTGCCTACTCGGGGCATTTAGACGCTTCCGTAGTATAGGCTTTTAAGCCTATACTACGGAAAAATATAATGCGCATTTACCAGTTCCGACTTGAAGTAGGCCTAAATCGGACTTACTCTCTGTGTCTCTCTGGCATTGTCAACATTGGGTGTGTGTTGTTCATATTTACATTTTCTTTACATATTTACGTTGCCTTGAATAATTAAAATATATTAAAATGTATATTGATCATTTTGTACGCCTCTTAACATTACAGTCACGTGTGACAAGCAAGTTTTAAAATAAACGACTGATAAAGTTTGGTTTAATTATTTATTGTCATGAATCCAGAATTGCAACTTCAAACATCTATTTTTCGTTTTATTTGTTTTATGGAGCACATCCTAACCTGATGACTTTCCAAGCTTGGAGCTGCTTGGCTACATTCATAAAAAGAATAGAAATCTACCAAAAAACGTTGACAACGTAAAGAAATCAGCAAGTTTAAAAAACCCACCTCGGCTCACTTTTTGAAACTTGGTCCCATTTTAAACACCAACAGCAACTCAGTGTTTTTATTTTATTTCAACAGAACACAGCGTTTCCAACAAGATTACAAGCCTACGTGTTATTTGTTTAATTCAATCATTAGGGCCTAATCATGATTATTATAAAACACAATAGGATATTGGCTTACCATGCAAGAACAAGATAATAACCTTTCAGGTCGTTCCAGAAAGCTTACAAATTAATATCGCATCTGCACATTAAAGATACATAACACTTTGGAAATGTTTTAAATTTATATAAATATGATAAAGTTTAAATCAGTACCTTTTACAAATGGGACCAAGTTTCAAAAAGTGAGCCGAGGTGGGTTTTTAAACTTGCTGATTTCTTTACGTTGTCAACGTTTTTTGGTATTAGTTATTACAGGGGCAAGGAATCCAATTACCACACTGGAATTTCAGTAACCCAAGACAAGCGGTTTCTTATTTATGATAAGAAACAAGGTACCGCTAGGATGTACCTCATTTCCTATCATATATACTGAACCGCTTGTCTTGAGTCACTGACATTTCAGTGTAGTAGGCTAATTGGATTCCTTGCCCCAATAATATACATAACTTTTGTTACCAGTGTGTTATTATTTTTTGAGAAAAATGCAAAAATAGTCACAAATTTACCACAGGGGTGTAGTACCCCCTTAAAGAGTTATTTTGTGATTTTTGCATCCTCTTTTTAAGGTATGGTTCGAAAATAGCTTATTTCCAAAATTTCAGTTGATATGGACACTGAATTTGCGAGTTAGGGACCGTTCACAAACACTTGTAAGGGGGGGCCTGATGCAAAAAAAATTTATCGCGAAAATGTTTCGGGCCCCCCCCCCCTTTACAGACCTCGAAAATTTCTGCACCCCCTATTTTTGACATGAAAATTATGGGTCAACCCCATAGAAAAGCATATAAACTCAATTTTTCCAGGAAAATTTGTGGTCATTTTTTTTCACGGCCCCCCCCCTTAGGAGGGTCAAAAATTTCAGGGCTCCCCTTTTTGCATCAGCCCCCCCCCCCTTATAAGTTTGTGAACGGTCCCCTATACGTTGACATCAGTTGGAAACTAAAAATGGGATCGACACAACCTTTGTCAAATCTGCAAGAAATGGGCTATTCCATTTAAAATCCACACTACCCCTGTGGAAGATTTAGCTAATGCCTGCCACAGAGGGAGTAAGAGTTTTGAATAGAATAAACAATTAAGGTAGCTTCCATTTGAAATACTCACTCCAGTTGTGGAAGATATATAGGTAAAGCCATAATACAGGCGGAGTATGGGTTTCAAAATGAAATAGATACATTTCTGACCAACTAAATTTGAAAAACATACTCCCTCTGTGGAAGATATTTCCAAAATCTTCCACAGGGGTAGTGTGGATTTCAACTGGAATAGCCCGAAATACACACAATGCATGTTGTAGTCCAATGTTCTGATGCTATAAAATCTCAACTTTTTTGGAGTAAGTTTTGGGAGGATAAGCTAGCTGTGGATCATGAAGTGCCCCTTTAATCCAAAGGTCATTTAAA
Source organism: Amphiura filiformis (assembly GCF_039555335.1). Classification (NCBI taxonomy): domain Eukaryota; kingdom Metazoa; phylum Echinodermata; class Ophiuroidea; order Amphilepidida; family Amphiuridae; genus Amphiura; species Amphiura filiformis. The sequence goes on from NC_092645.1 coordinate 54,666,166, forward strand.
AATGTGTGGTCCTCTCTCTCTCTCTCCTCCTAGTTCCTCTCTCCTCATCTTCCTCTCTCTCTCTCTCTCCTCCCTCTCTTTCCCCATCTCGTCCCCCATGCGCGTATTTGGGGGGGGCCTTTGGGGCGCCAGCCCCAGGGTAAAAGCAGGGCGGCCAAAACGAAGGGGCGGCGGAAGAAGAAGGGGCCGCAGGGGCGGCAAAAGAATTAGTAAATAAAAAAGGGCGGAAAAAGTTGATAAGGTATAAAAAAAATTTGAAAAAATGGTACTATATATCAAACTGTGTTGCTTTTACGGCGCTAAAGCCTAAAATCCTTTTTTTTTTCTTTCTTTTTTTTGCTCTTCTCTTTTTCAAACCACCGAAACAAAAATTGGGTCAACCTTTTCGGGCTGTTGAGGAAGGGGAGGCAAAATTGAATTTTCTTCAGCCCCCCCCCGGGGTTGAAACGGCCACGGTACGCCACTGTAGACCCTCCTCCTCCCCTTTCTTTCTCTCTTCCCTCCCTATCTCTCCAGTCTATCTTCTTCTTTGTCTCTGTCTCCCATTCTTTCTGTCTCTCTTATTCTACGTTCAGTCTGTATGTCTGTTTAGGCCGTATAAAATTCTCGTCCAGAGGATTTTCATGAATTGATGCACGAGGGAGGGTCCCCCCTTCAATGTAAAATTAGTATGGTTAGTAGTTTGTGGTCTTTTCATCGATATTTTCCCATTTGATTATTTTTTTTCTTGAGGATATGATGAGATTTTGGTATTTTGTCTTGCTTAGGCCGTGTAAAATTAATATTTTGGTTCTCGTCCCTCCTCCTCAATTTCTGGGATTTGTCAGATTTTTTTTTTTTTTAGATTTTTCAATTTTTTAGACTTTGGAATGATTTATGAAATCTTCATACATATAAATAAGTTTATTAGAGAACAAGCATCACTTCCAAGTCTTTTGTGGTACTCTAGGGGGCTATCCCTCAGAATCTCACATTTGAAAAAAAAAAAAAAAAAGGGCCTCATCGTTTCCTCGAGCACTGTTGGAGAAGACCGAAAACTACTGACAATGCTAATTTTACATTGGAAAAAAAAAAAAAAAAAAAAAAAAAAACACCTCCCTCCCTCATCAATTCATGAAAATCCTCTGGACGAGAACCAAAACATTAATTTTATACGGCCTTATGATGTGCTGATTATTTGTCATGATTTTGATTAATTATAGCGTACTTGAATTTAAGAAAACAAAATATCTGAGATAAAATACATCATGATGTTTCCAAAATCACGCATCTGATTTAACCCGCATAATGTAAAAAAAACCTGTTTCTTTGGATTGGGGACAGTTTTATTTGCCTCGGTCAGCCTTCGGGTTATGGCAGTCCCTTTTGAAGTATAGTTTGCCAAAGCTAGTGATATACTGAATAGAAATAACCTGAAATACCAAAGCAAAGGGAAGTATTTGAAATTGGGACACCTCAAAGTGGCTCGAACACGTATAATACATATTTTATAATTGTTTATATGAATTGCATGTTGATAATTGTTGCCTTTTAATGTTATGTAAATGTATTGCAGGGCCCCATGTTAGACCAGCTATTAGCTGAATTGGGCTACCCTGGATAAATATGAATAAAATAAATAAATAAATAAATAACACATAATATATCATTGAACTTTAGGCAGAAAAAAACTAACACCTTTTTCCCAACCAAGACCAAACTTGGCATGCATGCTACTTGTTTTCCTTGTTTGGCCAAATTTTCATTAAAAAATAACAACAAAAACACAAACTTTTACAATAATTATTATTTTAACTTTTTGCACATTCGCTGGGATCACTGTAACCATCAACAAAATAGGGAATACACTAAACCGACTCGCCATATTACTATACTGCGAATGCTATATCATGCACTGTTAGAAAAAGTTCCAAGCAGAACTTAGGGACCGTTCACAAACACTTGTCACTTGTAAGGGGGGGGCTGATGCAAAAAAAATTTCATCGCGAAAAATTTTCGGGGCCCCCTTTACAGACCTCAAAAATTTCAGCCCCCCCCCCCCCCTTTTTTTGACATGAAAACTAACTAACAAACTAAACTGAATTTTCCAGGAAAATTTGTGGTCATTTTTTTCAGGGCCCCCCCTTAGGAGGGTCAAAAATTTCAGGCCCCCCCTTTTGCATCAGCCCCCCTTACAAGTGTTTGTGAACGGTCCCTTAAAAGGATATTTTACATGCATACGGCTAGCGGCTATAGCCTTGTTCAATGCCCTCTAAGTTTCCTCCCTCATGACCAGCACTTGATCACTGAATCCTAGTTTCTAATCTGCACTGCTTTTGGGGCTCGCCAAGTACATGTTATGAGGGCACAGACTGCGGCTACCTATAATCATGCGTAAGTTGAACGATCGAACTCGGGTCCAGGACTCGGGTTGACCTACGAGCCCGTATAGGGCAAGACCACAGGGCGAGACCAGGGCCGTGTAGTACGAGGGCCTTGTACAGCTTTGTACAACAGAGTCTACAAGGCCTTCGTTTTGGCGGTTCCTACAATATAAGCCCAAGTTCGATTTTTCAGCATACGCACGGTCAATAATAGCCGTAATCTGTAGCCCTCACCTGCACCTGCTCAGTGACTTCGCGAGCCCCAAAATAGTTCAAGCAGGGAGGAAATCTTAGAAGGACTTGAACAAGGCTAGGATACGGCGGGACTGTCCTTTTATTATGTAGAACCTGTATAAAGGCCAGAACCATGTTATACATGAACAGATTCCATAAAGTCCAGAAAGAACCATGTTTGAGGTTCTTGCGATTGCCTAGAACCCCTTTCTCTTGAGTTTTCGTGTATTCCCTATTTTTTCTACGAGTGCATAGACTATATTTCACCTAAAAAAGGCCGATTATATTTTCGTCGCGACGTGCTCACAGTGTTAAATAAGATACAACCTTTTTCTTTGCAAAGCCTGTGTTGTTTTTATACAGGTGCTACAGAAAATGAAAAACCTCCGTGACCCGAGAAATGAATGAATAAAAACCACAACAAGTGAACCCAGAACACATGAACAACAGGCTAAAAAGGTTCACAATGTCAAGTTTATTATAGTATGGGTGGGTTTAGTCAACGAAGAATAGAGTAAAACCACATATTGTTAGATGTATAGAGAGAAACATACATAATGACAAAATGTGGGAAATCATGCATGTAATATGAAATGTAATCAAAGTAATGGGACTTTCATTGGTATAATTCTATTTTGAAAACTGCCATACCTCTGTGGTAGATTTAAAGTCCCATTCAGTGATCCAGCGAAAGTATATAAAAAAAATTGTGTATAAATATCGTTGAAATTGCCATTAGGCCTAAAAAATTGTTTGATTGGCGTAACATAAAAAATTTTTAGGGTACGTAGGTCGGCCTATTGAGTGATTTACTCGGAAAATCATAAAATTCATTAAAATTCAGTTGCACCTGTGTTAGAAACATAGATGTGCTAACATAGCATGCAAGTGGTTAAGCTGAAATCCGTGTATTAAAGACAAATTAGGACATTTTACATGAAACTGTAATTTTTTTTAGTAGAAGTAGCTTCAACTTGGTCAAGGCTGTTTTCTTCGTTTTGTTGGCAAATTTTCATTTCAAAAATACTCAATGACAATTTTAATGATTTCGGCCTATCCTTCAATTTTAAGTAATTTATAGTTTTACACAATTTTATTATTTTTTTTAAAACATTTTTTCTGGGATCACTGAATTCTTTAATAAGTTGTATCCGCTGTCTTGAACATTAACATTGAACTGTTTCGTTCATAGAAATTGAGTCAAGCAAAACGACACGGGATTTTGGTACCGAATTCATGCCCTCTGAACAGTCAAATTAATATTGGGAACTGCTTTTTTTTATCTCTGTTTGGAATCCTACAAAGGAATTAATTAGAGACGGTAGAGCAGAGGTTAAAAGGGTCAACCATTTTGCCATTCTTTGGTCACATAACTTGGTTTTGTTCTTGTTCATAGCCTGTTAAATAGGTAAATGTCGACAGAAAAACAGTTTAAGTGGGTACTACACCCCTGGCCAATTTTAAATAAAATTTCCACCAATGCGCTATAATTTTTGAGAAAAATGCAAAAATAGGCACAAAATTGGACAGGGGTGTAGTACCCCCTTAAGGGGCAATTATTTTAACCTGTTGCAATTTGGTAGTTCACAGCATCTTGTGAATAGTAGTGAGCTTTGGCAAAAATTGCATTAATTATTTCACAGCGAGTGTGTAGAAGAATCTAAATATCACAGATATACTTTTGTATAGGTCCTGTGGTTCTTGAGTTATGTTGTAAAGAGGGCTGAAACAACAACACTTTTTTAAAACGTACAGAACTTATTAAGAACAATAAATCCGGGAAGTTTGTAAAGTATGTGATTTGTAGAATGAACTTTTGTAATAATAACACAACAACAAAATTCCCTATTTTCAAAGACCGATTTTAAAAGACTAGTTTGCGTCTAACGTCAGAGCACAGGTGCAACGTGATTGGTTACTGACCTGCGTAGTATATTGGTCTGGGGCGGACATTTTAAAAATGAATTTAGAAGAGCAGCAACGACATCACTTGCATGACATTCCAGATGTTAAATCTACATCATATGCAAAATTTGAGGAAATTCGCACGAGTCCGTTTTATTTTAGGGCCATTTGTCTATAACTGGTCTTTACATGTAGCCCTATGGAGAGAGAGCCCGTTGAGGGCGCTATAACCCCCATTTTAGGAACAAAAATGTGATTTTAAAAAAACGGACTCGTGCGAATTTTCTAAAATTTTCAGAGTATGTAGTATGAACATGTAGAAATATAATCAAGTAGTTGCCCTACCTGCTCTCCTCCGAAAAAATAAAAAGTCCTATACCTCAATGATAATGAAACCTAGGGTACGGCATTTTCGGTGTAGTTGGCAGGACGTCATACACAAACTAGCCTTTTTAATTCGGTCTTGAATTATAATTATTAAATCGCTGCTTCAACTTTTAAGATTATTGAAAATATATAGGATATGTTCAAACAGTACCTGGTCTTGTGTATGTTTCTGACTGAACCAGGCATGTTTGTAATGCACAGCTTCATTTTCCTTCATATTTACCTTGAGAAAAATGTCCCTTTCCCACGGAATCCAACCTATATATCTTGGCAAGCAAAGGCAAGTTGAGTGAACCATATACCAACAACACTGGCATTGTGACCCTATAAATATATAATCGCAGCACAAAAAGTATATAGGAGTTTTCTGTGTTCTGAAGTTCGTCGATGTCGCCAATGGGTATGTCAAGTTGAACATCACACAAAAGTATATTCTTGAGTTAGTTCAATGCATGTGTATTATGTGCAATAGGCTGTTCCATTTAAAATCCATAATCCCCCTGTGGAAAATTTAGCTATACAGTCTCCCACAGATGGAGTATGAGTTTTGAATAGAATATACAATTGCGTAACTTCTATTTGAGATACTTACTCCAGTTGTGGAAGATATAGGTAAAGCCATAATACAGGGGGAGTATGGGTTTCAAATTGATTAACCCTGATCAGTTACATTTGAAAAACATACTCCCACTGTGGAACATATTTCCAAATTCTTCCACAGGGGTAGTGTGGATTTTAACTGGAATAGCCCAATGTGATAACACACATTGCTATCAGCAGTAGATAGCTTGTTTATAACACATTGCTATCAGCAGTATAGCTTGTTTATGACACATTGCTATCAGCAATAAATAGCTTGTTTATGACACAAATTGCTATCAGCAGTAAATAGCTTGTTTATAACACACATTGCTATCAGCAGTAGATAGCTTGTTTATAAAACAAATTGCTATCAGCAGTAGATAGCTTGTTATCACACACGTTGCTAACTTGCTATCAGCAGTAGATTGCTTGATTATAATACTCATTGCTATCAGCAGTAGGTAGCTTATTTATAACACGCATTGCTATCAACAGTAGACAGCGAGCTTGTTTAAGTGTAGCACACATTGCTATCAGCAGTAGACATCTTGTTTATAGCACAAATTGTTATCAGCAGTAGTTAGTTTGTTTATATAAAACACAGAACACAGTGCTATCAGCAGGAGATAGCTTGTTTAAGTGTAGCACAAATTGCTATCAGCAGTTAATGTAGATATAGCTTGTTTAACCCACGTTGCTACTGAGACTAGTAAAATGTTGGTTTATAGTCTCAGGTTGCTATAAGCTGTAGATAGCTTGTTTATTACACACATTGCTATCAGCAGTAGATAGCTTATTTATAAAACACATTGCTATCAACAGTATTAGATAGCTTGTTTAAGTGTAGCACACATTGCTATCAGCAGTAGATAGCTTGTTATAAAACACACATTGCTATCAGCAGTAGATAGCTTGTTCAAGTTGCACACACATTGCTATCAGCAGTAGATAGCTTGTTGTCTCCGCCGCCGACGAGTTTGGAAAGTGGACTATAATAGGTTTCGCTTCCTATGTGTATAGGCTATATGTGTATATAGCGGGTGTAAAAAACCCTGGGATTCTTGTGATGATTTCCAATTTCAATGGGACTTACGGACGCAATGACCCTTGGACACATGTTATAAACGCGATAACATGCAACACATGCAAATGTCAACATAATCAAAGGTCATCATCATCATCATCATCATCATCAGTCGGCTGCGGAGCAGGCGACTACAAGCTTTCTCCAACTATTACGATCTTGGGCAAGCGAAACAATTTTGTTTGGCTGCAACATCCCTTCAGTATCTCCCAGAGGATGATTTAAGCACTTCCCGCCACGCCACTGTGTTCACTTGCGGTTAGCACAGCTGTGTGAGTGAACATGACACCACTGCACGCACATTGCATTGACGGGCATGTTTAAATTTGAATTTGGACTGATATATTTACAATAAAAACGCATTCACAATGCTGGTCGATTTCACATTTTATGTTACCTGCAGAAGGTGTGAATTATCCTTCATGCATGTTTTTTAGATCTGAAATCGACCAAGTAATAATGACACACGCACAATTCTTAAACAACATCTTTTGCACAGAATTCAATGGGATTTGAAAAGTAAAGTGGCAGTTGAAACTCTAGTGATAACACGTTTGCAGTGCATGATGGGGCTTCCTTAAATCATCCTCTGAGTATCTCCCAGGAGGTGCTGGACATACTGTAAGTACAGTGTGCGCGGCCGTCCCGGTTTCCTCTTCCCATGTGGTGGAATATAAAGGGCATATTCTTTCACAGGCTCGTCGTCTTCAAGACGCAGTATATGGCCGAGAAATTTGAGTTGATGAATCTTGACTCTGGCAACCAGTGGAGTGGTACGTGGTGTTGGTCAGATTGTAGATGGTTTCATTTGGAATCCGATCCACACGCTTGATGTTTAACATGACTCTGTACACTGTTAAAATAAAATTAAACAAGTTGTTTAAAATTTTAAACAACCACAAGTTACCAGGTGAATCGCTCAATAGTTGTTTAAAAATTAAACAACTCAAAATTGTTTAATTATTAAACAGTTTGTTGTTTAAAATGTTGACCAAGATTTAAACAACTGTTGTTTAGTGGTATAATTAAACAACTTAGTTGTGTAAGCCTAGATTAAACAACAGTGTTTAAATTGTAAACGGTTGTTTAAAGAAGGTTGTTTAAAAATATGTTTTATTCACTGAATGTTGTTTACGTTTTATCAAACATTTTACTTGTATGTGTACACGTTTTACATTGAAATCGTTCGCTATTCTATGTATACATGCTGCTGCTAAAACTGAATGTGATTTTGTGATCTGTGTGGTAAAAAAACTGAGCATAATATTGCTGATGTTAACTATAAGCTTACCTGTACAAGCATAATGTATCTTACAACACAGTAAGCTTACAGGCATAGTATCAATTTTTTAACCACATGTGGATCACAAAATTGCTTCCAGTTTGTGCACAGCAAACATTTACATAAATAGAGAGCGATACAGGCCTAAAACTTGTACACTTGCTGTATAAAGTTCAATAAAATTCCTTCGCTTCTCTCCACACATGCATGCTTGTCAAAACGGCCATCTTGGATTATGCAAATAATATTAAACAACTCGATGTTTAAAATGCCGATTTGGCGGTAAATTAGCATTTTTAAACAACTCTGTTTAAATTGATTATTTTGCCTTTTCATTTGTTGTTGTTTAAAACAATCAAGCTCCAATTTTTTGATTTTGAACAACTCTGTTTACTTTTCTGAACAACATTCTTTTAAACAGCAAAATTTTAAACAGTGTTCTAACGGTGTAGCAAGATGTTGCAAAGGCATTGATTTTGTTTTCCATGTCCTTGGTGATTACCCATGACTCACACCCGTACAGAAAGACAGTAACACAAGTTGTCAAAGGTATTATTTCTCAAATAATTTTAGAATTATGGCCTATTTGCTGTTGGCAAGTGAAAACCCTTAAACCAACTCAGCTTATAAGCTTAAAAGGTCTGGTCTTAAAAAATAAAAGGTCTAATGAAGTCACCAAATTATTCATTTGAATGTACCGGTATTTTGTATGCAAACAGGAATATTTTGCAATAAACAAAAAGTACCATGACAACTGTTTTTGACATCTTCGCTTTAATAGATAGGTTAAATGGCGGTTGGCAATCGAGTGTCATTGTGTCAACTAGTCATCCATGCCATAACAAGTTTTGGGTATGGTCATTCACCGTGACACGATACGTGAATCCCATGCATGGCATATTATATACTGAAACAATCAGTATCTATATTTTTGCAACAAAAAGTATGTTGAGCTTAAAGGCCTATTCAGTGATTTGCTCATTCAGACGATCGTAAAATTCATCAATATTCAGATTTTGGTACCTTTGTCATTATCATAGCCTGCTATAGTGGTTCAGTCGAACGTTGTGTACTTAAGACAAAATAAGGCATTTACATGAATTAGTAATTTATATACTGACAGTATATAAATTAGCTACATGTATTTGAACATGTTGAATAGGGCTTCAACCTGAGACAAGAGTACCAATTCTTGTCTCAGCTCAGGCTTCAACTTCGTCAATACTGCTTTTTTTTTTTTTTTTTTTTGCCAAATTGTTTAATTTCAAATATTATACCAAATGACAGTTTGACTTCACTTTTAAGCAATTTATAAACAATTTTTTACACTTACGCTGGGATCACTGAATGGGTCTTTAATATGTTTGATCATAAATGTGTAATCATAAAAAGTAATTATACCATGGAATGAGTGAATGCAGAACATGCCACAGATGACACAAAGACACAGAGCCAAATGCCATTAAATGTAATAAGAAATATAACATAACATTAACATGATTGAACATGTTGAATGCAGAACATGCCAGATGACACAAAGACACAGAGCCAAATGACATCTTACTATAATTTGCCTAATGTTGTATGCGTGTGTGTATGTATGTATGTGTGTTAAAGGCTCTGTCAGTTTTGATCCGAGCCTCGCCAAATTCGCACAGGGGATGCAGAAAAATACGGGGAATGTCGTAAGCTACCTTCGGTCGAAATCGGAGGTCGAAGGTCAAAGGTCAAATTTTAAACTTGGTCCGATTGGGCTGTAATTCATACGGGAGATCAAGGAAAATATGGGGAGTGTCCTACCCTACCTTCGGTCGAAATCGGAGGTCGAAGGTCAAAGGTCAAATTTTAAACTTGGTCCGATTGGGCTGTAATTCATATGGGAGATCAAGGAAAATATGGGGAGTGTCCTACGCTACCTTCGGTCGAAATCGGAGGTCGAAGGTCAAAGGTCAATTTTTAAACTTGGTCCGATTGGGCTGTAAAGGTCAAATTTTAAACTTGGTCCGATTGGGCTGTAATTCATATGGGAGATCAAGGAAAATATGGAGAGTGTCCTACGCTACCTTCGGTCGAAATCGGAGGTCGAAGGTCAAAGGTCAATTTTTAAACTTGGTCCGATTGGGCTGTAATTCGCACGGGGGATGCAGAAAAATACGGGGAGTGTCGTAAGTTACCTTCGGTCGAAATCGGTAGTCGAAGGTCAAATTTTAAACTTGGTCCGATTGGGCTGTAATTCATACGGGAGATCAAGGAAAATACGGGGAGTGTCATAAGCTACCTTCGGTCGAAATCGGAGGTCGAAGGTCAAAGGTCAAATTTTAAACTTGGTCCGATTGGGCTGTAATTCATACGGGAGATCAAGGAAAATACGGGGAGTGACCTAAGCTACCTTCGGTTGAAATCGGAGGTCGAAGGTCAAATTTTAAACTTGGTCCGATTGGGCTGTAATTCATACGGGAGATCAAGGAAAATATGGGGAGTGTCCTACCCTACCTTCGGTCGAAATCGGAGGTCAAGGTCAAAGTTTAAACTTGGTCCGATTGGGCTGTAATTCAGATGGGAGATCAAGGAAAATATGGGGAGTGTTACAAAACTATTTTTCCAACAAAGTTATAATACTCTATAATTATATGTGTGCTGTTATGCATACGGCCATACGGGTATACCTCTAGTTAATGTAATAAGAAATATAACATAATATGATTGAACATGTTGAATGCAGAACATGCCAGATGACACAAAGACACAGAGCCAAATGACATTAAATGTAATAAATAATATACCATATAATATAAGGAATGATTTAAGGTGGTACTACACCCCTTGATAAATTTGTGACTATTTGTGCATTTTTCTCAAAAAATAATAACACTCTGGTAACAAAAGTTGTGTATATTATAGGGGCATGGAATCCAGTTACTACACTGGAATGTCAGTGACTCGAGATAAGTGGTACGTTATGATACGGAAAAGAGGTACTGCTAGAATGTACCTCATTTCTTAACAAATATAATGAACCACTTGTCTTGAATCACTGAAATTTCAGTGAAATAATTGGATTCCTTGCCCCTATAATATACATAACTTTTGTTACCAGTGCATACCGTATTTCGTCGAAAAAAGGCGTTTATTCAAGGTCAATTTATTTTTGTAAACGGGGGCGTTAATTTGAAGTCAATTTACGAAAATGCATTGTTACCTTTAAATGAGTGTTTTCAGCCGATCTACAAGCTTCTTTGTTGTGGGACTGAAGGTAAGTTGACAAGGCACCTCTAGTATTGCAGTCAAAAACATGTAAAATCGGGCCCTTTGTTCAGAGGGGGGGCGTTAGTTTGAGGGTTGTTTTCATCACAAAAACTGTGGGGGCGTTTATTTGAGGGGGAGCGTTTATTCGACGAAATAATGCAGTACGGCATTTTCGGTGTAGTTGGCAGGACGTCATACACAAACTAGCTTTTTTAATTCGGTCTTGAATTATAATTATCAAATCGCTGCTTCAACTTTTAAGATTACTGAAAATATATAGGATATGTTCAAACAATACCTGGTCTTGTGCATGTTTCTGACTGCACCAGGCATGTTTGTAATGCACAGCTTCATTTTCCTCCATAATTTACCTTGAGAAAAATGCCCCTTTCCCACGGAATCCCAACCTATATATCTTGGCAAGCAAAGTCACGTTGAGTGAACCATATACCAACAACACTGGCATTGTGACCCTATAAAAAGCACAAAAAGTATATAGGAGTTTTCTGTGTCCTGAAGTTCATCAATGTCGCCAATGGGTATGTTAAGTTGAACATCACACAAAAGTATATTCTTGAGTTAGTTCAATGCATGTGTATTATGTGCAATAGGCTGTTCCATTTAAAATCCATAATCCCTCTGTGGAAGATTTAGATACAGTCTCCCACAGAGGGAGTATGAATATTGAATAGAATCGACAATTGGGTAACCTCTATTTGAAATACTCACTCCAGTTGTGGAAGATATATACCGGTATGTAAAGCCATAGGTTTCAAATTGATTAACAGTGACCAGTTACATTTGAAAAACATACTCCCCCGTGGAAGATATTTCCAAAATCGGCCACAAATGGTGTGGATTTTAAATGGAATAGCCCAATGTGAAGGTGTATGGTATCCGCGAATAAAAGGTACGGTATCCCGTGAATTCCTACAGAGACGCAGGATATGCTTGGCCTCGAGTAAGAACTAGGCCTATATTATAAGCGTTATCATTCGTTTGTATCTCAACGAATCTGTTATTTGGTATCCTGGAGTTTATGAAAATAAATTTGAAGTGCCTTTGAAGATATATCAACAGTATCCCGACACATATTATTCAGTGGCGTAGATTTCTTATTGATATTGGGGGGGATGAAGTTGGAAAAAAATCTTGAAGTATAGTCAATCCAGCACCCTTTGGCGACAGAATTAGTTTATGATATAAATGCGCGCGAAGCGCGCGAAATTTTTTTGCTATTTTGAAGCTAAACTGATGAAATATGGTGTAAAAGTACATTAAATGCGCGCGAAGCGCGCGAAAATTTGCACTTTTGGGGCTAAAATGTGCAAATATGAGGTTAATTTGGTCAGAAACCCATTATCAGGCGTCAACATTGGGGGGGATGATTGTATGGACCATCCCCCTGGCAAAATATTGGGGGATAAATCCCCCATCCCCCAGGATCTACGCCTATGATATTATTTGAATATAGGTCGTAATTATATTGCTCTGATATAAAGCATATCGTAAAATACCTCCAGCGTATAGCTTTAGTATAACGCACTTTGCTAGCAGCTGCATAGCGTATCAGCAGTAGTATAGATAGCTTGTTTATAAATATAATACACATTGCTTTATAAAGCAGTAGATAGCTTGTTCATAATGCACATTGCTATCAGCAGTTAGATAGCTTGTTTATAACACACATAGCTATCAGCAGTAGATAGCTTGTTAAAACACACATTGACTGACATTGCCATCAACAGTAGATAACTTGTTTATAACACACATTGCTATCAGCTGTATAGATTGTTTAAGTGTAGCACACATTGCTAACAGCAGAAGAAAGTTTGTTTATAACACATTGCTATCAGCAGTAGATAGCTTGTTTATAACACATTGCTATCAGCAGTAGATAGCTTGTTTATGACACATTGCTATCAGCAGTAGATAGCTTGTTTATGACACATATTGCTATCAGCAGTAGATAGCTTGTTTATAACACATTGCTATCAGCAATAGATAGCTTGTTTATAACACATTACTATCAGCAGTAGATAGCTTGTTTATAACACATTGCTATCAGCAGTAGATAGCTTGTTTATGACACATATTGCTATCAGCAGTAGATAGCTTGTTTATAACACATTGCTATCAGCAATAGATAGCTTGTTTATAACACATTGCTATCAGCAGTAGATAGCTTGTTTATAACACATTGCTATCAGCAGTAGATAGCTTGTTTATAACACATTGCTATCAGCAGTAGATAGCTTGTTTATAACACATTGCTATCAGCAGTAGATAGCTTGTTTAAGTGTAGCACACATTGCTATCAGCAGTATATAGCTTCTTTATATAAAACACACATTGCTATCAACAGTAGGTAGCTTGTTTATAGCACACATTGCTATCAGCAGTAGTTAGATTGTTTATAACACATTGCTATCAGCAGTAGATAGCTTGTTTATAACACAACACATTGCTATCAGCAGTAGATAGCTTGTTTAAGTGTATAGCACATATTGCTATCAGCAGTAGATAGCTTATTTATAACACACATTGCTTGTTATAAAACACACATTGCTATCAGCAGTAGATAGCTTCTTTATATAAAACACACATTGTTATCAACAGTAGATATCAACAGTAGATAGCTGCTATAAGCAGAAGATAGTCTGTTTATAACACACTTTGCTTTCATGCAGTAGATAGCTTGTTCATGACACATATTGCTATCAGCAGTAGATAGCTTAATTGTTTATAACACACATTGCTATCAGCAGTAGATAGCTTGTTTATAATACTCATCAGCAGTAGGTAGCTTGTTTATAACACGCATTGCTATCAACAGTAGACAGTGAGCTTGTTTAAGCGTGGCACACATTGCTATCAGCAGTTATATATAGGTAGCTTGTTTATAACACGCATTGCTATCAACAGTAAACAGCGAGCTTGTTTAAGCGTGGCACACATTGCTATCAGCAGTAGGTAGCTTGTTTATAACACGCATTGCTATCAACAGTAGACAGTGAGCTTGTTTAAGTGTAGCACACATTGCTATCAGCAGTAGACATCTTGTTTACATAAAACACACATTGCTATCAGCAGTAGATAGCTTGTTTATATAAAACACATTGTTATCAGCAGTAGATAGCTTGTTTATATAAAACACACATTGTTATCAGCAGTATATAGTTTGTTTATAACGCACAGAACACAGTGCTATCAGCAGGAGAAAGCTTGTTTAAGTGTAGCACAAATTGCTATCAGCAGTAGATATAGCTTGTTTAACCCACGTTGCTACTGAGACTAGTAAAATGCTGGTTTATAGTCTCAGGTTGCTATACGCAGTAGATAGCTAGCTTGTTATAAAACACACATTGCTATCAGCAGTAGATAGCTTATTTAAGTTGCACACATTGCTATCAGCAGTAGATAGCTTGTTATAAAACACACATTGTTATCAACAGTATATAGATAGCTTGTTTAACATGTTTAAGTTGCACACATTGCTATCAGCAGTATAGATAGCTTTTTATAAAACACACATTGCTATCAGCAGTAGATAGCTTGTTTAAGTTGCACACATTGCTATCCGCAGTAGATAGCTTGTTGTCTCCGCCGCCGACGAGTTTGGAAAGTGGACTATAGGTTTCGCTTCCCATGTGTATAGGATATGTGTATATAGCGGGTGTAAAAAAACTTTTAACCCTGGGATTCTTGTGATGATTTCCAATTTCAATGGGACTTACGGACGCAATGACCCTTGGACACATGTTATAAACGCGATAACAACACATGCAAATGTCAACATAATCAAAGGTCATCATCATCATCATCATCAGTCGGCTGCGGAGCAGGCGACTACAAGCTTTCTCCAACTATTACGATCTTGGGCAAGCGAAACAATTTTGTTTGGCTGCAACATCCTTCAGTATCTCCCAGGAGGTGCTGGACATACTGTAAGTACAGTGTGCGCGGCCGTCCCGGTTTCCTCTTCCCATGTGGTGGAATATAAAGGGCATATTCTTTCACAGGCTCGTCGTCTTCAAGACGCAGTATATGGCCGAGAAATTTGAGTTGATGAATCTTGACTCTGGCAACCAGTGGAGTGGTACGTGGTGTTGGTCAGATTGTAGATGGTTTCATTTGGAATCCGATCACACGCTTGATGTTTAACATGACTCTGTAGCAAGATGTTGCAAAGGCATTGATTTTGTTTTCCATGTCCTTGGTGATTACCCATGACTCACACCCGTACAGAAAGACAGTAACACAAGTTGTCAAAGGTATTATTTCTCAAATAATTTTAGAATTATGGCCTATTTGCAGTTGACAAGTGAAAAACCCTTAAACCAACTCAGCTTATAAGCTTAAAAGATCTGGTCTTAAAAAAATAAAAGGTCTAATGAAGTCACCAAATTATTCATTTGAATGTATTTTGTATGCGAACAGGAATATTTTGCAATAAACAAAAAGTACCATGACAACTGTTTTTGACATCTTCGCTTTAATAGATAGGTTAAATGGCGGTTGGCAATCGAGTGTCATTGTGTCAACTAGTCATCCATGCCATAACAAGTTTTGGGTATGGTTATGCACCGTGAAAATCACTGAATTGAAATACAGACGTGACACGATACGTGAATCCCATGCATGGCATATTATATACTGAAACAATCAGTATCTATAATATATATTTTTGTAACAAAAATCATGTTGAGCTTAAAGGCCTATTCAGTGATTCGCTCATTCACACGATCGTAAAATTCATCAATATTCAGATTTTGGTACCTTTGTCATTATCATAGCCTGCTATAGTGGTTCAGCCGAACGTTGTGTATTTAAGACAAAATAAGGCATTTACATGAATTAGTAATTTATATACTGACAGTATATAAATTAGCTACATGTATTTGAACATGTTGAATAGTGCTTCAACCCGAGACAAGAATACCAATTCTTGTCTCAGCTCAGGCTTCAACTTCGTCAATACTGCTGGGTTTTTTTGTTTGTTTTTTTGCCAAATTGTTTAATTTCAAATATTATACCAAATGACAGTTTGACTTCACTTTTAAGCAATTTATAAACAATTTTTACACTTACGCTGGGATCACTGAATGGGTCTTTAATATGTTTGATCATAAATGTGTAATCATAAAAAGTAATTATACCATGGAATGAGTGAATGCAGAACATGCCACAGATGACACAAAGACACAGAGCCAAATGACATTAAATATAATAAGAAATATAACATAACATGATTGAACATGTTGAATGCAGAACATGCCAGATGACACAAAGACACAGAGCCAAATGATATTAAATGTAATAAGAAATATAACATAATATGATTGAACATGTTGAATGCAGAACATGCCAGATGACACAAAGACACAGAGCCAAATGACATTAAATATAATAAATAATATACCATATAATATAAGGAATGATTTAAGGTGGTACTATATACGCCCCTTGATAAATTTATGACTATTTGTGCATTTTTCTCAAAAAATAATAACACGCTCATTGGTAACAAAAGTTATGTATATTATAGGGGCAAGGAATCCAGTTGGAATTTCAGTCACTCAAGACAAGCGGTACGTTATGATAAGAAAAGAGGTATACCGCTAGAATGTATCTCATTTCTTAACATATATGAACCACTTGTCTTGAATCACTGAAATTTCAGTGAAGTAATTAGATTCCTTGCCCCTATAATATACGTAACATTTGTTACCAGTGTGTAGTTATTTTTGAGAAAAATGCAAAATTAGTCATAAAATTTATCAGGGGTGTAGTACCACCTTATTGTAGCATATACATGTACAACATACAATATGTTACTAACCAAATATGTATCTAAATATTTAAACGTCTTAAGTACTGTTTTGTATATAGTTAAAGTACTTGGTCGCCACTGGAAGCTACTGGACAGGACTCGGAGACCTTCAAGTTCAACTTGAAATACATTTCCACGTCTGACACCGTTAGCGTAAAGCCCTCCCTCTTTCTACCAGAAACGTGCACCTATTGTTATGGAAATTAGGGGTTTACCCAAACTACACATATAATGTCAACCTTGTGCATTTGGAACCAGTCTTAGTCTTTTTGTGCACGGTACCGTGGTCCGGAACGACAGTGCATCGCATGGTTGCGTCCAATTCAGTCTGCAAAAACAGTGCTTGAAACCGTCGTGCAAAATGACACACCATTTCTACTGATAAAATAACACAGGAACTTGCAGGCCATGTTTGTCACGATAGGCAGTTGGTGGATATGTGAGATCAATTCCTGACCAGGGAAATTCACTTTAATTGATAAGTGCATGGAACCTAAGTTGGATATAAGTCGAGAGCACCACCGTGGCGCGGCGCGGCTACCCTTAAACCATACGCGCCGCGGTATCCTCGGGAATGGATCTGGGCCAACGTATGGTGGACTCATGTGGTAGTCGTAGCCCTTTGGAGGAGAGGTATTTACAATGAATATACAAACAACTGTGGAAGTTTCTTCAGCAGGCCTACAACAGGACTTTCATGAAGCCGTGCGGAAGGGTGATCAATTAGAATGGACTCGCCTTTTACGGGGATGTTGCACAGGAGTCAATGTGAATGTATTCGATTGCGAAGGACAAACTCCGTTACATCAAAGTGTCATAGATGGCAATTTGGAATTGGTGAAACTTTTAGTACAATTAGGGGCAGATGCGCGATTAGCAAATCGAGATGGATGGAACGCATTACATATTGCGACCTACGGCGGACATGATGATATAGTGTTATATTTAATTCACGGAAAACCGCGTTATCAGAACAGGAATATTATAGAACCAGAGGATATAAACAGATAACTATATATGTTGACTTGTTGAGAAGGAACCAAAAACGAATATATATTTTTTATTTCAACTATGGGTGTGGTATTAAGTCTGTGGATTGCGAAGTTCAATCGTCGAAGAAGCCGATGGAAAGAGAGTGGAATGAAAAGAAGAAAAGGCCATGTTAAACCTTTATTGAATGTATTATGTTGACCTCCTCGGGGCTGTGAAACACAATTTCTTAAAATTCTCTAGCGAATTATGCATACTACAAAAGACCAAGACCAACGCCGCGGTGGTGTCAAAATCTAGCAAACAACAAGAAATACCGTACTTAAACCAAACCTTGGCTTGGCTCAATTTTTCTACACACTAAATAATATACCGTGAATTTGGCGCGCTTAAAATTTGCACACATGTCCTAACATGTTTCTGTTTTAACTTAACCTTCAAAATGTTGTTATGTTTAAGAACAAACAGTCTTGGGTTTTAAGCGCCTTTATATTAAGGTCATTTTAAATATTACTTATATTTTGGAAAACAAAGACTAACGGTTGACGGTCTTCATGGCCGGCTCAGCGCGCTGCACAGCTGTACTGTTTACTGGTCCTGTATGCAACTACTTATCAAACCCACCCCTATAATTATGATTATAATGAATACAGGACAGCTGTAGTAGACGAGAATTTGATTAATTGTTTGTTTTGGAAATAAAGGAAATATTAGTAGGCTAAGTTGACGAAAATCTGCGACAATTTTCAGATTTTACATAGCATACAAATGTATTAAGCACAACTTTATTAATATCATGTTGGATAAGCGCATTAGAAGATACAACATTTTCAGACGAAAGCAAGATTGGCTTGTTGAATAATGATCATGGTTAATGGTATCTACTCGGTAAAGGTTCACCTTATGAACTTGAAACTTCTTTTATATATAAGGAGGACTTACTTCAGGGCGCTACTGCTGCTATACTATTAGTATTATATCACACACCCCTAACCCAATACTTTCTTTATACCAGTATTCACAAAACGAAAGCGTCGCCCAGGGGAAAACGCAAAACGCTGGATTTCAAAAACATGGAACATGAATAGTACCGCGACAAACCTCTTTCAGCCGATATATGTTCTATACGACATAAATTTATCAACTTGGAAATCAACTTCCACCACGCCCATTCAATCTGAAAATCGTCATGTTACGGTCAAATTTGCATGGACTATGAGAATTTCTTCTTATTACGGTACTATTATTTTCATAACCCCGCACTGAACGTGACCCCTTATAAAAATGTGCTATATACAATTTACCATGCGCGGCGAGGCGATACTTCATCATCGGTCAGTCGGTCACCCACCCCGCTAAACTTTTACCTGATTTTTAATAATTTTTATATATCCCCAATTCACCGTGATCAGAGAAGAATAGATGTAATTAAAGTCGGAATTCTTTTCTTTACCTGGCCAATACCTGGTTATTATACTGGGTTATTCTTGCGTTATGTTTAGCCTTGTATATTATGGTGGAATTATGAGCGACTGGAATAAAGAAGACAAATTGAATGCTAGTAAGGGACGGAATTATCGAAAGTGACCTGAGAGTGTGAAGATGGTGAATGAACTTGAAGGAATAAGTTGTAAAAACTTGAAGGATTGGGATAAAATTATGCTCAAAGGATTTTCTTGGATGATGTGAATTATTTTAAGTCGAGTGGGGTGGCAGGAGCCATACTGATTTGTCCAGTTTTAGCCGTTTACAGCTATAATGTACGATCTTATAATATGAAATTGGTTAATTTTTTCAAACCTGATTTTTTTTTTTTTTTTTTTGTTTACAAAGTCCCAACTTGTACCTAAATGGAATCGGCCAAATTTGTTGTCTTTGTATGTTAACAGAGCAAATTTTGACATTGGGAGGACATAAAGTCATATTTTTTTATTATGACTTTATGTCCTCCCATATAGAACTGCATAATTAAATGGCCAAAATAGCCAGTTGGGTTTCTTTCACTTTACCTTGTTATTTCAGCTCAAAATGGACAGAAATCCTTCCCGACAATTATTACTAGTAATATTTCAGCATTTTGAGTATAGAATAACAAATTTAAAATTTGAAGGAAATCGTACATTATGGCTTTAACTAAAAACTGCGGCGCAGTATATACTCCTTTATGTTGAAATGGGTCAAGTTCTTGAGTTAGTAACCAGCAAACACAAAAACGTTTTTAAAACGTTTTAAATAAGTTATATTTTGGGTTTTGGTTAGGTAAAAACGTTTTAATAACATTAAAATGTCGGGTTATATAAAGGTCATGAAATCGTTTTAACGTTTTGTATGAAAACACACTACGACAATATTTTTAAAATGTTTTCGAAATGTCATTGTAAACTATTTTTGCAAACATTTTTGGCCAAATATTTTGTCAACACTTTTAAATAACACTATATGTTAAAATATTTACACCCAGCAAACACAGAAATGTCCTTAAAATGATTTTTACAAAACGTTTTAATAACATTTAAATGTCGGGTTATATAAAGGTCGTGAAAACATTTTAAAACGTTATTGTAAATATTTTGGGCAAACATTTTTTGCAAAATATTTTTCAACCCCAAAATAACATTCTGTTTAGAATGATTTGTACCAAGTTTTCAAAAATGTTTTTGGAATGTTATTAAAACGTTTTATACCCTTTAAATAACCCGACATTTAAATGTTTTCTGTAAAACATTTTTGTTTGCTGTGCAGTAAATTACCAACAAATGTTATTAAATGTTCTGAAAACGTTTTATACCATTAATGTACCCTTTATATAACCCGACATTTAAACGTTTTCTGACAACCTTTTATAAACTTTTGCGAATGATGTCGAAAACGTTTTGTGTTTGCTGGGAACGTATCAAAAGGAAACTTTTGAACATTTCCCCCTTCCGAGAAAAAAAAATCATGCACATGTGATAGAAATGACACCCCTTATATCAAGCCTTGGGATCTCCTTTATAGAACCCATTCCTCTTGTGTGTCAGCTTTATTTGTCTCTATATTTGAGTGCAAACACCGCTAGGCCATACTCCCTTCTGACCCGCCTTAATGTTTCATAATGTAAGTACTTTTGGACGGCAGTTTTCAATACAAAAATGCAAATCGGGTTTTATAGTGGTATAAATTGCCACGACAACGAAACTGGCTCAATTTTATGATCAATTTTGAATGAATTTTTTTTATTTTGGCACACATCGTAGAAAATGGACATAAAGGCATTACATTGCAAAACCATGTACAAATTGGTACAAATTATTGATAGTGAAATTATATAACAAGGAAACTGAATTGATATTGGAATTTCATTTCAATTTGTCATACAAAATTACGATCATTATTTATTAATACATTGTACAAAACAAATTGGGTTTATTGAATGGTAATTGGGCTGTTCCCGATGAAATCCACACCCCCTATGGAAGACAAGATTTTAATCTCCCACACTTGGGAGTATGAATTTCAAATGGGGTTACCTGAATGGATGACTCCATTTATACGTATATACCCCCTGTGTGGGAGATTAAGGTCATATCTTCCACAGGGTGTATGGATTTCAACTGGAATAGCACATTTTGAATTGATGTTTACATGGTTTATGATCAAGTTGTGAAGGTATTGTATTGAACTATATATAATGAGATCTTAGAATTTGTGACCTGACAATGACGTTAATAATATTAGGCCTAATCAAATTTTGGTGAATCGAT
The DNA here is from genome assembly GCF_039555335.1 of Amphiura filiformis. Taxonomy (NCBI): domain Eukaryota; kingdom Metazoa; phylum Echinodermata; class Ophiuroidea; order Amphilepidida; family Amphiuridae; genus Amphiura; species Amphiura filiformis. The sequence continues at coordinate 54,687,815 of NC_092645.1, forward strand.
CTGTATGTAAACATTGATACTAAAATACCTATTATTGTGTTAAACAATGTCTAATTTTGACATGGTCCTACATTGTTTATTCTTCCAATGTTTGTACTATATTTTCCAATAACACGAGTATTGATAATCTATATGCTCTGATAATGATGTTAATGTGGATTCAATTTTGATTCGATCAAATCGTTCCCAGTCAATTTCTACCAGTATGAGATGTATGATATCCCAGCAAACACAACTCGTTTTGGTTTGGTCAAAACGTTTTAGTAAGATTTAAATTTTAAAGGTTATAAAGGCCATGCAAACATTTTTTTAAACGTTTTATATGAAAAAAAAGTACCACAATATTTTAATTTTGTTGTCAAAATGTTACTGTAAAATATATTTTGGCAAATATTTTTGCAAAATATAACACTTAATAACATTTTTCACAAAGTTTTCACAAATATTTTCTGAATGTTATTCAAACGTTTTATATGTAAACATTTTCTGTAAAACGTTTTGTGTTTGCTGAGATGTTTATTTTTCCACACTGCATATTGTGGAATTTATGATTCGATATAAAATACTGATATTGGATTCGATGATTAGATCGATTTAAACTTGTACAAATCGATTTAAAAATGTTCGCTATGATCGATGATAGATTTATTGATAAATTATCTTAACTTTCGCCACCACATAATATTCGATAATAACAAATCGATTTTAAAATGTTCGCTATGATCGATGATAGATTTATCGATAAATTATATTAACTTTCGTCACCACATAATATTCATTCATTCCATTCAGAGAAATTTTAACAATCTTTGCAACAGCGCGAGTTCCCGCTTTTTATTTGAAAAAAATGTCGCCTAAAACTTTACCGCGCATGCGTATAACGCAATTGCTATCTTCAGTAGATAGCTTGTTCCGGCTTATTAAAACCCTGCCCGTTGGCCTAAAATGCAATTAGGATGATGAATTAGTTAAAAATGTATACGCATACAGGGCACATATACTTAATATTGGTATAAAATAAAGCTAACTTACCAAATATTATGCGAATAGTTTTTAGCAGAAATGAAATTGTATATTTTTAAAAAGGAGAGGAAAAATACCTGCAAATATTGTATTCATTTTGTATAACTGTGATATATATTGAGAGTGTACATAACCTATATTATTATGATTTTCATAATCTTCTGTATCCCCTCACCGATATTGTCAGAACTATTTTAAGGGCTCGGATAGCGACGGTTTCACGTATTTTTTGTGGGACTTGAGAGCACATCAGACATAGCGAATTTTTCCAAAAACACCAAAAAAAATAAGGTATTTTTTTTGAAAATGTATAGCTTCAATATGAAAGGTCAAAATTTTCAATTGATTTTCGGCTTTTCATCCCAGCTTCATACACTTCAAGTACATATAATTAGATTTATAAAATTTACTTCGAGGACTGTTTTGATATTTTTGATATTTAAAAATATCAAATTTTAACAATTGACATAAAATTTGTATTTTATCGCGAATTAAAAAAAAAAATCAAAATTATTTGGTATCAGAAGGACATTCCTCGTATTCAGAATGCAATTCGATATGTTTGATCACGCTGATCTCAGGTACCACAAAAATACTGTGCAAACGTTGCTATCTGATTCCTTAAACTAAATGACGTAGTTAATATCTTTTTTACATTAAATATCTGATACATGAAATCAAAAATATGTCAATGTATATTTCAAATAGAGTCACCCATTCAGGTGACCCCATTTGAAATTCACACTCCCTGTGACATGTGTTAGAGATTAAGGTCATGTCTTCCATAGGGGGTGTATGGATATCAACTAGAATAGTCCAGTATTAGTCGAGTCTAACAATAATCAGGGGCTTTGATTCATGCGGAAGAATATTTTTCATTACCATGCATGAATCGGGATGAAGGCGCATACGCGCTTAGTCAGAAATAATGACAAAACCGTCAGCAAACCCAATTATGCTTTTAAAATACGTGTTTGGTTTTCGTCAAAATGTTTTTATAACATTTAAATGTCGGGTTATAATTTTTTTTTATAAAGATATAATGCAAACGTTTTATATGAAAAAGCTCCGATGCAACAACATTTCAAAAACAATACTGTGCCATATTTTTTGGCAAACATTATTGCAAACTATTTTTTTATGTTAGCATGTTTAGCAGTAATGTTCTTGAATGTTGTTAAAACGTGTTATACCCTTAATATTTTCTGTAAAATATTTTGTGTTTCGTTCTGACAATCCATGAATAGTAGCAATATTATCATGATTATTTTGATACCGTGTTTGGTATATCTGATTGTTTGAAGAAAAAAAAAGTGATTTTGCATGAGCAATTTCACAATTATCACCACAAGGACGGTAATTATTTAAATGTTAAATATTATTGTTTATGTTACAAAAAATAAGTGCATGAATGTATGTTTTGAAATATAAATTGCTTACGGAAGTGTGGATGAACGTTGCAGCCGACGAACTGTGGAAATAAATGAATTGAGACATGCACAAATAAAAGAATAATGTTTGTATTCCGGGTCTGTTTGTATTTAACTTTGTGTTTTTATATCTATGTATGCATTAATAATATGCAGTTTGTCAATCTGAAATATATGATCTTGAAATCGAACTTCATAGCATGATAGGACTATAAACTTTTTTGTAATTTTGAACTTTGTACACAATTTGGTTAGGTGCAAAAGGAAAGGGAATATTTTTTTTCTGCGAATATCATATATACTTCTATAAATATGAATTAACTCTCTTCACGCGGGTGTCGACTGCAGACGACAATTTTTATAAAAATTTAAAAATTCAAAAATTTCAGAAATGTGAATTTTCATGACCATATTTGGAATCAGCATGAAAAATGCATTAAAATGAGTACAAACAAGCCTAGTATTGGTTCAGTGGTTCTTGAGATAGCTATTGATATTTTGAGAAAATATCTCAAAACTTGGGACTTCTTATGTTTAAGCCTATGGCTAGCATGCAGAGCATTAAATTGGTATAATTATAGACTGGTGACTAAAATAAAGCAAATCAAAGTTCACCAGGTGTAGTTGTGTTTGACGGTGAAATGTTCAATATAAATTCAAGTCACCAGTTTTTTTTCCGATCAAATCACATCCGTTATCGTACGACAACCCAGATTTTAAAGTTTTCCCGTTGACAAGATTGTCCGATTTTAGGGACCGTTCACAAACACTTGCTAGGGGGGCTGATGCAAAAAGGGGCCCCTGAAAAGTTTTGACCCTCCTAAGGGGAGCCCTGAAAAAATGACCACAAATTTTCCTGGGAAATTGAGTTTATATGCGTTTCTATGGGGTTGACCCAGAATTTTCATGTCAAAAAGAGGGGGAGGGTGGGGACCTGAAATTTTTGAGGTCTGTAAAGGGGGGCGAAAGATTTTCGCGATGAAATTTTTTGCATCCCCCCCCCCCCCCCCCCATAAGTGTTTGTGAACGGTCCCTTATAGTTATACCTATTTTTTCTGTCGAATTATTGAACATGTCGTTTGTCATAGTTGCCAACAATATTGGTAAAAACATGGAAATAGTAGATCTACTTAATATATATTTTCATGATTTAAACTTTAAAGCCTCGGTATGCAACACACTGTTAATTTGAGTGTTACTGTGAAGAATTGTTAATCACCGGTGCGAACCGACCCCCGGATTGCCAATTATGATCACGGCTCATGCATGAAAAAAAAATGGAAAAAAAGAACATCCAGAATTTAGAAAATTAATGAAGTATAGGCTTGAACTTTATATTTTAGGGTTTTCAACAAGTTGAAGTTCATGTTATTTGAACTTTTAAAAGAACGGGTTTATTTGATGAAGGGAACGTTTTCATTATCTGAATCATTATTGAAAAATAACACTTTGGTGTTTTGCAAAGGTCATTCTACAAATCATATACTTTGAAAACTTGCTTAATTTATTGAATGAGTTATGTATACTTTTTACGAAAGTGTTGTTGTTTCAGCCCTCTTTACAACATAACTCAAGAACCACAGGACCTACAAAAGTATATCTGTGATATTTAAATTCTTCTACACCCCGGGGTGTCACTCCCATTGTGGCCTGTACACCATCCGCGATAATCAACTTTTGAAAAGCACCCTAAACAAGGATGGTAACACAGGCCTGTTTTCACACCCTAAACAGGGATTTTATTCCTTGCATCAAATTTTATACCCTAAATTTCATTTCCGCGTATTAGCAATTGCAATTTTGCTACCCTTTTTTTTTTGTTTTTCATGTTTTTGACACCCTAAACACGATACGCGCGTATCGTGTCTACCCACGAAAAACTACCCTTTTTACACGTTTTCATTATCGCGGATGGTGTACAGGCCACAATGGGAGTGACTCCCCCGGGTTCTACACACTCGCTACGAATTGAACAATGCAATTTTTGCTAAAGCTCACTACCATTCGCAAGATGCTGCGAACTACTTTTTTTTGGCTGCTTCGACCGACAATACATCGTATACCCTTAAACTACACAAATTAAATTTGGGGATTTATAGTGCACGATGTCAAGCCACAGGCCTCTAGCACATTACCACTGGGGCCCAAGACATACAAACTAGTCCATCGGCTCCAGATTTACTTCCGTGGGACGGGGGTGGGTGAGGGGAAAATCTTACAATTGCTCAACATTCCGTAATTATATAGTGGAATTTCAGTGCTTTTTTTTGTATCACTTCGTATGACAAGAAGATAAGACTTTCCAAAATTTACAAAACGTGGATGACAAAGTACTCGCAGCCAGTTCCAGTAACGTCTGGTTGTTGGTGCATCTTGCCAAGACGACTGGGAAATCAAGATGAGACAACAATAAAAAATGCCAAAAAGCTTCTTCAGTTTGTTCTCCACGTTTAACCTTCAGTCAGCAAATTGGGCTATTGAAATCCATATACCCCATATGGAAGACGTATGTTACTCCATTCAGTGGCGTGCGCAAGGGGGGGGGGGGGGGGGCAGGGGGCCATGGCCCCCACTTTTGTTGGTCATTCGGGGGGAAAACGTTAAAAACGTCAAAAATTGCTCCTAATCGGACTCCATTCGGGGGAACTGAACAACCTGCCCCTCCCCACTTTCAATGCATGCGCACGCCACTGACTCCATTTAAAATCTTCACCCCTTGTGTGGAAGATTAAGATCATGTATTCTATAGGGGGTGTATGGATTTCAACTGGAATACTCAAATAACCATAAAAGGATCTTCGGGCACTCTGACCTATTACAATGCTACAAAGAGCCTCTGAAATAATTAGTAACATACTTTTCGATAAGTTGCAGTTTTTAATGACACTTTAAAAGAAATAGAGATAATCAACAACACAGGACTAGCGGAATGCTTTTTATGTATGACAATTACCTCTTTGAAAACTGGTCATCGGCCGATTCGGAAGATCGCCGTTTGCGATCATGTGTGACAATTGACAATTTACCGAAAAACAAGCTAAGACCTTTTTAAAGGTTACTTGTTTTTCGATTTTTAAAAATATCACCGTATAAAATAGTACATGGTGATGTGTAGTGATATTTGAATTAGTATTTTGTTTTGTTACATGAGCGGAACCAATGTTTTTGACATCCTTACACCTTGAATGGAAAAACTTTAATTGGTTCCATTTTTTCTGAGTATTATGCTTCCGACGAGGGGTCGAAGGTCATAATGGAGCCAAAATTTAAAACTAGTTCTATACCATGTTGTAATAAACCTCAAATTGTTCTTTTTTTCTATGAATAAAAAAAGTCAATTGTCGTATGCACTATAATAGGGTACTTAGTTCATGAGTTATAGGGCATACACTGTCAAATAGCTCATGCGACTGCTCAGTGTCAGAAGTGGGTAAGTGCAATAGCTACACATGGCAGCTACACATGGCAGCTATTGCACTTACCCGCTTCTGGCACTGTGCAGGCGATATACAGGACATAATTAATCCAAAAGGGAATATTATATTGAAACAAACATTTTCACATCATACATGAAACTTCAGGATCATTTCAAAAAGCAAATTATATCTATATTTTTCATCCTTTTTTGGTAATATTATATACTATGCATTTTGTCGTTGCCATTTTTCGGCATTCCTCGATTTTGACATTATTAAGTTTTGAACAATTAATGTAAATATTATTCAGCATAACCTGTAAAATAATCATTTTCATGGCAAGCTTTGGGGATAGTATATGGTAAAGTCACGTACGTAGTAGGTTTTCGAGAGGGTGGTAGGGTGGGGTGGGTGGGAATTAGGGGGACACGGGTATTCATTCACCGACTCCGCTCAAAAATTTTTGGCTCGCTTCTCATTGCCGCAATCAGACCCTACTCATTAGCGTCCGCATGTTTTCAAAAGTATGGGGGGGCTACGGGTCTCGATTCCCCCGACTGTTCAAACATTTTTCGCTCGCCGTAATAGCTAAATCTCCAACCCCCCCCCCCGATCAGGGGCTATTTTAACGTGTCTCACTGTCACGTTCGTGCCGAGATAAAATATTCGTGCAGTGACAATTAACAATCCGTGTAGATATGCTTTAATAGTAGACAATGGTAGAGCCTTTCTTACGGTCACATTCAGGTAAAAATGTCAATTTTTTATTTTTGAAACGCACTCTACTTCATCAACACTTTTATCTCATTGCACGAACGTGACAGTGAGACACGTTAAAATAGCCCCTGCCCCCGATTGATCAACAAAAGTGCCACACCCTCCCACCCCACTGCTCATATAAATTGGTTGCATTTCCCCAGTCTAGGTGTATTTCCACCGGGTGACTGACAAAAATTGAGATCGTGCAATTTCCCCGGCTTAGTTCATTTTGCCGACTGGGTGCACTTTAATCATAACTTGCCCCTGTAATTTACCCTTTAGATATCGAAGCGATAAATGTGCCCATATATCGGACACATTGTGTGCGTTGTCAATTTTAGGTATTACGCTCTAGCTATTAAATGTTCGGTCGATCCTTCTTGTAATTATATCGTGTAAGTTAATCCTAATCATATCCCTAATCCTAACCCTAAGCTAACCCTAATCCTAACCTTATTAACCCTAACCCTAATTTCGTGTAACATTATAACCTAAATTTGCTACGGTGTTTTACGTCTTCTGATCCCGGCTACTGATTATCACTACACGACGACTCCACAAACTTCAATGTACTTCACCATGCAGTAACATTAATAACTTATCCCAATGCAAAAACAGGATGTATAAATTAATAAAGATAATAAAGTTATAACTATATGTAAAATATAAGAATAGTATATAGTTTATGCACGGACGCCCACTATACACGAACTACATTCAATCTTTTAATATATTTCATTGGCAAGGTTACATTGGGTTGAACATATTATTATACTGAACAAAACTTAACCAAATGCGTACCGTACCTCTTGCTAAATTCAGTGAACAAATATTACAAAAGTTTATAGAATTTTGGTCGATCCTTCATGTAATTATTTCGTGTAAGCTAATCCTAACTCTAACCCTAATCCTAACCCTAACCCTAAGCCTAATCCTAATCATAACCCTAATCCTAACCCTAACCCTAATCCTAACCCTAATCCTAACCCTAAACTAACCCTAACCTTAACCCTAACCCTAACCCTAATTTCGTGTAAAATTACATGAAGGAATAACCAGAATTGGTCAGTAACTGTATAGATTTGTAATATCAAATTATTTGAAATCTATACATGAAAAATGCCTTCAAATGAGTACAAACAAGCCTAGTATCGGGTCAGTGGTTCTTGTCATAGCCTGAGAAGTAAAATAAGTCTGATGTCGCTAAAATCGATTTTGATTTATGGCAAAAAGAATTGGTAAAATCTTTAATTAGGCCTATATCAATTATTTTAGCAATCTCTAAATGGTCATATCTCTAAAAAGTAATTCAAACTTTTAATGAATATTTCGGTATAGGGTTATACCTTTAATTGAGCAACAATTATAAGTGAATGAATTAGATTGATTTTGTGCGACATGTGACTTATTTTACTAAATCACGTCACAGTATACTTAACCATGGCCGTCTATCCCACCAACCATCACATATCGCCCGGGCAGTTTTTAAAGTCTAGTAGTTCTGTACTTGTATTTGAACCCATTATATTTGTTTACTAGCGGAATTTATTCATTGCATTCTAACCATGCGGTTGACACTACTACCATTTTCTATAGGGTTCTATACTACTTTAAATGTTTACCTAACTCTCACCTGAATGAGCTTGCCTCTCTGTTTTCTCGTCGATTCTTACCTTTCACTGGGTTAGTTTTCACGCCAACGTATTGAACGAGGATTGGTAGGTGGGTGTGGGATGGGTGAGGAGTTTTATGTCGTGAGTTTTGAGTTAAACCCGGGGAGTTACACAGCTTCATTGATAGCTCTAGATCAGAGCCCTCACAGTTATACCCAGAGAAATTACACCGACAATCCCGGCACACCGCACACCGACATCGCCTGGTTAATAATTACATTGTACAGCAGAGACACTAAAATGAATACACGGGATCTATACACGTGAATGTACAGGGTGTATCAAAATGATTGGTACCGAAGACTTCTCATTTTGCCGAATTGTTTTACTAGTTTTTGTGTCAGTTTGGGATTAATTGTTTAAATATTTGTAATTATAGTAGTTTTATCTTCTCTAAGAATTTTAGATCATAACGATAGCACATTCTGTTCAGAACTTACATGATTCTAAAGGAAAGTAGGTGTTTTTACACTTTTCATCGTAACGCTGGATCAGTAGCGCACCATTTCCAAAGCTCTACTTTACTGCAAATACCTTGTGAGAATGATATGTTGAAAATCATGGAAATGTTTAATATTTTCCTTGCCTATTTCTTCATTCATAATATATATAAATGTTATAATCAATATTTATTGATTGAGAGTAATATTATTGACTTGAATAATTTAGGGTGGGGTGAAAGAAGTTTTGTATCAACACCTTGCACCTGCACCTTCCAGGGCGGTAATTTAAATTGTAGTATTGAGATTACTAAGTAGATGGTGTGGCAGAATGGCTATAGACTGTAGACAGTGTATTTTAGTTTAGACCTGGTAAAGGTTATTGGAATGGCCCCACAGTATTCCACACTTCAGTGTGCATTCATAGTTAAGAATGACTGGTTGACACGAAGCTATGGAGAAGTGCAGAGAAGATTTAGAAGACAGTTGCCAAGCGCAAGGAGTATCCCATGCAAACATGCTATAACTTGCAATGTTTCAAAATTTGATATGGGCTTGCAGTTACAGAATGGATCCATCCCAGGTGTTTAAGTTCTTTCAAGATAGGGCTTCACCTCACACTGCCAGAGTCGTAAGGCAGGGACTTCAGGAACTATCGTTCTAAAAGCATGTGTAAAGCATTTTTATGTTATGTAGACTGAGGTGAGATATTGAAGAGCATATATGCAATAAATGGTTCAAGCAGTGAACCTATTCATCTTGTGTTGTGTAAGTAAAACCATGATTACGTCGATCTTCGTTTAAATGACAATAGCTCCCAGATGCATCAACCTATCAACTTCAGATTATTAGATCAATAAGTTAACATATGCCTCTTTCTATTTATAGTACAAAAACTATATTAATTAGCAATTTTATATTTTTGATTAATTTTTGAAAATGACACATAGCCCGGTACCAATAATTTTGATACACCCTGTATATGCACGATTTGATATTCAGACGATAAATCTTTGGATACCGGGATAGAAAATGATGAATATCTCCCGTATTTTTTTTTATTCTAAAGAAGCCATATTTTTTCCTTGCACTTGAACATATGTGTTGAAAGGATATGATAGTCGTTAGCTTGCGTATTGAGAAAGAAGCGTGCGTATTGAGCTCAAAAACTGACACAAATTCTGATTTTATATGTGCCGAACTATAGCGCAGCGTAGGCTAGCTGCACTCACTCGTGGAGGCAGTCTAAAAGCAGATGACCTCATGGCGTATACATGCATGCTCACTCACACACAGAGAGGTCAATTACCAGGCTATTGTCAGTAGCCTTAGTCGGATGTCCCTCGGCTCATTATGCGTCTCAAAACTATTAAACAGGTCGGAACAAAATGGCCATGCGTGGCTGTGGATTCAACCTACCATGGCGATTTCTGCCATGAAGATATCGGGGCGATGGCACGGTGCACCGGTGACCGGAAAGCCTCTGGCAATGGCTTGCCGATAGCTAGCCTCATTACTGTATAGCCCCAGATAGCCTCGCCTACATTACATTTGGACTCATAATTATAGGTCTGCTTTGGGGGGAGCTAAAAATGGTACAGCTCAGGCGGACCCTGCTCGTATACCCACCTGTCAATCCACCCACCCAAGCAACCCACCCACTCACTCACTCACTCACTCACTCACTCACTCACTCACTCACTCACTCACTCACTCACTCACTCACTCACTCACTCACTCCCGCTCATTCACTCACTCACTCACTCACTCACTCACACCCCCACCCACCCACCCACCCACTCACTCCCCCCCCCCACCCACCCACTCACTCACTCACCCCTCACTCACTCACTCACTCACCCACTCATTCACTCACTCACTCACTCACCACTCACTCACTCACTCACTCACTCACTCACTCACTCACTCACTCACCACTCACTCACTCACTCACTCACCCCTCACTCACTCACTCACTCACTCACTCACTCACTCCCTCACTCACTCACTCACTCACTCACCCACTCACTCACCCACCCACTCACTCACTCACTACTCCCTCACTCACTCACCACTCACTCACTCACTCACCACTCACTCACTCACTCCCTCACTCACTCACTCACTCACTCACTCACTCACTCACCACTCACTCACTCACTCACCACTCACTCACCCACTCATTCACTTACTCACTCACTCACTCTCTCACTCTCTCACTTACTCGCCCCTACTTGTTTTGCGTGTCAATCGATCTATCAAACGATTGATCAATCAATCAATGTATTAATCACTCAAGCAATTATTCGATAGATCGAACGAACATTCAATCAATCAACATTATCTATCAATCAATAACATCAATCAATCAACATACAAATCAAAATATCAAACATATATCTATCAATCAATCAATCAATCAATCAATCAATCAATCAATCAATTAACACATCAATCAATAACCCGACTTACCAATCCACCTATAACCATCCAGCAACCACACATGACTAACCCTGCTTGGAGGTCAATGCAACTCCTGATGAGTTCACTCCTCACTCGCTTGCCTCAAACTCTACAAGTTGAACGCCAAGGTCAGACCAATAGGTGCACGCCAAGAGCAAATGATTCAAGTGAAATTCCTTCTTTTCAATTTTTGAATATACTCAGTATTATTTTGAGTATGACCGACCCGGAGAGCGACCTTTACCTCTTGATTCTCACGTCAAGCTCAATTGAATAAATTTGACAGTTCTTCAGGCGACACAGAAGCTTGACCGTGCGAAAGGCTTTCTATCATTTTGTTCGTCCAATCTCAAAATCTTCCAAATTCCTGGAATAAAGCTATTCATATAATTATTTTGTCAGCACTTTAATATAGGCCTGTACTTCAAATTTTTGTCTCAATGTATGTGAATTTTCAATTTATTTACGTTAAAAAAGGTTGATTTTCCCGTGGCAGCATTAGCAGTATGCGGGATATTTTGGTCCGTTGATCTCATGCATGGTTCGGTTGGTACCTCATAATGGTCCAATGTTATGCACCCATGAACAAGAAAAACATGAATAAAATTGGGAAAAGAGTGCAGAACATAATAGATCCTATATTGAGGCCAAAGTAAGGTAATATCTAGATTTGAGATGTAGTTCTTTTGTCCTTCACTCTTAGATAAAAGGTGCAACTCAGAACCTTTTTGGTCCCGTATATTCCCTAAGTTCTATAACGAACATTGAAACGTTATATAAAGAACCTTAAAGATTTAAATAGGCTTAGGAACTTTCTAATTCATATTCAAGAACTCATCACAAAGTTAAGAAAAGCGAAAAGGAGTGTTTTTGGTTCGAAAAAAAAATCATTTTCTTGGCTAAAGAACTTTTTTCTGTTCTACTTCCTTAAAAATTCTTCAAGCTTAATGTTCTACAAAGAACCATTTTCTTGGCTTAAAAATTTGTTGGTTCTACAAAGAACCCCATTGGTTTTCTTTAGCTAAAAAAACGGTTCTTTGTAGAACCTTAAGCTTGAAGAACCTTTAAGGAACCCTTAATAAAGAACCCTTAATAAAGAACACTTCAAAGGTTCTGTGTAGAAAAGAAAAAATTCTTCAACCAAGAAAAATTAACCACACACTTTTTACTTTTCTTAACTTTACGATGAGTCCTTGAATGAATTAATTCGAAAGTCCCTATGCCTATTTTAATCGTTAAGGTTCGCAATAGAACTTTTTAAGGTTCTTTATAGAACTTTATCATTGCTTAGGGTGCTGTATATGGGACAAAAAGGTTCTAAGTTGCACCGGTTTTGTTTTTCTAAGAGTGTATAATCTATAGCTTCTATATAGAACCTTAGTGAAAAATGAGCGGGTTCTTAGACAACGTTCCAGAAATATTCTTGGTTTCGTAGAACCTTCAAGCATCTAGAGGAAGAGTTTCTTGCAAAATAAGGACAGGCAGGTTCTTGGCTGTTCTAAGACATTTAGGAGAAAAGTATCTGTTAAAAGGTTGTTGGTTGTCATAGAGACGTCGGGAGAAAAGGGTTCTTAAGGAAATGTCTTGGTTGTCTATATAGATATAACCTAGAGAAAGGGATTTTTAAACCATCAGAAGTAATGGATTCTTGAAGAAAAAAGGTTCTTAACTGTCTTGGAACCCTTAGGAGAAAGTTGTTCTTGAAAAAAAGGTTTTTTAAATGTTGACCCACAGAGATTCTTCAGAAAAAGTTTTTGCCGATACACTCATAGAAATTGTTCGTTGGCATTACTCAATAAGTAGTAAGTGTAGTCTTTTTCGGACACTAGGTCAAAGGTCACGATGACGTCACTTCCGGGTCAAAGGTCAACCGAGGTCAAAGGTCATGGATCAAAGGTCACGATGACGTCACTTCCGGGTCAAAGGTCACGATGACGTCACTTCCGGGTCAAAGGTCAACCAATGTCATGGGTCAAAGGTCACGATGACGTCACTTCCATGTCAAAGGTCATCAGGGGGTCAAAGGTCGATTTACATATTCATGAGCTGGGCGTGTCTAATTAGCATATATGAATATTCACGAGATGGGCGTGTCTAATTAGCATATATGAATATTCACGAGATGGGCGTGGCTAATTAGCATATATGAATATTCACGAGCTGGGCGTGGCTAATTAGCATATATGAAATTCACGAGCTGGGCGTGGCTAATTAGCATATATGAAAATTTGAATAAAATTTTGAAGAAAAAAGTTGAAAGAAAAAAAATTTCAAAAATTTCAAAATAAAATTTCAAAAAAAAAAGAATTTCAAAAAAAAAAAAAAAATTAAAAAAAAAAAAATAAAAAAAAAAAATAAAAAAAAAAAAAAAAAAAAAAAAAAAAAAAAAAAAAAAAAATTCAAAAAAAAAATTTCATAAAAAAAAATTTCAAAAAAAAAATTTCAAAAAAAATTTCAACAAAAAATTTCAACAAAAAATTTCAAACAAAAATTTCTAATTTTTTTTTTAAATTAAAAAAAGAAAGAAAATAAAGCACAATTTTTTTCAGAGTGACCCTTGACCCGGAAGTGACCTTTGACCTGGTTTTTGTTCTAGAAACACCAACATTTTAAAAATAAGGGAAAAAATTTGCCTAAAATAACGCGTCTTATCGGCCGTATTACGGAAGGTAAGGGCCTCAAATTCGGTATATACGGTAAGGGTCGAATTACGAGCTACCCGCGGTGATCTAGGGGTCGAAAGGTCAATGCGCTTAAAAAATTATCGTATTTTTCGTTCTATAGCACGTATCGAGGTAAAACTCCCTCACCATGCAACACGGAAGCGACCCTCGACCCGGAAGTGATGCTTGACCCGGAGCGACCCTTACACGAACGTGTCCCTACGTACCCGTATAAAAATGACTTAACTAGGTTATGATCGGTGTGACATAGAACTGGATGAAACCAGTTAGAACCGTATTTAGAACCGGATAAAACCGGTTCTCCTATCACCTCCCACCACCACCCCACATGCATCAAAATACGACAAATGCGTCGATCGCGTAATGAAATGCGTCAAAGCGTAACGAAATGCGTCGATCGCGTAATGAAATGCGTCAAAGCGTAATGAAATGCGTCAAAGCGTAATGAAATGCGTCCAAGCGTAACAAATTGCGTCAATTGCGTAATGAAATGCGTCAAAGCGTAATAAATTGCGTCAATTACGTAATAAAATGCGTCACAGCGTAATAAATTGCTTTAAAATGCGTAAATTGCGTAACTATTTGCGTAAATTGCGTAATGATTAGCGTAACGCAAAAGTTTAGTATATAAATCAGTCATTTTAAACATTTCGATCCTAACTTCCGAAGAGACATGAATACCTTTAAATCTTATCCTTGCTCCGTGTGCGGCAGGACGTTCTCGCGCAAGTACGATCTTGAGAGACACAAGCGACACGTACACCTTGAAGAAGAAGAAGAGGATGTTGATGAAGACGAGGAGGAGGAGTCCGACTCGGAAATTGAGGACGAAGTCTCGGACCGAGAGAGCGACGAACTGGAAGACAACGAGGCTTATCGGGAATGGTACGCGGGAGCTAAAGAAGCCACGGAAGACATGAGGAGGGAGAAATACGAAAAGTACGTCGGCGACGGCATGGATCCGGAGATGGCGAGGGAAAAGGCCCATCTGAAAACGGTATGGGCCGTAAAACGCGACTTTTTCGAGCGGTACAGCACGTTTCTACGAAGCCACGCCCTTCTCAAAGACGACGGAGTTTACACGGAGATTGCGGATGATCTCGCGGAGAAAATGGAGAAAGGCGTCGAGATGGATAAAGCCGTGAAAAGAACGATGGCCAAACATCGCTCTAAATTTGACGGGCTGTTCCAGTACGATGACGAGGAGAATGACGAGGAATCCGCCATGGGAGAGGACGATGAAGATTAACCAGCGAAGTACTTTTCACCATAATAAAGTAGAGAAATGAAATTCAATCGACTCTTTTACTCGTTATTAACCCAATTTTAAACCTCTAACATCACTTTCGCGTTACGCATTTCATCACACGATCTATACAACTTGATGCAATATGTTACGTTTTGATACATTTTGTTACGCAATGACGCAATTTGTTACGGTTTTGATGCATTTCGTTATAAAAAGATGCAATACGCTATGATTCACAAGGTCGAAAGTTAAGGGGTCAAGTGCCGCCTTTTTGATATTGAAGTTTTGCCATTTTGTATCGGAAGTGCGCCATTTTGTACCGGAAATGATGTCATATTTAAATTTTGAAATAATTCGTTACGCCTCGACGCATTTCACGCCGCAATGATGCATTTTTAAGCAATTTGTTACGCTTTGACGCATTTTAGGACGTAATGACGCATTTTAGACGCAATTTGTTACAGGTTGACGCATTTCATTACGCGATCGACGCATTTCGTTACGCTTTGACGCATTTCATTACGCAATCGACGCATTTCGTTACGCTTTGACGCATTTCATTACGCGATCGACGCATTGGTGTATTTTGTCGTATGTGGGGTGGTGGTGGGAGGAGGGGATAGGAGAACCGGTTTTATCCGGTTCTAACTGGTTTCATCCAGTTCTATGTCACACCGATCATAACCTAGTTAAGTCATTTTTATACGAGTTACATGGACATGTAGGGATCAAAGTTCGTCAAAGGGTCGCTCCGGGTCAAGCGTCACTTCCCGGTCGAGGGTCGCTTCCGTGTAGCATGGCGAGGGAGTTTTACCTCGATACGTGCTATAGAACGAAAAATACGATATTTCCCTAGACAAAATTAATTTCTTAAGCGCATCGACCTTTCGACCCCTCGACCCCCGCGCATGGTTTGTAATTCGACCCTTACCGTATATACCGAATTTGACGCCGATACCTTCCGTAATACGGCCGATACGACGCGTTATTTTAGACAATTTTTTTCCCTTTTTTTGTAAAAATTTCGGTGTTTCTAGAACGAAAACGGGTCATTTCGGGTCAAAGGTCACTTTGTAAAAAAAATTGTTTTTTTTATTTATTTATTTTTTCCAAATTTTTTTGATTTTTTTTTCAAATTTTTTTCAAAAATTTTTTTTTAGAATTTTTTTTCGAAATTTTTGTTTGAACATTTTTGGTTGAAATTTTTGTTTGAAATCTTCACTTTTTTCCCGCCATATTCAAATTTGCTAATTAACCACGCCCATCTCGTGAATATTCATATATGCTAATTAGTCACGCCCATCTCATGATTATTCATATATGCTAATTAGCCACGCCCAGCTCGTGAATATTCATATATGCTAATTAGCCACGCCCACCTCATGAATATTCATATATGCTAATTAGCCACGCCCAGCTCGTGAATATGTAAATCGACCTTTGACCCCCTGATGACCTTTGACATGGAAGTGACGTCATCGTGACCTTTGACCCATGACCTTGGTTGACCTTTGACCCGGAAGTGACGTCATCGTGACCTTTGACCTAGCGTACAAAAAAGTCCACCTTAACTACTTCAATAAGTTGATGTAAGTCGTTGCGTCAACTTTCCGAGTAATGCCAACGCGTACAATTTTGAGTAACGCTGACTCGATATCATTATGTTGGTCGCACTCATTTGCACTTACTTTATTGAGTTGTTACAACTCAATAAATGAAACTAGCCTAGGTTAGCATGATTTTCTAGAGGTGTGCTATAGTATACAAAATTTTGCACTGATTACAAAAATAAATATTTGAATACTGTTAATTGTGCAGAAAATGATCCAATTACGTGAATTAAGTATAACAAAGTACCAAATTGGAATAACTCAAAACAATAAGTACCAGTTACTTAATATGAACGAGTTACATTGTTTTGAGTTATTCCAATTTGGTACTTTGTTACACCTCTAGAAAATTATGCTAACCTAGGCTAGTTTCATTTTCTGAGTTGTAACAACTCAATAAAGTAAGTGCAAAAGAGTGCGACCAAATAATGATATCGAGTCAGCGTTACTCAAAATTGTACGCGTTGGCATTACTCGGAAAGTTGACGCAACGACTTACATCAACTTACTGAGTAATGCCAACGAACAATTTCTATGAGTTAAGGGATCTAAAATGAGCGTTTATTGTGTTTCGACAGTATTTTTTGTGGGACATGAGAGCACCTCAGACCTATCGAATTGCATTCTGAATACGAAGCATGTCTTTCTGATATCAAATAATTTTCATTTTTGAAAATTACATATATAATAAATTTTATGACAAATTATAAAAATTTGATATTTTTCAAATTTTGATATATAACAGTCCTCGAAGTAAATTATATAAATCTAATGATATATTCTTAAAGTGTATGTAGCAGGAAGGAAAAGCCGACGGTCAATTGAACATTTTGACCTTTCATATTGAAGATATGGATTTTTTTCCCAAAAAGACCTAATTTTTTTTTTTTTTTTTGGGAAAAAAATCCATATTTTCAATACGAAAGGTCAAAATTTTCAATTGATCGTCGGCTTTTCATCCCACCTACATACACTTTAAGTATAAAGCATCAGATTTATAAAGTTTACTTCAAGTACTGTTAAATATCAAAAATATCAATTTTAATGATTTGCCATAAAATGTGTATTAAATTGCGAATTTCAAAAATCAAAATTATTTGATATCAGAATGACATTCTTCGTATTCAGAATGCAATTCGATATGTCTGATGTGCTCTGATGTCCCAAAATAAATACTGTCCAAACGTTCATACCCCAGCCCTTAAGTGCAAGGAAAATTGGTTAAAAATAAAATTATGCAATATTGTATGATTAAACAAGTAAAGTGTTTTTTTTTTAAATTATGCAAATATTGTATTATAAAACAAGAGGTTTTTGTTTTTGCTTCTTTGCTTGACTAAGTTGGTTCCCCGCCCCTAACATGTATATGCACCCTGACATCCTACGCCAGGCTGCTGGCTCTCAATTTTGACAAATGTTTGACGTGTTTTCTCTAAAAATTTACAGCAGCCTGAAGACGTCTATTAATGTTACTCCCTCTACAAGAACCTATTTCTATTTTGTTCAACAACAAAAAAGCGAAAACCAAGAAGTTGTTGACAATTTTGAAGGGGCATTTTTTATTCAGTAAAGTTGTCGGGCTTGGCACTCAAAAGACGCTTACACCAAAGAGCTTATGAATAGTTTAATGCTCTACATGCTAGCCATAGGCTTCAACGTAAAAAGTTTTGAGATATTTTCTCAAAATATCAAGAGCTATCTCAAGAACCACTGAACAAATACTAGCCTTGTTTGTACTCATTTTGATGCATTTTTCATGCTGATTCCAAATATGGTCATGCAAATTTAAAATTCTGAAATTTTTGAATTACAAAAAAAAAAGAAGAAACTTGTCGTCTGCAGTCGACAACCACGTGAAGAGGGTTTAACTATACCTGGTAATGTGAGTAGCGAATAAACATTATCGTCTTTAGTGCACTATTCACTATGTTTCTATATAGCCTCTAATCAAACTTGACGTTCAAATATACTTTATTTTGGGCGGTCATTCATTAACTCATTGATCAATAGAAGTATTCACCATAGCACTTTTATATAAGCGAGTATAATACACCTTTGAGTAAGTTTTCAAAAGATTTCAATTCCAGAAGCCCGGAGTTTATTATAAGGTCGAGTCGACGAAGGTGAGAAAGAATTGAAGGATGTCAACAACGCCGCGCCCACTACAGAAGCAAAGATGTTAATATTATGGTGTGGAAAGGCATAAAACAATGGAAGGGTGTGTCCAGGCCCGTACGCAGGGGGGTGCGGGGTGTGCGACGCACCCCCCCCCAAATTTGAAAAAGTATACAAAAAGTCCCAACATTTCAGAATTTGCGTGCGTAGCGAGCAAAAAAATCAGGTTTTTTACGCTTTAAATTGGACAAAAAAGGTCCAAATTTTGGAAAGAAAGTCCACTTTTTACAAAATCGGCCCCTTGCATGTTTTATCTGGAATAGCCCAATGTCCGGAAGGTAAAAAAATACTTGTTCTCTTTTATAGTGAAATGGTCACAGAAAATATACCTAAAAGGGCACGTGGTATTTATATTAAGACTTCAATCTTGCTTTTTGATTTGAAGATATTGTACCGAATTCCTTTCATGTTAGCTATAATCGTTTACGAATACCAAAACATACATAGTTATTTGTCGTTGTATTATAATAATTACCCATGACATTATAAAGGTATTTAGCTGGTTTTCAATAAATGATTATTATAGATTTGTTGCACAATAGAAGACAGAGGGCACCCAGAGGTCACGGGTTCACGCAGAATGTTACGTTTTGGCGATACGCTCTTCTGAGCATGCGGCACTTTTATTTCTGATATTTCTCCCCGATGAAGAGTGACATTAATTATAATTTTAATTGACGAACTTTCCGAAAGATGACCTTTACAATGTGAGATCTTAGTTTAAGGTGGTACTACACCCCTTCATAAATTTTGTGACTAATTTTGCATTTTTCTCAAAAAATAACAAAACACTGGTAACAAAAGTTATATATTATAGGGGCAAGGAATCTAATTACTTCACTGAAATTTCAGTGATTCAAGACAAGTGGTTCATTATAATGTTAAGAAATGAGGTACATTCTAGCGGTACCTCTTTTCTTATCATAAATAACGTACCGCTTGTCTTGAGTCACTGAAATTCAGTGTAGTAACTGGATTCCTTGCCCTATAATATATACTTACCAGTATATATGTTATTATTTTTGAGAAAAATGCAAAAATAGTCACAAATTTATCAAGGGGTGTAGTACCACCTTAAGGCAGAGTGCACTGTCAGTAATTCGCTCTATTGATTCAGAAAATCGAGAAAAAAAATCATCAAAATCAGACTTTTGCATTTTTTTGGCAAGACATGATTGTATAGGTGTCCTAACATAGGCCTACATGTTGCAAATGATACCGTCGACGTCGAAAGTAAAACATGTTTTGGAATTTGATGGATGATGTTCAGGTATTAAACACATGAAGTCTTGGAATTTGATAAAAAAATCGTTGACATTTTGGTGAAAATCATGCTTTTTGTGATTTTTTTACCACATTTTGCATTTTTCAACAATTTTTGAGAATGAAACATAGCTAAGTCTTAATCCTTTAGTTAACTGGCAATAAAAGTCATAGGCCTATTTTAATATTTTGCCAATTTTTGGAAACAAGGGCCAAAGACTTGTAGGCCTAGGAGCTCCTAGGCCTACTAATAATTTTAAGTTATGCATTCTAAATTTTGGAAAACAAATTTTTTAATATCTTTGAAACCGATTATCAAAATTAACATTAAATATTGAATTTATGAGCAAACTCATAGCCTATACTCTAGATGTTGAATGCTTAGACTTGTGCCAAGTCTTTGAACGTTGTGATTGCAAGCTTTCGTGTTTTTTTTAAAGCCATATGATCTTATAATAAGAAATTGGTTAATTTTTGGTCTCTCATTTTTTGGCATAGGCCTAATAGTGTTTACACATGTCCCAACTTACGCCTAGATGGAATCAGCCAAATGTGCGGTGTTTGTAGGTCAACAGAGCAATTTTGTCATAAATTCTATGAATTGAACAGCTGAAAGTCTCCCATAACAGAACTCCATGTTAAACGGACAAAATAGCAAGTGGGGTTTCTTTCACTTTACCTCGTTATTTCAGCTTTAAATGGACAGAAACCCTCCCCGGCTAGTATTTCTAACATTATTTCAGCATTTTGAGTAGGCCTAAAGAATAATAACAAAATTGAGATTTGACGGAAACCGCAATATCATTTAGGCCTAAATAGTGCAACAACGTACAATAACATTATGCGGCTAAAATTCAATTCGATTATTGTATTTTGAACACCCTATATGATTGTGTTTTGAGAGAGGGCGGTATTGCACTTTCAAAAACGTCCAATTCGAGCTCGCTGGGAGCAGACGACGCGGTATGAACCGTGTGAGCAGGTGCGTAGTTTTTAATTTTGTGAATAAAATTCATTTTGTCCAAGTAATTTTGCAAAAGAAGATGAACCATAGGCCTATCATTAGGAATTAGGATGAACCATTCTTTTTTTCTCGGGATGAACATGAACGTCCTGACTGATGCAAGTGGGGACAATCACATTGCAGAGTTTTGTTGCATTGACTGCATCGGCTGGAAATGATGTGGCTCCCTTGGACAGTTCTTCGTGCACAGCACACGAATAATGTTTGGACTCGAGCCAAATCATGCCATGAAAGCATGGAAGTAGGTAGGCGTAAGCTTACCCACGTCTTCGGCCCGGTCTTCGGAAGAATACCGGCGAAGGTAGGTCCCCTTACGCAAGCCTATTGTATTAGGCCTAAGGGCTATCAGTTTATTCGGAATGGGGGGGGGCGGGGGGGGCGGAGGATCCCAAATTTACAAGTCGGTGTCAATAAAATTGCAATCTCCCTATTTCGGAAACAAAACATTTATGACCACTACCACACCTTACCCCCTACTAAACAGGCTAAATTGTATTGAAATCAGTTCTGAATCTGACTCCCTACATTTTGGTCATCAAACATTTTATGGACCCCCTATTTTTCTTTCCAAAAATGTATGACCCCTCGTAAGTTAGGCCTATATTTGGGACCCCTCAAAAGAAAATTATAGCCTTTGTTTCACGTCCGCCCCCCACCCTCCTCACTTTCTGGGATCAGTCCATATGCACATGTTGGAACATAACGTTCTTCTTCAATTTTCCATGTTAAATAGCCTAGTTTTAGGCCTAAAATGTAAATAAACTTGCAAGTGTTCTTGTGGAACTTTAAGGGCCTTCGTAAGGGACCGGGGCTGGCACTTTCTTGGGGGGGAGTCCCAAATATACTGGGGGTGTCATAAATTTTTGGAAAGAAAAATAGGATGGGGGCATAAAATGTGTGATTACCAAAATTTAGGGAGTCACAAGGTCAAGATGACCACAGATCACAGATAGTGTGTTTATTTATTACAAAATACTGATTTCAATACAATTTTAGCCCGTAGTAGGGGATAAGATGTAGGCCCTATCGGTGGTGGTGGGGGGGGGGGTCATATAACATCATATTTGTTGCCAAATGGGGGGGCGCAATTTTGTTGACGCTGACTTTTTGAACATTTGGGACCTCACTTCATCGTTGGCCTGGCGGATGCTGAAAGCTACCGGCAATGTCAATTTTAGGCCTGCGTAAAAACTGCGGGTTTCGTTAGCAAAATGAAAACAGCAACAACAACAAAAAAGAGAAAGAAACCAAAAAAAAAAACCCAAAAAACCCAAACAACAACAATCAAACAAACAAAAACCCTCCCTCCCACCTCACTTTTTGGTGGGGACGTGAAACAAATTTTTTAAAACATATGTAGGCCTATTAGGCCTATAACATAAAATGTCATCCCTTTCAAGCATTCGTGCAAAAAGAACACGTTAAAATGTTTATTGTAAATGTGACTAATTCCTTGTGAAATATACTGACATTTCTACAGTATGATACTGTAGTCTACAGTGTTTTTATGATAGGCCCTATCACTTGAAAGATTAGGAGTTCGAAATCGGTGTATTTCCAAAGATATCAAAAAAACTGCTGAATTCGTGATAGGCCTATACCACAATTGAGATTAATTCGCCAGTTTTTTTATGATTTCCGAGTTACAAATCGGTGTAGGCTTATTTCCAAATAGACGATGCGTTGTAATTTCGTTCTGGTAGGCCTATACCAGAACGTAATTCAAATTTCATGATTTATTTTTGCTAACTAGAATTAATTTGCAAGAATATTTTGGTACATAAACATTATTTATCCAGAGGTTTCCAATGGTATAAAAATCTCAACTTTTTAAAGAGAAAAGTGGCGGATGAGGCTGTGGATCACGAAATGCCCTTTTAAGTGTCCCATACATCATTATGGCCCCCGGGTTATGGCGAAGTTGAATTTGTGGTTGAAAAGGAGCTTTAGCGCCCTCAAGTTTTTATGATAGAAATGTTTTAAAGTGATATTCCAATAGTATTATTTGTTGTACGGTGTGCACTATAGAGGTGGTACTTCAATTGACTGCTGGTGACTTTCGATGTACATGACCTTGTCTTTTTTCGGCAGCGGACTCCTTGGATGCGACAACTCCATGTATAAAAATGCACCAAACTGCGCCTTTTGCGGATATAGGAACATGGTCCGGGATTCTAATCAAGCCAAAATACATTTTATTCCGGGGGCTACTTCTAAAAAAAAAATATCCCCCGTATATCAACTTTCTGGGGCTATTTCCGGGGGCTATTTTCAGGTGGCTACTTTCAGGATTCCGGTATATCCAGTGACTTTTTTTCAACTGCCCATAATCCCCATTTATTTTGAGCAATCGAGCCTCAAAATAGTTTCCTTTCAGGGGGTTACTACTTTGTATTAAAAATCGCCCCCGTGATTTATCGGGGGCAGACGCCCTTTATGGAGCCTTGATTCTAGTTTAAATAATGATGTCAGTGCACACTTTGGTCCGGGACTTTGGTCCCGCACTTTGGTACCCGATATCTTATAAATGCCGATACCCCGGGATAAACAAACACCTCCCTGTCTGGAGAACGCATTTCGAAAGTACATTTATCTGATAATACTAGAATGAGATACAAATGAAAGGCCTACCAGTATAAAATGCAGGACTGCTCACGTTCCTTTGCTCCTTATTGAGCTGCTGCAAACGGCTGTATCTGCACCCCAGTGGGAGTGAGTGAGTGAGTGAGTGAGTGGGGGGGGGGGGGGGTGAGTGAGTGAGTGAGGGGGTGAGTGAGTGAGTGAGGGGGTGAGTGAGTGAGGGGTGAGTGAGTGAGTGAGGGGGTGAGTGAGGGGGTGAGTGAGTGAGTGAGGGGTGAGTGAGTGAGTGAGTGAGGGGGTGGGTGAGGGGGTGAGTGAGTGGTGGGGGTGGTGGTGGGGGGGTGGTGGTGGTGGAGTGAGTGGGGGTGGTGAGTGGTGGGGGTGAGTGAGTGAGTGAGAGTGGTGAGGGGGGTGAGTGGTGGGGGTGAATGAGTGAGTGAGGGGTGAGTGAGTGAGTGCGTAATTGAGTGAGTGAGTGAGGGGTGAGTGAGGGGGGTGCGTGAGGGATGGGGTGAGTAAGGGGGTGAATGAGTGGGAGAGTGAGTGAGTTCAGTCGGACGGGCTGCGTGTGCATCAGTGGCGTAGCGTGGGTCAACATTGGGGGGGGGCACCGACCACGAAGGGGGGGGGGGCACTATTCGCCTAGTCAATTTGTCAACTAGGCACTAAAATTGTGGCCAAAAATTGTGGTGTACGGTGCATAGCATATACTATAGGGGCTGTGCAATAATTATGAACCAGGGGGGGGTAAAAAGGGAGGTTTTGGCAGGCTTTTTTAAAAATTAATTATTATTATTATTATTATTTTTTTTTGCAAAAAAAGAAAAAGAGTTTAGGGTCGGGTCTAATTTTAGGGTAGGTCGGGTTACGCCAATCAAGCAATTTTTTTAGGCCTTAGCAGCAAGTTCAGTTGATAATGTCAGCTTTATAATAGAGGTGTTCTACCGACAATCCAGATCCAGATTCCAGAAAGTCCATTTGTAGAACCCTACTTTCTTTTAGCTTAGTATTGATAACTTGAATTGAATTGAATAAATCGAATTTTTTTTCCAAATCTCACTGAAAGACTTCCATTTTATGCAATTTGTTTTTTCTATGCCTCCTCAGTCCTCACTCAATACTTAACCCCATATTTGGTGTCAAATCTTTCATCGAAAGACCCCTGGTTTTGAACTAGACTGGTTTATAGTAGGCCTAGAATATTTTGTATACAAATTTAACTGGATTGTTTGAACTCTAAAGTAGACGTGTAGGCCTAATCATACAACAATTTTTTTTTTGCAAGGTACAATTGCGCCTTTTATATTTAATATTCTGACTTGGACTCCGGGCGTGGACTTTTTCCGATGATAGGATCTGGGCCTACTCGGTTTGAGCATGGTTTATGTCTCGGTTTGTGTACATGTCTATCTATACATATTATGTTTAGTTACGCCCTTTTGACATCCATGTAGTCAATGCTTTTGACTACATGTGCAGCCTGTGATAGCCGCGTGGTTTGATTTTATACTGACCTGGGACAGACACATTAGGATGAGCACACTTTATATTTTGTATAGGGTTTCATGGAATATAAAAGTAGCTAGTCTAGACGATATTACGTAATCATTATTACGCAATATCAAGGCCGTCATGTATAATGCGTGACATTACTATCCAACAGGTTCCGGTAATGTTACGCGAAAACATTATGGAGGTCAACTGGTTAAGGTGACGATGACCTGCTAGGACCTATCTGTCATAATTTGAAAGTAGGCTATTTCACTTGCCTGATTTACATTTTGGCTCAATTTCAGGGGCGTAGCCAGGGGGAGCCTGGGGGGGGGGGGTAAAAATATGGACGGCAAAGAGTAAAGTGACCTTAAAATGGCTAAAAATGGGACAAAAAATGACAAATGGGGACGACATTCACGACAATTTGGCTTTGCCCACTTTCTAGAGTCTATGCTAGCCTATACGACATGACACTGCTCAATACTAGTCGAAATTTGCAATTTTGCAAGTTGGTTATTGATGGTAGCTCGGAGTATGAAATTATACTCAGTATAAGAGTGTAATTTCATCAATATTGAGTTACATTTGACTCATTTTAGACAACAGTTTATCCATTTGCCAGAAAAAATGTGTACTGAGTCTGAACCGCTATTCCAATAATGTTTTTGCGTGCAAGAAAATGCAAGGTGAGTTTTCCGGGTTGGGGTTGTTGGAAACTAGTCCCATGGCATGGAAGTTATTCACGGTCATACCAAGTACTTAGTATAATGCTGGCTGGGTGTGGGCCTGCCCCGGGGGGGTTCTTCGAAAAATTTTGTACGGGGGGTGTGCCACGCAGACTTTCGGATGCTGACTTTCTCTATACCTACTTTTTGCAGTTTTTGCTACCCATCAGCATACCAATTTTCAAGAAAAAGCACCCAAAAAGCACCCAAATTTGCCATAATTGGGCGCTTTAATGGCATTGTTGCCCAAATGCGCCCAATTGGGCGCATTGGTATCCACTGAAAACCCACCCATCGATATACCAAAATCGCTGAAAAGGTACCCCAAAACCGTGGCACATCCCCGTATACCTTCAACCAGGAAGAACCCCCCCGGGGGGCCTGCTCACACTTTGAAGGCCTGGGCCCGGAAAGAGTCCCTTAAACTGATCTGCTAGATTATACCAAGTTCAAGAAACGAATCAGAAACTGCGATCGATCATGCATGATGACTATAATTTTATTATCTTGGCTGCATAGTGATTCTGAGAAGTTTTCAATTTGGCTTGCGAAAATATCAAGCAAAAAATCAAATTGAATTCACATGCAAAAATTCCAAACCCGTTAAATACCCTCAATCGTCAAAAGTAATAATTTTTTTGCATGCGCTTTTTTTTCACTAAAATGAAAAATGAGAGGATGGCTTGTTAAAAAAAATCAAAAACTTTGTTTTCTTAGAATCTGCCAAACGATTAGAATCATCACTATGGACCATAATAGCATCATCCTAGTGGCATAGTTCAACAACCTCAATTAAACAATCATAGTGCAAAATTTGACCTCAAGTTGCAGAGTATGAGTTTTTGTACCCAAATTTTTAAAGGTCATTCAATGAATGTGCAAATGTATTGGGGTTAAAGAACATTGTCCTGATAGATGAGCATGTTGTGGATCCTAGTGCATCAATCGGCCAAACGATATTATCATCATTATAATCAGTACCCCGGGTCAGTACCCCCTTAATGGGACCCTTACACTTGCATCATAGTCTATGTCAGGGCATTCTACGGTCAGGGCAGAGTTTTCAATACATTCAATCGAGTATGATCCAATGGTCAGGGACGAGCGTGATGGTTGAATTGAATGTTGTATAAATCAATTTTGTAGGCGGGTCCTATTATTATATAGGTAAGCATATTATTAATGTTAAAAATAGTTAATCAATAAAAAGTCTGATTTTTTTACAAAATTAGTTTTGAGTATGATGGTATGATCATGGTATGATTTAAAAAGGTGGCTCTTTCATATGCTTGATGCAATACTGCAAGAAAATCAACTCTAAAATGAGTTGATAACTCACATTAGTAGCTAAGGGAACCTCCTTCAAAGAACCACTTTTGCGGAAGCCTTTTATTTGCTCAAGACACTTTTTACACCACATTATGCACAAGAAATTAACAATAACAATTAAAATGGAATGAATGTTCTATGCTCATATTGATGGATCAAATTAATTGTTTTCAATTGAAATAATTCGCATCCCGTACATGTGTAAAAGTTTCAAACTTGGTAGGGTAATACTCCTGTTTTCGCCAAACGCCAAGAGTTTCTAGAATGCTAATTTATTGCACATTCTAGGGAAGCGTGGTTACATTTTTGAAATAACCGAGTGAGAGGGTTTTCAATAAAATATTTTTCCTGTCAACACTGAAGCATCCTCTGTATAAAAGAAAATATGAATATTAACTGCACATCATATAAAACGATTCGTGATACCCAATTGTGGCACATTTGATGTCGTTTATGAGGCAGAGAATTTTATTTCAATTTTATATACGCCAAAATATTTTTAATTAATTGAGCGAGAATGGCGATAGAAAAAACGTTGAAAATTCCATGTAAAAATTACATTAGACCCCGCCAAAGATTACTGTTTCGTTTTTATGGTAATCTAATCTTTTATTTCCTGAAATAAAATTAGGGGTCTAATGTGGATTTCTTGTATAAATGATAAAAACATCGACGTGTATACAAGAAGCTACAAGAAAAATGGTAGGCTGCATATACTAACCGACATATACGGCGAGTAGAGCACATGTAAGAAAAACCTATTGTGCATGTATAAGCTCATTTATTGTCGGATTTCTGTATGTAGAATACGCAGTTAACAACAATTGTGCGCTATTACCGGTAATACACATTAATGTTTTAGGCAAATAAAATTCCAAAATATGGTACGTTTTCTGCCTTTGCTTGTCACGTGGTAGGCCTATGTTGAAGTTGCGATTATATGTTCAAATAAAAACTAATAAGTTTCAAATGGATACCAACAAGACAAGTGGCCGAGCGGTCTAAGGCGCTAGGCTGATAGAGTATCCAAAGCGGTGCGTCGTGAGTTCGAACCCCGCCTCTGCCAAACTCAATTTTACTTTTTTAAATTTCATATTGGGGAAATGTGACTGGGAAAAATGCTGCAAAATTTCCTGACACCGACACCTCCCAGGATGGATCACCAAAATTTGGTTTCGTCAGCACCCCCCCCAACCTACCCAATGTTGAAAATCTTCCTAGCTATCCTTTTGATGTACCGATTTGTTGAAATCGTCATCCCCGGGTGTGATAAGTGCTATGTTGAAATCATTACCCGGGTGTGATAAGTGCGTTGTGAGTCAATGTTTGACTAGTGCAGGGCAGTGCAGGGCAGTGGCGCAGCTCGCAGGCCCCCTACGATTAATAGGCCTAACTTTATGAGGGGTAATATATGAGAGGTTATATGAGAAAGTACAGTCCGAGGTGCGCATCTATACCAGGGTTGCTTGATTTTAGGGATGACTGTTTAAGTATTTTTGGTCGAAGCAACCAAAAATATCGATTTCCATTATCTAAATCAATATATTAATGAAAAATGTTTTGCAGAAGTTCATTCTACAAATCGTACATACTGACAACATAACTCATGAACCACAGGACCTACAAAAGTATATAATGTGATACAGGTATTTGAATTCTTCTACACCCTCACTATGAAATGATCAATGCAGTTTTTGCCAAAGCTCACTACCATTCGCAAGATGCTGCGAACTATACGGTACCAAATCACAACAGTTTAAAATAGTTACTATCCTTAAATCACCTTCCCCCCCCCCAAATGCAAGTTATATAATTTTACCAAATAGGGTGCAACTTAATTGCTATAGACTTGAGTCCAGTCCTCGTTTACGGAGTTTAGGGTTGGGCAATCGCTAAGTTTCCCAATTTGGCTGTTTTACTTCAATCCTAATGCTTCTACAACTTTTGGATACAATAATTTATTACAATGCCTCTATGATGACATTTTATCTATTGCTAAAAATTTATCTTCAAGGATTCAGAATTCAACAGGGTTTTCCCCATGATTTTACAATTTTTTTCTTTCAATTTTCACGGGGGGTACTTCTGCCGCATTCCGCTTTGTGAGTGTCGCAAGACACATCATCTCCCGGAGGTGTAGAGTTCAGTCTGTTCATAGAATACGGACACTTTCGGCTGGATCGGCAAAAAGGAATCGCGAATAAATTTCGGAGGCGTTGTTAACATAACATGGGGTTCGTGGAGGCCTATATAATGGAGATATTCCAAAAATAAGCCACAAAATCATGGGGGGAAATATTAAAAGAATCGACGGTTTGCTGGTCACGGTGGAGCCCGCATCAAAAATGGTTCATTGGATACCCAAGCACGGGAGGCGGACACTTGGAAGACTTGCTCTGACCTACATAGTCTGATATCGATGTCTGGACTGGAGGCAGCTAGCAGACTTCAGGACACTACAACTTGAGCAAGTTGTGCCAAGCCATCACCAACACAGTTTGAGCAAAGTATTCTACTCGAATTAAGCAAGTATTCAAGCAAAAGGTGAAGGTGCAAAACCATGAAGGTGCATTATTAACTAACAGGGGCGGCGCCGCAGGGGGGGGGGGCAATTCCCTCCTATGATTTGCAAAAAAAAGAGGTAAAAGGAAGGGGAGAGAAAGAGAGAAATGGACAAATGTTGACATTTTCTGACTGAAAAAGCATAAAAAACTTTTTTTTTTCGCTCGCTACGCTCGCAAAGTGGACCTTTTCGGCTTTTAGTGATGGAGGGAGGGGAGACTACCTCCCGCCACCGCTCCTGATTACGGCTTTCATTTTAAAATATTCCCAAATTCGGACCCCCCCCCCCATTTTTATCGTGCATATATAAAAAAAAAACCCGGCATATCATACTATGCAACTTAACATACACCGCGTTGCGACCATAGGCGTATACATGATGATCCCGGGGTGTGGGTTTTGGTGGGGTATAAATCCCCCTAATATTTTAATGGTCCATACAATCATTCCCCAATGTTGACGCCTGTATGTGGGTTTCTGACCAAAGTAACCTCATATTTGGCCAGTTTAGCCTAAAAAGTGCCCATTTTTGCGCACTTCGCGCGACTTTATTTAACTTTTCCACCATATCTCACCAATATCGCAAATTTTCTCGCACTTCGTGCGCATTTGTACCATGAACTTATTCTGTTGCCAAAAGGTGCTGGATTTACTACGTAATTGAGTAGGTCCACTATGCTTAAAACCAGTGGGCCGAGAGTCGGGCCCGTGAATGAAATCCATAAAAATATGCGGTTGGAAAATAAACAAAAAAAGGTGAACATGGTGCATCAAATGTCTTCATTTGTGCATTCATTTTGAAAATTTTCCAAATTCTCAGGGGGCACATCCCCCTCAGACACCCCCTGACGGCCAGCGCTAGCGCGCCGCAAAACAAATTTCCACAATTGTATCGCCCCCCCCCCCCATATCAAAATACCCTGGCGCCGCCCCTGTTTATGACGGGGATGACGGGGCACTCGGTGATATCAGTACTGCCGCGCGTCCGTTTCAGAAATGTTAAGCAAGAACTTTCTTTAAAAAAGAACGCCATGGATGAAGCTCATTTTTCATAATTTTGCATTGAGTACTTGGAATGTAATTTTTTTGTGTGAGGCACAATTACTAACCGGGTCATTTCGTTACCACCAATGATATACTGCGAAATTCTCAAGAATTTTCATGTTGAAAGCTAAACGAAAAACTACAAATGAATATTTTGGGATTTTAAATTAATTGATAGGCTATAGAACAAGAAAAATTATGTGTACATGTTTATTGGCTTATTTTCAGTGTAAACGATGATGTTTCTTTTAAATTTCACAGATCAGTGATTACAGGAAATTGATATTTATGTATATTTTGTGGAAATATGGAACACTTATAACCATTTTAGTCTTCTAATAAGATAAATAGAGACTCAACTTGAAATTATTAAATGCTGCACGCTTGTCCCTCGTGTTTCTCTAGAAAAAAAACCCGCATCCATGCATAGTCCAGTATGGGTACAACAATTAGCAGCTATATTTTATATGGGCTATAGCTCAATTATTTTATCCATAACGAGACAATGATAATTGTTAGCAATCGCTTACGACTTACGTTTGATTCCGAGCCAAATTGTTTTATGTCACTGTAAACAAAAACAAAATCTGAAATAGCATACGGCGATATATAGGCCTATATTATAATTGCCAGTGCTTTTTTTGTGCAAAAGATGTGAAATAGATATAAGTAGAAAAAACGGACAAGTGGCAGATTTTAAGTTGAAATGGACGCTTTTACCAATAAAAACAAAAACATACACGGCACACCCATTAAGCAGACAAACACATCCCAATTATATAAGACAACAACACTTCGGACACGGATGGATTCGCTCCATCGCCATGATAATCATCACGATAATGGGCATGATGGAAGGCGAATTGTATCGAAACAAATGACGCATTAGCTATTATGTTAGTTCACATTTGAACGTAAAAGAACAGTAAGTGGTCATTATTGGATCATAGATCTGGTATCAAAGACAATTCAATCTAGCATATAATGCTCTGCGTGCTAGCCATAGGCTTCAACATAAACATTTCAAGTTTTGAGATTATTTTCTCAAAATATCAAGAGCTATCTCAAAAACCACTGAACCAATACTAGGCTTGTTTGTACTCATTTTAATGCATTTTTCATGGTGATTCCTATTATGAAAATGAACAATTCGAAAATGTTTGAATTTTATAGAAAATTTGAAACTTGACGTCAGCAGTCGTCACCACAAAGGTTAACTTTGCTACTCAAAAGCTGATGGCTGAAATCGGTCAAATTTGAGATTTTATTCTTAATTAATAAGAAGGATCCCAATTTCATGATCCAATTCCCCAGTTTAGGAGTTAAAATACATGCATGCAGTTATATAGGCCTACGGGTTTTTCGCTGAGCCATGAAATGGTCTCAGCCTATATTTATTTAGTCACCTACTTCCTTCCTTCCTTACTCAGTAAACTTTTGGTCTTAATGGACATATCTCCAAATGCCAAGAAGGTATGACCACCCGGGTGGTGTCAAATGAAAGAGAAAAAATTAAAGAATATAATACAAAAGAATAGGGGGTTATACTCCTAATAGTTTTAAAGTTGACTTCCTTCCTTCCTTCCTTCCTTCCTTCCTTACTCAGTAACCTTTTGGTCTTAAAGTGGTATTGGAGGCATTTTCTAGAAATTAGGAAATGCTTTGAGCATGTTTTAAACAGATTAATTGAGTAGGGTAAAGTACATTGCTCAATATGCCTTTTGTTTGAAGCAAATCGGACATACGGTTTCCATAATACATCAAATTATATTTTCTTTGTATCTTATTGTTTTTATCAATAATCAATATAGTTAATGAGCTAAAAAGGACTGTAAAGGCTCATTAATATGTAATTTTTGACAATATTTTGCTAAAAATCAATGCATAAATGTTCATGGTACTTTTATTTTGCATACTTTTGCCCTGAAACTTGGTCAAAGTGTTTCTAATATGTTCTAATGTATTATATAGTGAATCTGCCCCCTAATTTGCATATTTGCATAATTAGTGAGCTAATTTGCATAAATGCTAATTATGCAAATTAGGGCGGCTAGGTCATTAATTATGCATAAATTATCTGGAAGTCATTAGGAACACTTTGACCAAGTTTGAAACCAATATTCTATCAAATAAAAATGTTATGAACATTTATCCATTGGATTTTAGCTAATATTGGCAAAAATTACATATTAATGAGCACTTTCAAGTCATATTAGCTCATTAACTGTATTGATTATTGATAAAAACCAATAAAACACAAAGACATTTAAAATGTATGTATTATGAAAACCGTATGTCCGATTAGCTTCAAACAAAAGGCATATTGATCAGTGTTCTCTACCCTACTCAATTAATCTGTTTAAAACATGCTCAAAGAAAAAAAAAAGAATATAATATAAATATATAAATTAATTTATTAATTTATTAATTAAATTAAATTAAATTAAAAATCAATCAATCAATCAATCAATTAATCCAATCAATCATTATAATTATTTCCCTAATTACATGGCCTTACCAGAAAATTGTATGCAACAAGTTTGTAACCATAATATTAAATAAATAAATAAATAAATAAATTAATTAATTAATTAATTAATTAATTAATTAATTAATTAATTAATTAATTAATTAATTAATTAAATTTAATTAAAAAATCAATCAATCAATCAATCAATCCAATCATTCATTATAATTATTTCCCTAATTACATGACCTTATATAATTTTACGCAACAAGTTTGTAACCATAATAATAAATAAATAAATAAATAAATAAATAAATAAATAAATAAATAAATAAATAAAATTTAATAAAAAAATCAATAAACCAAGCATTATAATTATATCCCTAATTACATGGCCTTACCAGAAAATTGTATGCAACAAGTTTGTAACCATAATATTAAATAAATAAATAAATAAATAAATAAATAAATAAATAAATAAATAAATAAATAAATAAATAAATAAAATTTAATAAAAAAATAAAAAAATCAATCATTATAATTATATCACTACCGGGGGTGATACTCCATATAAGACCCTGGGTCATCCAATCTATTATAATTATTTACCTACCGGGGTGCAACTCCTCATAAGACCTTGGGTCAGTATAATCAATCCAATCTATCACTATAATTATTTACCAACCGGGTGATACTCCTCATAAGACCTTGGGTCAGTATTCATATTTAGATCCTATTATCTCGAAATGCCAAGAAGGTAGCCCTGTGATCACTAAGGTGTCAGATGACAAACTGGATGACAAAGAACAAAGTATCCTCCCTCCCCCGGCTGAAGTCACATGGTTCAGCTATGGTGCGGTAACCGCTCTAGTTTTTGTATGTGCGCGGAAAAAATGCAAATTGTTGGCTAAAATGGTCAAATATGAGCTTAGGGGCGCACCATTAGATTTCCAGGGGGGAGGGCAACTTTGTATAAAGGTATACATTAAATTTGAAAAATGTCAAATGGTGCGTCCCTTAAATTTGATCAGAAACAAAAGGATTTGCACTGCGGTTGTGGCGGTGGTGGGTGGTGGTTGTGGTGGTGGTGATATGATTATTGGTTTCCTCAACTCATTTCCTAGGCCCCCTACTAGGCCTATTGGCTAAAATTGAAAAAAATATTGCTCCTGCCTACCATCGCCCATTCGCATGTATTTTCCTTTCAATATTGTCATGATTGTAGACTTGTATCGCGTTTCACCGGCAAGGAGGGGGGGGGTAAGAAGATGCGTTTCCCCCGGGTAAAAACATACCCACATCCATCACCATGGATGTGTGAATTGTATTTTTTTTTGACATTGGATGGACTTCGGTGTAAATCTGTGAAGTATGGAGTGAATCAAGTGTTTTTGCTCACAGAATTACTTTTCACGAACAAATGCGCGCAAAATAGGCTACTGCCCGTTCGAAGCTAATAATAGTAGCCTAATATCAGAATATTAAATAGGCCTATGATAAAAGACTTGAAACAAATGTGTGCGAAGCACGAGAAAGCTATTCGTCAAATTCATTTTCATGCACCTTAATTGACATCAAGTTTTTCTTGTCCGAGGTGGAGCAGTTTTATGTTGTTGTTGTTGTTCTGTGGTGGAGCTTTTTTTTTTTGTAACTCAGATGGTGAGACAATTTTTGTTTTCAAAAAATTAGCTAACCTCTTTATTATATCTAAAAAACAAAGCTTGATTGTGAACATGGGAATAGAGTTATTTTTGACCATTTTGGGTTATAGCCAGGGGTCCAGAACGTGACCAGAGCATATGGCATGTCCTTCACACCATTCACCGGACACTGGTCAAATCACATTAAAACTGACCAGCCGGATGGCCAAAACATTATTGGTCATCTAGTTTTTGTACTACTCATGTGGCTAATGTTGTTTATGTGTCGCATTTTTTATGTCAAATTATTCAAGATTTTCCCCTTTCACAGCTAGCGTGGACTCACGCATATTTATTGCATGGCACGATTGCACATGAAGGCCTTGAAAAAATTTAAGGTTGCACAGCAGCGGAATGGTTTGAATTACATGGTTTAATGTTTTATCCATGTGTTGTTAATGTTTATTTTAAGATTTACTTTTGTCTTATATACTAGTAGTTGAGTAACAGTGAACTGGACTTTGGAGACTGTTGCTATATTGCAATCAGAGCCCTCATTAGATGAGATAAGTCCAGTGAAAAGTTTAGTGACTGGGGTGCGAACCTTGTGACATGGCCTAGTCCGACAGGCAGAACACAGTCTATGGGCAGAACATGTGGACGCAGTAGCGTCATAAGGGCACGAGCGGAGGTACTTTAACACCCGGGCTTAACACATGACCATACGGGTACATGCTCCCCCCCAAAAAAAAGACCCCTGTTTTGTGCAGCGCAGCTCCCAAAGACCCCTGAATTTTAACAGAGCGCTGAAAGACCTTGATTTTTAGCTCGGAAAATACCCCTTAAAATTGCTTATTCCTCACATTCAGTTTTTCCAGGCAATTTTCAACCTGAAAAAGACAAGAAAGACCCTTGATTTTGACCCACTAAGTTTGCCGCGCTGTTATGAGCTCCTATCCTCAAAATTCCGGGGGTACTACTATGAAAAGTGGTGCTGGGTGCAATATGGCTCCATTATAGACTTCGTATTTATACAGTGATAAATATCCTAGAAACCACTGATTTGATCAATGAGGGTGTTGTGTGATATTGTGATACTATTAAATTAGGCCTATTCATGTGATTTCTGTGACTATAAGCCCCCCTAGCCTTGGACCAAGGCTAGGGGTGGGTGGGTATAGTAATACCCACCAAAAATTGATGATATACTGCCCCGGGCATAGCCTACATGCACAGAAAACTGTTTCTTTATAAAACTGCATTGTGGGAATTGTAACATCTTCTCTGATTATGCTTCAGTAGCGGAAACATGTATCACTATGGACCACAAGAGCCTCATCCCAATGGCAAAGTCCAATACCCTCAATTATACATAATCATAGTGCAAAATTTGACCTCTAGTTGCAGAGTATGAGTTTTTGTACCCAAATCTTCACAGGTCATTCAATGAATGTACAAATGCATTAATGTATTGGGATTTAAGAACTGTTCCCATGATAGATGAGCATGTTGTGGATCTCTAATGTATATTTCAAACATGACACTTGAAGCTACTTGAGCATGTTGAGTGCCATGAGATTTGTGACGTCATCAAGACGGGGATGTTTTCAATATTCGAGAATGCTTTAAGGGTAGACGAGGTATTGTTGGTCGAAGCAACCTAAAAATCGATTTTCATTTATCTAGATCAATATATTATTGAAAAATAACACCTTGATGTTTTGCAAAAGTTCATTCTACAAATCGTATACTTTGCAAACTTGCTTAATTTATTGTTGTTAATGAGTTATGTACATTTTACAAAAGTGTTGTTGTTTCAGCCCTCTTTACAACATAACTCAAGAACCGCAGCACCTATAAAAGTATATATGTGATATTTTAATTCTTCTACACACTCGCTATGAATTGAGCAATGCAGTTTTGCCAAAGCTCACTACCATTCGTAAGATGCTGTGAACTACCAAATCACAACAGTTTAAAATAATTAATAACCTTAATATAGAATATATGCATTTGTACCACGTGATTCATGCGATAACAAAGTTGGGTCTTTGTAGTAATTTTTGTTCAAATTGAACATTTCTGCCCTCTGAGGAATTAATGACGCGACCCGAGCGCGATGTGTGTCAATTTTCCAGGCAATTTATTCTGACTATTGACTTGCAATACGTGCTTCAAGATTTTGGAGAACAGAACCAGGATTGGAACGAGTAAATGCACACGCGGAGTGAATGAAAAAGGTGGAATTGATTGATTCATTGATTGGTTACTTAGGGAGTGTTCATAAATACTTTGGTAGGGGGGCTGGAAAATATGTAGGGGGGGTCATAAAATTTTAGGAGTTCTGAAGAGGGGGGGTTAAAAAAGTTTTGGGTGTATGAACAGGGGGGGTTAAAAAGTTTTTGGGCACGTAGAGGGGGGGGGGGGGTAAAAACTTTAGCAACATTAGTCCTGAAGCAAAAAATATAAAATAACCCGAAATTTTTTCGCGCGCTACGCGCGCAAATGTTCCCCTAAAACCAGAACAAAAGTTCATTCCAGATAAGGGTATTTGATCAGGTCCTTTATGTATTTTGAAAAGTCATTCAATATAAGTATGAAGTGTTAAAATTTGTCTTGTTGTCTATATAACTTAATTTTGAGGTTTGTGTCAGTTCCTTCAGATCTGCTCTTTAAATCACTAAAAAGGTGGTGCAATATCTTTGTTCTTCTTTAGTGTTGACAATTTTTACAATAATGTTTCATGCAGTACAGATTACTAATTTATTATCACTGATACAACTAAAATAATCATGTTGCTTTACAATTATAGGCGGAGGAATCTTGGAGAACCGGGGTAAACGTTTCCACCCCCTAATTTTTCCATGGGGGACATCCCCCTAAAGATCCTAGTACTAGTAGGAGAAAAAAAAACAATACCCGGTAATTGCCCCATGCAACTTTTTTAGCACATCGAAAAGCACCGTGTTTTGGGCCCAAATAGGGTAAAATTGCAAAATGTTGTGCTTCGCGATTACACAAACTGGCCCATCAAATAGCAAAACACCCCATTTTGGCAGTAGCGTAGCCAGGGGGCAAGGGGGGGGGGGGGAGAAGTGCCGCCATGACAAAGATGAAAGAAAAAGTTCCCCTGACAAAAAATGAAAGATAAAATCTGGAGGGCAAAGGAAAAGAATAGGGGCAAGGAGCCCCTTTTCCACCCAAATTCACACTGATCATGGGCCAAAAAATAGTGTAAAATACAAAACGTTTGCGCGCTGTATGCGCACATTGTCACAATAAAGGTATTTTCATGGGCAAAAATAGTGTACAATACACAATTTTTGCACACTACCCGCACACATCGTCCCAATAAAGCCTTTTATGGAAGCTCAAATCATGAAATGCTCAAATTACAGTCTCTCTAAAAAACAAAACCGTTATGTATTTGCAACTGCAATTTTGTTGTCAACTGTGCCCCAAAATTTTTTTTTGCCCCCCCCCCCCCCCAAGTTCCAGTAAAACCAGAACAAAATATACTCGTCCCCAGACCCCCTAAATTTCAATGCTTCCATTGCCACTGATTCCAATCATAAATGGATGTTTTTTTGATACTAGGTTGCATAAAACATACTTATGAGCTACTTTACAAAATGATAAAACATTTCCACAATTTCACATATTTTATATCAATGACATGGACGTACAGTTTCATTGCACATCAATACAAATTTTAGTATCATTAATATATTTCCTCTGTCCTTTATACGGTACAAATTTCCTCTGTCCTTTGATGTAGAATGGAACATTAAAATGAGGGGGGGGGGTCAAAATATTTTTGAACCTAATATGAGGGGGGGTCAAAAAGTTTTAGGTCCATTAAGAGGGGGGTCAAAAAGTTTTGGGTTAGCGAAGAGGGGGGGTTAAAAAAAAATTCGACATGAAAAAAAAATATTTTCCAGCCCCCCCCACCAAAGTATTTATGAACACTCCCTTAGTTTGATTTGATTTATTGATTGACTGCATGCATTATTGATTGCTGCTTCACTGATGATTGATTGATTTATTGATTGATTGATTGATTGATTAATTGATAAAAGATTGAATTGATTGTGAGAGAGTGAGTGAATGAATGAGGACATGAGTCTTGAGAAGCTTTGAGAATGGATGAATGAGTGCTGAGTGAGTGAGTGAGTGAGGGGGTGGGTGAGTGAGTGAGTGAGTGAGTGAGTGAGGGGATTGATTAATAAAAATGTGGAAGTGCGAGTGTGAGTGAGGGGTGAGTGAGAAAGTGAAAGGGGTGCAGGAGGGGGGGTGAATGAGAGTGAGTTGAGTGAGTGAGTGAGTGAGTGAGTGAGTGCGTTGAGTGAGTGAGTGAGTGAGTGAGTGAGTGGGGGTGTGCGTGCGGGGGTGAGTGAGTGAGTGAGTGGGTGAGTGCGTTGAGTGAGTGAGTGAGTGAGTGAGTGAGTGAGTGAGTGAGTGAGCGAGCGAGCGAGCGAGCGGGTGAGCGGGTGACTTATAGGTGGGTGCGTGGGAGATGGAGTAAAAAAGGGTGGCGTGTTTGCATAAAGGGGTGAGTGTATAGCACAATATAAAGCCGATGATTGATTCCTTTCTTCGGGGGTATAAACTGGTACCCATGCTTGTCACAGCATATCAAAATTCGACCCTAAATGGCGTATTCAGGGGTATCAATTTTTTTCTTTCTTCCATGAGTTACTCATCTCATGATTTGGCTCTGTTTCATTTGCACTTTTGTGAAACAGATATAATACAATTTGATACCAATATCTGTTATTGTGATCATTGGATCAATCGTGTCTGTGAGTTCTTCCCTGCATTTAGGCCTATATGTTTCATGTTATAGGCCTAATGATCTGGCTATGGGGCGGGCTATGGGGAGTTGCCTGAAATAGATAATCTTATTTCAGAGAGTATATAACACTCAATGACGATTAATATATAATTAGTTTATAAAAACATGATAAATAACAGTCATGCATGATCTGGATTCTGCACGACTTTGAATGATTTCCAAAATAACGACAAATTTACGTACATACCAGGGATTTGGTATAGTGACATCCCATCCAAAATAGTTATGGTAACGTATATGAACATTATTTTAAGAATATTAGTACGTGCAGCGGAAATGATGATTTAAATATGATGGAATATATGGTAGGCTACGATCATATTAATCAGATAATATACATGAACATGCAATAGTCACATAACTATTTAACCAAAACATTGACAATTTTAAGTAGCACAATTAACAAAATCATAACAACTGGACACTCGGGTAAGTTACGGTCTTGCTACCACTTAACTTGCAAAAAAACAACAAAAACCCAGAAAACACAAAAAATCAAAAACAACCATACAGTGCACGATCTAAGCTTTCCGATTGATAACCCCATTTGTATTTCAATGAATATCACCTTTAATTACAAAAGAGGCCAAGACAGTGTAGCGCGAAATTCCAGTCATAGGCCTACCATTTATAATACAATTTATGTTTGAGTTGATATTTCTACTTTTGTCAGTAATTTCCATTTTTGTCAGCATTGTGTCTAATCATGCATAAAGTCTGTGGCGTAATTATGCTTATATCAATGAAATCGTGCCACACAGGCCTATTACACAGCCCCTACTCCTAAAGAACACTGTCCCATTTATATCAGAACTTGTTGGAAATGGATGTGCTGTTCTACCCCGTGTATTCTTCCAAATATATTTCTGAACAAATTGACACCAAATATGACTAAAAACAATATCGCTGTACAAAAATATGACCATTTAAAAAAAAAAAATTTGACCGACCAAAGTTACCCCGCTGACCGAAGTTACCCCATTTTACGGTACCTCACCATATCCATATATGCCTACCATATTTAAAAAAGATTAATGGGCAGCCCATAGACTAGACTCTAAAAAGTGTTCTAGAGTCTAAGGGCAGCCCATGTATAGCGTATACCCGTGGTTTGAAATAAAAAATGAATCCATGTGACTGCTGATGTCAAATAAATTATCATCATATACCGTAAAATTCCGTCTACAAGCATATATATGCCTCAAAACGAGGTTTTTTTGACACAAGAGACAAGAGGCAGACACTCTCAACAAAAACATTATTTGGAGTTTGAACAACTATATTACTGATAAAGGCGGCTGTACAAACATGTATATTTGTAAGACCAATCTATTGCAATGTTTTTGAGAAGGGTATTGGCCTTTCATATCTTTCGTTAAAAAAAAAACATCGTTTAGAGGCATACCGTATATGCTTCTAGACGGAATTCTACGGTAGTCTACATGGTCTATGTGTCAAAATAGTTTTTGGAAACACTATGATTCCACGTGTCATTAAATTCGCGCAAATGTCAGAAAAAATTTAAATGTTTAATTTATAACACGTGAGGTTCCATTACATCATGAAAACATCCTGTTAACAGTAGCCCTACAATGCTGTAACTCAATCAGATATGTCATGGGTACACCAGATAATGTCCTGACTGTTCAATCTCAAAATCTGAAAATTCACAGAACCAATGCTATAGATTCGATACGTGTTTTAATTAATTTTTCTTTATTTCAAATTTATGATATTATGGTCATTAAGGGTTATAATATATTATATATTTTCTTTTGGAAAAATATTTGTGACTTCGGACCACTCAACTGCGATACCGATTTCAAACAAGGCGTTTCAATCCGTAATCCTGGATATTATGAACTTGTGAATGACTCACAATATTTTGATATTTCGATCAAAATTTTAGTAACATGACAAATATATATATATATTAATGCCAGATGAAACATAATTTTTGCGCTATTTATATTTTTGCTCACTGAATTACGAGAAAGTCCGCGGAAAATAATTGTCATTGTTCTTCGGAAGGAGCAAGGTAATTGGCCTAAAGTTCGGAAGAGATGGGCATGCGCAGACTTGACTTGGATGAAAGAAGACATCTTACACGTCCCATAATGCATTTCGTCCATTTCAATGTTCTGTACTGATTTGCTATCTAGTGCTACATGGGTCGATAGTGACAAAAAGTACCTCAATTAAAAGAGCACAACCAAATTCTGCAAAATATGGTTATTTCTTGACCATCGATCCATGTTTAGCCAGTCTATTCTCAAAATGAAAACAAAGGGAACCTGTACAAGGTAATAGGAGTGTCATTTGATGTGTTGAGGTGATACGTCATGTTGCAAAGGATTCTGGGAAGTGTAAGATATCTCTCTGGACTTGGATAGTATCATTGAATTTATCAGTATCAAAATATGAATTAGAGAAAATGTTCTTAAAGTTACATGCAGTATTCTATTATGATTATTTAAGTCCCACGTGTAGGCCTACTTTATTTTTACTTCTGTCAAATCACGTGACACCTGGGATTTCCTTCATTAACCCCATGAGAACTACCTGCCGATTGGCCGATATGAAGTGTGTCCAATTTTGAACCAATCAAGGAGGGTATTATATTAGATCATATGCAAATGTAAGTCTGACCATAAATAGTTCGAAGCATATAATTGGCAATTGAAATGAGCATTTCAAGTTATCAACAAATCAGAAATGCTGTTAGATGACCAGTAGTGTCCAGGGGGTAAATATATTAAGTAATAAGACATTTTCTAAACAAGCTTCAACTATTTTAGGGTTTTTCGGGTCTTTGTCATCTTACGAGACATAAAACATGTTAAAATATTTCGTTGCTTCATGGGTATGCAAATAAAATTTCAATTAGTGATCGAATGTAGATTTTACATCGTTAAATATATCGAAAAATGACAAATTTGTTAAGTGTATAGCTGGGACGATACACTATTCGTCGAAGTTATCAGTAGACTCTATAATCATGATAATGTTGACAAAATGACAAACCATTTGCAAATGATGATACTATATATACCATCTGTCACTATGATGACTGTTCGAATTGAACACAGAATGTTGTTGTCAAAAGTTCGCTGCTGTATGTACTTTTTGCATGTTATGTAAGAAAAACGTGTCGAGTCAAAACCTTTAACAATATCCAAATAATGTACTATTCATGGGTATCAGCTGTTTAGGCATGGCAAGAGCTAAATGTGTCCAGTTTTAGCCATTTTTAAACAAAACTGACTGCTTAATATTAATACATTGATATCACATATATTTTCACAGGTCTTGCGGTTCTTGAGTCATGGAGTTAAGGACGTGTCATTCCCCCGTTTTGAAAAAATCATGCTCATGGGGCGGAAAATACACCCCTTTGGATCTCCTTTATAGAACCCATACTATCCTTCTTGTGTGTCGACTTTATTTG
Organism: Amphiura filiformis; assembly: GCF_039555335.1. Lineage (NCBI taxonomy): Eukaryota > Metazoa > Echinodermata > Ophiuroidea > Amphilepidida > Amphiuridae > Amphiura > Amphiura filiformis. The sequence goes on from NC_092645.1 coordinate 54,731,168, forward strand.
TCTCAATATTTGAGTGCAGACACCGCTAGGTTAGTTGGAGATGCGTCTTTCTCTATCGCAAGCACATGTTGCATGGTATGGTGAGAGGAGACATGACAGCGCTAATGGTTAGTTTGGAACATTAATGAATAATGTTGGAAAAGTTTTGTAAAAAAATATATTATAGAGAGTGATGAGGAGGGAGGGAGAGAGATGGAAGAGGAGAGAGGAAGCAACAGAGGGGGCAGAGGACGAGGAGAGTAAGAGGGGTGAATCAGAAATGCATGCAGATCGGAGAGGCAGCATATTCCGGTTTTTGACCAAAATGGCCAAAAAAGGCCTAACAAATTAAAATCGGCAGCCAGCATCCAACGGGGGGGGCACGATGTCCCACAGCATAGAGGGTATGACTAGGTGGGGAAGAGAGAGGCATGGTGGGGAAGAGAGAGAAAGAGGGAGAGAGATAAAAACGACATAGAGCTAGGAAGGAAACAGAGGAAGATATATTTTGTATAACTATAATTTCACGCATTTTGTGTATCGTATTATTTAGATAAACTCGCGTGACTTCAGTAAGACATGAATGTGGAAATCCACTCAGTAATTAAGCGGGAGCTCATTACTGACATCGTGCCAGAACATGAGTTCATTTCTGGTTATGTTTATTTTGGAATTTTGATCATCGGGATTGGCAAAAAAACAATATTTTCGGTCTGATGACGGGACGGGAGCTCATCGGCATTATCCAGTGGCATAACCCTCGGTTGGGCCAGTTTAGCCCTACTAGTATATAGGGCCTTTTGACTGTGGTGATCCAAAACCATGCTATATCATAAAACCTGGCTATATCCAGAGAACTGCTAAACCCTGTGACTGCTATTCCCCTTTTTTTTCGGGTTGAGCGGTTAGTTGGTTTTAGCGGTTCTCGGATATAGTGTGTTTAAAAGGCCCTATAGTAGGGCTAGGCCAGTTAAGCGTTGTGTTGAATGTCGGCGCGAAGGGGCTATTCCAGCTGAAATCTAACACCCCTATAAAAGACACGACTTTTGTCTTCCACACAGGGGGTGTAAATTCTAAATCGAGTAACCCATTCATTCAGGTAACCCCATTTGAATTCACACCCCCCCCTGTGTGGGAGATTAGGTCATGTCTCCTCACAAGGGTGTATGCATTCGAAAAATTTACGTATGTTTTCACCATGGACCGTACATTTCTACAGTCCATGTTTTCACTCAAACATGATGCAGTCATGTCTATACAGTAGAATTCACCACGACCTTTGCAGGACTTAAACCCCATTAAAAGCTATTAAACCAAGATAACACTCATTGAAAACAGCTCAACTGATTAAATCAGATCTTCTCTGGTTAAATCCACACTACACATGTTTCTGTTTTACCTGCGCAATGAGCAATGAGCTGGTATTATAGTTTCAGTTGGGTGAACGATTATAAAGCGAACGCAAGGTAACAATTCTGTGTGTAGACCACTGCTTCCAAACAAAACCAATTATATTTCTAATTAACTCTTTTTTTTTTTTTTGACATTAGGGTTCCCTTCTACACCTTGAAGTTGAAAAAGATTTTTTAATAATTTTGTAAGGGTGCCCTAGGGGTTAAAAATAGCCTGACCAAAGTTACCCCGCATTTGGGGCAACTTTGGTCAGAGTATTGCATTCCATGAAGAAAAAAAAAATCAAAAAAATTGATCTTCGCTGTATATGGGCAAGTTTTTGTTTTTTGTGACATTTGACCCCTTGCAAAATTGCTCACAAATATCGATTTTTATTTTCTGAAAAAAATGTAAAAAAATGCTAATTTTTGGTCAAAATCCCGATTTTTTGGTAAATTTCAAGGAAATTGGACATGAGCGACTATTATTTCTTCCAAATATATTTCTCAACAAATTGACATCAAATATGACTAAAAACAATATTGCTGTACGAAACTATGACCATCTAAAAAAATATATTTGACCGACCAAAGTTACCCCGCTGACCGAAGTTACCTCATTTTACGGTAGTGACGGTTTTTCAGTTGTAGACCCACGTTGAGGAGGAAATAGCCGAGTTAATACGGTTCAAATTCGGGAAAAGTCGTATAATACATTTGTTTCAGTTTCTGAAAATCATTATAACCCTGGTCCAACTAAAACCCCGTTTATTGGCCTATCTGTGTACCATAGAAATTACTAAAGGATGGCCCCATCAACACAATAACTCACTTCCTTTTCTGTATACAATTTTGGAGAAAGAAAAGCCCGTTACATTTCCTCCATCGACTCATGAAAATTGAAATATATGGCTGCGATATCTTGTGTATACATTTGTGTACGTTTGAAAGAAAGTAAATAAATTTCTAATTTTTTCCCAGAGTATTGAATGCGACTTCAAAAGCACATAAAGATAATGTAGGGTTATTGATGTGAATCTCCATGTGGGCAGGGCCGTTCCGACCATTAGGCCAGGTAAGGCGGTCGCTTAGGGCGGCAAACTTAGAGGGGCGCCAAAAAAAAGACGCAAAAAGAAAAAAGACGGGAATGGAGAAAGAAAAGGGAAGAAAAATGACAGCGCCTCCGTTAGGGGGCGCCGAATTGACCAATTCAGGATCGATTCTGCGCCCCTCCAAGTGATGAAAGTCAAAATTTTCGCGCGCATTTCCCTCAAAATCATTTGCAATGTGAATTTAAGACCGATATTCAATATCATTATAACCAAAATTAATTAGTGGTAAGCCCTATTTGTGCACATTTTGGCTCGCTCCGCACGCAATTGTTTCAAGAATTAGGGGGTGTCATTATGTATCCTTAGCCAGTGTTAGCCCTGGGCGCCACAAACCCTAGCTCCGCCACTGGAAAAAAAAGATGAGTTTTCAAGGGGATAACCCCCCTTAACACTTTTTTGGTATTCTCTGGTGGGGCGGCAGGGAGAGGTTTTGCCTAGGGCGGCAAAATCCCTAGGAACGGCCCTGCATGTGGGAAGGAATGCGAGTGGGGGTCAGCGTGTAAATCTTGCGAATATGCGATGTACAAGACCACAGATCCATCTGTGACAAGACAAGTAGTCAGACAATTCATTAAATTTCCAGACACTCAAAAACTATTTTTATTTTGTTATAGTTTCCACGGAAACAGTTTTAATTATCATTCTCCTTCACAAAAATGTACATTATGTCACTGAACACACGAAAAGGTCAAAGGTCGAGTCATCAGAGGTGAAGAATAACAAAAACATAAAAACAAAGAATGGTTATCTTTAGTTGTATATTACATTACTGACATTTTTAGTAAGCAAACAAATAGAGCGAGTTGTGTTGAACACAAATTACCAAAAAACACAAAAAGTTAGACAAAAGTGCACCAGAAAGGAAAGGAAACAAAAATGAAATTGATTATCTTCTAAATTTTGGACGATATTGAACATTACACGTGACTGAATACACAGGGTGGTCAGGCCTAGAAAAAGTACGTCAAGACCGAATGAGTCACCATACATGCCTGTATAGCCAATAGTTATACTAGTATGTCTAATGCCATGGAATGGTGGAAAAAGGACATTCCGTGCAAAAACACGCTCGAATCTTGATTTTACAAGGATCTGGCTTTGAACTGTAGGCCCTAACACTGAAGTATTTGTAATAATACAGTCAATGCCCAATATACAGTCACCAACTCATGCCCCCAACCAATTGAATCGATCAAATTATCAATTAGTCCTGACTGGGAGTTAAACTCATGAGTTCAGTACTCCGATTAATCTTACAAATTCATGTCACGTGTTAAACGTAAAGTTTGTGTTCAGCCCTGTTACCATGGATATCAGATCAACCCACAATGCATTTCATATACAGACTTCCACAGCAAATTCCATGACAAATGAGAAATACTGCATCATTGGATACCTTTAAAACAACATCTTTAGAAACTTCCAATGTTAGGAAGGATATTGGGTGTACGAGATATATAACATGTTTTGAAACAAAAAAATCGCGAGTTTAGTGCAAGAATTCCCTATGTCCAATCATATTGCACACAGGACCTTCTTTTACTAACCCTCGATATGAAGGCCAAAATAATAATGACAAGAAGGCACATGAAGAAAGTCAATTTACAAGATCGCCACAACAAACACACACGAGAGACAATTTTACTTCCAAAAACCTCTACGGTTTAACTACTGATGTAGCATATTCATGTACAGAAAGACGAGTCAGTTGCCTTAAAGGTATCCAGTCATGTTTCGCTCTGCGGTTCATTCCATTACAATGCATTGTGGGTACCGATACATCCATGTGGAAGTTAAATATATGATAGGTTTGTAAAATTCGCATTTTGTGTCTATATTCAAGAACAATGCTACTTAGATAATTTAGCGAGATTCCACTTGATCAAGCCAAACGTCAATTTCGCGCGTTTTTGATGGGAAAGAGCCAAAATTGCATATCCACGCACGATCCCGGTACGACGAGAGTCTACCAGGTTCTTGATTACGAAATGTTGAACTTGAATATCAAAAAATGCGAATCTTTTAAAACCTTCCAAGAAAATAATTCTTATACATCATATGTATACCTGTGAATAAGTGATACAATAAATTCCCAATAGATATATGTCCCGAGTGTAAAATATTATCAACTAATATAATTACAAATAATGCCCAATGATTTTTTTTCTTAAATATAATTTTGACGCACTTTCAGTACGTTACTTTCTTTCAGCAAGTCCAAATATTTGGAAGCATAATGTAATTATAATAAAGCCTCATAGTTATCGTGATAAATCCCCAGCACTTTTTACAAAAGACTAAAATAAGTTGAGTCGCGAATCAGACACCAGTTGTTAGTGACTGTGGCACACCATAGCCGCCATTTTGGCAATTCATAACTGGATTTAATCAAAATGTCTATAATTACCAGCGTAAATGTTAATAATCGGCCTGGCAATAAGTTGATACAGTGTGTTGCCTTCATAAGAAACCATTTCGGAATTTTTGAGTGGCACCCCTCTCTTTTTCACTTAATATGGTAATTCACGTATTCACTCGTGCTCTTAAAATAAAAGTGTCTTGATCAATATATTAATAATTCAGATATTGATATACTGAAATACGAATCGATCAGATATCAATACATGAAGATATATATAGTGTGATTTTGCACATTTTTTTTACACACAAGACAAGACGACTACTCGACGATTAAAAATAAACAAACAATAGGCCTAGATGAAAATCAAATATATTTTTCCTGAACAATTTTAACTTGCTACACTGCAAAAAGGTTCAAATGTTATCCAACATTGATTCAAATATCATCAGCCCCACCCCCCATAAATAAGCTGGTAAAGAATTAATTTTACCCAAAAGTTTGGCAAATTTTAAACAAAATTGGTTAAATTTTGCCCAATAATTTAGACTATTAATTTGAACCAACGTTTGGCAAAACTTATTTGCAGTGTATTTTTAAAAGGTTTGTTTGCTTCTAAAACGGTCGCTCCGTGTGAAGACACACACTTGAGTCCTGATGGGACCAGGTTCAAACAAAATGCTCAAGCCAGGCTAAAATGCCTATGGTTGCATTATTTCTTACGCTAGCCTGGTTTTAGGAAGTCAATTCTTTTTAGAGAATTCCTACGCATTAAGATTTAAATACCGCCTTTGGCAGCTAGTTTTATGATAGTTTAAGGAAAAAAATCAAATAGCTTTAGACAATTTACATCACACACATAACAAGAACATCGACCAAAAAGATTTTTTAGTCCTCCCATCCAAATAATTAAAATACGTGACAGTAATTTGTATTTAAAAAAATAAGATCGAATTCGAATGTGACATGATAATATTCTTTTATGAAATCCCTAAGGATGGTACTGAATTACCATCATTTACAGAACTCCGCATGTAATTGCGAGTACAGTCATATATCTGGATATGTAGGCCTGAAATTGTACAAAATGTTACCAAATTATATTCGTATCAGCTGTGACCATGGAAATATAGTAGGCTTGCCTATATGAGGCCATATAAAATTAATGTTTTGATTCTCGTCCAGAGGATTTTCATGAATTGATGAGGGATGGAGTTTTTTTTTCAAATGTAAAATTAGCAATGTGAGATTCTGAAGGATAAACCCCATTGAGTACCACAGAAAGTCTTGGAAGTGATCCATGTTCTCTAATGTTTTCCTAAAGTATTTTCAAGTTTAAAAAATTTACAAATCCCAGAAATTGAGGTCGGAGGGGACGAGAAACAAAATATTTTTTCGGCCTTTTCCATGCTTTGACCCAGTCATTAATTTGAATCATGTAATCATTGAAAGCCCGTTTACAAAATTGTGTTATTAAATGACATTTATTCACAGTAAAAAAGTAAAACAAGGTTTTGATTGTTAATGTTATATATTATATACAGATATCCGTAGCTGTGAATAATCAAAAGGATTTATCTTACGCAGCCTGGCTGACCGGCCCTCTATAATTTTTGAATCGCCGAGTAGTATTACGGGTAAGTACAGAATTATATTAAATGTACAGAACGTATATAATTTTCTTAAAGGCACGCCACAGGTTAGTAACTGGGATTGAAAAGTGAATCATGACAAGTTTCAACATCACTGGGCGATTCCATTTGAATTCCATACACCCTATTGAAGACTTAACCTTAACCTTGCACCCAGGGGGCTTATAGATTTGAAATGGAGTCACCCTTAGGCAACTCAATTTGAAATACATATTCCCTGTGTGAAAGATTCTGGTTAAATCTTCCATAGGGGGTGTAACTCACTTTGAAATACATACTCCCTGTGTTAAATATTAAGGCGAGGTGTTCCATAGGGGGTGTATGGATTTCAAATGGAATCACTCATATCCTGTTGCTGTAGTTCGTAGACTACTGTCAAATCTGACCTCTAATGGTGTACTGTATGATGAACCTTTCCTCTCTTAATTTCATTTAAAAAATAAAAAGAATTTGTAGAACTACACATTTTTTTCAAGCGGCAAGTCAAATGTCATGTTCATCACACTATATCATCAGTATATGATATTTAGTTTTCGTAGTGATTTGTTAGAGAAGATATCTACCCTTCCCAGAATCCTTTGCAACATGATGTATCACCTCATTACATCAATGACACTACTTTGTACAAGTTAGATTCCCTTTGTTTTCATGTTGACAATCGACTGGCTACACAAGAGTCGATAGTCAAGAAAATAAAATTGTTTGCTAGATCTGGATGTGCTGTTCACTGCGGTACTTTTGTCAGTGCTATCGACGTATGCTGCACTAGATAGCAAATCAGTACAGAAAATTAAAATGGAAGAAATGCATTGTGGGAAGTGTAAGATATCTTCTCTAACATTGGCTCATTTCATTAAACATGTTAAATCAAAACACAACTCAACCGAATGTTAAAAATGATACGAACTATATCGATCATATAATCAATAACCGATAACAGAAAACTATGTGAAGAAAATAGATCAACAGAGAGCGCCTTTTTTTTTAAATATAAAACTCATCCTTGTTAACTGCATTTTTGTGGCAATAACACACATTTGTGCTGGTTTTTTTTAATCTAAAAAGTGACCACAATACACTAGTTACATCACATGATCATAAAACACATGAGTGCAAAGTTTTCAATAATACATGTACATTTTTTATATTCAACATTGTTTACACATTACAAAATGGCAAAAACATATTCTTAACCCTGTACTTCTTGTTTCTTAATATTTTCACTTCAAATAGTCTTGAAGCGGTACCTATAGTAATGGTATTTCACACACATTTTTTTCTCAAACGGAACTGAGATTTCACATAAAGGCTTATAAGTGTACATACAATTTTGTTTATTTTATACAGGAGAAAAAATAATGCTCTTTTTATTTTTTTAAGGAATGGATCAGTCTCTCTTTCTGCACCTAAATGAGTAATTAAATCGCCTGTTGCTAAAGTATCTCTAATTCCTGGTTTCTAATCATAATTAGTGATTATTTTGTTTATTGCACGCCCCACCACCACTTGCACACACGCGCAAATGTATAGGGTTCATGTATCAGTTAGATGCATCCAAACTAAACCACAAGAGGGTTCATGTATCAGTTAGATGCATCCAAACTAAACCACACGAGGGTTCACGTATCAGTTAGATGCATCCGAACTCAACTACACGATGCTGATGAAGTTGTAAACTGACCAATCGCTGACAGCTAGAACCGACGTCACAAGATTGCTTTAAGCCAATCGCAACGTCACTTCTGTTTTGCTGATTTTAAAAACACGTGACTTTACAGAACATCGTATACACTAGGATCCACAACATACTCATCTATCAAGGGCACAGTTCTTTAACCCCAATACATTTGTACATTCACTGAATGGCCTTTGAAAATTTGGGTACAAAAACTCATACTCTGCAACTTGAGGTCAAATTTTGAACTATGATTGTTTAATTGAGGTTATTGAACTATGCCATTAGAATGAGGCCATTGTGGTCCATAGTGATAGTTTCGGATACCAACGTACTACTGCTAACATTTCTAGACATAAAAGGGGGAAAATACTGTATATGCTCATATCATCTACATCTCTACAACAAAAATATCATTTTCAAAAAGCTACCGAATATACCTCTTTACTTTATACATTTTTTCTCCCAAAATGAAAAATACAAGCTAAATATTTTTTTACTTAAAGATTAGTATCATGTAGTGTTTAAAAATAGTACTACACTGGAGGATGGTCCAAGGTATTAATATATATTTTTTGTTTGCTATACACGCCCTATAGCATTAAGACAAAAGGACACATTTATATGTATTAAAGCCAACTTGCTTTGCAAGCGCATTCTACAACCTCTTTCTACTAAACAATTACCAATAACATAATAACACACAACGTTTCTTTAATATGTACCATGTACATAAACATGTTAGGCTTGCGCGATTATGTCGGTTAAACGTCGGTAGCCGACTCTCCGGTTATAATCGCGAAATCCTAACTTAAAAGTACTTGCTATCTTTTGACTTGGATGCCGTTCGTTAAACTCTTTACGTAAGTCCAAGATATTGTGTTCTTCCACAACCCAGTTGATATCAGCCCATGATTAAAGCAATGAATATAATTTATAAACACAATATTATCCTTTTAAATAACCAAAAGCAACGTTTCACTTTCTCTCGTAATGGAAAAAAAACACACGTATTCAACATACTTCATCCTCGGGAATGAACTTCACATCGAACCCGTCACTCGTATTCTTTCACTGATCGCGCCTTGATAGGCAAATGTCGGCAAACCCTAAGTGGCAAGCACCAATTAGTTATACATTCACAGTAATATCTTATTTATAGTTTTTACCGTATGATCCAGTCCGTTAAAAAGAGTACAAACAGTCCAGGCCTCGGGCCTGTTTACTCGTGACCTTTTGAAGTCGACTTCCGGTTAAACTCTTGGCCTTTGGCCTCTTTGACATCCATAAAACAATAAGTCAGCCTTGTTATAACATAATACTTGAAAAGTTGCCTTCTCAAAGTCATTCTCAGTCCATCTTTGGTTTCACAACGTTCAGTCTTTGCACGCAATGGACTATAAATAAATCCACGTGCTGTTGATGCTGTAACTATTTCCGTTTGCTGTGTAACATCTCCATAAGGAGGCTGTTGAACGGTACTTCGCCGTTAAGATGCTTGTAATACAAGTAATCTTCACCTTTTTGGGCTAGTTGACGGACATCTGGCAACATGCGTAACATCATGCCGAACTTATCGTTGATATGTGGATACGTGGACATGGTGTAGTCCAACATGGCGGTGCTTATTTGGTCCTGACAGTTGTCAATGATTGGCTTGTCCTGCAGTTGTAACGACGCGATGTCACCTGCAAAGACAGAAGAGAAAATGTGCAAAAATGTTTTATAAATTTTGCCTCCAAACAAGAGATAAATTAGAACATTGGAACTTGAAAGCGACACAACTTAAACAACTTAATTTGATGATTCATCATAAAATTCGTAAGTTCCACCTCAGTAACCCACAATATGATCGATCACTATAATTATTGTCGAAGTATTTGGTATTTTAATTCCTGTCACAATGAGAAACAAAGCAATTTCACATATCTTGGCTAAAAAAGTATGATTTTATTTTGATAAAACAAAAAAATGCCCAAAATTTAAGACACAATAGTTAGTTTCATTATGTTAAAACAAAAAATACATGGACTATTAAATCGTTGTCGACATGACAATTATCATCTCGTGACAACGCCGAAGTTATTTCACAGTGAATTATCAATTTGTTTTCTGTCAATCTTCAAGATTTTCACTCGACCCACCCACCCACTAAATTGTCAATTTTTTTCGTCATTCTTTGTGGTTTTCTGAGAACCTCCCTTCCGAGTCATTTCACTTGTTATAACGCGTCAATCTCGTAGCAGATTGTCCTGATAATTCGCTCGATATTTTTCTACGTCCCAACCATGCGCACCGGCCACCGCGTGCTTTTTGCGGTGCTATAAATTACGCGTGAATGAACTCGGCACTCGATAACCATAAGCTGCGTGTGGACGGATGAATATCAAAAATGTTGATTTTGCGTGAATAAATTTGCAATCTACAAAAAAAAAAAAAGTCAAATGTATAAAGAAACCACACTTCAACTTTAAAACACACGTCTTCACAAATCAGATGGGGCTTCAAAAACAACGTTGTTTATGCAAAACAATATTCATGTGACGAGCGAGCGTGTTTATAATTGATATGTAATGTCATTAATTTTGGTATGTTTGTTTGTGCATCCTTTGATTTTATTAATTCAGTTGCACATAATACACGTAATGTGTTCAAAAAGTATGTCAAATAGTTCATGCCGAGTGTCTATTATGATATGAATATGTTTGGTTAGAAACCCATTAGTAAGTACCAGTATACGTCCACTGAGAAATGTAGGAACTCTCAACTCTATAGCATTAAATGTGATCTCGAGAAAGCGTACGAAATTGAAATTACTTATAGAAATAGCTTGTAAAAGTGAAGGGAAATTCTACCAACTGTCTAGGTATTTCACATTGAAAATTCGCATATTTGAAGGAAAACAGCGTGTTGAAACAATGTGAAGCGCCACAACATATCACCGTCATGCTTTTGGTTCTTTGTACTCTACTATGATCCACAACAAGCTCAATCAGTGCGCAGTTCTTTAACCTAATACATTTGCATATTCATTGAATGACCTCTGAAGATTTGGGTACAAAAACTCATAACCTGCAACTTGAGGTCAAATTTTGAACTATGATTGTTTAATTGAGGTTATTGAACAATGTCATTGGGACGAGGCCATCGTAGTCCATAGTGCAACTCATATCCCTGGTGCAACCTGCAATACTACCAACAATGCCAAAATCTGATTTTTAGGATTTTCTGATTGAGCAATGATAGTATTTTGAAATGAGCGACACATACACATGCACATGGCATATGGACAGGATTATCCCTATTTAAACCACCTGATTCGTAATAACCACGCTTTATCAGGTATATGAGGCTTGTTCCTCCAATTGCATGCCTATTACACAATTAGACTGCGAAAGCACACGATTGCTACAACTTGCATTAAGTTTATATCTAAATATGAAAACATTAACGCCATCAATTGATACCTATGCTAGCAAAACATTCCTGTAAGCTGAGACCTGCATGGTATTAGTTAGGAAGTCTTCAGATATATAGATATTTTAAAGAGCATTTCAGTGGTAGGGGGTATTATATTTATACATAAATAGTTTTACCTAACGAACCCGAAATGAAAACCATCAAACCATAATCAGAATTGGGAACTCATTTTTCAAATCCACAATTAAACGCATTTAAATTCGTTCAAACACGGTAGGTTGCTTTAGGTTCATCTCATGTGTGAGACACATTTTGTGGAACATTCTAAAATCCGATTAATGCCGATAATGTAAAACATGTCGGAAGGATTAATATGCGAGGGCGTGGAGGACATTTTTTTTTAAATTATATATTTTTCAAAAACAGGTTTCTGGATCTGCAGCAAAAATGATATGTTATGAAAATTAAGTCTCAAAATTAGTGTTTGGTACCGTCCATAACCCTTATATGTAGGTAGATTGGTACTTTTTGCAAACACACAAACCCAAAAATTCTGTACGTTTAAAATCACAAACGAGATGGAGTCTCGACTGGCCGGCGTTTGTCCATCTTCCCGTTGTCTGCGTATTATAATAATGGTATACGGTGGACATGACCTTGAGAATATGCTTCATTCAAGGTTTTATTTTGTTATAGGCAAGACGAAAACTCCCGTCTTATGGATGAGAGGAGGACTGAAACATCTATACCCCTAGGGGAATGCTTATTAACTTGTGTGCCGGGGATGCAACCACCATTTTTATACCGAATTCTCGTGGTTTTTATTATTAAAGAAATAATGCACAGGTTTCTTTTCAGCATTTATTTTTTGCTGAAGCTATTTCAGTCTTTTAATAGCATGCGAGACGCTGATGGATATGCTATGGGGATTTTGGGCAATATTACTTGTATAGAAAGATACTGCTGTTTGTGTGCTATATATCTCTTTGGATTTTCACTCGCTTGTTTTTCTCCTCTCGGATCAATTTTAGTTTGTGAGTTGGTGGTGGTTGTATTCGACCTGCGTTGTGCATCTAATTATGGCATAATGCAACCGATTGTGTTTTTAAGTGTAGCACCGCGTTATTTTGTGATTTTGCATTGAAGCGAGAATCTTGTAATTAATGAAAATAAGAGTAACAAAAACACCGCATTTGGTACATTAAGTCTATCGCCGAAGTAGCATTATTGCAAGTGTGAATCGCTTGACCAATACCACTGAATACTCTATTTTAAGGGCTCCCAATTTTAATCACCGTTAGTTTGTGGACAATAGGATGTTTCATGCTATGCATATGATATGCCCACAATACACTGCAATCAAGTTAAAACATGATCATGACGATAGCAGGCAAAATTATGAAGACTAATGCAAATCTGAGAACAATAACATACATGTACTAAATACATATAGGCTTAGTAGTCTTGTTCACAATTTAAAACCGAGAAGGAAAATGGGGCCAAAATAATCAGCACACACTGTGATTAACACGGTCTCATTTCCAAAACCCTCATTTAACCAAATTTAGCTCAAAATTTGACCCCGAAAGACCTAAAGTAGTGATGCATGAGCTTTAGTACCCAAAGCAAGTTCGAAGGTAATTCTATGAAAATACATGTATATTGGGGTTAAAGAACTGTGTCTTGATCGATGAGCATGTTTGGAGAACACAGTAAGAGGACCTTCCCAGACCGTGAAAACGCGAGAAGTCACGTGTTTTTAGTAGCATTGCATGATGGGATTGCTACGATATTGGAGTAGTCTGCAACCCAACAAAAGGCTGCAGGAACCGACTTCCGCTGATGCTCAATCTCTGTTATCTCTCACACACACGTGACAAGAAAATAGTTGTTGTATGTCTGTATACCACTACAAGTAGATTCTGTTTTGAAATGAGACCAGCTCCATACATGATTATAGCTTTTAGCAAGCACATATCACTTCAAGCCACAACATCATCCAATCTTGTGTCATAGTTCAGAACATCCTTTCAAAACTCATAGACCAACTTGAACTTCCAAGTTTTAGAGGATGAGTTTCGTACCCAATGTATATTCAGAGCCATTCTGTAAGCACACGCGCATAGGATTTTACGAACTGTATCCTGACGCATGAGAATGATGCGCATGTTTGAGATCCGGACGCATCTATGTATTCATTGGAAACTGATACTGTCCCTACGAGCAATTCGGTTTGTTGTGTTCCTGCAGAGGCCCTTGATTCAATGTATTGGAGCAGTGATAAAATTGGGAGAGAAATAATGTCATACGATGAATGCGAACTTCATTTTGCTGTTTTCATGAAGATCCTTTACTCGTGGAAAATACTGGGAAACTGATACTATTCCTATGAGGGAGTGTGGCAATTTTCCTGTTCAACAGTACAATACATCCTCTTGATCTTATGTCTTTCTATTGGAGCAAGTGATAAATATTAAGAACATAGGCTACATTTTCCCTGCGTATGTCCATACCAGCAAGCCTTATTAATTTGTCAGTCGCTATTTTCATTACCTTTTCTTATAAATGAAGAAATGTTTCTTTTGAATGCTAATGATCATTTATCAAGTTTTCGGAAGAAGACACCTACATGTAGTTACATAATTGAGACAATAGGCTTAATTAATTGTATTTCCCTTGAAAATATATTTAATGGAACGAAATGTACATGTATGACGTCACAAATTTTAACAGGGAAAGGTCCTTTAACCCTTAAATCAGTGACTCGGTTTTTATTGAACTAGCAGTTGACTGCTTTAACAGAAACATATGTTATATATGGCATCGCCTAGTTTCAAATGAAAACTGTCAATCAAGTTGTAAGATCTGTAAGTTTATAAGATCGGATATATTATTTATGAGTGTTGAACTAATGTTTTCCTTAATAGGATTCCAGTAATGTTTTTGTAGCCAGAACGACCTCTTTGTCTAACACCCGAAGATGGAATTCATGCAAAATAAACATGATAAAATGATTTCTGTGTTTAAATCCCTAAGATGAAATTCATGTGAAAGAAACATGATAAAATGTGCACTTAAGCTTACTTAAGTGAAATCTTAAGCTTACTTACAAGTGAAATCTGATTGCTATTGACGCCGAAATGTATATATTGGGCCCGAATTTACTAAGACTTGCTATGCACCTCTTACTTTTTGTTTCTTTTAAATCCTGAAGAAATTATGGTAAGGATTACGGTCATATTACTCAAGGAACACAGGTTCCAAAGAGAGGTGGCAATGCGTATAGCAACTATATTCTTTGAGGATTCGGACCTTACATTTTGGCGCCATTTCTCCATCCATCCATGTGCTTCTCTTACCTGGATTAAGCAAGATCAAGAATTTAAGACAGACGAACTCCTTATGATCGACCTTCAGTTCCCTCATTCTCGAGACGATTCTGTTCATCTGATCAGTGATCTCGGTTATGGAAAACAACGGAAGGCCTTTAGGGTCGACCGTTTGTCCGGTTACTAAGAGCACTCCTTCGCCATGATGATGGACTTGTCTGTATAAGTGGTCGAATACTAGAAGCTCACTCCAGGCATTTTGTAAAAGCTTCATTTGATCTTCCACCTGTAAGAGCAAGAAGTTTAATAGAAACTTTAAATTAGTAATTACTTCAACATGTTTAATAAAGCAAAGTTGAGCTGCGCCATGTTGGTATTTCTAGCAATTTTTAGAATGACAAAACATTCATGCATTACAAAACACGTGTCCAATGTTTATCTTCATCATTCTCAGTGTTTGGATCAGTCATTCTCCATGCAACTTGCAAATCAGGAACGGACATGGTTCTGCGATGGGAAAAGGAAACAACTTCCAAATTTATATGACGGTACTACTATGAATATGCATTAGATGATTTGCCAATTATAATATCGCTTTATCGTCTATTTTTCTGGATTTACGGTATTATAAAACAGCCGTGAATGCTATAATGTTAATCATGTTAATTGTAAATTATTGGCCGGCGTTGATAGCGGTAATAGTATATTAGCCTAGTAGACATCAAATTAATAGGCCAATATAAAAGACACTTGCTTGGTTCAAATCATGCCGTAGGACTTGCTTGAAATCATAAAATAACACCCTTTTTACTTATTATAGCATACTGAGTGCCTACATCTTAACATTAAAGTTACGGCCGAATGTTCAACTCGCTAATGTACGACTAACGGGTACGGGTTAATGTCACGGAAAAATCGTGGACCGCTTATACGAATTTATTTTTTACTCTTGCTTCCTGAAAGTATTTCTTATATAAAAATAGACATGAATAGCAGTTATAATAACAATATTATATAATATTGTTATTATCATTGCTATTCACGTCTATTATACCGCTTACGTAATACTACATTGTACTGTAGCACAGACGAAAATATCACCTGAGGTTCATTTTAACGATATGCTATGCTTATATGAACGCATTATTTGCGACCAGTATTACTTAAACAAAACATTGTTAAATGTCTCTATATTTAAGTTATTTTTCTTATGAATCAATGCAATGATAACATTATTGTATAAAATATTCCGACACACACAAATAAACACATCAATACAATTTATACATGTACAAGTATGTGCCACCCCTTGAATGTTGCAGACAGGCACTGACACTTGCTAAGCTCTTCAAAACGAGAATTCAGATTTATCATGCAAGCTTATAGTTATACTATAACATCAGAACATCTGCTTATATACATGTATACCCATTTACGACAACACAGTATACCTTTGTACGTTGCACAAATCATAAAATTATTAAATTTCATATATAATTTCAATACAATCATGACATTTCAAAAATTTCCTATTTTTTTAAACGATTTTCTGAATTTATATATGTGACTGAACGTTGCGTCTGTGAGGGTTAAAATATTATCCCTATGTTGTTAGCATTCGCTTCTCTGCACAGAACTCAATACGGCATCAGACCATAGTATGTTATGTCTGCGTTCATTCAGATATGTTGTGCATATAAAACCAGTGTTGCCATTTATTTATCACTTGAGATGATTTTGTTTACCTTTTCACTTTTTATTTGTTTTATTATGTCGTTTTGGGGAGAGGGTCCTTGAATGTATACCCTCTGCTGATCATACTGATGCAGCAGCGATTATAAATAATGTATTTACTATCGCTTTCTGCAGGGGGTAACAAGAGCCCCCTCAGTGAAAATATGGATTAAAAGTAGCCCAAAAAGGTGTTATGTGATCACGTTGGCAACGCTTTATTGTAGTATACAAGAGAGAGAAATCTATGGCGAAAGCTTTGCGTGCTGGGGTGGTTAGAGAAAATGTGTGCAACCAGGCGTATTTGACACAATAAGGCGCCATAGTGGAGCTTGCGGATTGAACGCAGGTTGTTTTGGGTCATGAGTACAAAATTGTGGAGTTGCACCTGAACGGTTTACTGAAAGTGTCAGTCCATCTTGTGTCAGAACATGAAGGTCTTCATCGGGTCGCTGGTGGTAAATAATATTGCATTGTCCCAAATCGTATTTATACCTCTCCAGTTTATTATCAATTTAAGTACAAATAGACCTGCAACATAGGCTTCTTGTAGCCTGACTTGAGCATGGTCCGATCAGGACCCAAGCGTGTCTCTGCATAGAGCGACCGTTTTTACATTATGACAGTCTGAAACTGCATGACAGATTGATGACAGTGTAGTCATTTCAAACAAGAAACAAGTTTAATGTTAAATTGCTTCGTTTTCAACTGAACGCTTTCCTCTGTCCTTGGCAACCTACTGTACAAATTTCCTAACAAATGTCAACCACTGCATATTTTGCATTATATAGTATCCATTATAATAATTCATTTGAAATCAACATCTAAAAGTATACAAGTATAAGCCACATCATCAAAACTGTCAAATTACTATAGTAATTTAGTGTATCACAAAACTCCTCCCCACTCAAACTCGCCAACATGTAACTCGCACCCCATCATCCAATGATCGAACACAACATCTCGACGGATTGGGACCATCACCATGCCCAGCTGCCTATATGCATGTCTCCGTATTGAATACATGTCTAAATCTACCCTTTCCAAACCTCAAGAAAAATTCTCAAATTTAGCATCGCTTGACTTGATTTAATACCTTCCAATTCTAAGCAGCGATCTAAGGGGTCATTTTTTGGCTGAGAAAAGAATAGAAATTACTCAAACGGATTTAAGAATACAAAATGCTTACAACAAACCTGTATATTTAATACAATGTACTAGATTGATGATTCACGCACTACTGTGAATTAAACGAGTGGTTTCCACTATCATTCAAAATCGGGCAGTTCTTTTGTGATGTATCTACCACGCCCCTTTCATGCCTTTAAAGAAATCGAATAAATGTCGTAAAACCACCTTTACCATTATGGTACACCGTAGTGTCCGAGATGTGTGGAGTAAATCAAAGAACATTGATTTTTATGGGGATTTTAAAAAAAGAAAACGACGGATTATCTCGCATTTTCATCCCCGGGATTTTCATATTAGAAATCCTCTCCTGTCCCTTCTAGAAATCGAACATCGAAAATGACCTCTATTGTGCTATGTGAGGACCATAGAGAAATCTTTGCGAATTGGATGGCTATTTTGATTGACATTTAGTAAGCGAGTGCTTAGCATTGTAAAGTAGCTCTCATCTTGTTCGTACCACGTCATCAGAAGTAATAAGCAACACAATTGAAGACCTGAGCGCAAAAAGACCGTAAGTCCACTTGGCCCCTCAACATATATACACTAAAGTTACGTATAGTTTCTTAGGGTTTTATAATATTTAATACACGGTCCAGGGTGAAAACATCATGAAAGGTTGTGAAAGATTTGCTTTGGCCCCTGAACATGTATACAACATTACCAAACTATACGCAACTTGAGTGTATACATGTTGAGGGGCCAAGTGGACTTACGGTCTTCTTGCGCTCATGTCTTCATTATTGGCGTTGCAACAACAGATAATTACAGGTCCTTGCCAATTAAACCTTCTTAAGATGAGGAGGGGAGGGGGAGATGGATGCTATGGTCAGTGAAATATTAGCGAGCATGTTTTGCCATACGGTTTAGCTAAGTAATGTTCTCACAACCACATCAACTTTTTGATTAGGTGAGATTATTTCAGTCCATCGATGTTCGTTTGTTCGTTAAAACATTGTCTTCACTTTACCCCTAAGTGTATAAATGAGCATTATTCTGAATGCACTTTTTAAGCCGATAAAAATTCAGGAAATACGTTAATTCTGCCATTAAATTATCCTTTAGATCAGGCAATTTTTGCTTTTTACAAGCAGCAGCAGCAACCACGGTCAAAAGGTTAGCTTTTTAATATCCCTGATTGTCCACGAGAAATATAATCTCATTAATTAGACAATTACGCGTATTTTACAGGTATATAGTATACTAAAATGTTGTACTGTACAGCTTCTATATATCTATCTATATAGCTTTGATTTAATTGTCATTTAATGCAATATGGTGCAAACTGCTTTGCATATTTTTAGACAAGCTTGTGAGGCAAAATCTTTGTGAATTAGATGGCACAGCAGCTGTAGATATGTAGAAATCAAATCCATAATATTAAAGCCTCGTTTCCTTTATGTACAATGTACCACACAGCATTGGAAGAAAATAATTACTATTTCTAGAATTTTTAATTATGTGCCACTTTGCACCTATTCCCACGTTGACTCACAGCAGCGCAAGTGTAATGGCTTCGTTGTGGCCTTATGTACAATTCTGAAATGTCTTTTGGACATTTCAGGTAGGTTCTGGAGCACTTTGCCAGACCCAAAGCTTTCTGAATGAAACCATTTTGTCAAAACCAATAATGTTAAATTTTTTGTTTGTGATATTGAGTCCGAAAATTGTTATGACAATTCCACTTAGGATCCGAGTGTGCTGACAACATCCGAAGATAGTGTGGACGCCCAGGAGTGTCAAAGAAGCAGCATGTGTTCTTGATGGCACTACCAAGCTTCCAGACTGTAACCTGTACATTGGGTTTCAAAATCTAAAGATTGTATCACAGTACAGAATCACTATCGGCAAATCTGGAATCGAACTAGCAACTTACCTTGAGTTCTTTGAAGAATAAACTATTCCTGGCCCAATCTACGAAGGCAAAAGTGTTTGGTCAGCCAACTTGCACACCATACTAAAGAAATCACCCGGTGCTGTCATGCCTAACTGAGTCTGCAAATATGACGTGATTTTGGCTTGGAGTTGCCCCTGATCGGGTTCACTTCTCATTAGTTCGATAATCAGTTTTGGGGTCTGATCAGGCTCGGATTTGACAGCTAATGGACTAGCACTTGATGACGGGGGCGGACTGGACGTAGGTACAGGAGGGGGACTTGTTGTGTAGTTTATTGGGAGCATTTGGTGTGGTGGTTGATGATGATGACCGTACCCATTATGATGATGCTGAAGACCTGGCTGTGGTATGTTTAAGTGTGGATCACGTGGATCACGAATCACCACTGCTGGGGGAGGGTATAATGGCGCACTCTTTGATGCTGCCACTTGAATGTTCTTGATAGCCATGGAGATGTCAGGGCTTCCTGGAGCAGATACCGCTCTTACATTAGCGATCAACCTGTTTCTCTGTTGTTGTTTGAGTGCTCTGTCTCTTTTGTACATTGGACCAAATTTGTTCCTTCCTCCTCGCATTCTATCGGGTCTTACGGCTGCAATAACAACAGATAAATAAATAGATTTTAATGTCTCTTTTATTGTACCACACAACACATTGAACACAACATCGGAACATGACATGTACATTCTGCATTTGTCCATATCCCAAAATGCATCTTGATTTTAAACCTCTTCACGTTACACACGCAATCAAGCGTGTAGTTCTTGTGTAAGAGATTGATGTTTACCTCGTAAATTTGTCAAAATATATATGCCCAAAAATGACGAACATTTGCACTTTCTTTCCATTCACTAGGATCCACAACATGCTCATCTGTCAGGGCACAGTTCTTTAACCACAATACAGTTGCACATTCATTGAATGACCTTTGAAAATTTGGGTACATATTCTGCAACTTGAGGTCAAATTTTGCACTATGATTGTTTCATTGAGGTTATTGGACTATGCCATTGAGATGAGGCTATTGTGGTCCATAGTGATTACTGCTGCACTACGAAATACCAAAAGGCTACGTTTTTATTCACTGTTTGGAAAATATTTCTGCTGAAACCCCACGTTAACATTGGCTAAATAAGTTGTGTTTTTTGCTCTCATGAAAAAGTATTTTTTTTAAACAACACATAAGTAAAAAAACCCCAATTTTTGTCCGCCATTTTCATATGTGTGACGTATTTTGAAGGTTAAATCAACATGCATTATGGGATACTGTCAAATGGAGAATAGAACGGAATTGGACATCCATGTTATTGATTACAGTTTCTGGAACACATACTGCGTGACACAGGTGTAAGTCTGCAATTCGCTTGTAATTCCCAGTGATTTAATTTTTACGATTGTCTCTTATGCAATTGCGCCCAATGCTATAAACTGTATGTCTTATTGTGTATAAAGACAGCGAGTATAGTTAACTTGTATAGAATATTTTGTGCTGATCCCAGACTTTTAAAAATTGTGTTAATTACAACTCAAGAATAAAATAGGGTGAGGAACAACAAAACAAAAATATTAAATACATGCATAGATTCGAGTCTAGAATTTGTGATACAGGTACTGCATGGGGTTTCTTGTATGTTGTTTATGTAGGTATACGGTATAACTCGATGTCCAATATTACGTAACAATTAAGGGGGTACTACACCCCTCGATAAATTTGCGTCTATTTTTGCATTTTTCTCAAAAACTAATAACACAGTGGTAATAAAATTTATGTATATTATAGGGTAAGGAATTCAATTATTACACTGAATTTCAGTGATTTCAAGACAAGCGGTTTGTTATTTATGATCAGAAATAAGGTACCGCTAGGATGTACCTCGTTTCCTATCATATATACTGAACCGCTTGTATTGAGTCACTGAAATTTCAGTGTAGTAATTGGATATCTTGCCCCAATAATATACATAACTTTTGTTACCAGTGTATAATTATTTTTTGAGAAAAAATGCAAAAATAGTCACAAATTTACCATATGGGTGTAGTACCCCCTTAACCGTAATTAATTTTTTGGCCAAGAATACCAGAGATATACTTTTAGTACATCTGATTGCATATCCTCAATAAACACCCCACCCGTGAACTTGAACAACAATCTTTTCCAGATTAAAGACGCATGCATTGATAAATTTTTAATCTCACTTTTGAAAGTGGGCGTGGACAATCGTTTTCCCGATAACAGGTCTTTTTTTCTTGGAGGTCAAAAATATTCCCGGAGCCCTGCCCATTGTATTAATGTTCCACTCAGTGACCGATGCAAATTCCCACGATGAATAGTCATTGATAGTAGATTTAAAACTCGCTATTATCAAATTCAAATGCAACTCTACATCAACAATACACTTGTGCAGTGACCTCTACCATGTAACTAATATACATTTTCAACACCCTATTCAAATAATTTTTACGCATTTCGCCTTTTCAATTTGATTCATTTTGCAATATTTGTTGTGGTCATTTGGTCAGAATATCAAGACAGGATGACCACAAGTTCCTGATAAGATTGAAGGGTCAGTTGTTAATGGCTGCGATATCTCCCGAGTTTGACCATTTGACTGACCACTGGAGCAGAGATGACCAATACACAATTGACCCCAAGAATGACAAACACTTCTGGTTTTGATGGATCGTATCAGTCGGATTTCAAAAGATCACCGATTTGTGATTTATTCATCCATTTCTGATTGGGGCTTTAATATTCAATAGATCCGACGCCATTTTGAAAACCTATACATACCGTACATTGTATAATCAATTCTCAAATGTGCGTATGTGATTGATGGTTATACCCAACTTTCTAAATATAATGCATTTCTGCATTCGGGGAAGCATCCAACAAATATTAAACAGCCTTGCTACTTAAGAAATTTCAAACTTTAATTTTGACAATGTCAAATCTATAGCCTAAATGGTCCCTTTTCTAATTGAAAACAGTTTGCATGTTTAGATGTTTATTAAGCCTCTAATAGTATTAGTAATACTACGAGCAAACGTCCCCTTAGTTTTGGTTTTTAAATAATCTGAATTTTTAAAGGGCCATTCATCGTGTAATTTAGATCTTAGCTGGTTCTTTTATTTTGGCATTTGTGATTTTTTTTTTGCACATATTCAAAAGAGCCGCGAGATTAACCTAAACCAGGAGAATAAGTTAAGAAAATTCGCAAGTTCCCAAATTTCTAAAGCATTTCGTAAACTTGACAGTAATTAAATGTGCATTCATACATAGGCCTACATGAAAGACACGACATCGACGATAGCGTTAGAAAAACGAAAGATCAAGCAAGCATGCTTCAACCACAGACAACAGCATGCAACAAAAATTATCATTCGCAATGCATGTTTTGTATGATTTTTTCAGGATCTGTGATCATGTGGTGATGTGGGATGGCTATTGGTTATATGTCCCCTAAAAGGACGTATTCATGTTTTGTATGATTTTTCCAGGATCTGTGATCATGTGGTGATGTGGGACATGGCTATTGGTTATATGTCCCTAAAAGGACGTATTCATGTTTTGTATGATTTTTCTAGGATCTGAGATTTGGGATATGGCTTTTGGTATTACTAGTGTATCCCCTAAGGACGCATGACCTGCATGCATGCTACGAATGATCATGTCTTACGTAATGTCTAGACTACCTCTAATGAGAAAGCATTCACTACAGGTCATTATATCACTATGGACCACAATAGCCTCATTCCAATGGCATAGTCCAATAACCTCAATTACATATTCATAGTGCAAAATTTGATCTCAAGTTGCAGAGTATGAGTTTTGGTACCCACATTTATAAAGGTCATTTAATGAATTACAAATGTATTGGGGTTTAAGAGCTGTGCCCATGATAGATGAGCATGTTGTGCGGATCCTAGCGTATAAAGCATAGATCGGCAATTGATGCAAAATGTGGTGAATTAATTAGTTTTTGGCATCTCCATCAGAATATGGCAGTTTCAACTTATTTTGGGCTTTGTACTGTCGTCAACTATTTATAAATGATGCGATGGTCAAAGGATACAAATAATATTTTGGAAATAATACTATACATCTACCACAAATCGTGTAGGCCTATACATTCAAATAATTATGTGACTTTATGTGGAGCAATAACATACAAACATGCAGTAATAAGTCTAAAATTTGAAGATTTATAGTTGTATTTTAGTTTGTCTGTTTGCTGAAGATTATCATTTTTGATTTTTACTCCTTTCGCTTTTGTGGGGGGTCACAGTTAATAATTAGGCCTATACCAAGCTTGCTTATATCATCAACCAAGTCATTTGTTTCAAACTAGAGTAAAGTGTGCGGAGGCTTGTGGATATGTTTCAATGGTCTATGGTTGTGCCTGTGCGTAGCGCACTGTAAATCACTGCGCTTTTTTTTTATTACTTCAATATTTAATGTTAACTTTGTAGGGCCACATAAATAGGCCTACATCAAATATAAATTCAACAAGTAAAGTTATTCAATATCTTTCAATTATTTTTTTTTTCTTCTAACAAATATTTGATGCTGAATGTCTGGTGGAGAAACATATCGATTTCATGTCATCAAAAATTCGTTAGTAGAGCGGAGGTTTGAAAAACACATTTTTTAAAAGTTTTATCTAGCCTAAATCATGTTTAAAAACACATCTGGAAGAAGAATGTGAATAGATTAAATATTAAACGAAGACATGTTGCATCATATGTATGATATGTTCTACGTGGAAATATAAGAAGTTTAGGCCTATAGCCCGCTTTAGGGTCTATGATGCACTGGAATGATAAATGATGCATGCTGGGAAGATGGGAAGACAGTCTCGTGAGCACTGAAGAGGCGAATCCAACCGGTGGAAAAACACCGTCTGTAAGAGTTGAATTCATGTGCTATGGAGTATAAGGCCAAATAAAAAAATAAACATGTTTCACGTCCCCTCCCGCTTCCTTTTTTGAGGTTTTCTCAAATAAATTTTTATTTTTTGAAATTCAGTTATAACTTTTCAAAAAATATGTCTAGGACGTTGGGATGCTTTCTATAGCCTTGTTAAGATACAAGAAACACTTTAGGAAGGTTTTGTGATCATTAGAGGGGGTGTAACTCTCAGAACAACAAATAAAAAAGGGCCTCCTCCTTTTTCCAGGCATTATTGTATGTACGGATTGTACGCTAAAACAGCTCCAAGTATGGGTATTTACACCAATTTTGCGATAAAAAATAGAAAATAAAAAGCCCCCTCTTCCTCCTTTTTTTCGAAAACCCGGACGTGAAACATGTTTTATTTTTTACTTAGCCTAATGGTATTCGTGTATAGCATGAGGTTTACAATAGAACGTACAGACATGTCTGATAAGACCCTTGGTACATACGTAGCATGCCAAATTTGGCAGTTGAAATGTTTGCTCACACGCATAATTATATAGATCTACATTGAGAAACATGGGCTTCGACTTACCAAACATTGGACTATGGATTTATGTCGAAACATCGGGAAGGATAAACAATGACAACGTCGTATTGAACATTCTTTTTTGGGAAATCTAACTAAGCGTTAAATAGTTAGTTACATATTGAGCATCCAATATGGAATTTACTGCAGGGACTATGTGCTGAAGGAACTTCAAAGCGTGTCATTCACATAAAAGCAAATTCGCATTTCTTGCAGTTGAAATGTTCGCCAGACATTGAAATAAATTTCAATACATTTCCCTCCCGCCTTCCTCGAGAATTGGAAAATATTTCATCATTTGATTTTTCTGTTAAATGACATCTTAATTTATATTAACTTGATACTTTCTTACTTCGATAATCTTATAACTATGATACTGGGCAAACAAATACTAGTAACACCCCACGCATTATTGTCAATGTATAAAATCAACCATATAAATTGCAATATAATAAAATCTGCGGTGCCAAAATGTACCATTGATTCAGTTTCAAAATAAAGAAAATAATAATTAATAATTTGAAGCTACCTCGTGCCTTTTAAAAAATAAATAGTAAAGGGCCTAATAGTTCTGGAAAAAACAACAAACAAACACACACACAAAAACAACAACCTCGCAATCAATGGTGAGATAGGAAAATAACAATAACATATCGCTCTATGTATACTGAATGAAGGAAAAGTACGCGAGTGAAGAAAAGAGTATTCAAAATTTGTTCGGGGAAATTCCCTAGCGATTCCTCCACAATGATGCATACAAATGATCATGCTTCAAAGTGCCCTTACGTTAAGTGCTAAACCTTGTATACTCATTAGGTCATACTCAGCATCGAAGTGAAGGCCATACAGCATTAAATCGTATTGAAGAATCACAGACTTCGATTTATAAATATTACGAGGTCGGTGACCTTTCTGAATATAGAGTGTGACCTTAAAATACCTATGCACGAGGTCATGGCTTCCCTTTCATTACTCAAGTTAAATAAACATGATGATGACTATTGGGATACACGAAGAGCCATGCTTGTAGCATCGGTTCGTATCATAGGGCCCACGTGTTTTACAATAATAATCAAGTTTTGCATGTGAATTCAGTTATTTAGAGTCTACTTTATTATAATTATAAATGTTTATGAAATACCGTAAAACCCCGTCTACAAGCATATATAGTGGTTTTTTTTTAATAGCTTAATTAATTCGAAGCAAGCGTTAATATATCAATACAATAGATCGGTCTTAAAATAATACTTGTTTGTATATGCTTGGATCCGTAATTTATTTGCTCAAACTCCATAATGGCGACTGGATTAATGTAGCTTTCATCAGAAGCACACTATATGCTTGGAGACGAGGTTTTACGGTAGTTGATTTACAATGTCCTGCTCTCGTCGAAGTATAGTATTTCTGGAGTACATCGTCGGTTGTCACAGTACCGGTGCAGCCGGTCCCTGTGTGAATGGTCAAGCTTTCGTCAAATGTGTCTCTGACTTCATTCAGTCCTGCTGAAGTCGTAGACACATCTCACGAAATCTCGCCCACTCACACAGAGACCGGCTGCAGCGGTACTATGACAACCGACGATGTACTCCAGAAATACTATAACTTCGACGAGAGCATGGCAATGTAAATGACCATTTCATTGATGCCGATGTCGTACTGGTTCAATTACTATATTAAACTAATTATGAATTCCCATCGAGAAGCCTATCAACTTATAACTTTTCTGTGAATACAATAAAGCATTTGTACGTATTGTACAAAAGATGATGTAACTTAGGCATACATACATGTAGCTATGCTATTAAAGCGGTTTGAAGTAACTTTGTGCTACAGATTTGCATGTTTGTCAAATTGTCATCAATAGGTGAGAATTCCTGGGGTAGTTTTGTATTCACCAACTTATATTAAATGGAGCTATAGGTATATCACTGTGAATGAGACTTGACAAATTCTATTTCTTACCTTCTAGTTTCATGCCGACTTTGAGGCACTTTTGGAAGCGACAATACGGACATCGTTTTCTTTGTGTCTTGTCAATCAGACAATTCCTATTCTCAATACATGTGTAAACTTTCTTGTTCTGTACGGTGCGTTTGAAGAACCCCTTGCACGACTCGCACGTTAGAAGACCGTAGTGATATCCGGAGACTTTGTCGCCGCACACAGGACACTGCTCGTCGAATTCGGGTTTCAATTCGGTTTGTTCGAAAGGATTAAAATCCATTCGTAATGCTGGGTCTGCAAGAAGAAATAATAAGACATTTTTAACTTATTTAAAGAAAGGTAACATTTGGTCATATCGACAGTATTGATCAATTTAACATGACAAATCGAAACACCGGTTAAAATTGGATATTCCGATGCATCGATGTGGCACTACTGCATGAACTTCCAGTGAAACGTAATGTTCAATGTTCTCTGCAAGAATGCACATTCAAGTGGTTGACATCAGAATTTATCAAGCCTGAGAAAAGGTTACAGAACGTCTAGGTTCAAGAATCAAGACTATGGAGTCATACAGGGTTATATTCATGGTTAGGGTCAACAGGTTTAGGGTTATGATTAGCGTTTAAGTTATAGGTTAGGGTTAGATTGAAGGGTTATAGTAAGGGTTAGGGTTTATAACGACTCTTAGTGGGTTTTTTTTGGACCAATGATGCTCCGGATCGAGTAGTATTAAACCCATGATAAGAATGATCTTGAAATGGGGTATGAAGTTACGACATCACCAGGCCTGGAAAAAATTGGGAAATTTGGTAATCTGGAGGGAAATTATGCTTTTTTGGATAAAGAAATGCATAAGAAATGGTGGAGAATCCTGATACATATGTCGAAGGGAAATGGAACATATTTCCAGCCCTCGGATAAGACAATTACACCAGACGCAATCCAGTAGTGTTTGATCATAGACACTCTCGATTTTGCAGTATACACATAAATTTACAATTTAAGAGAACAGGCAGTGTACACCCATAGAAAATGTCAACACTGCCGTGATGTGCCAAAATGACAGTTCCCCATTTGTAAAAGGAAATCTTCCATTTATTCATGATATATATATAGCTATATATTACTTGAGTTGTACTAGTAGGCACGCCACTAGTGCGCTACAAATTCATGCCAAATGTTCGATATGAATGAATGAGTACTAAACTACGCACAGAAAAGGCAAGTTTCAGTAAATTGTGATTTATACATCTATATGATCTAGTAGTAAACGCCTCACAAAAAGAAAGTCCCCACTTCTGTGGTCATAACACAATTAATTGAAAATGATAATAAAAATCATATGTATGGCATAATTTTGTCAGCTGCATGATCACAATGATCAAAAAATTAAATGACAGAAGTTCATAATATAATATTCAATGCAAGCATAGATTTTACACAAATTGTTTAAAAAAATGGTCTCGAGTATTCTAAAAGACACCCTAAATATTATAGAGATCTGGAATTCTATATGTCAGATATTCGATGATCATTTATTTATTTGAACTTGGAATCCATTAGCAATGGGATTGCGTGTACATTGGTAGAATTGCAGCACAGGTAAAATGATGCACATACCCTTTTGTTTCGGAAATCATAAAAATATTCAATGATTATAAAATACTTGACTATTTTTGGTAAACAAATAAAGGGAATGCACATACATATTGTACGATCAAGAATAATTGTGACTCATTTTTGCAACATGCGAGATACACGGTTTAATCATTCGATTAGCCAATGATAATTTTGGTAATGTCAAAGTTGGCAAGTTGATTACAAAATGCCAATAGTGGTTGTTTGAATACACATGCCCTATGCCCACAGCAGAAAAACGTACCTTCCCATGCAGCCTATGTGCGTGGATCCCTCATGGAACCCACCATTGACGACCTACGCAAATCGGCCATGTTTAGTGGCAGCGTACTTCGTTCCGTAAGGTGCTCACTTAGTTTTCTTTTCATATTATTGATCCTCATATTAAACTGGGTACCATAACGCTTTTCAATGTAAGAGAGCACCTTTCTTTAGCATTACTGGACCAAAAAAAACTAAACGGATACCAGCTAGATATTTCTGCAGTTTTTCGTAAGAACGCATGCGCACGAGATATGACATCATCTCAAAAGTTCATAGTTCGAAATTTTGACGTATTTTTCCGGAAGTTCCGATCAGCTGTCAAGTGCTGCATGCTGTCAGTGACAGTGAATTCTTCGAATGCAGAGCTGTGATTTAGCCGAGATTTTGATTATTCAGGACTGCAGTTTTCTTACAAATTTGTCATATTTGCTTCCAGATAGGAATACGAAGCGTATAAAGTAAGTATTTGGTGTCAATTTATTTTGTTAAAATTTATTCGATTGTTTTTTATTTTCATGATTTTTGCATGCACGAGCACATTTTTATATGATTATCATCATCGACATCGTATTAAATTCATGAATTTTGCAATTTTATATTATTATTTAATATCGGTAAACTGTAGTTTCATGCGTATTTGCTGTGTGGAACCAGACATATTTTGACTGTGATGATCATCTATTTCAACTTCGTGGCCAAATCTTATCTTACATCATTAAAAAGGAAGCTTAAATTTATTTGGCCAACTCTGACTCTTGTCAAGAAAGTGTCACGCATGCATGTCGCTCAGTTGTGCCACTTGTGGTATAAATTTCGAACATTTGAGGGTTTTTTCAAGTTGTAGAACCTTCTCTGTTGCAGAAACTTTTCAACGCAACTGACTCTTTATTGCATTTGTATTTCTAGTGAATTTTTTTTTTTCGGAAAGTATTATTATTCCGAATAATCAGACCCAGAACAAAATATTAATTTCTGACATGATCGTGTTCTGGGTCTGAACTGTTTTCATGGCATTGAACGGAAAAATGTGTAGACGCTGAAGATGATACGAGATATTGGAACCCTTAGCCAGGTACGAGTAGACAGTACAGTGTGAAACATTCAGGAAATGGTATTTTACAACATTTCTTTTACATGTTTATCTTCAGTTTTTTAGATGAAAAAGTTCATGACTTTATCATGCGCGTATTTTGGGGGTAAAAGCAGGGCAGGGTCAGAAATTCGCAACCAAGTGTGAGAATCCTTTTGAATTCTCCCGGTGGAATTTTGCAAGAATCAATGGATTCTCGCCAATTTACTTTGTATGATAAATTGAAATATTTAGGAGAATCCATTTAGATTCTTGCAATTTTGTTGACGAGAATCTTTGCGAGAATGGATTCTCGGATTCTCGCCGAATTTCTGACCCTGCAGGGGGCCGGCCAAAATGAAGGGGCTGAAAGAAGGAGGGCCGGCAAAAATGAAGGGGCGAATTAGTAAAATAAAAAGGATTAAAATAAAAAGAATTAGTAAAATAAAAAGGGCGGACAAATTTGATAAAGCAAAAAAAAAATTGAAAAAAATGGTACTATATACATCAAAATGTGTTGCTTTTAGGGCGATACGCCTGAAATCCTTTTTTTTTTTTTTTACTCTTCACTTTTTCAAACAAAAATTGGGTCAACCTTTTCGGGTTGTTGAGGAAGGCGGCAAAATTGAATTTTCTTCAGCCCCCCGGGGTTGGGGCGGCCATGGTACGCCACTGCTTTATGGGGAAATTGTGGGTTGATCAGTTGTGAAAATTAGGTCAGAAAACTGAGAAAAGGGCAATATTTTTTCTCTTTTTGCCATACATGTATTTTGTTTGGTCATTGTTAGGAGTGTGATTTTCGGGTATTTTTGTGCCCGGTACCCGCACATTTTTCGGCGGATAACTTGGTACCGAAATTGGAATTTTTTTTTTTTTTTTTTTTTTTTTTCAAAGTTTTTTTTCGGTTTTGTGGTGTCTCTGGACCTAGACCTAAATGCTAGTATCATTCATGGTTGACCTAAAAAAAATAGAATTTTGCACATTGTTTTTTGTTTTTAATATGAAAATTGATACATAGTTTTCATGTCATAGTCATGCATTTTTTTTAGGTCAAGCATGAATGAGGCACTACAAAACCAAAAAAAACCTTCGAAAAAAAAAAAAAAATTTCACTCACACCCTTAGTCATTGTTCCAACTTAAATGAAGTTATATTTTTTTATCTTTTGGTAGGTAAAGGTCACTTATTGCTACATACTTACCACAAACCTCCCTGCTGCAAAGATGGAAGAGGATACGCCCGAAAGCCAACCAAACTCTCATTTAGCCCAAGTGGAATGCATGATGAGGTAAATTTCTTATTTCATATAAAATGGGCATAGCAATATAGAAAATTGTACAAATGTATCGCAAAAAACTGATTTTTTTTTTTGCTATAGAATTAGTATTATATTAATTAGACATAGGCATAGACAGGATTTTAGTGGCACTTTACTCTTTGTCATCCTCATTTTATCCCTGAATAATATCGGTGGGGCCTCTGGTTCCATCCTGGCTATGCTACTGGTTGCAACATTGAATTTGACCCACAAATTAAAATATATATCTTTTATTTTGCACTTTAAATTTAAATTTGTAAATCATTCTGCTGATTCCTCATGGTGTCCATATGGCATGGTGTATCAACAGTCGTGTCATGTATGTGAGATCTTTGCCATCTGAAGTATCTGCCTAAAATTAATGTAGTGAATGAATAATTAATTTGATCATGCATTTTTGCCTCCACTATGGGGCTCATCAAACCCATGACATATATGTACAGTTGTACACATATTTTGCTGTGTCACCTGACCTGATTTAAATGCTTTGCCAATTTGAAGTGTGTTCCATTTATGTTCCTTGTATGTTTATGGCTTTGTTTTATGTTTGCATTTTTTAATCACACTTTAGTTACACTTAGCGCAAGATTTAGTCAGGAAGGCCAGAAATTTTCAAGGTGGTTGGTCATCACCAGGCAAAACCCGGTCATCACCAGCCAAAACCCGGTTTCGGTCCAGGTCTCCTGTGGCTAAGCCTAAGTCTACACCAAAGCGTGAACAGCAGTCCTGGAGTAGACATGAGATGAGAGCCCTTGTGGAATTTATTGCTCTGCCATCAAGTGACTGGGACAAAGAATCCAGCAAAGCGGATGGCCCTCATTTGGCGCAAAACACACAAATACTGGGCGAAGCTGCAAAGCATGTCTCAGACCAATCGGGAAAAACATTAGGAAAGGTAAATATATTTCCTTCTAGCATGTTTCATGATATGCTATGCTGAATTTCACTATTATATACTGAATGTAAGTTCATACATGTATGTGCTGGTAATAAACAAGTCAGTTTAAAATTTGGAAACTATTATTCTTTGTAAGGGGTGCACCATTTGATTTTTAGGAGGGTAGGCATGGAAGGTTTTTTTTAATTAAAGAAAAACTTCCCCCCCCCCCAAAAAAAAGAAAGAACAATCCCCAAAAAAAAACAATTGCCCCACTGTGTAAACAAATTCCCTACCCAACTCTTTTTAAAGGTAAATTGGAACAGAAAAAATAGTTCCGCCTAACCCAAACTCCCTTGCACCCCCATGAGGATCAAATTGTGCATTCCTAAGCATATCTGATGTCTAAATTATCTTGCTGGCGTAAAGCGATATCCAAAAGTATAGTTAGGTAAGGGATAAAATTAATGCTTGGTTTTGCTTACCCTCAACCACTTTATCAATAGGGCCTGTCTGTCAATATTTTATTAATTTGTTTATAGGTATTAAACAACTGTGCGATAGTACGAAACAGCTGTTTAATTGAAATTTTAGATAAAAAATGTCAATATTTTATTTAGAAGTGAAAAGAATCTGTCAAACAAAAAATTGTGGAATTTGGCAGGATGAAAGTCAACAGTAAAAAAGCATGTGTGTTTGTCACCTCTGTTTCCCTCTGGAGACATAAAACAGTAAAAAACATCGCCATGAATAAATTTCTCTCGTACGATCCATGTATACATTACAGTTTGTGCACACTTTGGAATTGTTTTAGCCATTCTTCCCCTCATACATGTAAATATACGTGTATGTAAGTAGCCTTTAGTATGGGAAACTGGACAATGTTGAATGACTCCTGAAGTTATATGGGGTTGGAAGGTCATGCACTCCAATTAATGTATAAAAATTGAAAAATTCCATCCTATATGTACTTGCATCTGGCAAGGGAGTTACTATATTCACAAGAATAACCTCTATACCTGTGTACGTGCCTCCCCTAATTTTTAGCAACCACCATCAGGACCAGAGTGACAAGCAAACTAGCAAAAGAGTTTCCAAGAAATATTGGGGGCGTTTATGCAGCTGAAAAAGCATATAGCTTAGATATTGACAGCTTCCAGTTTGGGTCTGCATCTCAGTTCTTACCTGATTCATCTCCCCCGTTGGTGCCAGTGGAGTTAGCTCCCCCATATGATTTGATTTCGACTTCATATGCCCTCGCAAATGCGATGCCTGATACACCAGAACTCCAAAAGCGTGGAAGACAATTGCACCCACATGACACGGAAACCCCAAGTTCCAGTACACCTGCATGTACTAAAATCATGTCTGATGAAGATTGGATAGATGATGTAGTGAAGTCTTTCAAGTCCATGGGCATAACAAGCCAAAGTCAGTTTATGAAGAAACTCAATGATGCTCTAGAGCCTGATACAATTCAGACGTTGTTGGATGGTCTGTATTATGACCTCCATTTGAAGAAAGGACTGGGCACATACCCAGAGAACTTTGTAACATTGTCTTTAAATGCAATGGAGCGCCTTGAAAAGGCCGGCAAGCCAAACTTAATTTACCACTTCACAAGGTGTATAGCAGAGGACAGGCCTGGAACTAAGACACCACTTCTACCATTTGACCACATGCCTTTTGGACTGATAGAGCATCAAATACAGTTCTTCTCTCACACAAACCAGGCTCAGGTATTTTATGTGTACAGTGCATATTGTACACAAGTTGTTCACATTTTGGATGGATAACAGCTAACATTCATACATGTTCTTGTTCAATTAATATCATTATCAACCATATTTGTAATAATATGTGAAAAAAAATTATGCATGCTTTTCATTCATTTTCAGAGTAAAACCATAATTATTAAGAACACAACAACAATGAAATGCTTTTCTGTTTGTTTGGGTTTTTTCTCACTAAAAGTAAACACAATCAAGTTATTTAAAGATTTGACCAATATACCAAGCAAACACAAAACCTTTTATAAACATTTTACACAATTATATGGGGTTTTGGTTGGGGTAAAAATGTTTAAATATCATGAAAACGTTTCAGAAATATTTTTTTATAAAAACCCACTGAAAAAAATGTTCTTGAATAATTTTATGAAGACATTTTATACCCTCAAAATCCCCTTAATATACCACATCATGTAAATGTTTTCTGGCAACCTTTTCTACCTTTGGCGAATAATGTGGAAGCATTTTGCGTTTGCTGGGATGTCATTTGATCATGAACAACCCTCTCTGAATATTTGACATTTTATGTATACTATGTATGTATTAATTTATTTCATTTGCATGTTTGTTTGTTTATTAATTTTATTTATTTATTTATTTAAAAGTTTTACTTTTTCTTTATCTATTGCATTCAAGAGATTGATAGTAGAAATTCCAAACATACATGTATAGGGGAATCTGACAATCCACCAAGCCAATAACTTCTGTTCAGATTCCTTGTGCAATACTGTAACACTGTATGAATGAATATGTAGTTCAACCATGGTTCAACGGTGTAGATGCATCATGCTACTTACCTTGCCAAAAACGTGATCTGTATGGCTCACATTTGTCTATTGTACTTCATTAGGCGGTGATGCCTGATTCAACGTTAGCTTTGGACATTTAATTATTTTATTGATTTTTCACCTGGGTAAGTTGAGTGGAAAATAAAGAAAGTAATTAAGTACCGGTACCCAAAGCTAACGCTAAATAGGGCATCTCCGCCTAAATGACCCTTCAAATTAAATTTGAGGCTGTTAATTTCCCTGTTAATTACCTTTGACCTCAAGCAGCCCTTTGAAACCACCACTTCAGCAGTGCACACCTACCTAAAATATCGGAATGTGTTGAAGTGTGGTGGAATGTGTGGACGGACAGACAGAAGCCATGATTTTAGTGTAGATACATGTTTTGATATAAATGCACTTTACTGATTCATCTGTACTGTAAATATTTAACCTCATTGTCAGGTGACTGGAAGAAGATTTTAGCTGGGAGCTTAAATTACTTAAATTACAGAAAACCCATGTACATTAATAGTGTGATCTATCGTCATATCTAACCCATTTTTTAAATTAAATATGCTGTAACAACCACATGAATTGCAGATTGTCAATGTGTCCTGTTTTAATGTTGTCATGTTAAAATCCAGAAATTGATAGTTATAGTTTTCTCCCATTTATTGCTTACAAGTGTTTATAACTTTCAGACAATTTCATTTCATACAATACTGTTAATCAGTATAAATTTGGATACTTCGGACTTAATTATATGCACTGTTCTTGCAGTCACCATCTTCACCTCACACATCATTTTGTTATAAGAATTTTTCATAAATGTTTGAGCTACTGTACATGTATGTCATGTAATGTTATTTTACTTTCTTATAAATTGTGTTACTTCTTATTTTCCGCAATAACAGCATGCATTCCATGTT
Organism: Amphiura filiformis; assembly: GCF_039555335.1. Classification (NCBI taxonomy): domain Eukaryota; kingdom Metazoa; phylum Echinodermata; class Ophiuroidea; order Amphilepidida; family Amphiuridae; genus Amphiura; species Amphiura filiformis. The sequence goes on from NC_092645.1 coordinate 54,766,986, forward strand.
CCGTAACCAATTAAAAGCTTTCTCAACTGCCTTTGATTGTCACAATAGCAAAATGCACATGTATAAATGTCAAACTATATTCTGGGTCTTTTTCCTTTTATTAAAATTTATACCGGCATGCCGGCATCCTTGACCAAAAATGTTGTGTACTTGCAACACTTCAATAATGATATTAATTATATTGAGATCTGTAAATGGCTGGAATGCATAGTCTAGCTGATGGAGGTATACATGTAGCCACTTGTCACATAGCTCCTTCTGAAAAACAAATAGTAAGCAAATGAAAAGATACAAGCAAAGGCAGGCCTACATGTAAATATATTCTCTAAAAGTGAATTATATATCACACTGATTTTGTGCCATTTTATGTTTTGTTGTTAAGATGAATTTGAAATAACATTTTCTTTAATATCTTAATATCATATTATTTTTCATTTACTCAATGTTTAATAGATCAAAATACCACATGACTACAGACAGTGGCAGGTTATGATGGAAATAGAGTTTGGATTAAGATTCAATAGGCTTTTCCGTGGTCCAGGATGGAGTGGTAATAATGAAGAACGAGGCTACCCATATGAGGTATTGTAATTTTGATTTAAAACTTGTGACACGATCTGGTCCACAAGGGCCACAGTCTGCAAATTTGAAATTGAGATAAAGGCAAAAATATGTAGTAAAAAACAATAAAATACATAAGAAAATAGAAATCACAAAACTTCATAACTGAAGACCCAAGTATGCTAGACCTTTTCAGTATATTGTTTATACTGTTTTCAGTACATATGATAGCCTAATGTATAAGGTAATTGTAACTCGATTTTCAAAAATGCCTCCTTTGGCCCCCATGGACCAGATCGTGTCACAATTAAGCTTAGCGACTGAATCCTAAAGTTGATTATTGTAATCTTATTTGGTTAAATGCAGGTCTAACTCTCCTGAACAGGTTGGATCACCATCAAAAACGTAGAACTTGTTAGAGCAATCATGGGTGTCCCAATGTGCACTTCAACTCATTTTGTTTTTGATTCAACTGGAACTTTTTCTGATCGTCGCAGATATCAAATCCGTCTCAATGTTTTTAATGTACCCCCAACCTGTGCAATATTTTCACTAAGTGCACTCATGCTTATAGTAATTACACTGTCAGATCATCAACCTCTGGGAATTTTGTTATTCATAAGATGCGCACTGAGACTGGCAAGAGAACTTTCCTGTTCGGGGGGCCTAAACATTAAAAATCCCCTACCTGCCAACACAAGTGTTTTCAAGAACATATAATAACATGTAATTTTATTTCTTCATCTTCCTGTTACACCTAGTGGTGTATGTGGGCTTTCCTTGCCAATCAGGGTATTGGGTGCAGGTTGGTGGTGCCATCCCATGGAGGTCACACCAGCGGTTGAGGTTACACACCTCAATTCTTGTTGGGTTTTTTTGGGGGGGGGGCCTTTCTGTCTGTGCGTGATTTCCTCTTCTTGGCGAGGAACCTATGTGCACCACTGGGTGAGTCTATGCAGGGTTTTTTGGACGAATGCCCTTTCTTAATTATGTGTAATAATTTTTGAACATTTTCTTACTCTTTTATGCATCATTTTGTAAATGTAATTATCATATGTATTTCAATTTCTTGTAGCTAGTAAGTATGTGTATATGGTATTATTTTCATGACTTCTTTGTGTATTTTAAATATATGTTTGTGCTGCATCCTGGGCAGCAAGGGAGAACAGTGCTGGTCACTGATTGCTTGTCCCAGGTAAGGTTAAATAAGAAATAAATAAATAAATAAATCCTATAAGAAAATGTGCTACAAATTTTAAGTTGCTATCAGTGTAGTCATTCATTTTTTGACTTTCTTAAGTTATAAAATTAAATTTCAGCACCTCTGTTCTTATTGGATTTGGTATATAAAGGCCACAGGGGCTACTCAAATATGACCAGTGACAGTGTAATGGTGTATGCATGCTTGACCAAATTTGTTTCAAAAACCCTCTAAACAAGTTTTACAATACTAGCAAATTTATCCCCTTAATAAGGTAATTTGATATAGAATTCACAGAGTTATAAGTTTTTGGCTAGTAAAAATGCAACTAATGTACCCTTTATGGACTTGTAATTTACCAAAAATTTGAAAAGGTACCCTAAACAAGTTGTTCAGGGGTCAGAAAACTACCATTATTCTTGTAAATCAGTGTTTTTTAGACCATAAATGCATAAATTTTTGCCTAAAAAACACCCATTTTTACTTGATTTGTTGCTCACACATGTGTTCAGACCATTTAACTCTCACCTGCATGCACCCTTGATGTCACTCCCTCCAAACTTCAAATCATTCAGCCATTGCAGTACATAGAATACATGTTGAACACAGAATAAGTAAAATGCATTTTTTTTCTTAGGGGCGGTTTAATGTGGCTGCACTAGGGCGTACAGCTGCTATGGAGGACGTGACAAAATGTGGCTTTACAGACACAAGTGATATCCAGGTTAGCAGCTTTTGCTACATGTCTCATTTAAGACGGACCATCATGATATGTTCATTAGGGTCAGGGGTTACCGGTGTTAAGGTTAGAGTTAGGGTTAGTAACCGAATTAGCATATCTTGATGGTCTGTCTTAAATGAGACATTTATCCATTTTATCTAAATGTTTTCCATAGAATTTATTATGTTTTCTGATACCAACATATTCATTGTATGTTTCCATCACTGCATTTGATATGAACATGCTTTGGTATTTTCTTTGTGCAAGGATAAGGCGACAAAAAAAGAAAACCCTGTTCTACGGGCCCGACCGACACAGTGTTTGAATAAATTGGGAAAAAAATTTTCCCTGTACAAATAAATGCCGACCCAAATTTCAGAAACAAACTTGTTTCATTGTATTTTCTAAAATTGCAAATTATTTAGAAATTTTGGTGATTTTTTTGGGTCAAAAAAGAAGAAGAAAAAGGCCGACCGACCGAACCTACTTGAAAGGTTCGTCCGCCCGTAGAACAGAGTTTCTTTTTTTCGTTGCCTAACAGGGTTTTTTTTGTTTTTTTTGTAGGAAGCTGCATTGAAAACATTGAAAGCAACTAATCCTGATGGACGTTACTGGATCAAAATGGACGGTACAGACATCAAGTCCGCTATACAACAGTCCATGATTGGAGAATGGAACGGTGACGTGGATATGAAAGATGGGGAGCTGAAAAGATTGCGAGAGGAGTTTGACAAAAGGGTTGAAACACTAATTCAGCTTAAAAATAGGCCCACCAAGCCCATGCTTGACAGAGCAAAAGAAATCATCAAAGAAGACATAGACTTGTTAAATTGCAAGTTGAAAGCAGCAGTTGACTTGTGCAAGAACTTGACGAAAAAGAAAACGACTTCTGAAGAAAAACTGAAGAACATAAACTGGGAGATACTGGAAATCAGCACGCTGCTGAAAAAAGCGCAAGAGATAGTCAGCGACTATACACAACTTAAGACCGGACCAATAATGACATCAAGAAGGTCCATGCAGTGAAATGGGACGAGTACACGCGTTACCTAAGAGATATATTTAAAAAAAAGCGGACACCAGCAACACATGTCCTTGTCCTGATGGTGTCGGACGAAGAGAGGAAAAGGAAGCCATATGCTGTACCGGTGCAGTATGTGCCCTACAAATCCATTACTGATGCCCAAGCCAAAAAAATAGCAGATGGGGTGAAGGAGAAGATGGTGGAGCACGGGCTGAAAGTTGTTGGTGAGTTGGATTCCTAATAAGGCGTACAGAAATTGTTTGATTGGCGTAACCCAACCGACCCTAAAAATAGACTTTTTTGCAAAAAAAATCAAAAAATTAAGATAAAAAAACAACTTTTTAGCTTATTTAATTACAGCTTAAAATGTTTGTGTGTGTGTTTGTAAAAAATAATAATAACAATAACAAAAAATGCTGACCGACCTACCCTATTATTTTTATGTTACGTCTATCAAACAATTTTCAGGTCCAATTAAGTTTCCTATGCACTATGTATACAGGTTCATATGGTAACAGAACAGTAAATATGAACAGGGTTGCTTGATTTAAATCATGATGCTAGTATTTAAATTACATGATTTAAGGTGGTAATTTTTGTGAATAATTTTGCATTTTCGCAAAAAATAACTACACACTGGTAACAAACGTTATATTATAGGGATAATGAATCCAATTGCTCCACTGAAATTTCAGTGGTTCATTATATATGTTAAGAAATGAGGTACATTCTAGTGATACCTCTTTTCTTATCAAATAATGTACCGCTTGTCTTGAGTCAGGGAGAAACAAATAGTCACAAATTTATTAAGGGGTGAAGTACCACCTTAAGCACTTAGTTGATTTATTATGTGGAAGATTCAATATTGTTTTGGTTCAATAATCATATGCATTTAAAACTTAATACAAATGTTGTTATTACTGGTTTTCATTTCATTTTTTTCTTTTCTGAGTTTTATGCTTTGCTTCACATCAATTGTAAATGGTTATTTTGAGTGTATGTTTGTGTATACATGCACTATGGTGTTGGCATACATGCACGTGTAAAAATTCAATGATTCTCAGCATACTATACAAAAGAATGTACTGAAAAAAAATGTTTGCATGCTCTTTTTTTGTCTTAGTCATGTAATGTTCATTATGTTTTTGCTTTTTAATTATTACAGGTATTGTTACTGATGGAGAATTTTCCTCCCTAAGAACCAAAGGCGAGACCAGACCACTCCACATTTGGCAGATAATCCATGACATTCAAGGCTGCAGTGAACAGAATGAGTAAGAATCAGTTACAGAAAATGTTTGCAAGATCAACAGGTAAGATATTTGAGTGGATTCTAATGTTGCCCAATCACAAATGTCTTAATGTGTTAGTTTTGAGAACAGTCACATATAATGTCAGCAATATTCAAGATACAGCACTGCTGGCAGTAAATTTAACAAACAACTATCATGTACACAGTGCTCAGTTTCACTGCAGTAATTAAATTCCACCGACTGATATTGTATGTAATTCATGGCATTTAATGAAGTATTTGTGTATCTGCCTGTATATGCTTTGCTAAATGTTATAATATTAGTTGTCAGAGTGTCGAGGTCATATAATTGCATACTTGTTCCCAGTAGCATAATCAGGATTTTTGTGTGAGGGGGCAAAGCCAAATTGTTGTTCCCATTTGTCATTTTGTCCCATTTTGAGTCTTTTTTTAAGGACTTTGCTCTTCGCCTCCCCATTTTAGCCCGGAAAATATTCTGGGGAAAAGTGCCCTCCCTCCACCTCCTCATAGCTACGCCCCTGCTTGCTCCATATAATGTGAACATTGCGTTTATTTTAAAGTTTGTGGTGAAATATGACTTTGTGCAGGTTGTTATAAACATTGATGATACACAGGCAATTTGTTTCTAAAAGTCTTAATGTTGCGATCTCCCATCTCTTTTCTTTTCTTCGTATTATTTTTGATGCAATGTTTTTTATTCAATCTTGCTATTTACATCAGGCAGTGGCGTGGTGAAGCATGTGCCCCCCAATGGATTTGAGAATGTAGGAAAATGGCTTGTGCCCCCCACCATCACGCCTGGTTTCACCAATCATGGTTGGTGTCCACCCCCCACCCCCACTGGCATCTGTTGAATCGGTAGCAGTATTGTTCAAATGAATATTGTTTTATATTTTCAGATTCTGTACTACCTGATCATGTACATGACAAAATGGAAAGGCTGCAGGAAGAGGGGAACAGCTTTCAAGATGCTGCGGCCCTGGTGCGAGAGGACCTTGTCCCCCCAGGGTACAAATATCACACATGGAGGGATCATGTCCCAGAAAACCACACAGAACAACTGAAGTCAATCGTAGCAACCTACAAATACAGAAAAACTCTCAACAACATAAAATCCGAACATGGGGTTGACTTTACTAAGCATGTACATATACCAGAAGTAGACGCAGTCACCGGGGAAGTCTTACACCACCGTGAAGACCATAACCACATTGAGAAGCGGATTGGCAAGCATACTAGAGAAGGTGGACCACCAGAGGTTAAAGTCCAGAGATTTGCAGAGGCTTGCGACTCAGAGACCACAGACCTGACTGTAGCTGCTCTGTTGGGGAAGCGGAAGCAGTCCGTAGCCGATGCAGAGAGCCTCTTGTCACCTGCTGTTGCCAAATTCTTTGAGACTAAGAATTACACAAATGAAGCAGCCTATGTGAATATTGTTAGCAGGTGGCATGAGGCCTCTGATGGACGTGGGCTGAGTCAAGCCGAAAGAGAGGCAGCCAACTGGGACATGTTCCACTATGTAATGGAAGACTGGATCCCTTGGCATGACAGGGATAATCCTGATTATTCTACTCTGGACATTAACAGGTAAGAATGTGAGATACATGACAGAGTCTTTCTCTACCCATTCAGCATTGATCCATTCATTTCAATTGAAGAACATTGTAAATTGTCTGATGAATGATGCCATGTGTGTTGTCAATATTAATTGCAGATTTTAAAGGAGCATTTTTATGATTCTAGCATCCTCTTCTGATTTTTTTCAGTATTTCAACTTTTTTGAGAAGAACAAGGAGATGAGGCTGTGGATCACAAACAGCCCTTTTATAATATAAAAATTGAAAAAAACAAACAAACAAAAACAACCAGGAATTAGAAGTGAATTCTGACTGACTGAGACATGTCAAAGTCTTAATAACTGTCAAAAATATTTATTTTACTCTCTTCAATGCATCAATTATCACATGAAATCAATATTCGATTTCTGATAAATGTATCCGATGGTATTTTAAAGCAAAACCAGAGCATCCGTATCACTTTGTTAACTGTTGTGTTTTGATGTGATGGTCAGAATCATACTGAAATCAAAAATTCCACTTGTTAAAATATAGCTAAATTATAAACCTTTTGGAATTTTATTATATTTTATATATATATACAGACGACTTCAAGGTGTTCGGGGTTTTAGCAGGGAAACTGTGATTGCAGTGACAACAAACATTGAAAGCCAGGAGTACCGGAGGGCGGAGAATGACAACCTGGGCTACCCTGAGCACCCAAGAAGTGGTACTACTGATGATGTTGAATGCTTCTTCAGCATGCTCCATAACAAGATCAAGGGCCAGAATGTCACTCTTCAGGACTTCAAGAAGTGGTGGCGGAAGTTGGTTATGTAAGTATTATTAACATACAAAGTGTCCCGATTCAGAATGGCCCCATGTGTAACACTATATAGAGTACCAAAGTGTGACGTCATAAAATTATCTTTTTTTGCATTTCAGCATTTTCATGACCATATTTCAGTAGAACATGATGAAAAACATCCACAGTCCAAATTTGGTGGGAATTGGATCATGAGGGCCTGAGATATGGCCGCATGAATACATAATTAGCCCATTGAAATTGGTGTAAATTGGCCTGGTTCATAACTGTTTGGAACCAGGCCAATTTACACTGATTTCAATGGGGCTAATTAGGTATTCATGCTGCCATATCTCGGGCCCTCGTGAATTTTGACTGTGGATGTTTTTCATCATGCTCCACCGATACATGGTATTCAAAACGCTGAGATGCAAAAAAAGTTTTCTGTGACTTCATCACTTCGGTACTCTATAATTATGGTAAATCAGCCATTTTCAATTGTCATGCATTGAGACCAAAATAGTAAACCGTTGGCATTATCATTAAAAGGCTCTACACATTAGGCATAGAATCAATGGAACGCAAACGCACATATTGTAAATCAAAGTTCGCCAGGTATGTGGGGAAACAATCTGGAGGTATACTACCATCACAGACACATGTACATGGAGGAGTCCTGAGCCTTTGAAATCATCCATAGTTAATTTGGCTTATAATTAATTAGTGAAAAAATTTCCCATAACACTCAAAATGTCATGCATGCAGTTACGCTAGTTGCATGTTGCATAATGCATTACAGACTGGCACACATTACTGGAAATCAATGGATGATTGAAATGTTACTTTATTACATGCAGTTTTCAAAATTCCTTCTCTCTACCTTATGTTATTGTCTTCAAGATAAATGCATGGAAATGTTGTGTTTGTTTTACCTTCGCAGAGAATTCAATCTCCGTATCGATGAGTCCCTACCTTTCTACTTTTGGACACTTAATGATCGATTCAGTACTGAAGACCTTCCATCTTTTGATGAGCAGCAGCCAGGGAAGAAGAAGAGATTGTATACTCTCAAGCGGCGGTCAAGAGAGGACAGTTCCATTGTGTGTGTGGGTAGGCTATCATTGCCTGCCAAAGGTCAGCAGAGAACGAGGCAGTTGTATCACAACACCAATGTAGGTGTGCCTCCTGTCACCGGACAATTCTTAGCTCAAGTTCAGGATGAATTAAATCAGTGAAATGGCATTTCACAAGGCAAAAAAAAAGAAGATATTTGCTTATACTCAACTTTTTCAGAATTGGGTTGGTTGGTTGGGATATTTCTCTACTGTATACAGTTTAGAAAAGTGTAGAAACTGAAAAAAATCAATTTTTCAGGGTGTCAAAAATGTTGAAAGAAAAAACCAAATTCTGGAATTTCCAAAATTAGGATTGTTTTTTTTCCAGATTACTGAAGAGTACAAGCAAACAACTTTTTTTTTTTTGGTTCTTCTTGCCCAATGGTGTTACAATTTTGACCCCCACACAAATGTGTGTTATCATGACAAATGCTTATGTTATCATCTAAATGTCATCTGTTTTGCTTGCTGTTTGGCTGCCTGGTTGTCCAGGCAGAAGCAAATTCATTAATACACTCTGCAGCTCCAACACAGTAACCAATCAATTTCAATCTTGGTATGTTGATAGTATATGGTGGCCTGATGTGCTGTATAGTTTTGTGGCATGTAATTTGCATATTTATGAACATTAATGACTTATTTGCATATGTTGCCTCATTTTCATTACTTAAACGCACTATAGCCAAAATATTAAATTCTCGATCATGAGAGCCAACTTGGGTACGCACAGTTATTTGCGTCAAGCATACTACGCAAATACCGGCGCTTATGGTGCAAACACCGCTTTTGAGCATGTTGAGAATTGACCAATCACACGGTCGTTGCTAGGCAAGGTCAAGGGTCGGTCATGCAGGTCGCGCGATCGTGTTATTCTATGAAAAGTCCGCTGACGCAGAAGGTACATCCTCTCATGATCGAGAAATTGTTATTTTGGCTATAGCCGATGGTATGGTGATAGTATACTGTAAAGATTGGCCCAATGGCACACTTGGGTTCCTTTGCATTGGGGTTAATTTCATGTCCAGACAGAGAGCTCCCTCCTCTGCAATCCCAATGCAAATTAAGGTTTTGTGTATTTGCTGGTGGGGATTTTATGAAGGGCACTCTAAGGTTGTGCCTAAAATGTCAAGTGAGCCCATAGCGCCATTAGGCGAATCTTCTGGTATGATGGCCTGATGACCTTAGCATGTTTATGAATATAATGAACTTATTTGAAAAATAAGGGAAAGTGAGTGTCATAAAAAACATATGTGCCTTTTTTCCCAATAATCACTATACCCCACTATGAAATGCAGCTGACGAATTCTGAAATTTGAAACTGTTTGCATGGAGAAGGAGTGCTTTAAGAATGTAAATTTAGGTACATAAAAGGCCATTTGTAACAAAATGAAAATGGCAAGAACCCGTAATGCCAATGCCGTGCCTTTTTTTCCTTAGGCGCACAATTGGGCTGCTTTGCAATCACTTGTCAGGTAGCGGCTTTAGTTTGATGTACCATATTTTACTTCAATTTAGCCAATTTATAAGGTTTTGAATCTCTGAAGTTCTGAATTTCAATGACAAAGAGTTTTGTGACCATTTATTGATCGGTCCGTAACTTACCATTACCTACCGGAAATTTGTAAGTCAATTGATTTTCTGGCCAATTTCCAGTATTGGGCGCTTTTTTTGGAAGCTTAATAAATGGACTACTTTAGACTCCTTTACCGCGGACTGGCGATCCAATGTGCCGCGCCTTGACGGTGAAAGATTTGGCAGCACTGGCAAGAACCAATAGCAATTTTTTCATTTGGGATCATACCATGCTCAGCTATTGCAATAGGGGGGTGGTACTCATTTGAAATTTTCGTAGGGGTGTGCAGAGCGGACTTTGGGAACAAAGAACTGATTTTGAGGAAAGTACACATTTTTGATGGGTCTTGAGAACTAAAACTGGGCCAAATCATATGCTTTGGAGCTTACAAATTCCAAATTTTCCAAATATGAGTCGCCATTAATCCACAATGTTATGAGTCCCATCCAGGGATAGCGCTTTTGGGGTCCCGGACCCACCAAAATAGAGTTCGGCCCCCCTGTTTTTAAATTTTCTGCAAGTTCAGGGGTCCCTGCAGACCCCTACATGTAGTTTTTCAATCTAGCCCTATTGCAGACATACTATTTATGCTGCATTTGTGCAACTCGGACTCACCAAACTCTACTCCGGTCCTCCGGACCCCTACTTTTTGATTTTCTGCAAGTTCAGGGTCCCTGGGGACACTGGAGTGTTTAGTTCTAGCGCTACCCCTGGTCCCATCTAGTACAAGCTGATCATGCTTTCAGAGTGCCCTACTCATTAGGGTACTTATACATAATGTCAATGTAATTGTGAAAACAGAGCAGTAAAGCATTTTGTATTTGCTGCATTTGTACATTAGACGACAAAAAAAACACCCTGTTTTAAGAATGGACAGATTTGGGGTCGGTTAGTCTGGATTTTTTTTTTGCCCAATTTATTTTCCTGGTCCAGGCTAAAATATCACCACAATCTTGAAAGATCTGGCAAAAATTTTGGTGTTTATTTTTGCAAACATATTTTAAGAAATGTTGTGATTTTTTTCCCAAAAAATATCAGTCAAAATCAATCAATTTTAGTTTGTTAAAAAAGCAGCTATTTTACATAATTTTGGCAAAACTTTAAAAACAAATCCCAAAATGCAAAATCTGGATCGGTCGGGCCCGTAAAACGGTGTGTTTTTTCTGTCGTAAGTGATATTTGAATAATTATGTGTACATACATGTTTTACAGGAAATGTATGTAACTCCTGAACTTCCAGAAATGTTCATAATGAAACATGAACTACATAAAATAAATTATCAATACAAGTAAGCTTTTTGGATGATTTAGCATTTATTAATAATTATTACTACTAAATTACAAGAAGCATAAATGTTCTACATCATACCCACAGTAATGAGAACCTTCAGAAAAATATAAATTTATATAATACACAACAATTTAAATAAAAAAGAAAACTGTCAAGAGTGCACACAGAAATGATGCACGTTTGTATCACTCCTTCAAAGCAAGTACTGAATATTAGGCTCATACAGTGTACTTGGACAAAACACATGTACATGTATAAATTTTCATTCAAGTGTATGTAAAAAAAACTGAATTGAGTGCTGATTCTCCTTCCTTTACACCCTTGCTATAAATACATGTAAAAACAACTTTTTAGAAACATGAGACCTTGTTAATACTAGATGTCTGATTCCAAATAAAAACAACTAAACTTTATGGATAAACAAATAATACTTTGCCGAATAAAACATACTTATACTGAATCATTTTACTGGCAATTGAAAAGGCACATTTTAATAGCTTTGCAATTTGAGGAAAATGAGCCAAAAACATACAATTTTCCATGATTTCTTCTTACAATTGTAGTCACAAAATTCAAAGAATTGCCGCAAGTCTAAGCATTCCAAATTGGTTTTTTTATGTTATGTTAATTTTGATACTTGGTTATATAAAAGTTCCAAGAAAATGCATTTTCCAAAAATTAGAATCCATAACGTGAATTAGTACAAGTCTTTGTGAAAACAAAAACTAATAAAGGTAAAAACGCATGTTTTAGCACTTTTCCAAAAATTGGCCAAATATTAAAATTTGACTTTTTTTAGGAACAAACTAAATGATTAGGATTTAGCTGTTTCAAAATAGGACAATATGTTTTGAATCCAAAAATATTATTGCTTATTTTTCTGGATTTTAATTTACTGTACTGATGAGCACTGCAAAATATTAGATAGATAAATTTAAATTGTACCTTAGGGAACAAACCAAAAGATCGATGACGTCCTATAAACGAAACTAGTTTCGTTTAGGGGGAGGGGATAAAAATACTCGATTACGTTGTTTGTACAAAAACATCGGTCTGAAGAATGTGTCATTATTATTATTATGAGAAACTAAACTAGTTACGTTATAGGACATCATTGATCATTTGGTTTGTTCCCTTACAGAGGTTGCTATAGGCTTTATTTATGTATGGAGTCCAACATTTGAAATACTGTGTTAGTTTGCTACAATTGTATAATTATTTTGGTATTTTGCAAAACATGGATTGTTTGCTGAACAACATTTAGTGTTAAAATAAATGTTATCTAGGCTGATGTACATGTAAGTGTAATTAATGAGCAAATTAAAACATTAACCTATATGTACAGACTTGTACAAGAACTAATAAAGTGTACAAAATGTTTGATCATTTTTATCTGCTTCTATCAAACTTAAAAGGGCATTTAGTGATCTACAGCATCATCCCCCACTATTTCTAAAAAAAAGTGGAGATTTTTATACAAACATAATGTTTATGTACAAAAAATTCTTGCAGATTAATTCGTTTAGCAAAGATATCGTGAAATTTGAATTTCGTTCTGAACGAAATTACAGATTGTCTATGGAGCAGTGTAATACACATAATCATGCGTAACTCGCACACGCAAAATCAGAATAAACTGACATTTTGGGAATAAGCTTTTTTCGTGGATAGCTACTGAAAAATGTCATAAAAAGTAGATGCTAGGATCACAAAATCCTCCTTTAAATGTCCAGTATAATTTTTAAGATTTTACAAAAGCAATATGGCTAAATTTTGTGAATTTTAGAATTTCTTGAATATTTCACAACATGTTCATAACGACCTCGGAATGGTTAAAAAATGACAAGTGCATACATATCGAGGGTAGGCCTACAGAACCCGAAAGCTGTAACTCGCCATGATCAGCTCTGAGCTCTCACAAAATGAGCATAAAGTTGGTTCCTTGCTTTGGTTTTCAAAAATAAATATTTCCTCCACAATGTCTTATGTTTTCTATAGAATCCCGGATTGAATCTTGTCACGATTAAAGGACTGTCCCTTCTATAGTGCCTGGTGACTTAATGCTCATTTTGTGGGAGCAAGTGATTGTGAGTCGAGGCTTTATGGCTCTCCACCCTCGACATTATAATGTGATTTATTATTCTGGGTTTAAAATCGGCAAATTATATTTTAAAGATATTGAAGAGATCTATGATTGGAAACATAATTTAATCTAAAAGATATGCCCAGCAACCAGCATTTGGGTTACCATTACTTTCAATTCTACAGCAACAAATTTGAAAAGAAATTAAACAAACTCGAGTCTTTCCAATGTTCATGGAATATATTTCAAGTTTCAACATTACAAATTTCCCATTAACATCAAGCTGGCATCAGATTTAAAGCCATAATCATAATGTGCGATTTGCAAAATGAAGAAAATTTCATTACTCTCTATTCCAGAAAAATACAGAACTATTTATTATCACTGTTTTGCCAAATGAAACATAGCTATATCCTAATCCTTTAGTGCTAACTAGCAATAAAAGTTTTTGATATTTGGCCAATGTTTGGAAATAAGGGCCAAAACCATGCAATTTTAGGGAGTTTTTCGTATTATGTACTAAGACTAATATTATTACAGTCTATGCATTCTAATTTTTGAAAAAGACATGCACTGCATTCTTATAACCAACCATTTAATAAAAAGTAACACAAAAGAGTGAAAATTAGAGCAAAATTTCGGCATATACTCAAGATTTTGAATGCTTAGACTTGTTCCAAGTCTTTGATTTGTTTGTGACTCGATTAAATACATGCTGAAAATGAATGTTTTTGACCCTGTTTTCAAGAAATTGGTAAAATAGTGAACTTTTTCTTTTATCTACAGTTAGGATTAAATGAATGATTAGGATTGAGCTATGCTTCATTCAAAAACGGCAGAACTTGATAATACTTCTTTAATCCCCAAAAATTAGTTCTGTATTTTTTTTTTTTTTTGGGGGGTGGTAGCTTACTGATCGTTGATATCATTGGTGTAGCTTCACACAGCTAGGACGAACAAAAATATAAAGCATAAATTTTTACAAAATTCGCCGATGCATAAAATAAAGGAGATACGTATAGTCCGTTTCTAATACCTTCACCGAGTCAGTAAAAAAATCACGAATTTTGAGATTTTCTCAGATTTTTATAGAAATCTGATAGTAATGTGGAATGGAATCCTTTCATCAAATCCTTTCTAAAAAAAGTATACTTTTATATACTTCTCATCCTTACATTTAAAGATATGTCCCGTACAATAAAAAACAAATTTCTTAATACCGTACTGACTCGAGAAAGGTATACAGACTATAGAAAAAGAGATCCCACTCGGCTTTTGGAGCTTTATGAGTCTGGTTGTCTAGCTCTTTTATCATTTACGACAACGAACCTGGTGAAAAATTATATTTGTTATGTAATTCCTGCCGATCTTGCCACTGTTTTTCCATGTAACATGGATGAAAGTTAACAAACTTATCAAAAACAAAGTTGTCAAAAATTTGGTAAAATGTCATTATACTCGTAGGCGTAGTCATTTGGCAGCCATTTTTTTTTTTTTTTAATACCACAATTATTGGAAAGAGTCCATTTCTTACAGGGTGGTACAAGAACACAACACGTAATAATTTTGATGAAATAATTTCAGACCTGTCCATGGCACTTTTAAATTTCCTGATCATTTGCCTAGGTATGTAGCCGATGATCTTCCATTGGTTGTCAATTTGTGCATCTACTCTGTATGCATTGACGTCAACTGGATTGTCAGGTTCTGCAAGTATCCTTACTGGTACCGGTATGTTATCATCCAATTTAACCTCAACTTCATTCAAGACAACTTGATACCTCTCCTCCATGGTTGATCCCCTAAGTTTTACCACAAAGGGAAACAGTTTTTCTTCATCTTCATCTTCGACTTCATGTTCATTTTCTGATTCACTTGTGCCGGTGCTGTCTAGTTCTTGTTCATCAATATCATCGTCGGAGTCATCGTCTTCTTCTTTTGTTGTTGTCTCGACGTCATCATCTTCCTCCTCTTCTTCTTCTTCCGCTTCGGCTACACTGCTGTCATTACTGCTGTCATTGCTGCTGTCATCGCTAGAATTAACCACAGTCTCTTTACTATCACAACAATACTGGCAATCGCCATCTTTCACTGGCTGCAGTAGTCCCAGAGATGACCCGGAGCAAGACTTGGCTTGGACACCAGCTGGAAAGTCCCCCATTTCATCCCATCTCCAGACACAAACTCCTTGGAACTGCTGGCCACTGTCGCCTGCCCACTGTAATGATAAAAGTAGATAGAGACATAATTAGAAACGGGCGTGCATGCCAACATGATTTTGAGCTTTAATGCACCCAAAGAATTATTTGAATAAGTCAGTGACATGCCACAAATAAGGCCATGAAAAATAAATAACATGCATTGCATATCGTCCCTGACCTCACTGATTTTCAAATATTTTAAATTGTTATGTTTCTTATTTGCTTCCTCATTTTGTTTCTAAAATTGTTGTGATGAAAAAATCATTTATAAACACATTTATTGCAAACACTTTCTTCATGCTAGTGGTACGGCTTTGGGGAAATAAAAGAAAATATTGGTGGCCTCACCGATTTTATGTTTTGAGAAACACTTTGCAAAATTTTGCAATTTTACCAAGAAATGAATGGTAAAAAAATAACATAATAAACAAATATAGGACCTGCCTCACCGATTTTTTGGGAAGAAAAATGTCCGGATGATATACATTGAACATGTTATTTATTTATTTTACTTGGCCTATGTACGGTAAATAATTAAATACGGTAAATAAATAAAATAAATAATTTTACATACACTACAGACTACAGTGTATGGGTACACAATTATATGCAAAAGTGCATGACCAGTGCCTAAAAATCAATAAATTTACTATCATTCATTTCTGCACCAAGCCAAGTATATCAAATTTATCAAGTGTATTGTTTATATTTTTGTATTGTCTTGATGAAATTCTTTAAAATACCAAACTTGAAATGCATGAATGTCAATCACTTTCAACATGTTCAAGTGAGAGAGTGCAGTGATGAGAGAATTTTGGATAATTTCTATCTTTCTATGGCTTGTGGCTACTGATAATTAAAATGCCAAAGCACCATTTTTACGATCTTTTATCTTTCTATATGTCTTTTGACTCCCGATTGACGTTGACTATGCCTATGGTTTAGTTTTGTAAAGGTGCAGAATTCGGAACAACATGCAATTCGCGTCATACTGGGTCAAGTACATCGATCTTTTTCATGGTGGAATAATTATATTTTACTGCTTTAACTCGCTGGAAAAAAGATGTGCATGCGATATGGCACATGTTTAATCTATCAGAAACATAATATTTATTTGAATCAAAATCAAAATCATACCTCAACTTCGCAACTGCTCTTCAGTTCGAGCAGTTTTGGTACGGGGAAATTGACATGGCCATCTCCCCATGTATCGGCAATCACTGCAGATCGTATGATTGGCATATTTGGAAACGAAATATGACACAATCTCACTCGAGCAACTATAGCAGGAAAGTTCGTCATTCGTATCAATATCTGTCCATCTTCAACGCAGTGAATGTAAACAAACTTCGTATGTTTCAGATCATTCGCAACATACTGGTGATCCGTCGCCAAAGTCGCCATCGCTCAAATGATAATAGTCACGTGACCGTGTCTAGCTTTTATACTCGATCAGATCACGATCTAGAAACACTGTTTCGCGCAAAGCATCATGAATTGAGCGTTCGTCTGCTGTGCTATGCCCTAACCCTAAACACACGTGGCTCTATATGATAACTTGGAATCTAGGGACTTTTATCTATATTGATGATGTTTATGATTTTATGAGATTAGAACAATTTCTATATATAATATCATTTTATTGCGTCATTAATCATAATCAAGAATATTCTAGACATAAGTAAACTTGCGGTTTGCCCTATGCCCTAACCCTATTGCACGCACGTGGCATGCCACTGAGAGTCTAGGGCCCTGCAAACTTAAGGGGGTACTACACCCCTGCCCAATTTTGTGCCTACTTTTGCATTTTTCTCAAAAATTACAGCGCATTGGGGAAAAGTAAGATATGTATATTATAGGGGCAAGGACTACAATGGCTGCACTGGAAAATTTATTTCAGCACAGACAACAGTTGTGGAGTTACAGTCAAAAATGAGGAAAACCAATATTTGATCAATAAATCAATAACTACTTGCTTTGAGTTGCTGAATTTTCAGTACAGTAGTTGTAATCCTTGCCCTATAATATACATATCTTACTTGTCACCGATGTGCTATATTTTTTGAGAAAAACGCAAAAATAGGCACAACATTTGCCAGGGGTGTAGTACCCCCCTAAGGTTATTAATTATTTTAAACTGTTGTGATTTGGTAGTTCACAGCATCATACGAATGGTAGTGAGCTTTGGCAAAAACTGCATTGCTCAATTCATAGCGATTGTGTAGAAGAATTTAAATATCACAGATATACTTTTATAGGTGCTGCGGTTCTTGAGTTATGTTGTAAAGAGGGCTGAAACAACAACACTGACGTAAAACGTACATAACTCATTAAAAACAATAAATTAAGCAAGTTTGCAGAGTATACGATTTGTAGAATGAACTTTTGCAAAACATCAAGGTGTTATTTTTCAATAATATATTGATCTAGATAATGAAAATCGATTTTTAGGTTGCTTCGACCAACAATACCTCGTCTACCCTTAATGTTTGATTTTATGCAAATAAAAAGATAAATTGTGGTCATTTATACAGATTCAAGAAATTATAATAGTTAATACTACTGTAATTCTATACATGGACCTCTAGTCTTAGCTTTGCTTTCAGTACAACAATTCCATTATGGGCTCTATTTTATCCGAGTAGGACCATATTTATTTATAAAAGGTTCGTAACAAAAATAATTAATAAAAATTTAATAATGATAATAATAATAACAACACTAATAATAATAATAATAATAATAAAAACTTATATTTCGTCCAATTTGATGCTTTTAATACTGATGATATCGTAACTATGGTAACATTAATTATGAAATAGGTTATTTTACCGATTTTAGTTATTTTACCGATTTATACGTGTACCATAAAATATACAAAAATGTATGAATATGTCTACTCCTTTTCTAAATAACTCTTGACAACAATATTTATTTCTCTATTTTGTCTTGGTTAATATTTGTCATTATTGTATTGCTAAGCATTCAATTCCTTAATGTTTTCTGACTGGGCAATAAACATTGATAAATGAGATACAAAAATACATGTAAGCTGCTTGCAAGAAAAGTACAATGACATTACAGAAACTGCGCAACCCACGCATCACTCAGGTTGGCGAAATAATATGGGTCATTCTCATCAACGACGTTCATAGGAAAACGGTAATCTGCCTTCGCGATGAGAGTACTACGACTAGTAGTACTAATTACAATTATATGGGTCAAAACAGTCTCAGTCCCAGAGGCATGGTTCGTAAAAACCCGTTCACCAGTCTAGCCCAACAATTGACCTCAACATATCTGGGGTGTGGTTTTAGGAGTGTACAAAAACATTCGGGGGATCCGGGAGTGTCCAAACGTGTGGTCCAAAGGTGTGTAGGGAGTGTAAAAATTCGGGGGATGTCGAGGAAGTACCACACCGGATTTACTCGACTCTCACTTCTTTTATCTATCCGGTACATTTGGTGAAATGTAGGATTGTTGCGTCATTTACATAAGGGTGTTTTGCACTTTTGGTTCACTGGATGGTGTTGATGTTGTTTTGAGCTGAACTGGATGGTGTTGATGTTGTTTTGAGCTGAGGTGGGGCAAGATGAGATCTCTGGTGGCATAACGGTGGGATCAGGTGGTGCACACAAAAAATGTATTTTATTTTTGCGTTTCATCAGATAAAAGAGTGGTTTGGTCAATTCGTATTTTTTTTCGTTTTATTTTCAAGGTTTTAAAAGTTTCATGCATTGGTGGTATTGGGATCCACTTTCCCTTGCCTAAAGAAGACCTCATAGGCTTAGGAAGATTTTCAACAAGGGGGGTGTGGAGGGCTGGAGGCTGAAACTTGAAATATATATAGGTCACATTTGTTTTGAAAATTTTCCCTCTATTTTATCACATTTTTTAAAGTTCACCTAGGATTATTGGGGGGGGGGGGGCTGAAAGGTATTCCAGTCCCGCACCAACATTATTGAGGGGTCTGAGTCCCCCAAGGTCCCCCGGTTCCTAAGCCTATGGACCTTGCAGACATGCAGTTGAGCTGAATGCTACAGGAATGAGATTTGTTCATTACAATACAGCACAGGATGCAGGATGTAGCTGTAGGAATAGTCTGGTAGTCTACACTGTCCCTGGTCTACATTTAAAAGCAGGGTGGTTTGGGATGAATTTGGTACAGTGGTGGCAGAGGTGGGATATCGCTTGATCTTTTCTGCTAGCCCAGGTGGGATAACGTTTTGGTGGACAGGTAGTTGAGAGGGTGGGGCAGCTTAATAGTATTACACTAAATAGTACTTTCAAAGTATTAACAAAATACTCAGTATTGCCATCTTCTACACGTGCATGAGCAAAATAGTGCTTATATTATAATTATATTTAGCGCAGACAGAAATAATCAATAGCAGTTCCTGGGACCGATCTAAAGTAACAATAGCACCGTACTCTTGAAGTGATTCTCTCGGTGATAATACATAACATTGTTATGTATACAGTGTGAATAGGCCGTCTAGCACCTCATCTGCATGTCAATATAGTGGTCTTATATGATGTATGCATGGCTAACTTTGGATAGTCTGCATAGGGCTACGGGTACTTGCTGTGTAGGGTACAGGGGAAACATTCATTGATGTCTTATAAATCTGTATTGCTTTTGATGGCAATGGTATTTCTGGTCTACATGTATGGACATGAGAAAAATACAGATACTTCTTGGGGTCAAGGGTCATATAACCTTTCCAGATTTGGGTGGATTGATGATCAAAATCACAAGGGAAACGTACAGTGTATTACAATGACATCTTCTCTGGTATTAACAAAATACACCCTGGACGTAATCATGGTGAAACTAATTGTCTGCGTTATGTAACAGGGCAAATTAATTGTTTAAGTCTAGACAATATAAGAGCGCAAACAACTATTATTTGTTATGGCGATATGCTGGTACTACTTTATCTACATGTATGGTGTAGTGGTAGTGGTAGTCCTTTTAGGCACTAGATTTTTTAGGTCAAGAACAAATCTCAGAATCTTGAAATTTATAATTAGGGGGAATGTTTTCCTTCCTAACAAGTAAGGTTGTTGTACATGTAGTTGGTTACTGAGTTCATTCAGTTGGTATACAGATTAAGGAACTTTGTTTTCCTTCCTAAGGAGTAAGTTTGTTGTAGTTGGTTACCAAGTTCAATTGGTATACTGATTGAGGAAGAGGGTTTGCGACTCTCTATCTCCTTTCCATATCCGGTCAGGGTTTTTTTTAAAGGGAAATGGTCACGGATCTGCTGTGCCTGCTGACTTGAGATGGAACATATTGAAGGTGTTAATGCCAGATATGGTTGCCTGATAATAACTTCCAAACCCCAAACGTTATCGACAAACGAACGAATTATCAAAATGTTCACCAAAATCAGCAAGCGCCTCACAAGATTATTGCACCTAGACAAGTTAAAGTTTCAAAGCATTTTGAATGGATTGTTTACTTGGTAAAGTTTTACATGTGTATGAATAAATTAATTTGCATACGCTGAGTGATGGCAACAATGAACACAAATTACCATAGCCAAAGTTTCTACATGTGTATTTTTAGGCCGTTTTCTTTGACATATATGGAAAAATACAAAACTTAAAAAAAAGGTCTCCCTAAAATAATCAAGATACAACATGCAACAACCATGATTGATATAAACGCTATACTATAGTAGTATATTTTTGCTAGAATGTACTAGTTCCAGCTGGTGTTTGATTCATGTTCAAGTTGCTGGTTTACATTTCGTGATGCCAGTATTACTGGGTGTCAAAGATCACACGTGTTGTACTGCTATGTTGGTATCTCGTATTCGTCCCCAGAGACATGTAACCTCTGACCTCTAGCTAGATCTAAAATAATCGTTTTGAACAAGTGTCCCCGATGTTGTTGTATGTGCGGTCCATGCAATTAAACTTGAACTGAACAGAAACTCTAGAAATAACTAAACTTGCACACATTAAATGTGCTTAAACCAAATGTTAAACGTAGCCCCTTTTCTATACTATACAGTTTGCAACGATATATCATGGGTATAATTTAAAGCACAAGTACTACCACTACGACCACCACACCCCTTAAATCCGAATCATGTATACCATTATGCCCTTTTAATACGCGCAGCAACAATAGAAGAAAAGATCATAGTTAAAGGGAATAGAAACTCGTTGAATTGCACATTAAAGCACTATCACATTCACATAGTATCACACTATTTTCTGGTCTGACATTTTGTTTTTGGAATCTACGTATAATATACGGTGTAAATGCGCAGGGACATTGATACTGCACTGTGGAGCAAAACCGTATTTGCGTTGTAAATTATTGCAAATGACACCAAATTTCAGCTTCTCTTTTGCATGGAAAACCCATCACATACAATCTAATCCGGTGCTACGTATGCATTCAGCAAAGCGGGAAACCTGACGTACCCGCCCAACTTTTCTATTATAGCTAGCTGCGCCATGTTTATGCGGAGTGGACACAACAACATAGCACGCTTGCATGCACGTTATATATAGCTACACATGTACATGACTACCACTATGCTGATGCATGGTAGACGATAT
Organism: Amphiura filiformis; assembly: GCF_039555335.1. Classification (NCBI taxonomy): domain Eukaryota; kingdom Metazoa; phylum Echinodermata; class Ophiuroidea; order Amphilepidida; family Amphiuridae; genus Amphiura; species Amphiura filiformis. The sequence goes on from NC_092645.1 coordinate 54,788,969, forward strand.
AACGTCCATACAGTTCGCGAGCCTGCGTGGCAGCTAACAGACACCGAGATCATTTCGAATGCAGCATCCACATGTTAATGTGTTCGATCGAAGTGCGGAGAGTAATATACAATTGTCTGTAACTGACCTTGACCCTCTAAGGGCATCCCGATCCCGTTAGCGTTTGGTGCGTTTCCAGGTTCCTCCGGCTTCTCCACCACTATTGGCACCACTACAGTTTCGCTAGCCATTGCGACAGTTTACACGATTGCCTGTCCGCTATAAAACCACCTTATTTTCCCCAACGAGCATCAACGTACGCCTCCCAAAATTACTAAAGGGTATATCATGTGTGTTTGGACTGTAGAATAATCCGAGACAGCATATCAAGGTGCGTTAAGATTTAGCCATACATACAATATTCTGCGCGAAGATGCGATAGACAACGTACACATGTACTGAACTTACGAGGGGCCGGCCGCGGGCATAACACATACCCAGCGCTACGCCACTCTAGCTTACGGTAATGTTAATGTTATTCAGTTGAACGTGAGAGATTAAGACGCAGTGCGCATGTGCTGAACGCTACTACATATGCATGAAGTAAATACCCCTGCTTACGACTTCGCTGCTGCGAGCCTAACCTTGTAGATGCGCGATTCTGATTGGCTGAATCGGTCTATCGTTATCAATTTGGGAACCTGGGAGCGATTAAGGTTGTATGTATCATAGATGAAGAATTGATAAGTTGCATGCGCAGTAAGAATAGAGCAAGGTCAAAGGTTGAACTTCATAAATTATAGCGCACATGTGACAGCAAAGTTTACATAATTCATTGATACTAACCGGTGTATTTCGCAAGCAATCAGCTGGTGCACTCTCAAATTTTACAGCGTGGGCAAAATAATAAGCAAATGCATGATGATTTTGAGGTGATTTTTTTTCTAGAAATATTATTGTTGTGGCAACCACATAAATACCGTTTTCCATGCGAGAAATATTCGAAGTTTTCATTTAACTTTTGCTGCGCGTTATTAAAAATTAAGTAAACAACTCGCACATGGGCAAAAGTGGGAGGTTCAAATTGAGCATGTCCATATTTTATGCTAGGTATGCTACTTGTTTACGTCTAGAAAACTAGAAAAGCATATTCACCCTTCGTTTTGAATTTAATTATGAAAATGTGACCCGAATTTTGAAATGGACATATGATCTGAATCTGATATCAGTTGGATCATATGGATATACGAGAGCTTACGAGACTGTACGCAAAATGGTTTAGAGATCTGTAAATTAGCGTATGGCCATAATAACCATGGATGGGTGAAATTATGATAACTCCATATCCATATGATGTCAGAAACGTTAGGTAATTCTTAGTAGTGGTAGTACTTTCCTATTAAGATATGGCGACAATTGAAAAATGTATAAAAAGTCCCTTCATCGTGTTCATCATATCTAGCCTAACTGATATCATCGTCGGGTAACTTTTTGGCAGTAAATTGGACAATTGATTATCGTTTTCCTGTCACGCATACCGAAATTGTACAAGTACGTTGTAATTAAACAAATTATATACGATAGGGGTAAATTAAATAAATATTTAACTATAAACAAAAATTAGATGATGATGTCGATGTTTGGACAAGACAACACAAGCGCAACAGTTTACACAACATCAAGTCCCACTTCTGACACCAACGAAAGTGGTCGTAACACCGTGACAAAACAAAACATGACAACAATGATAGTTTAAATTAAAAACTCACTTCTGTAGGAATCAAATGGCATATCAGCATAATCATCCAACGCTGGATGCGTCGGGAAGAGGTAATCTACAGGTTGATCGGGAAGCATAGGCATGTTGGCTGTTGGTCCGTACATATAAAATATAATCCACAGTAAAATAGAAATGTGATGAAGAAGTCCCGGAGCTGTCAAAAAGTTATCTCAGAGAAGTTGTGACTAGCTATAGCTATTGATGCTATGATGACATACATGCAATTGGTATGACATGACACTGAATGGTGCTTCCTACATGTAGACTGTCAAATTCACTAATGCTTTATCTCCAAGCATGTGCGTACTATAAAATTCATATCCTAAGTATGAGCAGTACTGTGATTTTGTGTGGACAAGCCATCATACGTGCGATGAAAATCAGGCTGCGCATGCGCTATTCTCTGTCAGCTCTATTCTGGTGACGTCAGGAGTGTTTTGTAGTGGAGGCGCTGTTTATGTGTGACCGTAAAAGTGTTTTCGATTCGATTATTGGGGCTACTGTAAATCGGGTCATTACAAGTACTGAAATACTTGCAAACGAAACCACACTTCCCGTCAGGTGTACAGCGCCGGGGTACAGCGTCATCTGTACATGTAGTCTATTTAGTTATCATCAATTATCATAGATCTGATATGAATTATAAGCATATTGTTAATCGATATGATTATTTTTTTATCTTTTCCACCAATGGATTTCTATGGAAGATTTTGCCGATAAATTAAATATTTGTTCTGTGGACAATTGTGTTTTGTCGGTGCTTTTCGGTAGGGCATAAAAAGGCTCGTAGCTCTATTTTTGGGATCGTGAAACTTTGATATGTCTACGGGTATTTAATATTATTGTTATTTTATTGTTATTTATTATTATTATTATTATTCGTTTGTGAAGATTATTATTATTATTATTAGGCTATTATTATTATTATTATTATTGTTATTAGTGCTATTATTATTATTATCATCATCATTATATATTATTAGGCCCCTATTCTTCGCATAGATCACCTAATATTCAGCGGTGTGTAGACCCAGACCCATTGTAACCCGTTCCATCTGTTTACAATATGCAACAGTTTTTGTTTGTTCTGATTGTATTCAATTATGTCGATTTCCCGGGCCGATTCATTTGCTCAATATTAAATTAAATATTAATGCATTCATTAAAATTATCATTTATTTTAATTTTCATAGGTCCAAATATTGCCCTTTTTTCACATGTCATATATCTTTATTTTTTATTTGTTTAGGATGATATTTTGACCTGGTGAACATATTGACATATTTTAAGATAACATCTTTGATATCTCGTGTAAAATTAGTATCTATAAACATGATTAAAAAAATAAAATTAAAAAACAAATAATCAAAAATATCTGATTTTTTATTTTAAAACTTTTGAAAAAAGCGCACTAAAAATCTAATTTCTTTTTATATTTAAAAGAGCATTTTTTAATTATTTTTTTTTAAAATTTTGTTCTCCCCAACCAAAGCGTCTTAGCACAATACCGATGAGTTTACAAAAAAAATTCAATTATGCAATTATACAATAAAAATTTTTTCGTTCAAATACAAAATTGATGATGTAAAATCTTGAATAAATCATGTAAAAAACATTATAAGTATAAAATACCTATAAGGCCAAATAAAAAAATAAACATGTTTCACGTCTGTAAATAAGCACGTAAATTTATTAAAAATAGCAAAGAACAAATAAGTGTAAGCAGATCAACAAAAACAACTTTAAATTGCTCGTATTAAGAATCATTTGATTTCAATCACGATAATCAGTGTGATTAAATCAGCCAACCCAGATGCCTTTTATTGGAAGACACATGTGTGTTTCAATTTTTTGAATAAAGCAAGTTCTGTTCACAAAGTCAAAATCATATGTCAGAATGCAGGATCTAAAAGTATAGCAACAGGGAAAATATTCGGAATAAGTATTAAAGTATAGTGAAAGCCAGAATTAGCCCCCCCCCCCAGTGGCGTAACTAGGGTTTGTAGCGCCCGGGGCAAGAAACAAAATTGGCGCCCCTACCCCCCCCCCCCCTCCGAGAATATCTTAGACGCGGACAGTGGCGTATAGCTATAGGGGCTAAGGTAAATAATGCCCCCCATTTTTGAAACAATTGCGCGCGGAGCGCACTAAATTTTGGACAAATAAGGCCTATACACTAAATAATTTTGGTTAAGCTAGAAGTTGAATATCGGTCTTAAAATGTTCTTTCAACTGATTTTGTGCTGAAATGCGCGCGCGAAAATGTTGACTTTCATCGCTTGGAGGGCCTAGGGGCGCAGAATCGATGCTGAAATGGTCAATTTGGCGCCCCTAAGGGTGGCGCCCGGGGCATGTTGCCCCCCTCTGCCCCCGCAGTTACGCCACTGCCCCCCGTGGGGGTGGGGGGGTCAACTTTCAAAGTGACAGGATGGTCGCACAGCAATTCAAAACTGGGTGTCTTCAGTGAGATTTGACGCCCCAAACTGAGGTCATTGGGTGAAACCGTGAGAAGTCCACAAAAATGGTGTAATTATGAGGGCCAATCAGTGAGATCTTGGCAACTGGGCCCATAACAGTGCTGAAATACAAAAATAGTACAACATTCTGGTCATTTATAGAAAAATAGCCATTCAGGGCATGTAAGAGCTGATATTATTTATGGTCTCGATTCTAATGCAACGTTCATTAATCGCCAATATATTTAATAATGAAAGTGCACAAATTGACCTCAAGCTGAACTTGGGGATGATTTTGACGGGTGTCGACTGCCTACTCTCTAAATTCTAAAGAGTGAAAAAGTCAATCCTCCTCGGAGTGACTCTTCGGGTCAATCGAAAAGATTGACATTTCAATCTATCAAGAGTGAAAATGACATATTTTTCTCCATACGAGTAAAATTTTCACTCTGCAAAGAGTAATTTCTTTTAGAGTGAAAATTTCAATCTTTTCACAGAGTGTTCCCTCAGCACAATCTCTCTCGATTGAAGTTTATTTATGTTTGTTAAATTTAAACACACTTCAATTGACTTTTTCACTCTTTGGAATTTAGAGAGTACGACAAGTATTTTGAAGAGATAAAAAAATAAGAAAATAAAAAGTTTCAAATTTTCTTTAAAAGTTCAAACAATTCAGTCATGACCATATTTGGAATCGGCATAAAAAAATGCATTAAAATGAGTACAAACAAGCTCTCTATTGATACATGGTCAAATGGTTCTTGAGATAGTTCTTGATATTTTGAGAAAATCTCTTACAATTAAGGGAAGGGGTATGAACGTTTGGACAGTATTTATTGTGGGACATAAGAGCACATCAGACATATCGAATTGCTTTCTGAATACGAAGAATGTCCTTCTGATATCAAATAATTTTGATTTTTTGAAATTCGCAATGTAATACACATTTTATGGCAAATGATTAAAAATTGATATTTTTGATACTTAACAGTACTCGAAGTAAACTTTATAAATCTGATGATTTATACTTAAAGTGTATGTAGGTGGGATGAAATTGAAAATTTTGACCTTTCGTATTAAAGATATGGATTTTTTTCCCCAAAACACAAAAAAAAATGAGGTCTTTTTGGGAAAAAATCCATCTTCAATATGAAAGGTCAAAATTTTCAATTGATCGTCGACTTTTCCTCCCAGCTACATACACTTTAAGAATATATCATTAGATTTATAAAATTTACTTCGAGGACTGTTATATAATTTGTCATAAAATTTGTATTAAATCGTGAATTTCAAAAAATGAAAATTATTTGATATCAGAAAGACATTCTTCGTATTCAGAATGCAATTCGATGTCTGATGTGCTCTCATGTCCCACAAAAAATACTGTCGAAACGCTCAAAACGCTCATTTCAGATCCCTTAAGCATGTTTTAAAGGACTTTTCATGTTGCAGTATATAATGGCCATCAGCACGATAAGCATTAATTATTATTTTTAGGTCATTATAGATCGGAACCACCACTTATGACAATACGCCCTAAACATGCTAAATGAGGTATTCCCTCGGCCCCCAGTACTATATCTCACCATCATTCCTCTAATCATTGCTAATAATACAATTATCATGTATTTTTAATTACTAACAATTTATAAAAAGCACAAAAACATTATCAGATCATCTTGATAATCACACTGATCATGTAAATATAATAACTCATATCTCGTCTGATTATTTTATTTTCAGCGACAAGTTGACTTCACAGAGCAACTGACATCTATTTTCAGAAAAAACAGTTGGTTAAATAGATCCTACTTTCCTGTGTATAGCGATGTTGGCATTACCAATGATTACGTTGTATTAGAAATTCGGGGCCGCTAGAACGGTGATTTAAAAAATAATTTTAAAACAATTTTTGGGTTTGGTATTTTGAAACAGCCTAAAAACGATGACCTCGAGGCTCGAGTAAGAGCAGAGCCTCCTATACGAAGCTTATTTACAGTGCGGTCCCTCGGGACAGGTGTACAAACAGCCATGCTTTACCCTCGTCGGGACTGTCTGTGAGACCTTTGTCATCCACAGCATCCATTGCCAATGTATAGTAATGGAAAGAGCGGATAATAATATTCGATTTTTTCCTTCACCGAGAATCATCATCATCATCATCATCATCATCATCATCATCATCATCATCATCATCATCATCATCATTACTATTATCATCGTCATCATCATTATCATCATCATGATCATCATGATCATGATCATCATCATTATCATCGTCATCATTATCATCATGATCATCATCATCATCATCATCATCATCATTACCATTATCATCGTCATCATCATGATCATCATGATCATGACCATCACCATTACCATTATCATCGTCATCATCATCATCATCACCATCACCATCACCATCATCATCATCATCATCATCATCATCATAATCATCATCATCACCATCACCATCATCATCATCATCATCATCATCATCATCATCATCATAATCATCATCACCATGACCATTATCATCGTCGTCGTCCTTCTTCTCCTCTTGCTGCTTCTCCATATCCGCCTTCTCTTCCTCTGCCTCCTCCTTCTTCTCCCTTCCCCTCCCCCTCTCCTCTCCTCCTCCCCTCCCCCTCCTCCTCATCCCCATCAGTACAAATTCACCCTCTTCATCGTCATCATAGTAAGGTGCACTTCCCGCTGCCTGGAACCCATGCACGCCGCATGGACGCATTAATATCAAGTATCATAAACATAAAATTATTTAATCAAACATAGCTTAGTTTGGCCAACCTACTGAATTAACCCAGGCCCACTCCATAATATTGTCTTTAAGGTTGGTCTTAACCAGTGGCGGCGCCAGGAATTTTTTTCCGGGAGGGCATTGAGGGGGCAAAGTGAATTTCAGGGGCAAAATCAACACATTTTGCGCAAAATTGCCGCAAAAATGGCAATTTTCGTAATTTTTGGTTTTTACTGGGGGGGGCAAGAGCTCTGACTGGGGGGGGGCGGTAGTTGCCGCCACTGGTCTTAACCCTTGAATTGTAGAAACTTTTGGGCATCATAACTGCCAAATTGTTGGTCTAAAGCATATAAAAGTATTAGAATACAAATTTTGCGCAAAAAGTGGCAATTTTCGTAATTTTTGGTTTTTACTGGGGGGGGGGGGTATTTGCCGCCACTGGTCTTAACCATTGAATTGTAGAAACTTTTGGGCATCATAACTGCCAAATTGTTGGTCTAAAGCATATAAAATTATTAGAATGGGAAAGACTTGACGAATCCATCTGTCAGGTCAAATTTGGGCACAAATGCTCATTTTGAAGAAAATCCCAAAAAACCGTTTTTTGACCCAAATTTTTGAGCAATGTAACAAAAATATTCTGGAGTAAACAAACTAAATATAAATATATAGGACCCGTTTTTTATTTGTCTTTATTTTGATCAACTTCACCAAAATTGTTTTTATTATACGTTGCCCAAAACAAATTGGGTCAAAACACGGGTTTTTTTTGGGGGTTCTCCCAAACTGACCATTAATTGTGCCTTAATTTTACCTCACAGATGGATTTGTCAAGTCTTTGCCATTCTAAATATGTATACTTTTAAATACTTTAGACCAACAATTTGGCAGTTATGACCCCCAAAAGTTTCCATAATTCCAGGGGTTTTAAGACCAACCTTAATATGAAAAGATGCAAGCATCGTCAACATGATCATCACAACAGCATCTCAAATGAGTTAGATAGACTAAATAATGGTATAGATTCCTCGTTATGTGTTGTTTATTGCTGGAATCAAACTGAAGGCCAAAATAGACAAGTAAATAAGACTTTCAAATAATTCAAACTTATTGAAATTAATTTTTTAATGTGTATCGTCTAAAAGCTATTACCAATATTTTGCTGACTACTCCGTGCGAGAAAAAATAGTGCGTATGGAGCCATTAATTCTCCTTCTGTTTGCATGGTTAACCAATTTCCCGCCAAATTCGCTTGCAGACGATACGATTTTACCAAAAAAATATATATAAAAATACAAAATATTTAAAACTAAATTTTCATGATCATAAATGAAATCGCCAACACTGGCTGGCAAATAAGTACAAACAATCCCAGTACTTGTGCAGTGGTTCTTGATCTAAACTTTAAAATTCTGTCCAATTTCTGCAGTTATGGATTTTTGTTTGCTGAAATACCAATCGAACTGCCGTGAGACCAACCGCATGCACGGTATTTATGTATTATTACAAAACAGTGTGGTGTGCCTGTAATTTCGGAAGTTCTGCACTTCCCCGAATGATACTGATCACAAATAGTGCATCGACCCAAAAATAAATAGATAGTGATGTAACTATGCATCAGTTCTGAAATAAACAAATATATAATTCCTTTAAATGAATAAAAAATGATAAAATCTATAGATTTCTATTACAAGGCAATTACATAAGATCAGTGTGCTCCTCAGGTGAATAATGTGCAGCAAAGGGAGTTTAGACTAGTTGAAATTGTGCAAATTTTCAACAATATTTATGATTGAAAATATCCACAAATCAGTATCCTAGTGGCAGATTTGGTCATTTTGAAAATGACACGGTTCAAGTTACCATTGTCCATTTACTGGTTGCTTGACCAGGGTGCAATTTTTATTAATTCCATCAATACATACAGGATATTTTAAGTTGCAATATTTTCAAACCAAAGGCCATATTCTGAGACTCGAACACGTGTGACGTGACATTATCATGTTTATTGCGAAGTTTAAGGCTGATCATCATTTTCTTCATTTTAATGTGATTGATACTCGGGGATTGGTGTTTCATATCAATTAATGGGGTATTTCACCACCACACCATCCTGGAGCGAGCGAAAATTACGAAGTCGACGTAATGACTTCTCCGGATCAAATGCGCGAAGCGCGGGAATCTCAATCAAATTTGGCCCATAATGATAGGTGATTTGGGGTGTTCATGATGGCGGGATGAGCCGCGACCGATAGCACTACCCGTACAACCACAAACGCGTAAACGTAAATAGGTATAAATCGAGCGGAACGGGCTCCGACTCATATTGGGAAGGTTGCGGGTTCGAACCCCGACGACGCCATCGTGCTGTGCCCTTAGGTAAGGCACTTTATCTCGATTACTCCTTTCCACCAGGTGTTCAAATTGGTACCGGTATTGTTAACTGCTGGGAAGGTAACAAACTGACTGTGAAGGGGTGAAAAAGTGGCGACCTCACCACAGCAATATTTCACGATATAGAGTCTAGTCTAATCGCAAACGAAAGAGAGACGGACTCTCCATGCTGTAACAAATGCAGGTTCGACTCCTGACATTTTACTTTATTTTTTATATAAATAATGTTATTATATATGCCTATGAATTGTAGTAATTATTTATATAGGCCCTGCACTTTGGTTGTACCATAAACTCGGAAGTCGCAAGCCCGGATTGCCATTTGTGAAAGGTCACTTTCAGTGGATAGATTTCGTGAACAACTCTTAGATACGGGAAGATATTAGAAATGGTTTATCCATTTTTCTTGATTAGTGCTAAATTATCGGATTGATTGAGCAAATTTTCAATTCAGAGATTTTGTTTTAATATCTTTTGACACAACAGCTTGGTTGCTAGGAAAAGTATATAGGAAACATAAAATGATGGTAAAACATTTGTTTTGAACATGATACTGTGATTTTGTTTATCCTATCGGGATATAGTCACTTCCTCATAACATGAGTAGTGGGTTATAATTTCACACGCGAAGTGCAGCATTTCACAGGGGTATATTTTTGAGGGTGTATGACACAATAATGACGAGACTGATCAAAACATCATGACCAACAACACTTTGTATAGTGATTAATTCGGATTTAAGAGCTTTTAAGCTTACGAAACTTTTACAGACTCATCCCTCACAATTTTTCCATAAACAGTTGAGATTGTTATAAACAGAACGAAATCAGAAATTACAACACAGTTGCCCGAGTTTATGCAATACACATAATTATTAAAATCATGCACAACCCGCAAACGCAAAATCGGAATCAACGGAAATGTTGGGGGATTAAGCTTTTTTTCGAGGATATTTATAAAAAATCGATATTACCAAAAAACGTAAACGCTAAAAAATGTGTTATTTATTTATTTATTTATTTATTTATTTATTTATTTATTTATTTATTTATTTATTTATTTATTTATTTAAAAATCGACATCACTAAAAAACCTAAATGCTAAAAAACGTTATTTATTTATTTTATTTATTTATTTATTTATTTATTTATTTATTTATTTATTTATTTATTTATTTATTTATTTATTTATATTTATTTATTTATTTATTTATTTAGGCCAAAAAAAAATAATGGTTTGTCTCAAAGCTCACGAGTGGTTTGAAAACAAATGCGAAATGCGATTTTATATATTTTTTATTCCCGACTTTTTTTATGGTATTTGGAGAAAAAAATCTGATTTTCGCCGAATTTTTCTGGAAAAACTAAAAATTTTTTTTTTTTGAAATAAAAAAAATTTCCGCATTTGTTTTTTTCCAAATCTCACGATTTTGAGACAAACCTTTTTTTTTGGCCTTATTTATTTTTATTTACTTATTTATTTTTATTTATTTTTATTTATTTTTATTTATTTATTTATTTATTTATTTATTTATTTATTTATTTATTTATTTATTTATTTATTTATTTATTATTATTATTTTATTTATTTATTTATTATTTTTAGATTCAGGATATGTATACATACCTACAATCAGAAATTTCTCAAATAAAAATATTAAATAAAAACCCGAAATGTGGTAAAATTGCTCCCCCAAACCAAAATGCGCACAACATACAACATACAACACACATAAATTATAATATGAAAAGCTTTGTTGCAAAACCCCTTACATCCACTTGAGCAATTTTGAGAACACATCACAAAATCATCAAAAAATCACTGATAGGGTATTATAAGGGGGTTTTCAACAAAAGCAGTTTTTGGCGGGATGCTCTTCCTACCCAAGCATCCCGCCAAAAACTGTTTTTGTTGCAAACCCCCATATATCGGTACTTTTTTTGATGATTTAGTGATGCTTTCTCAAAATTGCTCAAGTGGATGTAAGGGGTTTTGTAACAAAGCTCTTCATTTTTTGCCTAAAAGAGAAGCACCATAACAAAACTTCGACCACCACTTGCAGAATGACAAAAAAAATCGTTCCATGCATTGAAAAAAACAACTACCTGAAGTTGTTGAAGGTGGCAACACCCCCCAAATTCCGCCGGACTCAAACTTTTCTCCCCCATACTAAAGAGGAGTGAAGTTACAACAATTTGCCGTGATGATTAAACCACGCGATAACTCAAGGGGCAGTGCAAAGGATCATTTACGGATCATCAGATCATAATCATCATGATCATAGGAAAGCCAGTATATGTGTTGGAATTTCCGTCGCGGTTTCTTAGCGTTTTACTGTGGTTTTTGTTTTATAAATGAATTCTAACTTTAGCCTGTTTATTTATTTTGTTTATTTTATTGATTTTGGGCTATGTTTTTACGATGATTACTTCACATTGCGTTTTATGTTGTTTAATACCACCAAGAAACAGTGGCGGCGCTACGGGGGGGGCATTTCCCCCAATATTTTTTCTTGCCCCCCCTCCGTTTTCCCCCACCACTTTTGTGGCAAAAAAACCCAAATTCCGTAAATTTTGCCCAAAATTTGACGATTTTGCCCCCCCCCCCCCCTGAAATTCACTTTGCCCCACCCCAATCCCCCCCGGAAAAATTCCTGGTGCCGCCACTGCCAAGAAGTATCATCAATAGCGTAGCCAGCGGGAAGGGGGAGGCATAGTGCCCCCTGACAAAAATGAAAGAAAAAAGTGCTGAAAGAAGGGCAAAGGAAAAGAAAAGGGGCAAGGGCCAAAAAAGTGTAAAATAAATAAAATTTTGTTCGCGGCGCGCGCACATTGTCAAAATAAAGCCCGTTTCATCCCGTCACGGGCGAAAATAGTGTGAAATACAAATATTTTGCGCGCTACTCGCGCACATCGTCCCTATATTAAAGCCTTTCTGGAAGCTCGAAGACATGTATACAGTATAGGCTACAGAACAAAACCAGTATATTGTATATTGTATGATGCAACTGCAATATTTTTTCGTCTATGCCCCAAAAATGTATTTGCCCCCCCCCCGACCAAGAAAGCTGACTACGCCTCTGAGTATCATTGGGCTATCCCAATTGGAAAATTGGCAATTTTGGGTCCCAGCCCTCCATCCATTTTTAATACTTTTGCGGGTTTTTTTTTTGGGGGGGAGGTGGGCGCCCTATATGGTTTCTCAGCAAATTTTCTTGTGTTTGTTTTTGTTTGTCTATTGTTGTTTTTGTTTGTCATGGTTTGCTCATTGCTTGTTTTTGGGTGTATGAAAGTATTTACAATATATACCACCATCCAAGCAAGTTATTTTGCTGAAATCCTCAAAATATGATTTAAAAAAAAAATGCAAAAATCGCACTCTCAAATGCGTTAATAAATATAGTATATATTCTTTGTGACAGAAAGCCATATAGAAAATGCCTAAAGTAACACAATATTTCATACACACTGGTCATTTTAATGCTACTGGTCATTTTCAAATTTATTAGAGCAACTATCTATTTAATGTGAGAATCCATTGCCACGTTGTCATGACAACCGAATAGTAGTTTTGTCCCAAATGATACGGATCCATATGTACAGAGTGGATCTGAGAGTATTGTGGTGGTGGTTTTCCGATCTACTTAGTAATGGGATGGTTAACATGGTTAATATTACTTTTTTTGAAGAAGAGTGGCACAAATTTTTCAGACAGATACGCGGAATATGGAACAAAAAAGTCAGATTTCATTTTACACTTGATACTTTTGTCCCGGAGCAAGTTGTTAGCAGAAAAACAAAATAGATTATACGAACAAGATGTAAAACACAGCTTCTTGGTTAAAGGTGGCTGGTCAGATTTTCGCCAGCCCATAGGGCTGGTACTAATTCTGAGATGGGATTGTGTACACTAAAGATTAGCTAAGATTATAGCCTTCTTCTATTGGTATGAATTATTTTTTTACTTCTTGTGGTGGAAATGTTTTTGATGTCTGCTAATTCGATTTGCAAGGAAAAGAAAGTATGTTTTGCCGTTTCAACGAAAGAAAACGATTGAGTAATGCCAAAGTTACGTTTGAATTAATTATGACTTTAAAAGTTATCATAGGTTAGGCCTACACATATAAACATAAACTTGTTCAGCAATCAGCATATCAAAAAAATGACATGGTCAACAATTAGTAATTAGTGGGGAATGATCACTGGAACAAGGTCATATCAGTGGACTACTGAGCATAGCATGATGTTTGGTTGCCTGTGAGTGCATAATTGATATGTTGATAACAGATCTAATAATGTTGTAGAATCAAAATCTTCATTATATGGACCACATTGAAGTCAAAGTAATTATCTATCCTATCCTGTATCGTTTTATGGATAAAATTGACTCAAAATGTTATTGATGATATTATTGCTATCTTTAACATCAGTTTTGTCTTTTCAACGGGAAAAATCCGATGGAAAATAAAGTTTTTAGGGCTAGCTATAATATTGAACAATATATCCCATATTTTGACATGCACTTATAGAAAATAAATAAATTATTGTCTTACTTTATAAATTATAAATACTGTAAATGACACATAACTAAAGTGAGGCCACTTTCTATCTTTTTATTTGATTCATAAAATTACATTCAACAAAATGATTGAAGACTGAGAAAACACATAGTGCAGACTATTACAGAATGGAGTAGGTAAGATGCCATGTCCATAGCTTTGCAGGAGTTTCGGACTAACAATCAACACATTCAAAAAATACAGTTTAAAAGTGAAGATTGTAGTGAATGATCCGTCCTTTATCATGTGCTTGTCACTATCTACTTTATAGTAAACTATACATTGCGAAATAATATAAAATCATTTTAAAATAAAATGTGCATGTAAGTTGAGTTTACATAGCGAATTAACTAACAACTGCAGTGTATTTTTGATTTTAATAATAAGCATGGGTAAAAAGCAGTAAAGACAAAAATACAGAACAATTTGGAGTAATGAATTAAAGAGTTGACAGGAGTTATAGGAGTTAATGTTTTTTGCTGTTTCAGTGTGCATGTTCTCACCATTGATGGTTTCGTGAACTGTCATGTAACATGGATGTAAGCGTGATCCTAAAAAATGCCTTTCACGGTGACCCAAACTATTAACAAGACCTCTTCTGCATTGAGGCTGACCTTCCCTTTTAAAGGGAATTTTTATTTACATTATAGGAGGATTTCGCGATCCTAGCATCCTCTTTTTATGACATTTTTCAGTAGATATCCACGAAAAAAGAGTATTCCCAAAATGTCTTGATTCCGATTTTGCGTTTGCGAGTTATGCATGATTTTGTGTGTTACATTGCATGCTCCATAGACCACAAGTTGTAATTTCTGGTATACATGGTATACCAGAACGAAATTCAAATTTGACGATATTTTTGCTAAACGAATTCCCGGGAACGAATTAATCTGCAAGAAATTTTTTGTATTAACATTATGTAGCCAGAGGTTTCCAGCGGTATAAAAATCTCACCTTTTTTTGTGAAAAAAGTGGGAGGGGGGTGAGGATGAGGCTGTGGATCACGAAATGCCCTTTTAAACAAAACGATAATTATATTTCCCAATTTTGAGTTGTATTGCAGCAATACTATATTGGGCTATTTCAGAACACAACCCCTATAAAGGAGTAACTTTTTAAATGTCTGGATTTCCAGGTCTGCTTTCTGAAAACGACTGGAATTCCTATTGAAAATGTCACTTGAAAAAGCCTGGAAATCCAATTAAATGAAGGAAAAATCACGGCCATGTCCAAAATGACTTCTCAAATTGAGGATTTCTGATTTTGAACTATTTTTCTGCTGGATGTTTTCGCCGTTGGACACTTTAAAAGTCTGGATTTCCCAAATTCACCATTGGACAAAAAGTCCGAACTCCTCTATAGGGGGTGTGCATCTATTTTCTGGAATAGCCCATAGCAATTTGCTCCATCGGTTTTGATGTGTGTAAAAATAGATATAGTATTATACTAGTACCGGTACGTATTACCACTTTTACTCGCTTTTGTTCAAACCATCTAAACGAAACATCTTCAGGTGTTGTGAGAGTTCCTCTTCTCAGCAGATTTCCTCTTTTTTGTTGCCAAAATTTACGTGTTTTCTTTTCTTTTCAGCCCATATTTTGACACAATTACCATGATTTTACGTTGTTTTCATATTTTTTTTAATTTGTGTAAATGAAAACTTGAATCATGCCTAGTGTTGAATTTACAGTGTATAATTATATTTACTATTATAGGCCTATTCCATTAATACAAAACGTTTTCAACATTATTCGCAAAAGGTTAGACAAGATCGCCTGCAGAAAACGTTTAAACGTCGGGTTATATAAAGGGTAAATAAAGGGCATGATGAACATTATTCAAGTGTTGACTAAATATTTGGCCAAAAATGTTTGCAAAACTTTACAATAACATTTTCAGAATGCTCCTTAGTGCGAAAGCGCCAGCCCTACACCTATATCCATTTCAATTGAAGTTTCCCGGGGCTTGTATAGCCTATCGGAATTACCTATAACAATACATAGAATTAGTACAGCCTGTAGTCTAGACTTACATCGACGCAGTTCTAAATTAATTGACCAACTGTTGTCTTTTCGTGTTTTCCTAGAATGATCATTGTCTTCTCTACACTTATACTCAGATTGAATAGCATTGTTAGTATATCTTCAGGACCTACTCATTACTTAAAGGTCCGTAACCCGATCGACAGCATCATCCCCCCGATTTTTTTCATTGTTGATGAGATTTTGGTATCACATAATAGATACTATTTTTCTCATTACTATCCTGAAATTTGACGCTCCAAGTCGATGTATTTCCGGAGAAATCATGAAACACAGCGGTTTTTACAGGTTACCAGTTTGTAAATAAGCCCTTTCGCAAATTCAGATCATGGTGCATCATGGGTAATATTTGCCGATAAAATTGGAGATAAACATGATGAGGCTACTGTACATTTTCAATGGGGTGAACTTTGACGTTTGCATAAAAATGTTTTGTACTGGAATTTCGCTGACAGTTCGGTCTTCATTCCTTCACAGTATTTGTATTTCACAGGAAATATTAACATATGTAGGAATGAATAAAAAATGTTTTACAGAAATATGTTTTTGAAGGAAGTGCAAAGTTCGCCACCATTGAAAATGCACTGCAGCCTCCTCGTGTTTATCTCTCGTGGAAGATTGTGTGACGATGTCTGAGCATGCGCAGTTGCAATGATCTGAATTTGCGAAAGGGCTTATACTAAAAATTACTCCGGAATTCTGGGGCAGGGAATTCTGAACGATCATCAGTCTCCTCAACAGCTACTTTGGTTTCGCGTCATACACATTCTGTGAAAAAAAGCGAAGCACACTAACTGCTGAGGAGACTGTACACCGTATTTAATTATAAAACTTCCACGCTTCATGTAGTGGGCGATTTAGCTCAATTGACTAGCGCGTTTGTACTTACCCGAGAGGTACCCGGTTCAAAACCCGGTACCGGAAGGTTTTTTTCTCTCCATTTTTAACCCAAACTATTTTATATTCATTTGAAATGTACATATTGTAAGGGGAAATATATTTTGTTTCCTTTTTTTCTGAAACGGTGCGAAAAAAACAAATATTTTCCGTTCAATACGGGCCGGGCATTGTACGGTACGTCATACGAACGCGAATTGTTGTTGTTGCTTGCCTGCCCAGAATGCAATTCACGTATACCAAGGTATTGGATTGCAAATTTGGCTATTTATTCACATTTACGCTGAAAATGCTCTCGTTTTTTTCACAAAGCAGCATAAAGGGGCGATATTTGATATTATTATGTAATTTTAAAGACAATCCATATCCAAAACCAATAGGGTTACCCCTTTAAGCTTACTTAGGGACCGTTCACAAAACAAAAATTATCGCGAAAATTTTTCGGGCCCCCCTTTACAGACCTCAACAATTTCAGGACCCCCTTTTGACATGAAAATTATGGGTCAACCCCATAGAAAAGCATATAAACTCATTTTTTTCAGGGCCCCCCTTAGGAAGGTCAAAATTTTTCAGGCCCCCCCTTTTTGCATCAGGCCCCCTTTACAAGTGTTTGTGAACGGTCCCTTAGGCTTACCTATATACAACCATGAACTTCATCAGAGAGAAAGTATAGGACTTATAGCAGTGGCGTAGATTTCTTTTTGACATTTGGGGTGGGGTGGGGAATGGGGTTGGAAAAAATTTCTTGAAGTATATTAAATCCAGCACCTTTTGACGACTGAATAGGTTTATGGTACAAATGCGCGAGAAGCGCGCGAAATATTTTGCCATAGTGAAGCTAAGTTGGTGAAATATGGTGCAAAAGTGGAATCAATCAGACCACCCCCCTTTTTAGGCTAAAAATGACATGCCCCTCGTGGCGCCGCTACTGATGATCTCAGTGAAACTTAGGGACGCACCATTAGATTCTCAGGGGGATGGGAGTTTGGGTCAGGCAGAATTTTTTTTTTTTTCGCCTCCGAGAGCACCAAATTTTTTTTTTTCGGCGGCGAAGTATTTTTTTTCAATTTTAATGTAAATTTTTATACAAAGTTGGGTGGGGAAATTTTTTTTTTACTTATCAGTGAGGCAAAAATTTTTTTCGTCTCACTGGTGGGCAAAGTTTTTTTTTTCGTCTCACTAGTGGGCGAAGTTTTTTTTCTTCAAAAAACTCCCATGCCCCCCCCCCTGGAAATCTAATGGTACGGTGCGCCCCTTAAGGCCTAAAATTGAAGTAGGCATATAGGCCAACAAAATACAATAGGTAATATAAAACAAATCTGACTAATCAAATGTGTAGCTCCCCAGGAGTAATTCATATCAGCAAGGAAGATAAAAACAAGGTAAGAAGTTTCTTGCTCTATGGCCCAACTACTGAAGTAAACTTTACTATAACATGCAGACAGTCCAACCACCATCGTAAATATTTGGTCGCCATTTTGAATTTCGTTCAAAATGGCCACCGTCTGTCAATCACCGTCAATCTATAGTATGCCCTTCCCTCTGGTCCCACCTCTGGTTAGGTCATTATTAGGGAATCCTAAATTCAAGGTAGATCCTTATCATAAATTTCTTATGTTCATCTTAACTAAACCATGTTAACATGCAAAAATGAAAAATATGCAAAATAGAAGCAATATTTATAAACTTACCGGAAGTGAACGAACTGTCCATGTAAAAGTCTGCCAAATTGTATTGTTTCCTTGAAGCCTGTCGTGAGTTTTGTCTGCTATCGTCTACAAGCATTTGCTATTTATGAAGACTGATGGGTGTTTTGTCTGGTTCTACTGCAGTTGAAGTATAATAAGCTAAACTAGATGCCACAGTAATGTGTTTTACCAAACACGAATATCTATGCCCGTGACCATACCTAACCCCCTTCCCCTATTCACAAACGAAAACTTGTTGAGCACCATGTGAAAGCACTTGTTTTAAGCTTTCATTTGATATATATGTAATGCTCATAACACTGGACTGGCCCACACTCTCTCTAATACCCTACCAAGCCTTCACTCTCTTTTATACCCCCATCAGACCATCACTCTCTCTAAAACACCACCAGACTGGACCACACTCTCTCTTATACCCCATCAGACCCTCACTCTCTCTTATACTCCACCAGACCATCACTCTCTCTGAAAACACCACAAGACTAGACCACACTCTCTCTAATACCCCACCAGACCCTCGCTCTCTCTAATACCCCACCAGACCCTCACTCTCTCTTATACTCCATCAGACACTCACTCGCTCTAAAACATCACCAGACTGACCCATACTCTCTCTAATACCCCACCAAGCCTCCACTCTCTCGTATACTCACTATATACACTCACTCTCTAGAACACCACCAGACTGGCCCACACTCTCTCTCTAATACCCTACCAAGCCTTCACTCTCTCTTATACCCCATCAGACCCTCGCTCTCTCTAAAACAGCACCAGCCTGGACCACACTCTCTCTAATACCCCCACCCCTTGACCAACCACACCCCTTGTCCCATCATGGCAACCTTTTGAGGTGGTCAAAGGAACCAAAATCAAAATGCCTACACATTCCCTTTTCAGGGAGTTTTTGTCAAGTGATGAGTTTCCTTGACGTACGATTCAGACCTTTATCATTGCAAACACAGGTATCTAACAAAATACTACCTATTGCGCTACACTGTGTTAATATGTCGTACCTAGTTTGCTTTTTAAAGCTTTAAACTTTGACCTCTGGGGATGCGGCTAACATA
The DNA here is from genome assembly GCF_039555335.1 of Amphiura filiformis. Lineage (NCBI taxonomy): Eukaryota > Metazoa > Echinodermata > Ophiuroidea > Amphilepidida > Amphiuridae > Amphiura > Amphiura filiformis. Next base: position 54,808,609 of record NC_092645.1, read on the forward strand.
GAATACATCTAGGGTCATGGGTCATCATTGTACCAAGTATGAACCCTGAGGGCGCTGTAGTTTATGAGCTAGAGCTGTTTGAAATTTTACACATATTGCCCCCTGTAGCCCATGACCTTTGACCTCTGGGGTCGATGTTACTGCAGAAAATATCTAAGGGTCATGGGCCATCGTTGTTCTAAGTATGAACCCTGAGGGCGCTATAGTTCTTGAGCTAAAGCTGTTTTAAAAGTTTACACATATTGCTCCCTGTAACCTATGACCTTTGACCTCTGGGGTCGTGGCTACCATAGGTTACATTTAGGGGTCATGGGTCATCATTATACCAAGTATGAACCCTGAGGGCGCTATAGTTCTTGAGCTAGAGCTGTTTGAAATTTTACACATATTGCCCCCTGTAACCCATGACCTATGACCTCTGGGGTCGAGGCTACCCCAGGAAATTTTAGGGGTCATGGGCCATCAGTATACCAAGTATGGGCCCCAAGGCTACTTCGGTTCTTGAGTGAGAGGAGTGCAAAGGAAGCGTGAGAAGAAGGAGAAGGAGAAGGCGAAGGAGAAGGAGAAGACTAGATGCCACAGTAATGTGTTTGACCAAACACGAATATCTATGCCCGTGACCACACCTAACCCCCATCCCCTATTCACAAATGAAAACTTGGTGAGCACGATGTGAAAGCACTTGTTTTAAGCTTTCATTTGATATACATGCAATGCTCATAACACTGGACTGGCCCACATTCAGACCATCACTCTCTCTCAAACACCACCAGACTGGACCACACTCTCTCTTATACCCCATCAGACCCTCACTCTCTCTTATACTCCACCAGACCATCACTCTCTCTGAAACACCACAAGACTGGACCACATTCTCTCTAATACCCCACCAGACCCTCACTCTCTCTAATACCCCACCAATCCTTCACTCTCTCTTATACTCCATCAGACACTCACTCGCTCTAAAACATCACCAGACTGACCCATTCTCTCTCTAATACCCCACCAAGCCTTCACTCTCTCTTATACTCCACTATACACACACTCTCTCTAAAACACCACCAGACTGGACCACATTCTCTCTAATACCCCACCAGACCCTCACTCTCTCTCTAATACTCCACAAAACACTCACTCGCTCTAAAACACCACCAGACTGGCACGCACTCTCTCTAATACCCTACCAGGCATTCACTCTCTCTTATACCCCATCAGACCCTCACTCTCTTTAAAACACCACCAGACTGGACCACACTCTCTCTAATATCCCACCCCTTAACCAACCACACCCCTTGTCCCATCATGACAACCTTTTGAGGTGGTCCAAAATCAGAAATCAAAATGCCTATAAATTCCCTTTTAAGGGAGTTTTTGTCAAGTGATTAGTTTTCTTGACGTACGATTCAGACCTTTATCATTGCAAACACAGGGAGCTAACAAAATACTACCTATTGCGCTACACTGTGTTAATAGGTCGTACCTATTTTGCTTTTTAAAGCCTTTAGACTTTTCCTTCTGGGGATGCTGCTAATATAGAATACATCAAGGGTCATGGGTCATCATTGTACCAATTATGAACCCTGAGGGCGCTGTAGTTCTGGAGCTGCTTGAAATTTTACACATATTGCTCACTGTAGCACATGACCTTTGACCTCTAGGGTCGATGTTACTGCAGGAAATATCTAAGGGTCATAGGTCATCATTGTACCAAGCAAGAACCCTGAGGGCGCTATAGTTCTTGAGCTAAAGTGGTTTTAAAAATTTACACATGTTGCCCCCTGTAGCCTGTGACCTTTGACCTCTGGGGTCGTGGCTACCATAAGTTACTTTTAGGGGTCATGGGCCATCATTATACTAAGTATGAACCCTGAGGGCGCTATAGTTCTTGGACTAGAGATGCTTCATATTTTACACATATTGCCCCCTAGAGCCCATGACCTTTGACCTCTGGGGTCGGGGCTACGCTAGGAAATTTCTAGGGGTCATGGGCCATCATTATACCAAGTATGGGCCCCGAGGATACTTTAGTTCTTGAGCTAGAGGAGTGCAAAGGAAGCGTGAGAAGAAGAAGGAGAAGACGGAGAAGGAGAAGCCGAAGACTAAACACAACAAATACAATATCTATGCCCCGTTACACGGGCATAGATAACTAAACACAACAAATACAATATCTATGCCCCGTTGCACGGGCATAGATAATTTGGTTTGTTCGCAGAGTCATTTTTTAAAAGTATCTACGTACATATCGAAGTGGTTTGTTGCGAGAAAAATACCAAGAAAATAGACCCGTATTATAAATACTTTATATTCGGTACATTTACTGAAAACACATCAATCGATATTTGAAGTTTATCGAAACTCTACTTGTACTGTGTACTAATGAATAAATATTATAACTAAAATCGACTAATTACTGCCGTATTGCCTCAAGGTGAACGAAGTATATAGCGAACATAATTATTATACTTTAGAACTATCTCATTTACACGGCGAAGTTCAATATCCTGACGTAAAGAGTGATCTTGAGTCATGACCTTAATTGAAATTATATACATTTTAGTATCCAAATTGCAAAGTTCATTGATGTATGTCTTTATAAATATATTTAGGTCAAAGAACTAAGATTTTAGAAATGAGTTAAAAGGCTTCCTGACCACTATGTTCTGATTCGATGACATGGATATTATGTCCTTGTCTCATTAATGAACTCATATACGACCTTGTTGGACGACCTCAATAACGAGGCTACGGTCCGAAGACCGACCAGTGAACTTATGAGCTTCATTGTGATTGGATGGATTGAGTGTAACAGAATGAAGCTGATGGGGAAATCCCCAAAGGGGATAGACCCTAGTTTGTAATAATTTTGCATAATTATTATTCCATAAGTGAATATTTAACTTATTAGTTTCGTCTTCATGGTCTTATACTAGGTTGCAGCTAGACTAATTCCAATCAGCCGTCTACACTTCGCATGTACTGTGTATGCTTCGTAGTGACGACTGATTATCTTACAGCCAATATCATGACGGACTTCTGAAAACTATTCAAGGGGGCGCAACACTAAATAAGCGTCCCATAGGATAACGTGTGATTTTGGCTTACTTCGAGCGCCATTCCTGGCGTCCCTGCAATACTTGACAAAATAATTTTGGTATCAAATTAAAGCTCTGTTTCTGTAGATTCCAAAACATTTGTCGGCATATATCGATGACCGTTGACTTTTTTCCGCTATTTCGCGGTGCAAAAATATGGCCTAAAAATATACTAAATTCACCACTCACATTTCAAAATCGGAAGTTGTCTTCATCCGCCACAGAGAATTGCTTTTGAGATAAAATGTCCGGTTTTTTCTGCATGTTATCATTGAAGACACTTGTCGAATTCATATGAGCTGATATTGAGTGATTTAAAGTGAACATGTCGGTAGATATGGTCGCTACAATCTCATACTCACTACGGACTATATTAGCCGAATTTCGTTCTTACATAAAATGCGTAGTGATTTAGTGTTGCGCCCCCTCAATGCGACTTCAGTTGTGCGCCGTAGCGCGACTGACTAGCGGCGCCCGCGTACCGCATCGCTGTACCGCGCCGCTGTGACAAGATCGCGCTCTGAACTTCTAAAAACAACAAACTCGGTCAAAAGGTCAATTTGGACACAACTGCGCACGCTCTATGCCACAGGAATCCTGTTGCAAAATCCGTCACTTTTTTTTTCCACGTAGTTTTCTCAGTCGTCAATCCAGACGGTTGACGACTGAGGGCAGCAGTCTAGGTTGCAGCCCCAGACAAACGAGAACCTAGACCAATGACTTTGACTCGCGTAGTGAAGCCGACACTGCTTAGCAACGAATTTGACAAGGACGCATACCCGGACGCAAACAAGCAGACATGTTCGCGTCTATGGAACATGTTGCATTTGACGCGGCGATAACGGCGCAGTAATCACGCAAACGAGCGCGTGAAACATGTATGCGATATTTCTCCGCGCCTAGTAACCCCGTCAATCCGTCAATATCACCTTGGATACGGGGCTTCACCTCCCGCTGTGGTAAAGGATGGGCAGTAATAGGTCTAGGTGGTATGTCTATGGTTGCAGCATATGGTTGCAGACACGGGTGCAGACATCTGTCATTATTCTCCGATACTATTAGTAGGCCTATATGAGACCGACCCCCATGAAATGGGGAGTTTGGCACCACGGGAAGGGGGGGGGGCGGGGGTCAAGCTGCACCAGTTGTTGACATTTATGGGCACACAAAAATACGTGTAAGCAATTGAACCGGATAGCTTTTGACGGGAAAAGGTTAATTCCAAAAAGGTCAAAGGTCAACTGGTTTTGCGTGACAACTATAACTAGGGACACACCGAAATATAGGCCTACTAAGTACTTTTTGGGCCACGGTTTGTGATAATCTCCTCTTGGTCACGGTGAAAATTACACAAGAAAGTCCCTTATCGCCGGTGATAACGAGGGCCTCACACACCTCCCCCTCACTCACTCGACTTCAAACTCAAGCAATCGAATCAATCAATGAATCAATCAATCAATTAATCTATCAATCAAATAATTAATTATCAATCAATACTTCATACACTCCTTCAACATCGCTGTGAAATAATTACATATCCTGGAGAGGGTAAAATTGTGGGTGGTTAGGGATGAAATCAAAACTCGACCGGCGGTCAACCACCGGTTCCGGGCGGTTCCGTCCGGTTTCCATTGTTTAGAACAATAGCAACCGGATGGAATTAGCCCGAAACCGGTGGTTGACCGCCGGTTGAGTTTTGATTTCGTTTTACTCAGTCACCAAATAAATAAGTACTCGTTTATCTGGTTTGTTCGTTTTATTTGTTTTGTTTTGGTTGAAAGAGCTTGATGAATGCCCAATGAACTGATTCTCAACAATTAAAGGCTTCACGAAGCGTGAATATATGAATAAAACTGTGGTTACTGTTTACGTTTCTCAGAAAGATACTGTTGTTAAGTTTGGTCCCCGGGGGTTGGTCGTAACCCTGGAATTCTGGAAACTTTCGGGCCTCATAACTGCTAAATTGCTGGTCTCAAAAGTATATAAAAGTATACATACATGTATTTATAATGACAAAGACCTAACGAATTCATCTGTGAGAATTTGGGCAAAAATACTCAATTTTGGAGAACAATTTTTTGGGCATCGTAACAAAAAGATTCGTCAGTCGCGAAGGGGGGGGGGGGTACGCGATCTTTGTTGTTGATTGTTTATGTGTATTAATTATAAATACTGACTATACTACTTTTTACAATGCTGCTCTGAAATAAAACCGTAAATTGTCAGTGAAACTTGGTTTTCCCTGTTCTTTTTCAATATAATACCTTAAAACCAGCACACCGAGAACAGGATCACCCCGACCATGCTAACGCACTTTGGAAAATTATGAATATCATATCACTACAGTGAATGGCGGGTTCACTTGTACTTTCACTCGCAACCTGAAATGCACATTGCAAATCAATTGATTTCTGCGCATCAGAACTAAGAAACATTTTACTCTATCATTCTACATGTGTATGATAAATGAAATTATATTAAAGATCAAAGCGGTAAAACATCGAAAAAACAGCCCGTATGTATTATGAGATTTACGTATACATGATGTATGTTTCCAGACCCGCCCTTTAAGGGGGTACTACACCCATGTGGTAAATTTGTGACTATTTTTGCATTTTTCTTAAAAATTAATTACACACTGGTAACAAAAGTTATGTATATTATTGGGGCAAGGTATCCAATTACTACACTGAAATTTCAGTGACTCAAGACAAGCGGTTCAGTATACTAGTATGATAGGAAACGAGGTACATCCTAGCGGTACCTTATTTCTGATCATAAATAACAAACCGCTTGTCTTGGGTCACTGAAATTCCAGTGTAGTAATTGGATTCCTTGCCCCTATAATATACATAACTTTTGTTACCACTGTGTTATTAGTTTTGAGAAAAATGCAAAAATAGACACAATATTTATCGAGGGGTGTAGTACCCCCTTAAAGGAGTACACCCCGATTACTGCAGGGCCAGCTAGGATATCGACGTTTGTACCTATAAGATGCTAAATATTATTCAACATATCCTGGGTGGGAGGGTAAAATTGGGGGTGTTAAGGGATGAAATCAAAACTCGACCGGCGGTCAACCGCCGGTTCCGGGTGGTTCCGTCCGGTTTCCATTGTTTAGAACATTGGCAACCGGACGGAACTGCCCGGAACCGGTGGTTGACCACCGGTCGAGTTTTGATTTTGTCTCTAAGAATTTTTTGGCCAGCCGAAGGGGGGGCAATACATATTTATAGGCGCCTTTTAAACGCTCAACAAAAATGTTTAGGAAAACAGTGTACGCTTATAATTATATTCGAAACGCTATGCAAATTTGCAAATAAATGGGCAAATATGCAAATTTTCCTATATGTGAGCGTACACTACCAATGAGCCGTAAAGTCGGCCAATTGTATTCTGAGATACAGTGTAAAATGTGCGTGAAGGTCGTATTAATAGGTACCTCAATTAGGTGTGACATGTTTCTCATTTGATAGCGTTTAAACCACCAATAATCCTATTGCTGAAGAGGATAATAATCTTCTACTTATTTGTATAGAATCATTAAATAGCTCTAGTCTTTGTTTGCTTTGGCTAAATCCTGTTCAATCGGTGGGTTTCAATTGCATTGTATTTTGTCTAGGTATGTATAACCAACAATTAACAATGAGAGGACATTCCTGAGCCTCGCGGGCCTCGTTGACTTGGGGATGATTTGAAATGACCGCCAATTATGACTTTATTACCAGCAATGTGGAAAAAGAGACACATGTAGAACCGAAAAAAGGTAGCATTTTGTTGAAGGAGCAGAGTTCAACAAACCATAACCCCGCTTCTGGATATCATTTGAAGTCAAATGATATACCATTTTAAAGCTTATGATATATATTTTCTAAACACGAAATAAAACAAAATTGACCGGGCCGACTTTACGGCTGGTTCGTAGTGTCCGGTCACATATAATACGTATTTATTTGTATAAAATCGTGAAAATGGAATTATTACTATAGATAACAAGCTATTTATAATCAACGAGAAAGGAATATGTCGGGTTGAATTACAAATTTCACATTTTGGCGAGTTGCTCAAGGAACTGCAAGAACTATGGAAACGGGAGGGGGATCTATCTATACATTTGTCTCCCTCATACACATGATATTTTCATGTTCCGTCAACATAGTCAAGGTCATTGCCCCCTTACTAGACCCCGTGCCACTCCCATTGCCAAGGTTAATCACTAAAGTCAACTTTTCTAGAATAGATGATGACCTTAACCATGTTAACCTTGAAACAAATGTAGCTATGTTACTCCTTGAAGTCCCAATCCCTGCCCATTTACACCTTCGACACCTGTGCATAGCTAATACACCTGTTACATAATGTTCTGGTACATTATTTAATCGAATGTATACCCATAATGCAATGCTGGTATTTGTCTGATGAGCGTACACCTGTGCATAGCTTTTCAAAGCACCTGTTATCAATGTTAATGCAGTTACTCTATAAACGCAGAGGGAGAAGGAATACGTCATGGTGCATAGGAGTGTCAGAGGAGCTCAGAGGGGCGGAAGCACTCGAACATGAAAGTAACGTACTTGTGCCTACCGGAGTACGACACAAGGGACTATCGGTGGCGTTTTTTGTCGAAAAACGGAGGTCATTCAGTGGGGGCTCCAAGAAAATGGGGGTCATCGTGTGTTAAAACGCTGGGAAAAAATGTCCCATTTTGAAGCTAAAATTGTAACAAAATGCAAAAAAAAAAGTCCAAAATGCGTGCGAAGCGAGCAAAAAAAAAAAAAAATCCGCAGATTTGATGTAAATTTCTAATAAAAAAAGGGGTCATTGGGTGTAAGCTGATGAGAAAAGGTGGTTATTGGGTGGCAGATGTACTGAAAAAAAAGGGTCTATTGACAGGCACATGACGCGTGCCAAGTGCCCCCCCCCATGTGCCCCTTTGACTCTGGAATGTTAACTTTATTTACACCAAACTATATAATAGTCCATGGTTATTACCCTACATAAAATTTTTGGGCATTTGATAGGGGAATGCCAAAATTTCACCCATTTGTCTCCACTGAAACTTACCTAAAAGGACAGTGCAATAAGGGATGAAATCAAATCTCGTCTGACGGTCGACCGCCGATTCCGGGCGGTTCCGTCCGGTTGGAGCCAGTTTCTTGTTCTAAACAAAGGAACGCGAATTGCTGAAAATGCGCCCCACCAAAGTATGGGCGCACACCTGTAGGATATACTTTCAAACAGTCCACCATCACCCGCCGCCCCGAGAAACTTATTTCTCCTTTGTACCTATATAATCTACTCAATTACCGCAATGAATGACGGGATTGCATGATCCATTATTAGCTCTGTTATTATATAAGAATGGAAATAGTACACTATTTAGCAACAGTACATACATATGTCTAAATCATGTGATTCAACCTTGGCCTTGTTTCTATGCACCGTGATCAATGTAGTAAACTGATCGAGTAATATTAAAAGACTAAATTTAGCTTCCCAGAATCCTTTATAAAGAAACCGTGATTACGTCATCGTCAATGCGCAGATAGTTACTGTGCTCGTTGAGCTGGTTGAGCATGCGCAATACCAGTGGCGTATATTTCTTTTTGACATGGGGATGGGGTTGGAAATATTTTCTTGACGTATTTTTATAGTGAATCCAACACTTTTGGGCAACAGGACAAGTTTATGGTACAATGCGCACCAACATTTTTGCCTGATATTGAAGCTAACATGGTGAGATAAAACAGAGATATGGTGCAAAAATGGAATAAAATCGCGCCGCGAAGAGCGCAAAAATTGGCACTTTTAAAGCTAAATGGCCAAATATGAGATTGATTTGGTCAAAAACCAATTAATGCGTCAACATTTGGAGGAGGAAGGCTATGGTTGTATGGAGCATCACCGCGGGATCTACGCTTATGGTAGCTTTGGTTTCACATGCAAAGTCGAAATAACACAGTGTTTTTAAATACAAATTGAATCAAATATCAATCAATCGATCAATCAATCACTCTGTCAGTCAACCAACCAACCAATCAATAAATAAATAACTCAATCAGTCAATCAAGTCAATCAATCAATCAATTAATCAACCAATCAATCGATCGATCGATCGACCGACCAATCAATCAATCAATTAATCAATCAATCAATCAAAATTAATATTAAAATGAATAAAACATATTTTGGTGACGAAGTGGGAAAAATATTGTGCTTTTGGAATAGTCTGATAGTAGTGACACCTTGCTAAGACTAAGAGCTAGGCAAGTGACAAGACCTTTTGCATTTTGACAGTGACAATAATGCACGGCTGTCCAAACCTGATGTTGTCAAACATACGAATTAAGAAACATGACTCAAATAGACAGGCTAAAGATGAGAATTATGTTTATTTTAATTTTTCCACTTAAAACCATTTAATCTCCTCTTCGAGCTTTGCTTAAATCCGTAATATATAACGGGAGAGCGCAATGAGGCCTAGTCGTAACATACAAGAGCCTCCTTTTAATTAACAATTTTGATTTAGGCACTGGGTAGTGATAATTGCATTTGAGTCAATATACAGGGTGTCCCAGAATAATCTGTACCGGGTAAGTGAAACCAGTTTTCATCGATTTTCAATAATATAATGTCACGTCAAAACAAATAAAGATATTGAAATGAAATTAAGAGAATAATATCAAGACATGTCGACCAAGTTATTGCGGATATTAAATTTCATACATTCATGTTTTTGATTCTTTTGTCAAACACGGTACAGATCATTTTGGAACACCCTGTATACTCGCCTTTATCATGTATTTTGCCGCTAGCCACAAACCATATTTTAAGAATAAAATATTAAAGCATACAGGGCCTAAAGAATTGTTTGATCATTTGAAAAAGTATTCCAAGGGTCCGATCCTAATTTCCATAAATCCAAAATGGCCGCTAATATGCAGGGGCTGAAATTTCTTGTTAAAACCATACATACCAATGTATTGCTTTTATCTTAAAAGGTTGATCTGGAATTATGGAAACTTTCGGGCCTCATAACTGTTAAATTTTTGGTCTAAAGTATATAAAATTATATATTTAGAATGGCAAAGACTTGATAAATTCATCTGTAAGGTCAAATTTGGGCCAAAATGCTCAATTTTGGGCCAAAATCCACCCCCTCCCCCCAAAAAAACCCGTTTTTTTTGGCGCACTTCTTTTTCGTTTAAACAAACGTAACAAAAATATTCTTCGGCCATTTTTTTTTTCAAAATTAATTTTTAAAAACTAGATAAAAACATCTAGGAGCCGTTTTTTTTTTTGTTTTTTTTTAAATTTTGACCAACTTCGCCAATAATATTTGAAATTTGGGCGAAAATCGGGCTTTTTTATGATGTTTTTGAAAATGAAGCATCTTTTGACCGTTTTTGGTGCAAATTTCTCAAAGTTGGTCGAAATTATCCTGAAAACTTGGCGAATGAGATAACATCACAAAATAGGTCAAGCTCAACAGGGCTTTTTTGACCTTTTTTCCCCAAACCAACCTGAAGTTAATTTGGGCTATACGCCTAATTTTTTTGACTTTTTGGTCAACTGGTCAAACTCATGCAGGCCTGTTAGAAAATTCTAGGGTCTGGATTGGACTGTGCTGTGGTCCAAGCGCGAAGCGTGCATGCAGGATCCGAACAACATTATACGATTTTGAGACTCGTATTACCATAGTCCGACGAGTAAGACCTTTTTTTTTCTAAGTTACCAGACTATACTCATTTCACGCTATGATCACCATCTCACATGGTGCAAGAAAGACGAATCGCGAAAGTCCAGTGACGGTAATAGTGTATTTTTGTGGTTAATCTTTCTTGAGCGATCAGAGTTAAGCCCGATCCTGACTCCACTTCGCAGCGCGATGCGATGCTGCGATGCTTTTCAAATTTCACAGCATCTCGCGATGAAATTAAAAAGTACATTTTAATTTCATCGCGCGATGTTGCGATGTTTTAAAAACATGTGGGGTCTGCATCTCCTTTTAACCCTAACAGAACTAGGACTCACTAAAGCTCACTATTAAAATCACTCTGCGTGCATGCATTCCACGGGACTTGATGACGCAATCAGACCAAGTCATATATACCCAGGGAATCGTTGGCCGGGCCAACGTCACCTGTGTAGCTACATGCTGGGGATCTTCTGCGTGGCATGCGAGGGGTCCGAGGTTCGAATCCCGGGGGTGCCAAGTGACTTTCTCCTTCATCTTCTCTCCTTTTTCGTTCCTTCTTTCCCTTCCGATAGCCAAAAAACCTCGGGTAGGGTTAGGGTTAGGGTCATTCTACCGACCTTGATTTTCCAGCAGCCAATCAGAAGCATGCACGGCTGCGATATCGCAGCGCGATGCGAAAAAGTTGAACATTGTTCAACTTTTTCGCGGACCAAAATTTCCACCGCGCGATGAGAATTTTCACCGCTGAGCTCGTAAAAACCTGGCTCAGATTACAGTTTTTATAGCATCGCAGCATCGCATCGCGCTGCGATGTGGAGTCAGGATCGGGCTTTAGAGTATAGTTGGTAACTAAGAAAAAAAACAGGTCCTACTCGTCGGACTATATTACCACCAGTGATTACGACATTTTCGCGACGATTTCCATCACGTTCCTGCTTGACCAGTCACGGCCAGGGCATCTGTATAATTTTGAAGACAATGTAAAAGGTTTTATAAGAATTTGGCCAACAATGAACTGATAAAAATATAAAGTCAGATTTATTTGGACCATTTCGTAGCATGTATTGTACTCTCTTTAATACATCTTTGTGTAAATTATTTATTTCAGTGAAACAGTAAAAGATATATTAAATTTCTATTTTGAAAAAAAAAAAAAGTTTGTTGGGCAATCGTCTGTTTTTGTGCGCAGAAAGAAGGTTAAAAATGTCGCGGTACCGTACAGCAAGGGGGAGGGGCGATTTAACATAAATTAAGCTTACCAATACCAACAATGCATTGCGAGATCCGGTCGGTCGATTTTACGGCACTCTGAAGTTTCTGCATGGCATGACACAGATTTGATAGTCCCCGGGATTTAGTCCCGGGATTTTTATTTGGTATTTTCAAATATCCTGGATGTGTCACCGGTATTTTAGTTTTCAGATCATGTTCTCTTCAGTTTTGACGTCCGGTTGCTAGGGCGGTACCGGCCCCCGGGGAGGGGGTATTTAACTCATTGCCCGGACTCATTGGTGGGGATACGGCTAGCGCTCGGATTATTAAAAAAACAATCATGCAAACAGATCCTGAATTTAGGCCTATACCAAAATACCCCCTTCCCCCAAATAATTGTGGTCATTTTGAGATCAAGTTCATTCTTGATCACAACTGCAGTCTACGCTTGTAACACGCGGTGCCTTGCAATGCATTCTGGGAGCTCATAGCCTGCTCCTATTAGCATTTCACATAGGCCTACTATATATGAAGCGGTGACCCGTAGAGTCTGGAAAAAATAAACCTTGCCCTAATGAGTTCCGTGCCCGGGGACACAGACAGTATTACGTAATATCGTCTGGGAAAGGAACTCATACAACAACATGCACTATGGACCACAATAGCATCATCTCGATGACATAGTTCAATAACCTCAATGAATTAACCAATCATATTGTGCAAAATTTAACCTCAAGCTGCAGAGTATGAATTTTTGTACTCAAATTTTTAAAGTGTATTCAATGACTGTGCAAATGTATTGGAATTAAAGAACTGTGCCTTGAAAGCATGTTGTGGATCCAGTGATTGGCATATTAGGACATGTTAAAAAAATTAAAAATTCGTTTCACCAGGGAAGTGCCACTGGTTTCACGTCCCCATTGAAAAAGTGAGGAAGGAGTGAGGTTTTGTTGTTGTTGTTGCTATTAAAATTGACAAAATACAGCAGTTTTCACATAAAATTGACATTGCCATTGTCCCGGGCATTGTCCGTAACCATCCTCAAGTCTAAGTAAAGTAAAATCAAATATTGAGATTTTCTCAAAAACTTAATTTCAGGAATCGGTTTAATATGCTGATTGGATTCCTTGCATCATTTCTTTCTGAAAATGTATATCGCTTTTATATATTTCTCATCATTTAGAAATACAATAAAACAATATCTATTAATTACTGACTCGAGAAAGGTATACAGACTATACATGTAGGGGCCTATAGCAGTTTAAGCATCTGTCAGGAAAACGACGAGGCCTTTTAAATTTAAGATTATGAGGGGTTTAGACCCAGAGAGTTCCACGAAAACACTTGCAAGTGATTCATGCTGACCAATAAACTTGTTTATCAGCATTAACATTTTACTAAAGAACTTTTAATTTAATATGAAAATTTCGCGGGGGAAATTTAAAAATAAACAAAATATGGACTGATCCTAGAAAGTGAGGAGGGAGGTGAACCCGAAACGAATTAATTTCTTTTGGCCTTATATTGAATATACTAAAGTATAATGTGCATTTCATCATTTTCACAATGTTTTATCTTGTTGAAAGTCTGACCTTGAGACATAGGCTAAACGGTCGAGGTCATTTATTCAGTAGATAGTACGCATGTATTGATCATTTTGAACACAATCGATGTATCTTCACCGTTTCAAATAAAAACATTAACATTAAACTTTAATACTACATGTACCTCTATTCAAATGTGTTGAATGTTTTCACTTCAAATTGCATATTATTGCTTGTGATACGGTCTTACGCTCAAGTTTTTAGGGACGCACCATTAGATTCTCAGGGGGGGGGCATGGGAGTTTGGGTCAGGCAGAATTTTTTTTTTTCGCCTCCGAGAGCACCAAATTATTATTTTTTCAATTTTAATGTAAATTTTTATACAAAGTTGGGTGTGGGAATTTTTTTTTTTTTTACTTATCAGTGAGGCAAACATTTTTTTTTGTCTCATTAGTGGGCAAAGTTTTTTTTTCGTCTCACCAGTAGGCGAAGTTTTTTCTTCCAGAAACTCCCATGCCCCCCCCTGGAAATCTAATGGTGCGCCCCTTATACAAGAATGTAAATATTGTGTTTTTAGATCCGCTGTGCATGTGGCCCGGCCCAATCCACTTTGGGCCAATCGAATTGGACACTATGGCTATAGCTGAATATGTCAAGTTGTGATTTACTACTTCCGTCCATAGGTATTTGAGGAGAATACCTATGTTCCGTCTGATTGTGGTTCCGATTCAAGTTGTGGTGATGTTCTCACGGTATTAATTAAAACAAGTACATGTAGGCCTATTGAGCCCCATCCCCATCCATGCGGAATCCAACATAGGCCTATACGATATATGCAGACGGGAGCCCACGATTGTGGCGGCCTTTGGCGAGAGGCGGCGGGGACATCCCAATTAACCCCAGGGCCTGGTTAACCCGGTATAAAATATGTGACCCCCCTCCGAAATGGAGTGGTGGTGGTGGTGGTGGTGGTGGTGAGGATGTAGTACGGACTATATTATACCCCTCAAACCCGGCCCTCAAATAGCCCTCAAATTACTCCTCTAAATCTGCACAATTTAAGTGCATTTTTGGTTGTCATGTTCCCCCTTCGGATTTCATTCAGCCAAAGTCCAATAGAAATTTGTACAAGTATAACATTTAACCCATAATTTCATTAGACTGCTCTGCATTCCTTTTTTTCATACCTTTCCATGCAAAAACACAACACATCCCCAGTGACTGCCCTGTCAGAGAGTTTTCTCTTGGATAGCTGAGCTGTTGGATCAGAACAGGATTGGTGGATTGTCCATGGTCAGAGGGATTTACAGGGGATGATAAATTAAAATGGTCTACTACAGTAGTAGACTATAATTTCATCCGATTCTGACGTTATATCTCAAATAAATTATTTTCCTATTTGGTTTGCCGAGAGGGGTAATTTTGGCCCCATTATGACCTTCGACCCCTCGTCTCGTATAGGGGGCATAGAAAAAAAAATGAAACCAATTATAGTTTTATCCTTTGAGGTGTTAAGATGCCAAAAACATTAGTTCCACTATTGTAGGAAAACTAGATCTATGCTAATTCAAAAATCACCCAATAGCGCCCTGTAGTCCGTGTTACAGACCGTGTACCTATATTATCCATAGGGAGAGAAACTACTGCATGGAACCACACACTCTCGGAAACCGCTTCGCGGCTCGCTCGTACCCCCCTTGATCGCGAGTCTGACACTATCGCGAGTCAGTCTTTGACAAAGACTATATATATATATATCTAGTGTACAAGATGAACTATGCATATACTGACCTGCGGCCAGCCATTGGGGAAGGGGAGCTGGACCATGCCTGGACTGGAGATATTGAGAGGGCGTATAGGCCTACTCAAAATAGAAAGCCTAACATCCGCCAAGGCCCGATTTCTTGTATGAGGGATCGAGATTCTCTCTGACACAAAGGCGGTGAAACTTCATTTTTTGGATGATGGCAGTATTTTTGGCGCAAATGTTTTACTTTCTTTTTTCGCCACATGGACACCCGGAATAGCCTTAGATTACTACTTCCGCTCTTTCTTTTCTTTTCTTCTTTTTTTTTTTTCTTTTCTTTTCTTTTCTTTTCTTTTCTTTTCTTTTCTTTTCTTTTCTTTTCTTTTCTTTTCTTTTCTTTTCTTTTCTTTTCTTTTCTTTTCTTTTCTTTTCTTTTCTTTTCTTTGGGTGCTATGTACCCAAGATGACTTCATCTGTCGGTGCTATCTACCTAAGATGACTTCATCATTGGGTGGTAGTAAGATGACTTCATCATTGGGTGCTATCTACCTAAGATGACTTCATCATTGGGTGCTATCTACCTAAGATGACTTCATCATTGGGTGCTATCTACCTAAGATGACTTCATCAATGGGCGTTATCTACCTAAGATGACTTCATCATTGGCTGCTATCTACCTAAGATGGCTTTATCAATGGGTGATGATGACTTCATCAATGGGTGCTATCTACCTAAGATGACATCATCATTGGGTGCTATCTACCCAAGATGACTTCATCTGTCGGTGCTATATACCTAAGATGACTTCATCATTGGGTGCTATCTACCCAAGATGACTTCATCTGTCGGTGCTATCTACCTAAGATGACTTCATCAATGGGTACGCAAGATGACCTTTTTAATTTGTGCTATCTACCTAAGATGACTTATCATTGGGCGCTGTTTATTTATTTATTTATTTATTTATTTATTTATTTATTTATTTATTTATTTATTTATTTATTTATTTATTTATTTAAAGCACCATTAATTAATTAATTAATTAATTTATTTATTTATTTATTTATTTATTTATTTATTTATTTATTTATTTATTTATTTATTTATTTATTTATTTATTTATTTATTTATTTATTTAAAGCACCATAACTTTTTTTGAGTAGTGTGTATTAATTTGAAGTAGGGTCGACAAAACTTACACGTCTAATTACTATTATACTATAGACTTATTTGAATACAAGCTGAAACAAAATGCTGTTACTAATACTACGAAACGAGGTAAATAGCAGTGGCGACGCCATGGGGGAGCACGGGGAAATCCCCGTCAGATCTCTTTCCCCAGTTTACCTAGTAAAAATTCAAAATTACAACAACAAAAAAACACCTTGTCCTTAAGGGCTGGGGTATGAACGTTTGGACAGTATTTATTTTGGGACATTAGAGCACATCAGACATATCAATTGCATTCTGAATACGAAGAATGTCATTCTGATATCAAATAATTTTGGTTTTTGAAATTCGCAATGTAATACACATTTTTTGTCAAATTTTTAAAAATTGATATTTTTGATATTTAATAGTACTCGAAGTAAACTTTATAAATCTGATGATTTATACTTAACGTGTATGTAGGTGGGATGAAATGCCGACGATCAATTGAAAATTTTGACCTTTCGTATTGAAGATATGGATTTTTTTTCCCAAAACACCAAAAAAAATTAGGTCTTTTGGGAAAAAATCTATATCTTCAATATTAAAGGTCAAAATTTTCAATTGACCATCGGCTTTTCCTCCCTGCTACATACACTTTTAGAATATATCATTAGATTTATAAAATTTACTTCGAGGACTGTTATATATCAAAATTTGAAAAATATCAAATTTTTATAATTTGTCATAAAATTTGTATTATATTGTGATTTTCAAAAATGAAAATTATTTGATATCAGAAAGACATGCTTCGTATTCAGAATGCAATTCAATAGGTCTGAGGTGCTCTCATGTCCCACAAAAAATACTGTCGAAACGCAATAAACGCTCATTTTAGATCCCTTAATCTTCCACACCAGTGGGTGTAGATTTCAAATGGAGTCATCCATTCAGGATAGGTAACCCCATACTATGTCTTCCATAGGGGGTGTATGAATATCAAAAGGAATCGACCAATTAAGTACCAGTTACCGTAGTTTACAGTTACCATGGCAATATAATAGCAGGTGGTTTTCTCGCAAAAACAAGTAAAATCATAATATCAATGTTTTATACACCAAGTGATGCATGCGTTTAGTATAACAAATTAGCTTCGTGTGCGTTCTATGCTATTGCGCATGCGTTTTTGATAACATGTTCCCTTTTCCCGAAAAATCACAATTTTTAAGTTGTTTACCATCTTTTACCATCTTTACCATGAGTACCATTTGCTTTACTTTGGCCTTGTAGGGCAAATCTGATTTGTTGCAAGACGTAATAGCAGGTTAGTCGAAATCTTGTTTAATAAAGAATATGTTTAGTTAATCCCCATGTGAGAAAAATTACTTAAATCATCGCTTATTAAGCTTATTGACGATGGATATAGGTACGCCACACAGACAATTTGCATCCTACGCGAGACATGCATGATATACGTATACGTAGTAACTGACATTTCATGGAAATGAACCATTAAAGGAGGGTGAGCTGATCATGTAACAACCTCATCCCCACATTTTCTCCATCAAAATGCAGATTTTGGCATGTCTGACAGGACTTCATCAATGGCTGCTATCTACCTAAGATGACTTCATCAATGGGTGCTATCTACCTAAGATGACTTCATCAATCGGTGCTATCTACCTAAGATAACTTCATCAATCGGTGCTATTTACCTAAGACGGCTTCATCAATCGGTGCTATCTACCTAAAATGACTTCATCAATGGTTGCTATCTACCTAAGATGACTTCATCAATGGGTGCTATCTACCTAAGATGACTTCATCAATCGGTGCTATCTATCTAAGATGACTTTAATCGGTGCTATCTACCGGGAGCTGTATCTAGGCGAGTTAAAAAAAGGCGAGTTAAAGAAAAGCGAGAGAAAAATCTACCTAAGATGACTTCATCGATCAGTGCTATCTACCTAAGATGACTTCATCATTGGGTGTTATCTACCTAAGATGACATCGTCAATGAGTGCTATCTACCTAAATGGATGCTATCTACCTAAGATGACTTCATCAATCGGTGCTATCTACCTAAGATGACTTTATCAAAGGGTGCTACCTACCTAAGATGACTTCATCAATGAGTGCTATCTACCTAAGACGACTTCATCAATCGGTGCTATCTACCTAAGATGACTTCATCAATCGGTGCTATCTACCTAAGATGATTTCATCAGTCGGTGCTATCTCCCTAAGATGACTTTGTCAAAGGGTGCTATCTACCTAAGATGACTTCATCAATGAGTGCTATCTACCTAAGATGACTTCATCAATCAGTGCTATCTACCTAAGATGACTTCATCAATCGGTGCTATCTACTTAAGATGACTTCATCAAAGGGTGCTATCTACCTATGATGACTTCATCAATCGGTGCTATCTACCTAAGATGACTTCATCAACTCAGTGATATCCACCTACGATAACAACATCAATGGATGCTATCTACCCTTCTACCTAAGACTTCAGCAATCAGTACTATCTACCTAAGATGACTTCATCAATCGGTGCTATCTACTTAAGATGACTTCATCAAAGGGTGCTATCTACCTATGATGACTTCATCAATCGGTGCTATCTACCTAAGATGACCTCATCAATGAGTGCTATCTACCTAAGATGACTTCATCAATCGGTGCTATCTACCTAAGATGACTTCATCAATCGGTGCTATCTACCTAAGATGATTTCATCAGTCGGTGCTATCTCCCAAAGATGACTTTGTCAAAGGGTGATATTTCTACCTAAGATGACTTCATCAATGAGTGCTATCTACCTAAGATGACTTCATCAATTGCCGCTATCTACCTAAGATGACTTCATCAATCAGTACTATCTACCTAAGATGACTTCATCAATCGGTGCTATCTACCTAAGATGACTTCATCAATCGGTGCTATCTACCTAAATGGGTGCTATCTACCTAAGATGACTTCATCAATCGGTGCTATCTACCTAAGATGACTTTATCAATGGGTGCTATCTACCTAAGATGACTTCATCAATGAGTGCTATCTACCTAAGATGACTTCATCAATCGGTGCTATCTACCTAAGATGACTTCATTAATCGGTGCTATCTACCTAAGATGACTTCATCAATCGGTGCTATCTACCTAAGATTACTTCATCAATGGGTGCTATCTACCTAAGATGACTTCATCAAGCGGTGCTATCTACCTAAATGGGTGCTATCTACCTAAGATGACTTCATCAATCGGTGCTATCTACCTAAGATGACTTTATCAAATTGTACTATCTACCTAAGATGACTTCATCAATGAGTGCTATCTACCTAAGATGACTTCATCAATGGGTGCTATCTACCTAAGATGACTTCATCAATCAGTGCTATCTACTTAGTACCTAAGATGACTTCATCATTGGGTGTTACCCAGCAAACACAAAACGTTTTCGACATCATCCGCAAAAGGTTATAAAAGGTTGTCAGAAAACGTTTAAATGTCGGGTTATATAAAGGGAATATTAAGAGTATAAAACGTTTTCTTTACCTTAAAAACATTTTTGATAATCTACTGCTCAGCAAACAAAAATGTTTTACAGAAAACGTTTAAATGTCGGGTTATATAAAGGGTATAAAAACGTTTTAATAACATTCCAAAAACATTCTTGAAAACTTGATACAAAACATTCTAAACAGAATGTTATTTTAGTTGAAAAAATATTTTGCGAAAAATGTTTGCCCAAAATATTTACAATAACGTTTTAAAAACGTTTTCCTGACCTTTATATAACCCGACATTTAAATGTTATTAAAAGGTTTTGAAAAGAACATTTTAAGAACATTTCTGTGTTTGCTGGGTTCAAATATTTTAACATAATGTTATTTAAAGGAAGTCTCCGGCAATCACAACATTATTCCTTATATGTTAGAAAAATAATTATCAAGCACGAATCACATGGTTTTATTGTCTCGCCTGAACTTTGTTCAGGATGGGACTTAGTAATCACTATTATACCCGCATGCGAAGCATGGACGGGTATCTTCCCATCCTGTGGTTATACCCGCATGCGAAGCATGGACGGGTATATTGCCATCCTGTGGTTTCATCTCCTTATACCCGCATGCGAAGCATGGACGGGTATATTGCCATCCTTGGGTTTCATCTCCATCTCCTTCTCCTCCTTATACCCGCATGCGAAGCATGGACGGGTATATTGTTATCCTATGGTTTCATCTCCTTCTCCTTCTCCTCCTTCTCCTCCTTCTCCTCCTTCTCCTCCTTCTCCTCCTATCAAACACATCATTCTGTCAAGGCTAGCGCTAAAACTACAAAGGCCCTGGGGCCCATATGTGGTACACTTATGGGCCCTACCCCGTAGAAGTGCCTTTTGCCCATCTTGGCCCCAGAGGTCAAAGGTCACGGGCCCCAGGGGCCCAAATGTGAAAATACAAAGCATGCCATTTCTCATCAAATGAAGCAGCCTCAGGGCCCTGAGTTGGTACACTGATAGCCCCAGGGGTACTCTATGATAACAAATATACAAGAGCCCCATATGTTATATATTATGGGCCCTAGGGGCCCAAATGTTAAAATATGGTGCAACAGATTGACAAGCCTAGCTCTAAAAGCACAAGATCACTAGGGCTCATATGTGGCATATGTATGGGCCCTAAGTTGTAGATGTGCCTTTTGCCCATTTTGGCCCCAGATGTACAATGCTAGGGGCCCCAGGGGCCCAAATGTTAAAACAAAGGGCCGGCCATTTCTCAGCAAATAAAGTAGCTACAGTGCTCAGATTTGGTACACAGATAGGTCTTCAGTATTATATTGTCATATGTATATATGACCCCATATGTCACATCATATGGGCCCCAGGGCCCCAAACGCTAAAACATAGGGCCGGCCGTTACTCTGTAAATAAAGCAGCTACAATGCCCAGCTTGAGTCTACTGATAGAACTAGAGAATTATACTTCAACATATGTACGTGAGCTTCATAAGTCAAATATTATGGGCCCCAGGGCCCCAAATGTTAAAACAAAGGGCCGGCTGTTTCTCATCAAATAAAGCAGCTTTAGGGCTCAGAGTTTGTACACAGATTGCACCTGAAAATTACACTGTTATATGTACATGTGAGCCCCATATATATTACATTATATGGGCCCCAGGGCCCCAAACGCTAAAACATAGGGCCGGCCGTTACTCAGTAAATAAAGCAGCTACAGTGCCCAGCTTGAGTCTACTGATAGCACTAGAGAATTAAACTTCAACATGTGTCCATGGGCCTCATAAGTCAAATATTATGGGCCCCAGGGCCCCAAATGTTATAACAAAGGGCCGGCCGTTTCTCATCAAATAAAGCAGCTTCCGGGCTCAGAATTTGTACACAGTAGCACCTGAGAATTATCACATACCCACCCACCCCACACACGTAGGACTAAACAGACATATCCGTATTATAATATAATAATTGGAAATACCAGCGTGAAGCGTTAAGGCTGTTCCAGTTAAATTACATACCCATTGGCTGTTCCATTTAATTTACACATCCCTCTGAAATGGCCCCCAAAATAGGCTGTTCCGTTTAATTTACATACTCCCTCTGGAACAGTTTTCCCCTAATCGTAATGCATAGCCTCACTGTGAATAAGAGAGGGGACTTTACAATTTCTTTATTTTAAGTGCTACAACAGTGCAACCTACATTCATTTAAAGCTTGTGACTTGGACTTTCACTTTTTACACGTTTTCTGGCCAATTGGGCGACTTTTTACGATTTCTTTATTTGAAGTCCTCAGCAAATAAGGACTGTAAGTTTGGGTTACCCACCCTACACACGTAGGACTAAACAGACATATCCGTATTATAATTATTAATATAATAATTGGAAATACCATCGTGAAGCGTTAAGGCTGTTCCAGTTAAATTACATACCCATTGACTGTTCTATTTAATTTACATACTCCCTCTGAAATGGTCCCAAAATAGGCTGTTCCGTTTAATTTACATACTCCCTCTAAAATGGATGTTCCATTTAATTTACATACTCCCTCTGGAATAGTTTTCCCCTAATCATATTGCATAGCCTCACTGTGAATAAGAGAGACTGACAACAGCAATCTATGGAAAGACAACTCCCCTGGCAGGGGACTTTATACAAGTGCTACGAGAGTGCAACCTGCATTAAATTAAAGCTTGTGACTTGGACTTTCAATTTTACACATTTTCCACCCAATTGGGTGACTTTTTACAATTTCTATATTTTAAGTCCTCAGCAATTTGTACACAGATAGCACCTGAGAATTATATTGTTACTAACACCCCCTCCCCTACGCACGCACCCATCCACCCCACACACGTAGAATTAAACAGACAGATCGTATTATATCATAATTGGAAATACCAGCGTGAAGCGTTTAGGCTGTTCCAGTTAAATTACATACCCATTGGCTGTTCCATTTAATTTACATACTCCCTCTGAAATGGCCCCAAAAAGGCTGTTCCGTTTAATTTACATACTCCCTCTGAAATGGCTGTTCCATTTAATTTACATACTCTCTCTGGAATAGATTCACCTGAATCATATTGCATAGCCTCACTGTGAGTAAGAGAGACTGACAACAGCAACCTATGGAGAGTAAGAGAGACGACTCCCTGGGAGGGACTTTTACAATTTCTTTATTTTAAGTGCTACGACAGTGCAACCTACATTCAATTAAAGCTTGTGACTTGGACTTTCACTTTTACACATACAATTTCTTTATTTTAAGTCCTCAGCAAATAAGGACTGTAAGTTTGGGTACACCGATAACATGCGGGTATAGCCGTATTTGTGTACAAATATATAGCCTTCTAGTTCTCCTTCTTCTATCAAACACATCATTCTGTCAAGGCTAGCGCTAAAACTACAAGGGCCCCAGGGCCCATATGTAGTACACTTATGGGCCCTACCCTGCAGATGTGCCTTTTGCCCATCTCGGCCCCAGAGGTCAAAGGTCACGGGCCCCAGGGGCCCAAATGTAAAAAACACAAACCATGCCGTTTCTCATCAGATGAAGCAGCCTCAGGGCCCTGAGTTGGTACACTGATAGCCCCAGGGGTATTCTATATATACAAGTTTACATGAACCGCATATGTCATATATTATGGGCCCCAGGGCCCCAAATGTTAAAATAAGGGGCAACAGATTGACAAGGCTAGCTCTAAAACTATAAGGGCACTAGGGCTCATATGTGGTACATGTATGAGCCCTAAGTTTTCAATGTGCCTTTTGCCCATTTTGGGCCCATATGTTAAAGGTTAGGGGCCCCAGAGGGCCAAATGTTAAAACAAAGGGCCGGCCATTTCTCAGCAAATAAAATAGTTACAGGGTTCAGATTTGGTACACTAATAGGTCTTAAGCATTATACTACTATATGTATATATGAGCCCCATGTGTCACATAATATGGGCCCCAGGGCCCCAAACGCTAAAACATAGGGCCGGCCGTTACTCTGTAAATAAAGCAGCTATAATGCCCAGCTTGAGTCTACTGATAGAACTAGAGAATCATACTTCAACATATGTACATGAGTTTCATAAGTCAAATATTATGGGCCCCAGGGCCCCAAATGTTAAAACAAAGGGCCGACCGTTTCTCATCAACTATAGCAGCTTTAGGGCTCAGTGTTTGTACACAGATTGCACCTGAAAATTATATTGTTATATGTACATGTGAGCCCTATATATCACATTATATGGGCCCCAGGGCCCCAAACGCTAAATCATAGGGCCGGCCGTTACTCAGTAAATAAAGCAGCTACAGGGTTCATATTTGATACACTAAACGGTCTTCAGCATTATATTGTTATATGTGTATATGAGCCCAATGTGTAACACAATATGGGCCTCAGGGCCCCAAACCCTAAAACATAGGGCCGGCCGTTACTGAGTAAATAAAGAAGCTACAATGCCCAGCTTTAGCCTACTGATAGAACTATAGAATTATACTTCAACATATGTACATGAGCCTCATAAGTCAAATACAATGGGAATGGGCCCCAGGGCCCCAAATGTTAAAACAAAGGGCCAGCCGTTTCTCATCATATAAAGCAGCTTTAGGGCTCAGAGTTTTTACACAGATTGCACCTGAAAATTACATTGTTATATGTACATCTGAGCCCCATATATCACATAATATGGGCCCCAGGGCCCCAAGCGCTAAAACACAGGGCCGGCCATTACTCGGTAAATAAAGCAGCTACAGTGCCCAGCTTGAGTCGCTTGATAGCAGTAGAGAATTATACTTCAACATATGTACATGGACCTCAAATATAATGAGCCCTAGGGCCTCAAATGTTAAAACAAAGGGCCGACCGTTTCTCGTCAAATAAAGTAGCTTCCGGGCTCAGAATTTGTACACAGATAGCACCTGAGAATGATATATATTGTTACTAACACCCACACCCCCACCCCACACACACAGGAATAAACAGACAGATCCGTATTATAATATAATAATTGGAAATATCAGCGTGAAGCGTTAAGGCTGTTCCAGTTAAATTACATATCCATTGGCTGTTCCATTCAATTTACATACTCCCTCTGAAATGGCCCCAAAATAGGCTGTTCCGTTTAATTTACATACTCCCTCTGGAATGGCTGTTCCATTTAATTTACATACTCCCTCTGGAATAGTTTTCCCTAATCATATTGCATAGCCTCACTGTGAATAAGAGAGACTGACAACAGCAACATATGGAGAGTAAGAGAGACGCCTCCCCTGGGAGGGGACTTTTTACAATTTCTTTATTTTAAGTGCTACGAGAGTGCAACCTACATTCAATTAAAGCTTGTGACTTGGACTTTCACTGTTTACACATTTTCTGCCCAATTGGGCGACTTTTTTACAATTTCTTTATTTTAAGTCCTCAGCAAATAAGGACTGTAAGTTTGGGTACACCGATAACATGCGGGTATAGCCGTATTTGTGTACAAATATATAGCCTTCTAGTTATACCCGCATGCAATAGCATGCAGGGTATCTTCCCATCCTGTGGTTTCTCCTTCTCCTCCTTCTCCTCCTTCTCCATCAAACACATCATTCTGTCAAGGCTAGCGCTAAAACTACAAAGGCCCTGGGGCCCATATGTGGTACACTTATGGGCCCTACCCCGTAGAAGTGCCTTTTGCCCATCTTGGCCCCAGAGGTCAAAGGTCATGGGCCCCAGGGGCCCAAATGTGAAAATACAAATCACCCCATTTCTCATCAAATGAAGCAGCCTCAGGGCCATAAGTTGGTACACTGATAGTCCCAAGGGTACTCTATAAATACAAGTATACATGAGCCCCATATGTTATATATTATGGGCCCCAGGGCCCCAAATGTTAAAAATATGGGGCAACAGATTGATAAGCCTAGCTCTAAAGCTACAAGGGCACTAGGGCTCATATGTTGCACATGTATAAGCCCTAAATTGTAGATGTGCCTTTTGCCTATTTTGGCCCCAGATGTACAAGGCTAGAGGCCCCAGGGGACCAAATGTTAAAACAAAGGGCCGGCCGTTTCTCAGCAAATAAAGTAGCTACAGGGCTCAGATTTGGTACACAGATAGGTTTTCAGTATTATATTGTCATATGTATATATGTACCCCCATATGTCACATAATATGGGCCCCTGGGCCCCAAACGCTAAAACATAGGGCCGGCCGTTACTCTGTAAATAAAGCAGCTTTAGGGCTCAGAGTTAGTACACAGATTGCACCTGAAAATCACATTGTTATATGTACATGTGAGCCCCATATATTACATTATATGGGCCCCAGGGCCCCAAAAACGCTAAAACATAGGGCCGGCCGTTACTCAGTAAATAAAGCAGCTACAGTGCCCAGCTTGAGTCTACTGATAGCACTAGAGAATTAAACTTCAACATATGTCCATGGGCCTCATAAGTCAAATAGTATGGGCCCCATGGCCCCAAATGTTAAAACAAAGGGCCGGCCGTTTCTCATCAAATAAATCAGCTTCCGGGCTCAGAATTTGTACACAGTAGCACCTGAGAATTATATTGTTATTAACACCCACATACCCCCCCACCCTACACATGTAGGACTAAACAGACATATCCGTATTATAATTATCTTACTATAAATAGGCTAATGTTGTATGTGTGTGTGTATGTGGTTTATGTAAAAGGCTCCGTCAGTTTCGATCAAAATGTAGCCAAATTCATACGGAAGATCGAGGAATATACGGGAAATTACCTGGACTTTATTTGGTTGAAATCGGTCAAGAATTGGCTGCAAAAACAGTGAAAATATGGGTAAAAACGGGGTTTTTGTTATGAAAAACTGCAGCTGGTAGGCAGCGCGTCAGCGCCGCGTGCGTAATGCGCACTACGCCAATGCGCGCGTAAACGGCACAGAGCCACGCGACTTGCGAGCCAGAGACCAGCGGACATGATAATATAGAAAGTGGACATGATAATATAGAAAGAAGGAAAAATAAATAGGAAAAAAAAAATTAAAGACAATGAACGGGTCCGCATACACGCTATGAGAGGACGTAATAAATACGGGGGAAAATGTGTGTTGTATAAATAACATGAAGCGGTACTATAAAGAAAATGGAAATTAAAATGACAAAAGAGGTACGAGTAATAGGCCAACGGGTTAAAGTAACTAAATGAAACGGGAACGAAACAAAGAAGGAAAGAAACCATTCAGGAAATGTAAGAAAAAAAGAAGCTAAAATAATGAGAACAGAATTAAATAAAAAAACATGGAAATGGGAAATCGCAAGCAGCAAATAAAAAAAAGAGAAGCTAAAAGAGAAATGTAAGAAATAACAGATTTAGAAAATAATGGGGATGGGGTTAAATAAATAAATAACATGGAAAAAAAGAAAGGAAATGTAAGAAGAGACAGATTTATATAAATAAAATGTACCTTTTCAATGATTCTACCTGTTCAGTAATTCTTCCTGTTATAGCGAACGCTCCCATTTAGGCCTACGCACTAGCGGGGACCCGCGCGAAGCGCGGGTATCCCGCTAGTTAATATAATAATTGGAAATACCAGCGTGAAGCGTTAAGGCTGTTCCAGTTAAATTACATACCCATTGGCTGTTCTATTTAATTTACGTACTCCCTCTGAAATGGTCCTTAAATAGGCTGTTCCGTTTAATTTACATACTCCCTCTGAAATGGCTCTTCCGTTTAATTTACATACTCCCTCTGGAATAGTTTCCCTTCCCCTAATCATAAGAAAGACTGACAACAGCAATCTATGGAGAGACAACTCCCCTGGCAGGGGACTTTTTACAAGTTCTTTATTTTAAGTGCTACGAGAGTGCAACCTGCATTAAATGAAAGCTAGTGATTTGTACACAGATAGCACCTGAGAATTATATTGTTACTAACACCCACGCACGCACCCATCCACCCCACACACGTAGGACTAAACAGACAGACCGTATTATATCATAATTGGAAATACCAGCGTGATGCGTTAAGGCTGTTCCAGTTAAATTACATACCCATTGGCTGTTCCATTTAATTTACATACTCCCTCTGAAATGGCCCAAAAAAAGGCTGTTCCGTTTAATTTACATACTCCCTCTGAATTGGCTGTTCCGTTTAATTTACATACTCCCTCTGGAATAGTTTCCCCTAATCATATTGTATAGCCTCGCTGTGAGTAAGAGAGACTGACAACAGCAACCTATGGAGAGTAAGAGAGACGACTCCCCTGGGAGGGGACTTTTTACTATTTCTTTATTTTAAGTGCTACGACAGTGCAACCTACATTCAATTAAATCTTATGACTTGGACTTTCACTTTTTACACATTTTCTGCCCAATTGGGCGACTTTTTACAATTTCTTTATTTTAAGTCCTCAGCAAATAAGGACTGTAAGTTTGGGTACACCGATAACATGCGGGTATAGCCGTATTTGTGTACAAATATATAGCCTTCTAGTTCTCCTCCTTCTCCTTCTCCTCCTATCAAACACATCATTCTGTCAAGGCTAGCGCTAAAACTACAAGGGCCCCAGGGCCCATATGTGGTACACTTATGGGCCCTACCCCGTAGAAGTGCCTTTTGCCCATCTTGGCCCCAGAGGTCAAGGTCACGGGCCCCAGGGGCCCAAATGTGAAAAATACAAAGCACGCCATTTCTCATCACATGATGCAGCCTCAGGGCCCTGAGTTGGTACACTGATAGCCCTAGGGGCGCTCTATATTTACAAATATACAAAAGCCCCATATGTTATATATTATGGGCCCCAGGGGCCCAAATGTTAAAATATGGTGCAACAGATTGACAAGCCTAGCTCTAAAAGTACAAGATCACTAGGGCTCATATGTGGCATATGTATGGGCCCTAAGTTGTAGATGTGCCTTTTGCCCATTTTGGCCCCAGATGTACAAGGCTCTGGGCCCCAGGGGCCCAAATGTTAAAACAAAGGGCTGGCCGTTTCTCAGCAAATAAAGTAGCTACAGGGTTCAGATTTGGTACACAGATAGGTCTTTTAGTATTATATTGTCATATGTATATATCAGCCCCATATGTAACATAATATGGGCCCCAGGGCCCCAAACGCTAAAACATAGGGCCGGCCGTTACTCAGTAAATAAAGCAGCTACAATGCCCAGCTTCAGTCTACTGATAGCACTTGAGAATCATACTTTAACATATGTACATGAGCCGCATAAGTCATATATATTGGGCCCCAGGGCCCCAAATGTTAAAACAAAGGGCCGGCCGTTTCTCATCATATAAAGCAGCTTTATGGCTCAGTGTTTGTACACAGATTGCACCTGAGAATTACATTGTTATATGTACATATGAGCCCCATATATCACATAATATTGGCCCCAGGGCCCCAAACGCTAAAACATAGGGCCGACCGTTACTCAGTAAATAAAGTAGCTACAGTGGCCAGCTTGAGTCTACTGATAGCACTAGAGAATTATATTTCAACATAATTATGTACATGGGCCTCATAAGTCAAATATTATGGGCCCCAGGGCCCCAAATGTTAAAACAAAGGGCGGGCCGTTTCTCATCAAAGAAAGCAGCTTCCGGGCTCAAAATATGTACACAGATAGCACCTGTGAATTATATTGTTACTAACACCCACACACCCCTCCACCCCACACATACGTAGGACTAAACAGACAGATCGTATTATATCACAATTGCAAATACCAGCTTGAAGGGTTAAGGCTGTTCCAGTTAAATTACATACCCATTGATGGCTGTTCCATTTAATTTACATACTCCCTCTGAAATGGACCAAAAAAAGGCTGTTCCATTTAATTTACATACGCCCTCTGAAATGGCTGTTCCATTTAATTTACATACTCCCTCTAGAATAGTTTCCCCTAATCATATTGCATAGCCTCACTGTGAGTAAGAGATACTGACAACAGCAACATATGGAGAGTAAGAGAGACGACTCCCCTGGGAGGGGACTTTTTACTATTTCTTTATTTTTGGTGCTACGACAGTGCAACCTACATTCAATTAAAGCTTGTGACTTGGACTTTCACTTTTTACACATTTTCTGCCCAATTGGGCGACCTTTTACAATTTCTTTATTTTAAGTCCTCAGCAAATAAGGACTGTAAGTTTGGGTACACCGATAACATGCGGGTATAGCCGTATTTGTGTACAAATATATAGCCTTCTAGTTATACCCGCATGCAGCGCATGCAGGGTATCTTCCCATTCTTATACCCGCATGCGAAGCATGGACGGGTATATTGCCATCCTGTGGTTTCTTCTCCTTCTCCTTATTCTCCTCCTCCTCCTTCTCCTATCAAACACATCATTCTGTCAAGGCTAGCGCTAAAACTACAAGGGCCCCAGGGCCCATATGTGGTACACTTATGGGCCCCACCCCGTAGAAGTGCCTTTTGCCCATCTTGGCCCCAGAGGTCAAAGGTCACGGGCCCCAGGGGCCCAAATGTAAAAACACAAACCATGCCGTTTCTCATCAAATGAAGCAGCCTCAGGGCCGTGTGTTGGTACACTGACAGCCCCTGGGGTACTCTATATTTACAAGCATACATGAGCCCCATATGTCATATATTATGGGCCCCAGGGCCCCAAATGTTAAAGTAAGGGGCAACAGACTGACAAGGCTAGCTCTAAAACTACAAGGGCAGTAGGGCTCATATGTGGTACATGTATGAGCCTTAAGTTGTAGATGTGCCTTTTGCCCATTTTGGCCCCAGATGTACAAGGCTAGAGGCCCCAGGGGCCCAAAGGTTAAAACAAAGGGCCGCCCGTTTCTCAGCAAATAAAGTAGCTACAGGGCTCAGTTTTGGTACACAGATAGGTCTTCAGTATTATATTGTCATATGTATATATGAACCCCATATGTCACATAATATGGGCCCCTGGGCCCCAAACGCTAAAACATAGGGCCGGCCGTTACTCTGTAAATAAAGCAGCTTTAGGACTCAGAGTTAGTACACATATTGCATCTTAAAATCACATTGTTATATGTACATGTGAGCCCCATATATTACATTATATGGGCCCCAGGCCCCAAACGCTAAAACATAGGGCCGGCCGTTACTCAGTAAATAAAGCAGCTACAGTGCCTAGCTTGAGTCTACTGATAGCACTAGAGAATTAAACTTCAACATATGTCCATGGACCTCATAAGTCAAATATTATGGGCCCCAGGGCCCCAAATGTTAAAACAAAGGGCCGGCCGTTTCTCATCAAATAAAGCAGCTTCCGGGCTTAGAATTTGTACACAGTAGCACCTGAGAATTATATTGTTACTAACACCCCAATACCCCCCCTCCCCACACATGTAGGACTAAACAGACATATCCGTATTATAATTATTAATATAATAATTGGAAATACCAGCGTGAAGCCTTAAGGCTGTTCCAGTTAAATTACATACCCATTGGCTGTTCCATTTAATTTACATACTCCCTCTGAAATGGTCCCAAAATAGGCTGTTCCGTTTAATTTACATACTCCCTCTGAAATGGCTGTTCCATTTAATTTACATACTCCCTCTGGAATAGTTTTCCCCTAATCATATTGTATAGCCTCACTGTGAATAAGAGAGACTGACAATGGCAATCTATGGAGAGACAACTCCCCTGGGAGAGGACTTTTTATTTGCACGAGAGTGCAGCAAATAAGGACTGTAAGTTTGGGTACACCGATAACATGCGGGTATAGCCGTATTTGTGTACAAATATATAGCCTTCTAGTTATACCCGCATGCAATAGCATGCAGGGTATCTTCCCATCCTGTGGTTTCTTCTCCTCCTCCTTCTCCCATCAAACACAACATTCTGTCAAGGCTAGCGCTAAAACTACAAGGGCCCCAGGTCCCATATGTGGTACACTTATGGGCCCTACCCCATAGAAGTGCCTTTTGCCAATCTTGGCCCCAGAGGGCAAAGGTCACGGGCCCCAGGGGCCCAAATGTGAAAATACAAAGCACGCCGTTTCTCATCAAATGAAGCAGCCTCAGGGCCCTGAGTTGGTACACTGATAGCCCTATTGGTACTCTATATTTACAAATATACAAGAACCCCATATGTTATATATTATTGGCCCCAGGGGCCCAAATGTTAAAATATGGTGCAACAGATTGACAAGCCTAGCTCTATAAGTGTAAGATGACTAGGGCTCATATGTGGCATATGTATGGGCCCTAAGTTGTAGACGTGCCTTTTGCCCATTTTGGCCCCATATGTACAAGGCTAGGGGCCCCAGGGGCCTAAATGTTAAAACAAAGGGCCGGCCGTTTCTCAGCAAATAAAGTAGCTACAGGGTTCAGATTTAGTACACAGATAGGTCTTTAGTATTATATTGTCATATGTATATATAACCCCCACATGTCACATAATATGGGCCCCAGGGCCCCAAAAGCTAAAACATAGGGCCGGCCGTTACTCAGTAAATAAAGCAGCTACAGTGCCCAGCTTGAGTTTTCTGATAGTTCTAAAATTACAAGATCACTAGGGCTCATATGTGGCATACGTATGGGCCCTAACTTGTAGATGTGCCTTTTGCCCATTTTGGCCCCAGATGTACAAGGCTGGGGGCCCCAGGGGCCCTAATGTTAAAACAAAGGGCCGGCCGTTTCTCAGCAAATAAAATGGCTACAGGGTTCAGATTTGGTACACAGATAGGTCTTTTAATATTATATTGTCATATGTATATATAACCCCCATATGTCACATACTATGGGCCCCAGGGCCCCAAACGCTAAAACATAGGACCGGCCGTTACTCAGTAAATAAAGCAGCTACAATGCCCAGCTTGAGTCTACTGATAGCACTTGAGAATCATACTTTAACATATGTACATCAGCCCCATAAGTCATATATATTGGGCCCCAGGGCCCCAAATGTTAAAACAAAGGGCCGGCCATTTCTCATCATATAAAGCAGCTTTATGGCTCAGAGTTTGTACACAGATTGCACCTGAGAATTACATTGTTATATGTACATATGAGCCCCATATATCACATAATATAGGCCCCAGGGCCCCAAACGCTAAAACATAGGGCCGGCCGTTACTCAGTAAATAAAGTAGCTACAGTGACCAGCTTGAGTCTACTGATACCACTAGAGAATTATACTTCAACATAATTATGTACATGGCTGTTTCTCATCAAAGAAAGCAGCTTCCGGGCTCCGAATATGTACACAGATAGCACCTGAGAATTATATTGTTACTAACACCCACACACTATCCACCCCACACACTATCCACCCCACACACGTGGGACCAAACAGACAGATCGTATTATATCATAATTGGAAATACCAGCGTGAATCGTTAAGGCTGTTCCAGTTAAATTACTTACCCATTGGCTGTTCCATTTAATTTACATACTCCCTCTGAAATGTCCCCCAAAAAGGCTGTTCCGTTTAATTTACATACTCCCTCTGAAATGGCTGTTCCATTTAATTTACACACTCCCTCTGGAATAGTTCCCCCTAATCATATTGCATAGCCTCACTGTGAGTAAGAGAGACTGACAACAGCATCCTATGGAGAGTAAGAGAGACGACTCCCCTGGGAGGGGACTTTTTACAATTTCTTTATTTTAAGTGCTACGACAGTGCAGCCTGCATTCAATTAAAGCTTGTGACTTGGACTTTCTGCCCAATTGGGCGACTTTTTATAATTGTTTTATTTTAAGTCCTCAGCAAATAAGGACTGTAAGTTTGGGTACACCGATAACATGCGGGTATAGCCGTATTTGTGTACAAATATATAGCCTTCTAGTTCTCCTTCTTTTCCTATCAAACACATCATTCTGTCAAGACTAGCGCTAAAACTACAAAGGCCCGAGGGCCCATATGTGGTACACTCATTGGCCCTATCCCGTAGAAGTGCCTTTTGCCCATCTTGGCCCCAGAGGTCAAAGGTCAAGGGCCCCAGGGGCCCGAATGTAAAAATACAAAGCATGCCGTTTCTCATCAAATGAAGCAGCCTCAGGGCCCTGAGTTGGTACACTGATAACCCCAGGGGTACCTTATATATACAAGTTTACATGAGCCCCATATGTCATATATTATGGGCCCCAGGGCCCCAAATGTTAAAATAAGGGGTAACAGATTGACAAGGCTAGCTCTAAAACTATAAGGGTACTAGGGCTCATATGTGGTACATGTATGAGCCCTAAGATGTAAATGTGCCTTTTGCCCATTTTGGCCCCAGATGTTCAAGGCTAAGGGCCCCAGAGGCCCAAATGTTAAAACAAAGGGCCGGCCGTTTCTCAGCAAATAAAGTAGCTACAGGGTTCAGATTTGGTACACAGATAGGTCTTTAGTATTATATTGTCATATGTATATATAACCTCCATATGTCACATAATATGGGCCCCAGGGCCCCAAACGCTAAAACATAGGGCCGGCCGTTACTCAATAAATAAAGCAGCTACAATGCCCAGCTTGAGTCTACTGATAGCACTTGAGAATCATACTTCAACATATGTACATGAGCCCCATAAGTCATATATATTGGGCCCCAGGGCCCCAAATGTTAAAACAAAGGGCCGGCAGTTTCTCATCATATTAAAGTAGCTTCATGGCTCAGAGTTTGTACACAGATTGCACCTGAGAATATTATATTGTTATATGTATATATGAGCCCCATATATCACATAATATTGGCCCCAGGGCCCAAACGCTAAAACATAGGGCCGGCCGTTACTCAGTAAATAAAGTAGCTACAGTGGCCAGCTTGAGTCTACTGATAGCACTTGAGAATCATACTTCAACATATGTACATGAGCCCCATAAGTCATATATATTGGGCCCCAGGGCCCCAAATGTTAAAACAAAGGGCCGGCAGTTTCTCATCATATTAAAGTAGCTTCATGGCTCAGAGTTTGTACACAGATTGCACCTGAGAATATTATATTGTTATATGTATATATGAGCCCCATATATCACATAATATTGGCCCCAGGGCCCAAACGCTAAAACATAGGGCCGACCGTTACTCAGTAAATAAAGTAGCTACAGTGGCCAGCTTGAGTCTACTGATAGCACTAGAGAATACTTCAACATAATTATGTACATGGGCCTCAAAAGTCAAATATTATGGGCCCCAGGGCCCCAAATGTTAAAAAAAAGGGCGGGCAATTTCTCATCAAAGAAAGCAGCTTCCGGGCTCAGAATTTGTACACAGATAGCACCTGAGAATTGTATTGTTACTAACACCCACACACCCATCCACCCCACACACGTAGGACTAAACAGACAGATCGTATATCATAATTGGGCTGTTCCAGTTAAATTACATACCCATTGGCTGTTCCATTTAATTTACATACTCCCTCTGAAATGGCCCCAAAAAGGCTGTTCCGTTTAATTTACATACTCCCTCTGAAATGGCTGTTCCATTTAATTTACATACTCCCTCTGGAATAGTTTCCCCTAATCATATTGCATAGCCTCACTGTGAGTAAGAGAGGCTGACAACAGCAACCTATGGAGAGTAAGAGAGACGACTCCCCTGGGAGGGGACTTTACAATTTCTTTATTTTAAGTGCTACAACAGTGCAACCTACATTCAATTAAAGCTTGTGACTTGGACCTTCACTTTTTACACATTTTCTGTCCAATTGGGCGACTTTTTACAATTTCTTTATTTTAAGTCCTCAGCAAATAAGGACTGTAAGTTTGGGTACACCGATAACATGCGGGTATAGCCGTATTTGTGTACAAATATATAGCCTTCTAGTGTGGTTTCTTCTCCATCTCCTTCTCCTCCTTCTCCTCCTTATACCCGCATGCGGCGCATGCAGGGTATCTTCCCATCCTGTGGTTTCTTCTCCTCCTCCTCCTTCTTCTCCTATCAAACACATCATTCTGTCAAGCTAGCGCTAAAACTACAAGGGCCCCAGGGCCCATATGTGGTACACTTATGGCCCTACCCCGTAGATGTGCCTTATGCCCATCTCGGCCCCAGAGGTCAAAGGTCACGGGCCCCAGGGGCCCAAATGTAAAAACACAAACTATGCCGATTCTCATCAGATGAAGCAGCCTCAGGGCCATAAGTTGGTACACTGATAGTCTCAAGGGTACTCTATAAATACAAGTATACATGAGCCCCATATGTTATATATTATGGGCCCCAGGGCCCCAAATGTTGAAAATATGGGGCAACAGATTGACAAGCCTAGCTCTAAAGCTACAAGGGCACTAGGGCTCATATGTTGCACATGTATAAGCCCTAAATTGTAGATGTGCCTTTTGCCCATTTTGGCCCCAGATGTACAAGGCCCCATGGGCCCAAATGTTAAAACAAAGGGCCGGCCGTTTCTCAGCAAATAAAGTAGCTACAGGGCTCAGATTTGGTACACAGATAGGTTTTCAGTATTATATTGTCATATGTATATATGTACACCATATGTCACATAATATAGGCCCCTGGGCCCCAAACGCTAAAACATAGGGCCGGTCGTTACTCTGTAAATAAAGCAGCTTGAGGGCTCAGAGTTAGTACACAGATTGCACCTGAAAATCACATTGTTATATGTACATGTGAGCTCCATATATTACATTATATGGGCCCCAGGGCTCCAAACGCTAAAACATAGGGCCGGCCGTAACTCTGTAAATAAAGCAGCTGTAGGGCTTAGAGTTAGTACACAGATTTCACCTGAAAATCACATTGTTATATGTACATGTGAGCCCCATATATTACATTATATGGGCCCCAGGGCCCCAAACGCTAAAACATAGGGCCGGCCGAAGCAGCTACAGTGCCCAGCTTGAGTCTACTGAGAGCACTAGAGAATTTAACTTCAACATATGTCCATGGGCCTCATAAGTCAAATATTATGGGCCCCATGGCCCCAAATGTTAAAACAAAGGGCCGGCCGTTTCTCATCAAATAAAGCAGCTTCCGGGCTCAGAATTTGTACACAGTAGCACCTGAGAATTATATTGTTATTAACACCCACATACCCCCCTCCCCACCCTACACACGTAGGACTAAACAGACAGATCTGTATTATAATTATTGATATAATAATTGGAAATACCAGCGTGAAGCGTTAAGGCTGTTCCAGTTAAATTACATACCCATTGGCTGTTCTATTTAATTTACATACTACCTCTTAAATGGTCCCCAAATAGGCTGTTCCGTTTAATTTACATACTCCTTCTAAAATGGCTGTTCCATTTAATTTACATACTCCCTCTGGAATACTTTTCCCCTAATCATATTGCATAGCCTTACTGTGAATAAGAGACTGACAACAGCAATCTATGGAGAGACAACTCCCCTGGCAGGGGACTTTTTACAAGTTCTTTATTTTAAGTGCTACGAGAGTGCAACCTGCATTAAATTAAAGCTTGTGACTTGGACTTTCAATTTTTACACATCTTCCACCCAATTGGGCGACTTTTTACAATTTCTATATTTTAAGTCCTCAGCAATTTGTACACAGATAGCACCTGAGAATTATATTGTTACTAACACCCACGCACGCACCCATCCACCCCACACACGTAGGACTAAACAGACAGATCGTATTATATCATAATTGGAAATACCAGCGTGAAGCGTTAAGGCTGTTCCAGTTAAATTACATACCCATTGGCTGTTCCATTTAATTTACATACTCCCTCTGAAATGGCCCCAAAAAGGCTGTTCCGTTTAATTTACATACTCCCTCTGAAATGGCTGTTCCATTTAATTTACATACTACCTCTGGAATAGTTTCTCCTGAATCATATTGCATAGCCTCACTGTGAGTAAGAGAGACTGACAACAGCAACCTATGTAGAGTAAGAGAGACTACTCCCCTGGGAGGGGACTTTTTACAATTTCTTTATTTTAAGTGCTACAACAGTGCAACCTACATTCAATTAAAGCTTGTGACTTGGACTTTCACTTTTTACACATACAATTTCTTTATTTTAAGTCCTCAGCAAATAAGGACTGTAAGTTTGGGTACACCGATAACATGCGGGTATAGCCGTATTTGTGTACAAATATATAGCCTTCTAGTTCTCCTTCTCCTCCTATCAAACACATCATTCTGTCAAGGCTAGCGCTAAAACTACAAGGGCCCCAGGGCCCATATGTGGTACACTTATGGGCCCTACCTCGTAGATGTGCCTTTTGCCCATCGCGGCCCCAGAGGTCAAAGGTCACGGGCCCCAGGGGCCCAAATGTCAAAACACAAACCATGCCGTTTCTCATCAGATGGAGCAACCTCAGGGCCGTGAGTTGGTACACTGATAGCCCCAGGGTACTCTATAAATGCAAGTATACATGAGCCCCATATGTTATATATTATGGGCCCCAGGGGCCCAAATGTTAAAAATAAGGGGCAACAGATTGACAAGCCTAGCTCTAAAGCTACAAGGGCACTAGGGCTCATATGTTGGACATGTATAAGCCCTAAATTGTAAATGTGCCTTTTGCCCATTTTGGCCCCAGATGTACAAGGCTAGAGGCCCCAGGGGCCCAAAGGTTAAAACAAAGGGCCGGCCGTTTCTCAGCAAATAAAGTAGCTACAGGGCTCAGATTTGGTACACAGATAGGTCTTTAGTATTATATTGTCATATGTATATATGAACCCCATATGTCACATAATATGGGCCCCTGGGCCCCAAACGCAAAAACATAGGGCCGGCCGTTACTCTGTAAATAAAGCAGCTTTAGGGCTCAGAGTTAGTACACATATTGCATCTTAAAATCACATTGTTATATGTACATGTGAGCCCCATATATTACATTATATGGGCCCCAGGGCCCCAAACGCTAAAACAAAGGGCCGGCCGTTACTCAGTAAATAAAGCAGCTACAGTGCCCAGCTTGAGTCTACTGATAGCACTAGAGAATTAAACTTCAACATATGTCCATGGACCTCATAAGTCAAATATTATGGGCCCCAGGGCCCCAAATGTTAAAACAAAGGGCCGGTCGTTTCTCATCAAATAAAGCAGCTTCCGGGCTCAGAATTTGTACACAGTAGCACCTGAGAATTATATTGTTACTAACACCCCAATACCCCCTCCCCACACACGTAGGACTAAACAGACATATCCGTATTATAATTATTAATATAATAATTGGAAATACCAGCGTGAAGCCTTAAGGCTGTTCCAGTTAAATTACATACCCATTGGCTGTTCCATTTAATTTACATACTCCCTCTGAAATGGTCCCAAAATAGGCTGTTCTGTTTAATTTACATACTCCCTCTGAAATGGCTGTTCCATTTAATTTACATACTCCCTCTGGAATAGCTTTCCCTAATCATATTGTATAGCCTCACTGTGAATAAGAGAGACTGACAACAGCAATCTATGGAGAGACAACTCCCCTGGGAGGGGACTTTTTACAAGTTCTTTATTTGCACGAGAGTGCAGCAAATAAGGACTGTAAGTTTGGGTACACCGATAACATGCGGGTATAGCCGTATTTGTGTACAAATATATAGCCTTCTAGTTGGGTTTCTCCTCCTCCTCCTTTTCCTCCTCCTTCTCCATCAAACACATCATTCTGTCAAGGCTAGCGCTAAAACTACAAAGGCCCTGGGGCCCATATGTGGTACACTTATGGGCCTTACCCCGTAGAAGTGCCTTTTGCCCATCTTGGCCCCATAGGTCAAAGGTCACGGGCCCCAGGGGCCCAAATGTGAAAATACAAAGCACGCCATTTCTCATCAAATGAAGCAGCCTCAGGGCCCTGAGTTGGTACACTGATAGCCCTAGGGGTACTCTATATTTACAGATATACAAGAGCCCCATATGTTATATATTATGGGCCCCAGGGGCCCAAATGTTAAAATATGGTGCAACAGATTGACAAGCCTAGCTCTAAAAGTACAAGATCACTAGGGCTCATATGTGGCATATGTATGGGCCCTAAGTTGTAGATGTGCCTTTTGCCCATTTTGGCCCCAGATGTACAAGGCTGGGGGCCCCAGGGGCCGAAATTTTAAAACAATGGGCCGGCCGTTTCTCAACAAATAAAGTAGCTACAGGGTTCAGATTTGGTACACAGATATGTCTTTAGTATTATATTGTCATATGTATATATAATCCCCATATGTCACATAATATGGGCCCATAGCCCCAAACGCTAAAACATAGGGCCGGTCGTTACTCAGTAAATAAAGCAGCTACAATGCCCAGCTTGAGTCTACTGATAGCACTTGAGAATCATACTTCAACATATGTACATGAGCCCCATAAGTCATATATATTGGGCCCCAGGGCCCCAAATGTTAAAACAAAGGGCCGGCTGTTTCTCAACAAATAAAGTAGCTACAGAGTTCAGATTTGGTACACAGATAGGTCTTTAGTATTATATTGTCATATGTATATATAATCCCCATATGTCACATAATATGGGCCCCAGGGCCCCAAACGCTAAAACATAGGGCCGGTTGTTACTCAGTAAATAAAGCAGCTACAATGCCCAGCTTGAGTCTACTGATAGCACTTGAGAATTATACTTCAACATATGTACATGAGCCCCATAAGTCATATATATTGGGCCCCAGGGCCCCAAATGTTAAAACAAAGGGCCGGCCGTTTCTCATTATATAAAGCAGCTTTATGGCTCAGAGTTGGTACACAGTTTGCACCTGAGAACTACATTGTTATATGTACATATGAGCCCCATATGTCACATAATATTGGCCCCAGGGCCCCAAACGCTAAAACATAGGGCCGGCCGTTACTCAGTAAATAAAGTAGCTACAGTGGCCAGCTTGAGTCTACTGATAGCACTAGGAAATTATACTTCAACATAATTATGTCCATGGGCCTCATAAGTCAAATATTATGGGCCCCAGGGCCCCAAATGTTAAAACAAAGGGCAGGCCGTTTCTCATCAAATAAGGCAGCTTCCGGGCTCAGAATTTGTACACAGATAGCACCTGAGAATTATATTGTTACTAACACCCACACACCCATCCACCCCACACACGGAGAACTAAACAGACAAATCGTATGATATCATAATTGGAAATACCAGCGTGATGCGTTAAGGCTGTTCCAGTTAAATTACATACCCATTGGCTGTTCCATTTAATTTACATACTCCCTCTGAAATGGCCCAAAAAAAGGCTGTTCCATTTAATTTACATACTCCCTCTGAAATGGCTGTTCCATTTAATTTACATACTCCCTCTGGAATAGTTTTCCCCAGAATCATATTGCATAGCCTCACTGTGAGTAAGAGAGACTGACAGCACCCTATGGAGAATAAGAGAGACGACTCCCCTGGGAGGGAACTTTTTACAATATATTTATTTTAAGTGCTACGACAGTGCAACCTACATTCAATTAAAGCTTGTGACTTGGACTTTCACTTTTTACACATACAATTTCTTTATTTTCACTGTAAGTTTGGGTACACCGATAACATGCGGGTATAGCCGTATTTGTGTACAAATATATAGCCTTCTAGTTATACCCGCATGCGAAGCATGGACGGGTATATTGCCATCCTGTGGTTTCTTCTTCTCCTCTTCCTCCTCCTCCTTTTTCATCAAACACATCATTCTGTCAAGGCTAGCGCCACAACTACAAGGGCCCCAGGTCCCATATGTGGTACACTTATGGGCCCTACCCCGTAGAAGTGCCTTTTGCCCATCTTGGCCCCAGAGGTCAAAGGTCACGGGCCCCAGGGGCCCAAATGTGAAAATACAAAGCACGCCGTTTCTCATAAAATGAAGCAGCCTCAGGGCCCTGAGTTGGTACACTGATAGCCCTAGAGGTACTCTATATTTACAAATATACAAGAGCCCCATATGTTATATATTATGGGCCCCAGGGGCCCAAATGTTAAAATATGGTGCAACAGATTGACAAGCCTAGCTCTATAAGTATAAGATCACTAGGGCTCATATGTGGCATATGTATGGGCCCTAAGTTGTAGATGTGCCTTTTGCCCATTTTGGCCCCATATATACAAGGCTAGGGGCCCCAGGGCCTAAATCTTAAAAACAAAGGGCCGGCCGTTTCTCAGCAAATAAAGTA
The DNA here is from genome assembly GCF_039555335.1 of Amphiura filiformis. Taxonomy (NCBI): domain Eukaryota; kingdom Metazoa; phylum Echinodermata; class Ophiuroidea; order Amphilepidida; family Amphiuridae; genus Amphiura; species Amphiura filiformis. Next base: position 54,850,565 of record NC_092645.1, read on the forward strand.
GCTACAGGGTTCAGATTTGGTACACAGATAGGTCTTTAGTATTATATTGTCATATGTATATATAACCCCCATAATATGGGCCCGGGGCCCAAAAAGCTAAAACATAGGGCCGGCCGTTACACAGTAAATAAAGCAGCTACAATGCCCAGCTTGAGTTTACTGATAGTACTTGAGAATTATACTTCAACATATGTACATGAGCCCCATAAGTCAAATATGATGGGCCCCAGGGCCCCAAATGTTAAAACAAAGGGCCGGCCGTTTCTCATCATATAAAGCAGCTTCAGGGCCCAGAGTTCGTACACAGATTGCACCTGAGAATTATATAGTTATATGTACATGTGAGCCCCATATGTCACATAATATGGGCCCAGGGCCCCAAACGCTAAAACATAGGGCCGGCCGTTACTCAGTAAATAAAGCAGCTACAGTGCCCAGCTTGAGTCTACTGATAGCACTTGAGAATTATACTTCAACATAATTATGTACATAAATAATAATAATAATAATGGAGGGTTCTTAGTAGGCGCACAATCTTCAAAAGAACTCAAGGCGCACAAACAATGGGCCTCATAAGTCAAATATTATGGACTTCAGGGCCCCAAATGTTAAAACAAAGGGCGGGCCGTTTCTCATCAAAGAAAGCAGCTTCCGGGCTCAGAATTTGTACACAGATAGCACCTGAGAATTATATTGTTACTAACACCCACACACCCATCCACCCCACACACATAGGACTAAACAGACAGATCGTATTATATCATAATCGGAAATACCAGCGTGAAGCGTTAAGGCTGTTCCAATTAAATTACATACCCATTGGCTGTTCCATTTAATTTACATACTCCCTCTGAAATGTCCCCCCAAAAGGCTGTTCCGTTTAATTTACATACTCCCTCTGGAATAGTTTCCCCCTAATCATATTGCATAGCCTCACTGTGAGTAAGAGATACTGACAACAGCAACCTATGGAGAGTAGAGAGACGACTCCCCTGGGAGGGGACGTTTTACAATTTCTTTATTTTAAGTGCTACGACAGTGCAACCTACATTCAATTAAAGCTTGTGACTTGGACTTCCACTTTTTACACATTTTCGGCCCAATTAGGCGACTTTTTACAATTTCTTTATTTTAAGTCCTCAGCAAATAAGGACTGTAAGTTAAGGTACACCGATAACATGCGGGTATAGCCGTATTTGTGTACAAATATATAGCCTTCTAGTTATTCTCCTTCTCCATCAAACACATCATTCTGTCAAGGCTAGCGCTAAAACTACAAAGGCCCTGGGGCCCATATGTGTACACTTATGGGCCTTACCCCGTAGAAGTGCCTTTTGCCCATCTTGGCCCCAGAGGTCAAAGGTCACGGGCCCCAGGGGCCCAAATGTGAAAATACAAAGCACGCCATTTCTCATCAAATGAAGCAGCCTCAGTGCCCTGAGCTGGTACACTGATAGCCCTAGGGGTACTCTATATTTACAAATATACAAGAGCCCCATATGTTATATATTATGGGCCCCAGGGGCCCAAATGTTAAAATATGGTGCAACAGATTGACAAGCCTAGCTCTAAAAGTACAAGATCACTAGGGCTCATATGTGGCATATGTATGGGCCCTAAGTTGTAGATGTGCCTTTTGCCCATTTAGGCCCCATATGTGCAAGGCTGGGGGCCCCAGGGGCCCTAATGTTAAAACAAAGGGCCGGCCGTTTCTCAGCAAATAAAGTAGCTACAGGGTTCAGATTTGGTACACAGATAGGTCTTTTAGTATTATATTGTCATATGTATATATAACCCCCATGTGTCACATAATATGGGCCCCAGGGCCCCAAACGCTAAAACATAGGGCCGGCCGTTACTCAGTAAATAACGCAGCTACAATGCCCAGCTTGAGTCTACTGATAGCACTTGAGAATCATACTTTAACATATGTACATGAGCCCCATAAGTCATATATATTGGGCCCCAGGGCCCCAAATGTTAAAACAAAGGGCCGGCAGTTTCTCATCATATAAAGCAGCTTTATGGCTCAGAGTTTGTACACAGATTTCACCTGAGAAGTACATAGTTATATGTACATATGAGCCCCATATATCACATAATATTGGCCCCAGGGCCCCAAACGCTAAAACATAGGGCCGGCCGTTACTCAGTAAATAAAGCAGCTACAATGCCCAGCTTGAGTCTACTGATAGCACTTGAGAATCATACTTTAACATATGTACATGAGCCCCATAAGTCATTATATTGGGCCCCAGGGCCCCAAATGTTAAAACAAAGGGCCGGCCGTTTCTCATCATATAAAGCAGCTTTATGGCTCAGAGTTTGTACACAGATTGCACCTGAGAAGTACATTGTTATATGTACATATGAGCCCCATATATCACATAATATTGGCCCCAGGGCCCCAAACGCTAAAACATAGGGCCGGCCATTACTCAGTAAATAAAGTAGCTACAGTGGCCAGCTTGAGTCTACTGATAGCACTAGAGAATTATATTTCAACATAATTATGTACATGGGCCTCATAAGTCAAATATTATGGGCCCCAGGGCCCCAAATGTTAAAACAAAGGGCGGGCCGTTTCTCATCAAAGAAAGCAGCTTCCGGGCTCAAAATATGTACACAGATAGCACCTGTGAATTATATTGTTACTAACACCCACACACCCATCCACCCCACACACACGTAGGACTAAACAGACAGATCGTATTATATCACAATTGGAAATACCAGCGTGAAGCGTTAAGGCTGTTCCAGTTAAATTACATACCCATTGGCTGTTCCATTTAATTTACATACTCCCTCTGAAATGGCCCCAAAAAAGGCTGTTCCATTTAATTTACATACTCCTCTGAAATGGCTGTTCCATTTAATTTACATAAGTTTCCCCCTAATCATATTGCATAGCCTCACTGTGAGTAAGAGATACTGACAACAGCAACCTATGGAGAGTAAGAGAGACGACTCCCCTGGGAGGGGACTTTTCACAATTTCTTTATTTTAAGTGCTACGACAGTGCGACCTACATTCAACTAAAGCTTGTGACTTGGACTTTCACTTTTTACACATTTTCTGCCCAATTGGGCGACTTTTTACAATTTCTTTATTTTAAGTCCTCAGCAAATAAGGACTGTAAGTTTGGGTACACCGATAACATGCGGGTATAGCCGTATTTGTGTACAAATATATAGCCTTCTAGTTATACCCGCATGCGAAGCATGGACGGGTATATTGCCATCCTTGGGTTTCATCTCCTTCTCCTTCTCCATCAAACACATCATTCTGTCAAGGCTAGTGCTAAAACTACAAAGGCCCTGGGGCCCATATGTGGTACACTTATGGGCCCTACCCTGTAGAAGTGCCTTTTGCCCATCTTGGCCCCAGAGGTCAAGGTCACGGGCCCCAGGGGCCCAAATGTGAAAAATACAAAGCACGCCATTTCTCATCAAATGAAACAGCCTCAGGGCCCTGAGTTGGTACACTGATAGCCCTAGGGGTACTCTATATATACAAATATACAAGAGCCCCATATGTTATATATTATGGGCCCCAGGGGCCCAAATGTTAAAATATGGTGCAACAGATTGACAAGCCTAACTCTAAAAGTACAAGATCACTAGGGCTCATATGTGGCATATGTATGGGCCCTAAGTTGTAGATGTGCCTTTTGCCCATTTTGGCCACAGATGTACAAGGCTGGGGGCTCCAGGGGCCCAAATGTTAAAACAAAGGGCAGGCCGTTTCTCAGCAAATAAAGTAGCTACAGGGTTCAGATTTGGTACACAGATAGGTATTTAGTATTATATTGTCATATGTATATATAATCCCCATATGTCACATAATATGGGCCCCAGGGCCCCAAACGCTAAAACATAGGGCCGGCCGTTACTCAGTAAATAAAGCAGCTACAATGCCCAGCTTGAGTCTCCTGATAGCACTTGAGAATCATACTTTAACATATGTACATGAGCCCCATAAGTCATATATATTGGGCCCCAGGGCCCCAAATGTTAAAACCAAGGGCCGGCCGTTTCTCATCATATAAAGCAGCTTTATGGCTCAGAGTTTGTACACAGATTGCAGCTGAGAATTACATTGTTATATGTACATATGAGCCCCATATATCACATAATATTGGCTCCAGGGCCCCAAACGCTAAAACATAGGGCCGGCCGTTACTCAGTAAATAAAGTAGCTACAGTGGCCAGCTTGAGTCTACTGATAGCACTAGAGAATTATACTTCAACATAATTATGTACATGGGCCTCATAAGTCAAATATTATGGGCCCCAGGGCCCCAAAGGTTAAAACAAAGGGCGGGCCGTTTCTCATCAAAGAAAGCAGCTTCCGGGCTCAGAATATGTACACAGATAGCACCTGAGAATTATATTGTTACTAACACCCACACACCCATCCACCCCACACACGTAGGACTAAACAGACAGATTGTATTATATCATAATTGGAAATACCAGCGTGAAGCGTTAAGGCTGTTCCAGTTAAATTACATACCCATTGGCTGTTCCATTTAATTTACATGCTCCCTCTGAAATGGCCCCAAAAAGGATGTTCCGTTTAATTTACATACCCCCTCTGAAATGGCTGTTCCGTTTAATTTACATACTCCCTCTGGAATAGTTTTCCCCTAATCATATTGCATAGCCTCACTGTGAGTAAGAGAGACTGACAACAGCAACCTATGGAGAGTAAGAGAGACGACTCCCCTGGGAGGGGATTTGTTACAATTTCTTTATTTTAAGTGCTACGACAGTGCAACCTACATTCAATTAAAGCTTGTGACTTGCACTTTCACTTTTCAAATGTTAAAACAAAGGGCCGGCCGTTTCTCATCAAATAAAGCAGCTTCCGGGCTCAGAATTTGTACACAGTAGCACCTGAGAATTATATTGTTACTAACACCTTCATACCCACCAACCCCACACACGTAGGACTAAACAGACAGATCCGTATTATAATATAATAATTGGAAATACCAGGGTGAAGCGTTAAGGCTGTTCCAGTTAAATTATATACCCATTGGCTGTTACATTTAATTTACATACTCTCTCTGAAATGGCCCCAAAATAGGCTGTTCCGTTTAATTTACATACTCCCTCTGAAATGGCTGTTCCATTTAATTTACATACTCCCTCTGGAATAGTTCCCCCTAATCATATTGCATAGCCTCACTGTTAGTAAGAGAGACTGACAACAGCAACCTATAGAGAGTAAGAGAGACGACC